>NC_047099.1:29422513-30081430 GCF_902459505.1 Geotrypetes seraphini
GCGCCCAGAGCTCCCCGCCGATGGTGCCTCGCGAGTCGGCAGGGAACGGTGGGGAAGCCCGGTCTTCTCCGTCCGCCCACGGAGGGATTCCCCAAACCGCCGACGGTCGGGTTTTAGAGGATTCCCTCTCAGCTGATTTTTTGACAGCTGATGCCGGCTTGCCTGCTTTAGCGGCTGAGACTATTCAGGTTTCTCAGCCGCTTCAGGCTATGGAGGGAGTTTTTTTGGCGGGAAAACCGCCATCTTCTCTGTCTGGCCCCTCCATTTTGTCTTCCACCTCAGGTGACCTTCCCCCTGTTTTGACTATGCAGGGGCAAGGTTCTGCTGGGTCCCCTGCTGTGGCAGGGAGTCCCTTGGGACCCTCGGGGGGTTTTTTCTCCTGAATTTTTCTTTTCTTTATGCAGAGCCTATTTTCAGGCGGCTGGGGGTCCCGGTTGCGCCCAGGGGGTTTCGGGGGGTGGGTTTTCCTCCGCGCTCCCTGCGGCTTTGCCTCTTTCGTCTGGCGTGACGTCCCCTCCGCCGCCTCCCTTGTCCAAGCGTCCGCGGGTGTCGTGGGACGAGAATTTGTGGTCGGAGGAACGGGTCGGTCTGGAGGAGGACCTGGACCCTTCTGAGGAGTTCCAGGACTCTCTGGAGGGGACGGAAGCTGGCGGCGGGTTGTCGGATTTCCCGTTCTCCAGTGACGAGGCGTCCGTGGTGCGCCTTTTTCAGAAAGATGAGCTGCCTGACCTTATTCAACAGGTTTCTTCGGTTTTGCGTTTTGAGGACGCGCCGCCGGAGACTCCGCGTGTGGGGGACCCCCTGTTACGGGGGATCCGTTCCGTTTCCCGCTCTTTTCCTATGCATCAGGATATTCGGGATATTATTCTGGAGCAGTGGAAAACGCCGGAGACGCCGTTTCGGCTGGCGCGCAGCATGGCTCGCCTGTATCCCATTCCTGAAGGGGATCGGGCTACGTTAGCTTCGCCAGTCGTGGATGCGGTGGTCTCGGCAATTTCCAAGCGGCATACCGTGCCTGTTGAGGGCGGTTCTGCCTTGCGGGACCCTGAGGAGCGCAAATTGGAGAGCATCCTTAAGCAAAATTTTCAGGTCTCTGCCTTTGGGGTCCAGGCGGCTATTTGTGGGGGACTGGTCGCTCGCGCCGTGTTTCGGTGGGCGGAGCGGGTCTTGGATCGAGAGTCTGACGACTGGTCTCTGGTGGATCAGGAGGTTGCGAAGATTGAGATGGCGGCCTCATTCCTCTCAGATGCTCTATATGACTTGGTGCGGATATCGGCTAAGTCTATGGCTTTTGGCGTGGCCGCAAGGCGTGTGTTGTGGCTGCGCGCTTGGGCGGCGGATGCTGCGTCCAAAGCTAAGCTTACTAAATTTCCCTTTCGGGGGTCGTTTTTGTTTGGAGAGGACTTGGATAAGTTGATTCAGACTCTGTCGGACTCGAAAGTTCCCCGTCTGCCGGAGGACCGTGCCCGCCCGGCGTCTCGGGGGGGTGCGGCCCGGGGGCGTTTGCGGGATTTTCGCAAGTATCGCCCTGGGCGTGGGGCTGCTTCTTTCCAGTCTCCAGGATTTTCCCGGGGTCGGTTCTTCCAGCACATGCAGCCCTTTCGGGGGGCCCGTCGGGGGGCAGGGAATCCCTCCGCCGGTTCCCCCGCTTCCCGTCCTGCACAATGACGCCTTGCCGGCGCCCCCTTTGGTTCCGGTGGGGGCTCGGCTGCGCGAATTTTTCCCCAAATGGGCCGAGATCACGTCCGATCAGTGGGTCCTGGAGGTGGTGCGGGACGGTTATGCCCTGGAGTTCGTCCGCTCTCTGCCGGATTTTTTCCTCGCTTCTCCGTGTCAGACTCCGGGGAAGACGCAGGCTTTTCGCCAGACCCTTCAGCGCTTGCTAGATCTCAGGGCAGTTGTTCCGGTGCCCCCTCCGGAGTGGGGCACGGGCAGGTACTCCATTTACTTTGTGGTGCCCAAAAAGGAGGGGACCTTTCGGCCCATCCTCGATTTAAAAGGGGTCAACAGGGCTCTCAAGATTCCCTCTTTCCGTATGGAAACTCTGCGGTCGGTCATTCTGGCGGTTCAGCCGGGGGAGTTTCTCACTTCTCTCGATCTGACGGAGGCCTACTTGCATGTTCCCATTCGGGCCTCTCATCAGCGTTTCCTGCGCTTTGCGATCTTGGGTCGGCACTTTCAGTTCTGTGCGCTTCCCTTTGGGCTGGCCACGGCTCCTCGGACGTTCACCAAGGTGATGGTGGTCGTCGCGGCAGCCTTGCGGTCGGAGGGCATCCTGGTACACCCCTACCTGGACGACTGGTTAATTCGGGCAAAGTCGTTGCAGGAAAGCTCCCGGGTTACTGCTCGGGTGGTGGAGTTTCTCCGGTCGCTGGGCTGGGTGGTCAACCTTTCCAAGAGTCGGTTGGTCCCGGCTCAGCGTCTGGAGTACCTAGGGGTGCTGTTCGACACCTCCTTGGGGAAGGTCTTCCTCCCAGAGGGCCGGGTGAGCAAATTGCAATCTCAGATTCGCCTGCTTTTGGCGTCCCAGTGTCCTCGGGCGCGAGATTTCCTCCAGGTCTTGGGGTCGATGGCGGCGTCCCTGGACGTGGTGAGGTGGGCGCGGGCCCACATGCGTCCTCTCCAGTATGCTCTGCTCTGGAGGTGGTCTCCCCAGAGGCACGGGATGGATGTTCCGGTTCCCCTGCGAGGCTTGGCGCGCTGCAGTCTGCGTTGGTGGCTCCAGACCCCTCACCTAGTTCAGGGGGTGGGTCTGGATCTCCCGCAGTGGACGGTGCTCCTGACGGATGCGAGTCTCCTGGGTTGGGGGGCTCAGTGTTTGGGTCACTCAGCTCAGGGCACCTGGTCCGCGGAGGAGGCCGCCTGGTCGATCAACGTGTTGGAGACCAGAGCGGTCCGTCTGGCGCTGTTAGCTTTCCACTCCCTGTTGCTGGGCAAGTCGGTCAGAGTGCTGTCGGACAATGCCACGGCGGTGGCTTATGTCAATCGTCAGGGGGGCACCAAGAGCACTCAGGTGGCGCAGGAGGCGGCTCTGCTCATGGTTTGGGCGGAATCCCATCTGCTGGACCTCTCGGCCTCTCATATAGCCGGAGTGGAAAATGTTCAGGCAGACTTCCTCAGTCGTCACTTCCTAGATCCAGGAGAGTGGTGTCTCGGCGCCGATGCGTTTCAGTTGATAGTGCAGGCTTGGGGGCAGCCCCTGATGGACCTGATGGCCACGGGTGGCAACGCCAAAGTGCCCCGCTTCTTCAGTCGTCGCAGGGACGGTCTGGCCGAGGGTCTGGATGCTCTGGTCCAGCAGTGGCCAACGGAGGGGCTGTTGTATGTGTTCCCTCCTTGGCCGCTGGTGGGCAGAGTGCTTCTTCGCATTGTTCACCATCCGGGTTTGGTGGTGCTGGTGGCGCCGGATTGGCCTCGCCGTCCGTGGTATGCGGATCTGGTGAGGCACCTGGTAGCGGATCCTCTTCCTCTGCCTCTCTCGGACGACCTTCTGATGCAGGGTCCCATTCCCATGTTCGACCCGTCTCCCTTCTGTCTTACGGCGTGGCTCTTGAAAGGGGTCGCCTTAGCAAGAAGGGATATTCAGACAAGGTGATCTCTACACTGTTGGGGTCCCGGAGGCTTTCTACCTCTCGGGCTTATGTGCGGGTTTGGCGTCTCTTTGAGGAATGGTGTCGGGCGCGGGGAGTGACCTCTTTTCGCGCTTCTCTGCCTAACATTCTGGAGTTCTTGCAGGATGGCCTGGATAGAGGCCTGGCTTGGTCTTCTCTCCGGGTTCATCTTGCGGCCCTGTCGGCTTTTCGAGGGTTGGTGTCAGGTCAGCGTTTATCGGCTCTTCCTGATGTGATTCGGTTTTTGCGGGCGGCCAAGTTGCTTAGGCCTCCCCTACGGCCCTCGGTTCCCTCTTGGGATCTTAATCTGGTTCTCTCTGTTTTGGTGCGTCCGCCTTTCGAGCCCTTGGACGACTGTTCTTTGAAGGACCTTACTTTGAAGGCGGTCTTTTTGGTGGCCATTACTTCTGCTAGGCGTGTTTCTGAGCTGCAGGCTTTCTCTTGTAGGGCTCCCTTCTTGGAGTTTTCTAGGGAGCGGGTCGTCTTGCGGCCTGTTCCTTCATTTCTGCCGAAGGTTGTTTCTCCTTTTCATGTCAATCAATCGGTGGTTCTCCCGGTCTTGGGTGGTCGGGAGGGCTCTTCTGAGCAACGGCAGCTGCGCAAGTTGGATGTCGGTCGGGTCCTTCGCTCTTATGTGCAGCGGACCCAGGAATTCCGGAAGTCCGATCATCTCTTTGTCCTCCTGGCGGGTCCTCGTCGGGGAGCTGGCGCTTCTAAGGCTACTATTGCGCGCTGGATCAAGGAGACGATTGCTTCCGCTTATCTTCTGAAACAGCAGCCTGTTCCGGAGTTTCTCAAGGCTCATTCCACTCGGGGTCAGGCGGCTTCTTGGGCTGAGTCGTCGCTCGTGCCTCCAGTGGATATTTGTAAGGCTGCGGTTTGGTCTTCCTTGCATTCCTTTGTTCGTCATTATCGGGTTGATGTGCAGGCGCGTCGGGACGCGGTGTTCGGTGAGCGTGTACTGGTATCGGCCCTTCGGGGGTCCCGCCCGTGAGAGGGACTGCTTTGGTACGTCCCATTCGTAAAGTTAACCTCTACTGGTCTGGAGAGTGCTAAAGAAGGAGAAATTAGGTTCTTACCTGCTAATTTACTTTCTTTTAGCTTCTCCAGACCAGTAGAGGTCCCCACCCTGTCTGTTGTTGTTGTTGTTGGGGCTGTTGCGCGGGCAGTTTTTGGTTTTTGCTGCGGGTTCTAGTATTTTTCTAGGGCCGGGGAGAATTGAAGAACAGCGGCTGTGGCTCGGCTGGCTTAGCTGGCGAGCTGTGGGGACATTCTTCCTTCGGGAATTTCTCCTCTGCATTTTCCAACAGCATTTTGGGTATGTTATTTGTTACTCCTTTCGGAGTATTGTTTTTTCTCTCTGTTGTTTTCCAGTTCTTGGTTCTGCTTGGCTATTCGGCAGACTGAGGGAAATAGAGAGGAGGGGCTAGGATATACTGTCCCAAAGTTTTGTTTTCAGTCTCCACCTGCTGGTCATGATTAGATATATACCCATTCGTAAAGTTAACCTCTACTGGTCTGGAGAAGCTAAAAGAAAGTAAATTAGCAGGTAAGAACCTAATTTCTCCTTACTTACCTGTAGCAGGTGTTATCCGAAGACAGCTAATCACCCACCTCCTTTAGTTGGCTTCTTAGCTTTGTTACTGAACTGATGGTCCTGTGAACCGGCGTCAGACGGGAAGGCACTCGGGCATGCATGGTAAGGACAGTATTGAGATTTTTCAAGTGACAGTACATTTTTGCACTGTCCATACCGGACTCACTCAAATGTGAGAATATCTATCTATTTGTCCTCGGATAACGTCGGCTACAGGTGAGTAACTTTGCTTTATATTCTAACCAGGGAACAGAATGAGGCCGTCAATTCCCTTGCTAGAAATAGAAGGGGGTGCAGTATTGTTATTCTTAATGGAAACTAATATATTGGAGAGATCCAGTGGCAAAATATGATACACAATTTTATTCCCCGCTTGGTAAGAGCCCAACAGAAGATTTTCAAAAAGAAATGTCTGAATTAATAAAGAGATTTTGAAGCAGGTTTTTTCACATCAAAAGGAAAATAATTTTTGATCATTAAGTTCCGTACTATTCCTACCATCTACATTTTTCCAAGATGCACAAATCCATAACTAACCCCCCCCCCCCCCAGGTACGCCAATCATTTCAGGGAACAGTTCCGTTTTGGAACCATTATCTCCATGTTTGTAGACAAATTTTTGTGTCCATTCATACCAGATGATTGACATCTTAGAAGATTTTGATGTAGATATCTCTCTGAGTATTTTGGGTACTTTTAATATCAGATTTCTCTATATTAATATCCCACAGCTGGAGGCTTTAAATATCTTTCCCAGATTGTCTGCCATGAGAATTAGTGGTCCATAGTTAGGTGGATAAGGAGATATATGAGGCTTTGTTGCCCTTTTATGTTCACATTGAGCAGGCCTGCCAAAGATTTTAAGATACAGCTAGCTTACTTGGCTTAATGCAGTTCAAATGGTTTAATGCAATTTCCCCCTCCTTTACTAACACTTAGCGTGGGTTTTTAGCAGCGGCAGTAACTGCTCCAATGCTCATAGAATTCCTTTTTTTTTTTTTTTTTTTATTCTTTATTCATTTTTGTATGTTACAACAAGTGTAGCAAATAAACTCATTTAAAACTTAAAGATACACACTTGATTAACTCTCATATAAGCATCAAATTTAACATTTCATTACAAATTAAAATTCTATAATATTTTAAATATTATGAAAGATATCTAACATTTATATCATCCTTATTGAATCTAATAGTCCCTCCCCCTCCCTCCCTATTCAATAAATCATAAAATTATCCTTACTGTGAAATTATTGAAATACTCATGTATTATATAATAACAACAAGTAAAACCCACCCTTTTCCCACCTAATCAAATACCTTAACATGGGAAAAGTTAATCATTCATTACAAAAATCTGTTAACGGTCCCCAGATTTTCTGAAATTTACTAATGTAACCTTTTTGCGTTGCTATTGTGAGCTCCATTTTGTATATATGACACATAGAATTCCACCAAAAATTATAATTTAACCTGTCATATGTTTTCCAATTGTATGTTATTTGTTGTATTGCTATTCCAGTTAAAATAAACAAAAGCTTATTGTTATCTGACGGGATTTGACTTCTTGCTCTCATAGTTGACATAGAATTCCTAAGAGCGCCGGAGAAGGTACTGCTGGTGCTAAAACCCACGCGGGGGAGTTGTTTTAAGCCATTTTAATATTAGCTGCTTTCCCTGCAGCCCAACATTAATATTTTGTTTGCTTCAAACCAGATTTTATCACTACCACTTTAATGGACATTATCAGTAATGTATGTACAGACATATTTAATGCACATTAGCTCAAATTAAGCATTGAATTTGGATGATATTTCTTGCTTTAGTACCCTTCCTCCTCCTCCTAGATAAATTCTCCCCCAAAACCTCCACTTAAATAATCTCTTCCTCCCCAAAACACCAACCAAGTATTCAGATCCCTGAAATGTTACATAATCTTATTTGTACTCTAACTGTAATCTATTTGTTATATCACACAGTAACGTACAGTCAATTTAATATCCAATTTGCAAGTTCTTCCGGAATTAATCCAGCTACCTCTCCTCCCTTGTAACCAAAAAAAACCCAAAAAACCCCAAAACTGTTGTAACTTCACTGGAAATGTCCAGTTAGCTCTTTTTTTTTTCCAAGTCTTTATTCATTTTAATAAATACATCAAGTGTACATTAAATATAAATTAACATAGTACATTATCACTTGAAAATTCCATTACAATATGTATCTAAAAGATTTATATCCCATCCCTCTCCCATAACCATATACAAATAATAACATTCTTATATATATTAGTCAATTAAGATATGCAAATATATATGTAAATCTCCCTAACCCACCCAACCCCCCATTCAATCAAGTATCACCTAAGGAAAAAGAATAATAAATTAACATTAATCATTATGATAATTTATTATTGGCCTCTACACATCCTGAAATCTATTAAAATAACCATTTTGTGTTGCAATTAAACATTCCATTTTGTACAGATGACACACTGAGTTCCACCAGAAGCTGTAATTTAGTCTAGAACAATTTTTCCAATTAAACGTTATTTGTTGTATCCCCACTCCTGTAAGGATCATCAGAAGTTTATTATTTGCTGCAGATATTTGGCATTTAGCTCTCATACACATTCCGAATAGAACCATATCATATGACAGTGCCACATGATTTTCCATTAAAAGATTAACTTGATCCCAGATTGATACCCAAAATGCCTGAATACACAGTTAGCTCTTTTGTAATCCGCCTTGAACTGCAAGGTATAGGCGGAATAGAAGTCCGTAATGTAATGTAAATTAATGAGCACCTTCAGTGTAACCTTTTCCTGTTTATGATATGGAGGGTTTCTTCAGTTTCTAATGTTCAGTATTGGCCTTCTGTTTTTCTGCTCCCCCAGGTTTTCTTTGCATCTGTCCGTTCTGGTGGTAGCAGCCAAGTATATTTTATGACCTTGAATCGAAACTGCATCATGAACTGGTGAGACAGCTACATGTTGATGAGGACTGACAAGAACACACTGGATGAAACTTAATTATTTCCTGAGTACGATATGTATCTGGCGAAGATGGCAACAACAAAAAAACTATTTAAAGTAAAATCCAACTTGCCTGGTATATACAGATTTTTTTTCTTAAGCCTGCTTTCCTGATTGTGGTCACCAGAGCCTGCTGGGATGTGATGTCATGCCTACAGCGTTTGTGGTCATGTGACTGTTTCCCATCATGCTTTTTATGATATCTTGAAGCTGTGCTTGCTTTTGATGAAATTTTTTTCTGTTTCTTGTTCTCCTTTTGATTGCTCAAGGACAATCAGTGAAGCAAATAATTTTGCAAAAAAAGAAAAAATCTGAAATTTTTAGCAGGTGAACTGTAAAAAAAAAAAAAAAATCGATGGCCTTCCTGACCCACCTTTTTATTTGTGTTGGGAATAGGCAAAGGAGGCTGGGTAGAAGGATCATTCCCAGAAACATCTGAAACAAATCAGCACCTCTGATGAGTGCAGTGTGAAAGTGGAAGCTATAGATGTGTCACATTTATTCCATTTTTCAGGGAGGAGATAAATATCAAGAGTTGTAATCCCTGAAAGGCATTTAGGAGATGAGTGGGAAGTACTTTATCCAGCTAGAGCCTGGCATTGTTCTTTGGTTGTACTCATCACCACAACCCTCTAGCCCTTTACACATGCTCATGCTTAAATGAGCAGCCACACTAATGTATGCACCTTTGAGTATGTTTCTAAAAGGATCGTTGATAATTCTGGAGTATCAGTACGAGGTCTTGACACTACAGAGGGGAAGACTGGTAGTATGAAATCTAAGAGGGTGGAGGTAGACCCATTAGTTTTAGAGTAATGATGCAAAGTTTGGGAAATGATAAGTAGAATACGCTTGAGATTTTGAGGGGGAAAGCTGGTAACTAGATTAATGGTAAATTTCAGAAACATGGAAAAGGAGCAAATAACTCTGGCAAAATGGTAAAAAGCCCAGAAGAGCTGTTAACTTTAGAATAAGGGCAAAAGCCCAAAATGTATGCCAACTGGAGGAGGGTGAACCGATTCTCATTCTGGACTCAAGGTGGGAAAGCACGTGCATGGGCATAAGGATCAGGCAGCTGGTAATGTGGATATTGTGTGAAAAGGTCGTAAAGGCTGAGTTGGTAACACAAGGGCCATAATGCAAAGCCCAAGAATGCAAAGAGGGAGATAAAGGTTTGTGTAAGAGTCAGGATAGGAAGCCTCGGGGAAACAGTAATTCTGAATAATAGTGTAAAGCTTGGTAACACATAAGGAAAGGCTAATAACTCTGGAATAAGTGTCTTTCTCTCCACCATGCTCCAGCACAATGATGTTCTGTTTCTCTACCTAAATGTGCAAGAATGATGCTGCTTCTTTTGTACCCTAGCCATAGAATGCAGGGGGTGCCTTTCACTGCCTAGATAGGAGCAGGTGAGATATAATAGTTTTCTGCTTCCCCAGTGAGTGAAGGTCATTAATGATTTCTGCCTCTTCCAGGAAACCTTATCTTCTGTGGCAGTGAAACCTCAGAGACAAAGAGAACACATTCGTTCTCTCTCCCACAAACACGCACAATCAGGTTTAGAGGAAATCAAATTCTGTACAGAAAGATGTGATGTACCACCATACCCCCACATTCTCTTCAGAGCTCTATGCACTACGTCACCTGAAGCCACCCAGTCTAAAACTCAGCTCGTCTATAGACACAGGCAATGGATAGAGGCCTGCTGTAAGATTAGAAGATTAAGAACAGAGCCTAATACTTATTTTTGTAACTGACAGATGCCTGACTAGTTTAAAAATTTAAGGAAAAAAATCAGGATGATCACAGTTAAGAGATATTTTATGTAGCAAATTATAAAAAGTTTAAAAAAACAAAAAAATAAAACCGAACAAACTCTAAACAACAATAAACAGGGCTTAAAATATTCTGGATGATAAAGCTTGGAGACCCCTTGAACATGTAATAAAGTGTCTGCTCTTGAGTCTATTTGCGTCTGCTGTTTTTATTGATTTTACTTTTAATTATCTGTTGCCATGGTTCTAAGGTGTCTCCCCATTTTGAGAACTTTCAAAATAAGGCTACAAGTACTTCACAGTCTAATAGGGAAAGAAAACCAAGGCTGGCTGACTTTGCTTTCCTCTCTTCAAGCCATTGTTCCTGGACGGATTACTACTTAGCTTCAATTTTTCAGGGTAGGTCGATCACGTCTTGGGCTGTATCCTTGCTGCCTTCTCCCTGCCAAAAACCCAAATAGTAGCAACATTCCATGCTACCAATCCCAGGGAAAACACTTATAGTATTGTAACATATTACATAGTAGATGACAGCAGATAAGACCTGAATGGTCTATCCAGTCTGCCCAACCTGATTCAATTTAAATTTTTTCTTCTTAGCTATTTCTGGGCAAGGATCTACCCGGTACTGTGCTTGGGCTCCAACTGCCGAAATCTCCGTTAAAACCTTCTACAGCCCATCTAAACCCTCCCAGCCATTGAAGCCCTCCCCAGCCCATCCTCCCCCAAACGGCCATATACACACAGACCGTGCAAGTCTACCCAGTACTGGCCTTAGTTCAATATTTAATATTATTTTCTGATTCTAGATCCTCTGTGTTCATCCCACGCTTCTTTGAACTCAGTCATTGTTTTCCTCTCCACCACGTCTTTTGATGAGTGTAAAATGTCAGAGTAACCATATGCAGCAGGAATGCAGGGGCATTCGAGAATATAGAAAAGGAGACAAATAACAGATACTGGCTGTACAGAGCACAGCAACTGGAACTAGTCATAATACAGGCGAGTGAAAACTGAAAAGTGTTCTGACTGAGTAGAGTAGAATAGGTACAAGTGGATCGATTTTTCACTCTGTCGAAAATCACAGAAACTCGGGGACACTCAAAGTTACAGGGAAATACTTTTAAAACCAATAGGAGGAAATATTTTTTCACTCGGAGAATAGTTAAGCTCTGGAATGCATTGCCAGAGGTTGTGGTAAAAAGCAGATAGCCTAGCTGGTTTTAAGAAAGGTTTGGACAAATTCCTGGAGGAAAAGCCCATAGTCTGTTATTAAGACACGGGGGAAGCCTCTGCTTGCCTTGGATCGGTGGCATGGAATGTTACTATTCTTTTGGGTTCTGGAATCTTGCTATGTGCTTTGAGATGCTGGGCTTTTGCTACTCGTGAAGACGGGCTACTGGGCTTGATAGACCATTGTTTGGCCTGACCCAGTCAGGCTATTCTTATGTAAGGACTGCAGCAAGGAGTAGTGAGACTAGACATTTGCAAAGACAGTTGCACTAGTAGACTGAAGTTTATAAACACTTTTTTAGTTTAATCTTGACTAGAGGCCAAAAAAACAAACAAACAACACGCCACCATCAAAAGATTCCCACCGCCGGCCTTCAAAATGAACCCAATTTGTTTAAAGGGCAGCAATCCAAGACACCTTGCTGACTACGCGTGACAGCGCAGCCAGCCCACGTGACCGGAAGCTGCCCGCGTCAGCGAACTCGCATCAAACGCACGCGCCATGAGATCCCGCGAGAGGAAGTACCTGACGTGAACCAAAGAGAAGCTATGAGACGGAGGGGGGCGGGGCACCCGGGACGTCAGCGTGTGGGGGAGGGACGTCGAAGGTGGGCGGCGTAGCCGGAGACGAGTAAGAAGTTGGCCGAAAAGGTTAGAGGCGGTCGGGCGCGAAAGCGAGAGGAGCCGGGAAACTGGCGCGAAAGCGGGCGCGGAGCTGAAAAAGGCAGGCCGAAGGCAACGCGGAAAGACTTTGGCGGCGGCGTGGAAGCCATGAGCCAACCCGGAGAGCCTCCGTGAGTAAACGTTAGAGGCGAGGGGATTCTAGTTCCGGGATGGGCGTAGGCCTGCGTGTTTGTGTTCTCTGGGCATTCTGGGATTTGTAGTTCTAACGTTAAACGAGCAGTCCCAGTAGGGCGTCTGCTAGAAATAGAATTGGGGGGAGGGGGTTATATCCCAGGAAGAAGGTCATTAGGACTCAAGCAGAGCCATTCCTGGTATTTCCCACAGTTACAGTTATGGATTTATGCTTCTTAGGGTTACCATATGGCTCCGGGTTTTACGTCTATTGAAAGCAATGGAAGTAAAACCCGGATGTCTCAATCCGTCCTCCTTTTTCTGCAGCCATATGGTAACTCTAAATTGCTTCTAGGTCAGGGGTGTCAAAGTCCCTCCTCGAGGGCCACAATCCAGTCAGGTTTTCAGGATTTCCCCAATAAATATACATGAGATCTATTTGCATGCATTGCTTTCATGGTTTGCTAATAGATCTCATGCATATTCATTGCGGCCCTCGAGGAGGGACTTTGACACCCCTGTTCTAGGTCAGTGGTTCCCAACCCTGTGCTGGAGGACCACCAGGCCAATTGGGTTTTTAGGATAGCCCTAATGAATATGCATGGAGCAGATTTGCATGCCTGCCACTTCTATTATATGCAAATCTCTCTCATGCATATTCATTAGGGCTAGCCTGAAAACCTGATTGGCTTGGTGGTCCTCCAGGACAGGGTTGGGAACCACTGTTCTAGGTTATTTAAGGCTTGTAGATCTATGTTTAAAAACAATGTTGACTGCCGCCGGCTGAATATTGGCTGGATAATTTTCTGATTAACAACTAAAGAGGGTAGTGTAGATCATATTCTATCCCTGTGGGCTGCAGTTGCACAAAGAGCAAACAAATTGACCCTGGAGAATCCACAGAGAAAAAAAGTCCAAGGGAAACCAAAGAAGCACTGTGGAGAAACGATGTTCCTGATATGGACTTTTTATTAGAAAATCAACATAACAATCCACATAAAAACCTTAAGGATCTAAACCAGGGGTGTCCAACCTGCGGCCTGAGGACCGCATGCAGCCCCGTGAAGTATTTTGTGCGGCCCCAGTCGAGGGAGATGCAATGTTTTCCTCTGCTGCCCCCGGGTGTTTACCGCCTTGCCGGCTCCCTCCTCTGTCTTGCTGTAGCATTTGCGCGGCCCCAGAAACATTTTTTTCGGCCAATGCAGCCCAGGGAAGCCAAAAGGTTGGACACTCCTGATCTAGACCCAACATGGTCCGTGTTTCGACAAGAAAGTCTTCCTCGGGGGTCCCTGCCAGTCCTACGTGGAAAAGCTAAATAATCCCAAAGTACTAATGCGCAGAAGCTCCGCTGGTTTTCTAACATCATCTCTCCACAGGGCTTCTTTGGGTCACTGCATATATCGAGTACTGCTATAGAAATGAGGTGTAGTAGTGATGGTGACACCTAGTGGCATAGTAAGGGGGAGGGGCGGACCACGCCGGCACCCATCCTGTCCGCCCCATGCCTTCACTCCCCCCTCACCTTCCCTCTAGCTCTTCCAACATGCTGCTCGCATCAGCGTCAGCTCTCCCGCTAACCCAGAAAGCGACATCAGAGGGAGAGTCGACGCCAACGCGGGCAGCAAGTTGGTGGGGGGGGAAGGGAAGAGGGAGTGCATGCGGCAGGGGGGCAGTGCCAATGCCCCAGGCACCACTTGCCCTCATTACGCCACTAGTATCACCCACATGTGAGAATGTATACCTGCTATCCTAGGAGAACATTGCTACAGATAAGTAATTTTGCTGTTACGAAATGTTTGACTTATTAAGTAAATTCCTTCAAAAAGGTGGTAAATAAATGCTAATGAATAAAATAATCATTCTTTTTCAAATTTTCCCTTCCAAATGGGAAGTTGGGTTCGATATGTGGGTTTCTTCCCTCACTTGTGCATATTTTGTATAGACTGATTTGTTCTTGAATTAACAAACCCAAAAATAGTGCGATTTTGGGAGCCTGTCAAGGAACGGGACAGTTCAGTCCTCCTGCTTCTTTCATGTAGGGTCTGAATTTTGAACGTGAACCTGGGGGTGTTACCCAGGGTTTATTAGACGGGAGACCATTTCTCAGCACCCTCTTAGCTGAAACGCAGTTGAATATTTAGGGAATTTTGTTTTCCCGAGACTTTAGGCTGACAGATCAGGAGGAGGATGGCCATGGAAACTGGAACGTACCACAGAAGAAAGAAACGTCCGGATCTGGAACAGGAGAAAACACACCAAAATACAAGGTACAGATTCACAGTGCACATACAGGCCTCCGATTCTAGAAAGCTAAGTGTGCAATTGAGCATGCAGTTATAGAATATGGTCTGCTCCTGGCAGAATGCTATGTGTGCGAGAGAACAGTGCACGTAAACCAGTATGGTGCAAACTTTTTAAGCTGCTGGCACACTAATCTCGGGGCTGCAGGGCATCTGGAAACGCATGAACATCGACATGATGACATCCAACGCATGCGCAAATGCCCTCCAATTGCGGCCGTGAGCCTCCTACTACCGCAGGTGGGGGAGTGCTGCAGAAGGAGAGGCGAGGAGAAGGAGCCAAGGTGCTGGAGACGCTAGCTGTCTGATTACAGGATGTGCCTCTCGCTTTTCGTCCTGTAAGCAGTCAGCTGCCGCCGGCATCTTGGGGTACACAGTTTGCGATACACTGACACAAACAATCGGGTCTGAGCCGGTACAAAAGGAGGGAGTGACCCGCTTTCCAGTAGTTCACTTCCTCCTCTACTTCCCGTGTCTGTTGTGAATTCTGCACAGCGTGGGTGGGTCAAGGGTTTGCCATGCCATGCAGTGGTACCTTGGATTACGAGCATAATCCGTTCCAGGAGCATGCTCGTAATCCAAAATGCTCATTTATCAAAGCGAGTTTCCCCATAGGAAATAAAGGAAACTCGCTTTGATACATTCTCACCCCACGAGGCCAGCGGCGCTGCTCTATCCACCCCCCCCCCCTCCCCAAGAACCGGCATTGCTACCCCCTGCGATCGGGCACCCCACCCCCCACCGCCGCCGCCGCTGCTTACTGTCATCTAGGCACCGGCATGTCCTGCATGTTGGTGCCGGTGCCCGAAGATTGGCCTCCTTCTTGCTGGGCCTTGAGCATCTGCGCATGCTTAAGGCCTGCGAGTTCACAGAGAGAACAATGGCGGGGGGTGGCCGATCGCGGGGGGCAGGGTGTCCGATTGCGGGGGGAGGATGCCGGATTGCGGGGGGGGCGCTCATAAATCGAGCCATGCTCGGTTTCCGAGGCACCGATTTTGCGAATGTTTTGCTCGTCTTGCAAAACACTCGCAAACCGGTGCACTCGTAAACCGAGGTACCACTGTTCTTGCGTTTTCACACCTAAATGCCAGTAACTAGATATGAGCATGAGGACTTAAGGGAAAAAGACCACAAACGTCCAAGGGTTTGAAATGCTCAATAGTAAAGTTTCCAAGTTTATTAGGTATTTTTGATTTATCGCCTATTCAAAATTCAAGGCGATGTACAAATAAAATAGTTGGTAACACACTTGCAATTATTAAGTTAAACAAACAATTATCTAAAATACTAATAACACATATAACATTACATTTAAAGGTAATTTAAATAGGTTATAGTGAAACATAAGGAAAAATTATTTAATGGTTACATTCGATTATAAAATCACTAATTCGAATTTAAAATATTTAATTAAATTCAGGGAAAAAACAATAGGAAGGGGGACAAAGACAATTGACCTTTTAAGTTATGGATGCGGAAAGAAAAAAGGAAGAATTAGTTATTAAAGGCGTCAATATATAAAAACACTTTAAAGGGGCTTGAAATTCATCACTGGTCTAAAAAAACGGTTTTTTTTCTTTTGTAATTATATTTCTTCAAACTGTGTATTTATGTGCATGTGCAGATATCTAACCAGTGCAATCATTCAACTAGCGGTGTGCAAATACTTTTTCTGCATTATGATTATTTTGAAAGGTTTGCTTGTATCATTTGCTCCCGACGGAACCATGGCCAGTCCGTTTCACTCCTGGACGGCTTCTTCAGGGGAAGGTCTAGTACGATATTATAAATGCTACTAGTGTTTTAGCCCGTTACATTCGTTACAGTACGGGTGCTAGAATAGCGCCACCTATACCCTGACCCTGACTCTGACCTCACCCATGCCCCACATCTATCATGCCCGGACCCTGCCTCCCACTGATCCCAGTCCCACCACCTCACCTTTCACCATTTCCTTTGTACCCTTTTGGCCCTCATAGATCCTCCGTTGCATTTATCACCTGACAGGGTCTTTACTTACCCGAGGCGGAAGCAGCAGTCCTGACGTACCAACCTTTCCTCCCTCAGTGCCCCAAAGCAGCAGTGGTCCTACCATTTCCATCTCTCCCTTTCCCCCTTTCACACCCTCTACCATCTCTCTCTGACCCTGTTTCACCTCTTTTGCCTTCTTTCCCTTTCCTGTCCCCCTCTGTCCTTCCACTCCCTGAAGTCTATCTCTCCCTATCCCCTACCATCTCTCCTGGTCCCCCTGGTAGCCCCTCTGTCCTTCTCATCCATCTGTCTCTCTCTCCTCATCTCCTGCCTCTGTGGAGCTCTCGCAGCTCCTCCTCGTCCTCCTCCAGCCAGGCTTCAGCTATCTGCCGCTGCGGCCTGCAGCCGCCGACAGCCACTGTGGCCTACAGCCGCCGCGGCCGACATCACCTCGGGGGATTCTCGCGCATGCGCACTCCTACCTACGGTGCCCTACAGCGCACGGAAAACGGGAGCACGCAGGTGGGAGTGCGCATGCGCGCTTAGGGCTTTATTATATTAGATGATATAAAATAAATATTAGCAGCAATATGAAATAGATACTTTCATATCCATCATAGTTTTACCTTTGGGTCAATTTGGGTGTTTGAGAAGTGCCTGGATGAGTGGGAGAGGAGTTGACCTTTCCTTCTCCTTTACAGGTTTGCCAGAAAAAGATGCATGAATCTTATTGTCAAATTTCAAGGCCCCAAAATTTGGAATAATCTGCCACTGTGTTTATATCAACAGGACTCACATTATCAATGCAAGAAAACTACCTCTTCTCTCTTTTAACCATCAACTGTTGACCATATTTAATGGTTTAAGAATCTCATTGTAAACCGCATTGAATCCTTGTTGAAATTTGCAGGATATAAGGAACTGTATGGTAAACAAGCGTATAGATTTTTTTCCTACCCCGCTGACAAACGTTTTGAAATAGGTCAAAAACTCTGTCCTGCTTTTTAGCTGATTTTTAAATCTGACAGACTTTGTTTAAACCACTCACTCTACCATTTTCCAACAAACATTACATTACATTACATTACATTACATCAGGGATTTCTATTCCGCCATTACCTTGCGGTTCAAGGCGGATTACAAAAGGTTAATTTAAAAAAGACGGATTACAAAAGGTTAATTTAAAAAAGACAGAATTACAGTGATTAGCTAGAGAGGTAAGTTGTAGATCTTAAGAGCATTTAGAGGTCGTGTTGTTATTGCTGTTTCAGGAATTTCTTGAAAAACGAATCCTTTCTTGGCACTCTTTGTTTCATGTATATTCTGTGTTCGCCCTGCCCTCGCTCCTGTGCATGGCGCTCAGTACCCTCTCTTCTCTTGCAGGTTGTGGTGCCAGGGAAAGGCGAGCATCCCCTACAATATAATTATACCTTCTGGTACTCCTGCCGTATCCCCAGCCGCCCAGCCAGCAGTCAGAATTACGAACAGAACATTAAGCAATTTGGCACGGTAGCCTCGGTAAGTGATTGGCGATGAGACACAAGTCAGATATTACCAAAGGGAAATGGGACATGATATATCACCTTTCTGCCCATCCGCAGTAACCATTATCTCTTGCTTTGAGAGATCCCACGTGCCTATCCCAGGCCCTCTTGAATTCAGAGGAGACATGATTGAGATGTTTAAATATATCACGGGCCGTATCGAGGTGGAAGATAATATCTTCTTACTTAAAGGTCCCACGGCCACAAGAGGGTATCCGCTGAAAATCAGGGGCAGGAAATTTCATGATGACATCAGGAAGTATTTCTTCACCGAAAGGGTGATCACTGGAATGAACTTCCACTGCACATGATTGAGGCCAGCAGCGTGCCACATTTTAAGAAAAAATGGGATAGACATGTGTGATCTCTTGGGGGATGGGTCATTAGAGTGGGAAGACTTGATGGGCCGAGGCCCTTTTTTGCCGTCATTTTCTATGTTTCACTTCTTCTGGGAGACTGTTCCACGCATCTACCACCCTTTCTGTAGATGTGTAGAACAGACTAGATGGGCCATTTGGCCTTTATCTGCCGTCATGTTTCTACGTCTGTTCTAAGTTCGATCACATCTCACCGCTTCTAAGATCAGAACCCAGGCTTCCCCTTTAAATATAATATCCTTTCCCACCAGATTCTCTCAAGTGGTCGTCCCTCATTTTTATATAGTCTTCTGGTCCCATGTTCGCCTCAAAAACCTTACACTCCTTGCAACAGCAGTCGTTAGTCATTCCCTCAATTAGACAACTTTTTCTGGAATTCTTCATTCTGTATTATGGCTCCTACTCTCCGGAATTCTTTGCCTTTTTACCTATTCCGCTGACTATGATGGCCTCAGGAAGGGCAAGTACTGGGTATTGCTCATGTTACACCAAGATTCAGACTCTGGTGCTCAGCTCTCCAGTAACTTTGACATTGCTCACTAGGGCTGGAGGCTGGTCTATCTTTGACTTGCAGTCTCCTCCCCTCACAGGCCACTGCAGTGATATTCTGTGCTAACCAGCCTCTTATGTTCCTTTGTCTAGGTGGAGCAGTTCTGGTGGGTGTACAGCCATCTGGTGAGGCCTGGAGATTTGTCAGGCTATAGTGACTTCCACCTCTTCAAGGAGGGCATTAAACCTATGTGGGAGGTACGTGGAAACTTTTGGGGTGTATGTCTGAATAACATTAAGTCGTCACAGGCTGACTTTGAATTGTAATGAGTGTAGAATTGCTGTTTGATTTTTTTTTTGTTTGTTTGTTTCTATTGCTGTTTGTGGTCTGATTTTTCTAGGAATATGTTTTGTGATGTATGTTGTTTTGTATTCTGCTTTGCATAAAAGCAGATTCTAAATTGAAATAAAATGTGTAATTTGTAGTATTCTGTAAGTTATGTGCATAAGTGGGAGCCCTGCCATGCTTCACCCCTGTGTATGTCCCCTTTTGTCAAATACCCAATATGTAAATAGTTATTTACAGAATAGCCCTGCTACCACTTACATTACATAAGTGCTATATCAGTGGTTCCCAACCCTGTCCTGGAGGACCACTAGGCCAGTCGGGTTTTCAGGACAGAGATATGCATATAATGGAGGTGACAGGCATGCAAATCTGCCCCATGCATAATCATTAGGGCTATCCCAAAAACCCGACTGGCCTGGTGGTCCTCCAGGACAGGGTTGGGAACCACTGTGCTATATTCTAAATATTTACATTCATAAAGTGCTGGTAAATATAGGTGCTTAGGTTATAGCAGTGGTTCCCAACCCTGTCCTGGAGGAACACCAGGCCAATTGGGTTTTCAGGCTAGCCCTAATGAATATGCATGAAGCAAATTTGCATGCCTATCACTTCCATCATATGCAAATCTCTCTCATGCATATTCATTAGGGCTAGCCTGAAAACCCGATTGGCCTGGTGTTCCTCCAGGACAGGGTTGGGAATCACTGGGTTATAGAATTGACCTTTACTGTAGTGGAGGAGCAGTCGGTGTGCATTAAGGAGTCCTTGTTTCCAAAGTTTGAGGAGAAAGGTCCATTCTGGTGCCCTCAGGATGATGTCCCTGAGAGTGATACCTAACACAGGGATCTCAAAGTCCCTCCTTGAGGGCCGCAATCCAGTCGGGTTTTCAGGATTTCCCCAATGAATATGCATTGAAAGCAGTGTATGCACATAGATCTCATGCATATTCATTGGGGAAATCCTGAAAACCCGATTGGATTGCAGCCCTCAAGGAGGGACTTTGAGACCCCTGCCCTAACAAAAGGAACTTTGCTTTCCTGAAGAATGCCTAATGGTGCTGTTCTTTAAGTGGCCACTAGAAGTCACTGTAAGAGCAGCATTCAGTTGACACTAGTGCTGCCCGATTCAGGAAAAAAAAATTTGATTCGATTCAGCCTACTAAATTGGTTTTTCGATTCGATTTTCCTGCCCAATTGGGTGGTTTTTTTTCAAACATCCTGACGTCCGAGGAGGGGCGGGACTACAGCAGAGGAAACGGCTCAAAGCACTGCAGTGCAAAGAGCTATAGCTGAGATCTTTGGCTGAAGCTGTAAGGTAAACGGTTCGGGGAGGCACGGAAGCCTTCCCGGGGGGGTGGGCAGTCTTTCGGGGAGGCCAGGAGTGAAGCCGGACACAGCACTTCCCGACTAACCCTCCCTCCTTGCCCTTGGCGGCCAGCAAGAGCAGCGCTGCTGCTCCTGTTTTAGGGGGCGAGGGGAGAGGGTCCAAATCGGGAAGCCGATTTTTTTTTTTTGAATCGTGAATCGGGCAGCACTAGTTGACACCCACCTCAGAAAGAGGTAGAGAGCAGACCTGATCCTGAGTTGTCTGTTTAGCAGGTCAAGGAACTAATCCTTTGAATTGCTGGAGCAGGCCTATGGTTTTCCATAAAGGAGAGATGTTTCCAGTAACAGTTCTTCCTGCCCTGGATCATAGCTTCCTGTTCTTGAGCTGCTAAAGGCTCATGACTTGCTGACACCATCCCTCTCCAGAGGGTGAGGTGGGATATGGAGGAGGAGTGTGTGGCACAGTGTTAAAAGCTACAGCCTCAACACCCTGGGGTTCTGGGTTCAAACCCACGCTGCTCCTTGAGACCCTGGGCAGTCACTTAATCCCCCCATTGCCCCAGGTACATTAGATAGATTGTAAGATCACCAGGACAGAATGCTTGAGTACCTGAATAAATTCATGTAAACCATTCTGAGCTCCCCTGGGAGAACGGTATGGAAAATTGAATAAATAAATAAATATTTTTTCTCTTCTTCAGGATGAGGCGAATAAGAATGGTGGGAAGTGGATCATCCGGCTGAGGAAGGGACTGGCCTCGCGCTTCTGGGAAAACATTATCCTGGCCATGCTCGGGGAACAGTTCATGGTGGGAGAGGAGATCTGTGGTGTCGTGGTGTCCATTCGCTTCCAGGTGACTATGACTGCCTGCACTTTGACATCCCTCCCCCCCCATAACTTGCTCTCAGGTTCACATTTAATCTTCCCCTCATTCCTCTGTCTTCTTCCAAGCCTTGCACACACCCTTCGCATCACACCCCTCTCCCCTCTTTACTGCTCCCTATACATTTTAAGCCTGCAATCCTACATATTGTACATCCATTACTCTAACATTTCACCCCAAAGTGAACCTCAGCCCTCCTCTGTTTACCTTCTCTCTATCACACGTCCCCTGTTCCCTCCTCACATGTGTATATCAATATCTGAAAAAAAGTCCTCACAATATAATTTCTCTTTACAAATGAGAAAATTCTAGGAGGTAAGGTAAGTCCTGAGCCAAATAAGCACTATTTATTTAAAAGTGAGAAGGCAGTGCAGCGAAGGGGGCAGCAGGAGGAGAGTATTAAGATGTTATAGGGGAGCAGTGCTAAGAGGAAGTAAGAGAGTAGAATTTTGGATATTACGAGGTGTTCCAGGGTTGAGCCCTGTAGTTCAGGGATTTGCAGTAATCACTAAGGGGATAGATAATTTCCTTTTTACTGACTAATTGTGTTTCTTACAACTAGCTAGTAGAGGGTTTACCATGACCAGTAATTAAGATTTGACTAATTATCAATAAAAAGTAACGTTTCCAACTTATGACAAAAAGGCAAATGGGTTCTCCTCAATTCAAAGAGAAGGCAGTGTTGTTGATATTTCTTATACCGTATAATCCCGTTATACCGAACTCGCTTATAATGGAACCTCGCATATAGCGGACAAGGTCCACTGGTCCCGGCCGAGCGCCATTATAAACACAGAAAATCATCGGATATAGCGGACTCGCATATAATGGATTTTTGGATATACCGGACAACTATTTTGGTCCCCAGAGCAGCTTTTAGCTGTAGTTTTATTCGGCTATAACGGACATGCAGGCTCCGCCTACAAGGCACGTGGCATGCCGGTGATAAAGTATCAAAATGCAGCCCAGAAAAAAAATGACAAGAGTATTTTTCTTTCCAGTACAGTGTTCTGGTTTTGCAATCATTTCGTGCCATACCCATGTTTTGCTGAGTTTTGTTCTTGATGTTATGCTCGATTGTACGTTGTTTCAAGTTGCCCTAAATAAAGTTTTTAAAAAATGCAACTCTTGATATCACGGACTCTGGATATAACAGACTGTTTTTCCAGGTCCCTTGAAGTCCGTAATAACGAGATTATACGGTATTGCAAATAAATATCTGGCCTTAATTCTCTATCTACGCTGATGACTTTATGGATTATATCACACTAGTTTAGCTGCTAGGTTGTTAGAACTAGTTAATGCTTTTTCCTTTTATTCCAGTTACAAAATTAACTGGAACACTTCAAAGGCTCTACCTTTGAACAATTTTGTGATAAAGAATCATGTCTTTCTTATCCATTCTGGTGGAATAATGGTAAAATATCTCAGTGTATGGGGGTTAGCGCATAAGAAAAAGATCTGGGTGTCATTGTAGACAATACGATGAAACCTTCCGCCTTGTGTGCGGCGGCAGCCAAAAAGCAAACAGGATGCTAGGAATTATTTTCAAAAGGGATGGTTAACAAGACTAAGTATGTTATGCTGTCTGTTATCACTCCATGGTGCGACTTCACCTGGATTATTGTGTTCAGTTCTGGTCTCCTTATCTCAAGAAGGAGATAACGGCGACCAAGATGATAAAGGCGATGGAACTCCTCTTGTACGAGGAAAGACTAAAATGGTTAGGGCTCTTCAGTTTGGAAAAGAGAAGGGTGAGGGAGATATGATTAAAGTCTACAAAATCCAGAGTAGAACATTTATAGTTTTTAGTTTTATAAATCTTTATTCATTTTTTTATGTTACAACAAGTGTTTCAAATAAACTCATTAGAAACTTGACTATACACACTTGATTAACTCATATATTAACATCAAATTTAACATTTCTTTAGAAAAATTAATATTATATAAAGTTATAATATTATGCAAGAAATCTAAATTTATATAATTCTTATTGAATATAATAATCCCACACCCCCCCTCCCTCCCAGTCAATAATCTATAAAATCAACTTTATTGTGAATTCATTCAATTATTGATAAAGTATGTAATAATCAGAAATAAAATCCCACCCCACTCCCCTCTAATCAAAAATCTTATCATGGGAAAATTTAATCATTCATTACAGAAATCTGTTAACGGTCCCCAGACTTTTTGAAATTTATTCACATATCCTTTTTGTGTTGCAATGGTAAATTCCATTTTGTATATATAACATACAGAATTCCACCAGAAATTGTAATTTAACCTGTCATGTTTTTTCCAATTATATGTTATTTGTTGTATTGCTATTCCAGTTAAAATAAACAGAAGTTTGTTGTTACTTGACGAAATTTGACTTCTTGCTCTCATAGTTGTTCCAAATAAAATAGTATCATATGTCAAAGCTGCCGGATTTTCTAACATCCTATTGATTTGAGGCCAAATTGATTTCCAGAATGATAAGATAAATGGACAATAGAATAAAAGGTGAGAGTAGAACATTTATAAATAAATCTAGTTCGTAAATATGAAAAGGTGGTGGCAGAATATGAGGGTTCAACAGATTACATTCAATTGGAAAAATCATAGCAGATTAAATTACAGTTTCTGGTGGAATTCTGTGTGTCATATATATAAAATGGAGCGCACAATAGCAACACAAAGAGGATATTTTGGTAAATTTCAGCAGATTTGGGGACCATTAACAGATTTTTGTAATGAGTAATAACGTTTTCCCAAAGTAAGATATTTGACATGGAGGGGTGTGGGTGGGTAATAAAGATTAAATCCTATAATGTATAAGAGTATTTAACTGTTTTTGATGTATTGGGAATGGAACTTTTGTAAGGGGAGGGAGGGTTTTCTAACTTGATATCAATTGTTTAGATACTAGGAATAGTTCATAATATTCAAAATATTATAGAATAGAGGTATTAGCTGAAAAGTTATATTTTTAATGATATATGAAAGTTAATCAAGTGTATATTTATAAGTTTGAATGATTTTTCTTATACACTTCTTGTAATATGTAAAAATGAATAAAGAATTTAAAAAAAAACAAAAGAAAAAGAATATGAGGGTTCCGTTATATTCTCTTAGGAAAAATATTTGAACCACCCCAAAAGTGCATGAAACTATCCCGTTGTCACTTTGTCAGCCTTCCCGAGATCAGTAGCCAAATAAGATTGGAAAGTGGAGTCCATCACAAGCTGCCAAGAGCGCTCACCCCGTGTTTTTCTCCTCTCCTCTTGCAGGAAGATATCTTATCCATTTGGAACAAGACTGCCAGCGACCAGGTGACCAACGCACGCATCCGTGACACCTTGCGGCGGGTGTTGAATTTACCACCCAACACAATCATGGAGTACAAGACCCACACCGACAGCCTGAAGTAAGTACAAGAACCGCTGCGTTGGGTCAGAAAAAGGTCTGCCCGGGAGACTGGGAACGTGTAGAACTGTTCAGCTGCCATCAGACCTTGCCAAACTCTAACAAAGTGTAGGAATTCTCTGTCTCCAGCATAATATCCCTGACGGATGTCAAGTAGCCTGTTGGCCATACTGTTACTACTCCGAAGGGGTGCTGAAAAGTTCTCCATCCAACCAACCGACTTCCTAAATTCTGAGCGTTATTTTGCCACTGTAGCTGAAAAGAGGGTTATCTTATTTCATTTCATGCCAATTTGCAGATACAAAATTTTCTGTTTTGACCTTGTTTCAGATCATTGATTGAACCATATCCACGTCATTCTCTTCTTGGTCGGGCTGAGAACTTTTCAGCTCCCCTTCGTAGTGTGTCAGTGTTTGGTAACCAGAGCTGAGATTGTGATGTCATAATGGCTTGATTGTCCTATACTTGGCTCATTTTTATTACATACAAGGGGGTGCTGAAAAGTTCTCAGCCCAACCAGCCGACTTCCTAAATTCTGAGCGTTATTTTGCCACTGTAGCTGAAAAGAGGGTTATCTTATTTCATTTCATGCCAATTTGCAGATACAAAATTTTCTGTTTTGACCTTGTTTCAGATCATTGATTGAACCATATCCACGTCATTCTCTTCTTGGTCGGGCTGAGAACTTTTCAGCTCCCCTTCGTAGTGTGTCAGTGTTTGGTAACCAGAGCTGAGATTGTGATGTCATAATGGCTTGATTGTCCTATACTTGGCTCATTTTTATTACATACAAGGGGGTGCTGAAAAGTTCTCAGCCCAACCAGCCGACTTCCTAAATTCTGAGCGTTATTTTGCCACTGTAGCTGAAAAGAGGGTTATCTTATTTCGTTAAGTGCCAATATGCAGAAGCAAAATTTTATTTTTGACATTGTTTCAGATCATTGATTGAATCAAAGCCACGTTATTCTCTTCTTGGTTGGGCTGAGAATTTTTCAGCTCCCTCTGGTGGTGTGAAGCTGAGATTGTGATGTCATAATGCCTCATTCCACCAGTAAAAGTCAACCTCATCAGTGATGTCACAAGTGCTTGATTGTCCTATATTTGGCCCACTTTTATTACATACAAGGGGATGCTGAAAAGCTCTCATTCCAACCAACCAACTTCCTAAATTCTGAGTGTTATCTTATTTCATTACGTGCTCTTTTTGCGGAAACAAAATTCTGTGTTTTGACATTGTTTCAGATCATTGAACCATAACCACTTCTTGGTTGGGCTGAGAATTTTTCAGCACCCCCTCGTATTTATTATTTCTGTAGCGCTGTCCATTTAACATGTAATAGATGGTCCCTTCTTAGAAGAGCTTACAATCTAATTTGGACAGACAGACAAGGACATATAGGGTTGGGGAGTTCTTGTAGAGAGATTGATAGGATGGATAAAGGCACTTTTGTGGTGAGTAGGAGCTGAAAGCATCCTTGTCTGAAGGTTGATACAGTCCTTAGAAGAAACAGAAATCCTGTAATTTCACAATTATGTGGTTTATTACATTTGATATATCTCATATAAAAATATCTAGGCAGTTGACGAATGATAAAAACATATCATACAACAGTTAACATTAAGTCA
This sequence comes from Geotrypetes seraphini, assembly GCF_902459505.1. Lineage (NCBI taxonomy): Eukaryota > Metazoa > Chordata > Amphibia > Gymnophiona > Dermophiidae > Geotrypetes > Geotrypetes seraphini. Next base: position 29,448,837 of record NC_047099.1, read on the forward strand.
AATAGCTGTGGTAAAACATAAACAGAAAATACTAAAATTGTATTCCTGGGTCTCGTGTATAAGAGAGAAATAATTTAATCTGGACTTTCTGAGTCGCACTATGTCCAAACAGATTCAAGGCTTGAAATTATTCATAATAGAATTTGGCAAGATACCAACAGAGTGTGACCAATTCATATTTGTTTTTTTATTTATTTATAAGAAATTTTAACATACAGTTATGAGAGACGCCAAATCATTTGTAGTATAATCTGCTGATACTGTTCCCAACAAAGATCAACATTTCGGTGTAATCCTCTAGGATTTAATTCACAAAGGGGGGGGAAGCATATTTCAATATGATTGAGATTGGTTGGCGAATAAAATGAGGCGGCCATTTTACAAGCCATGCTAACAGTGGCATAGCAAGGATAGGAAGCACCTGGGGAAGTGGCACGATATGCATAGTTGTATGCGGTATATAAATTTTTTAATAAATAATAACAATCATTTTTATCTCTAACTTATGCACGATTCCCATCTCTTCTTTTTCTAATTCATTTCAGAGATAACTCAAGTTTTCGGAATACCAAGATTACCCTATAGGAAAAGTCCTTGCTATTCTTTGCTGAAGATGAAGGGAAAAAATCCAAAGGAACCGAGGAAGGGGGAACAAACTGCACAGCGCAGGACCCCTCGACGTATTGTTGACATGCAGATCCTTATTTTTTATATTATTTGTCTATGGAAGAACTTGGACATGTGCCGCCCTCCTGAATCTCAAACTTCTGGTGAGCCGAGACCTGCGAGGGCCAAATAGCCCCATCCATCAGGTCAGGTAGAGGAGGGTCTTGTGCTGTAGTTGCCTCCCGCTCAGGCGGTGCTTTCACAGATTACTGGAACCAAATCGATTGGAGTTAGTAGACTCCGGTAAACCTGCCCTGATAAATAAGAAAGTGGACTCTTCCTCATTACTCCAGACGTCCGGAAAAACCTGGACAAGGCCTCTTTTTAGAGAACTGTCTCCGCTCCCAGACGGACGTTCCAAAACCCGCCGCCCCAGGCACCTCTCACCCATGCTACACCACTGAATGGAGATTTAAGTACGCCTTTTTGGTAAGAACTAGCGTACTTCCCACACCTTAAAACAGTGGTTCTCAACCCTGTCCTGGGGACCCCCCCAGCCAGTCGGGTTTTCAAGATATCCTTAATGAATACACAGGAGAGAGATTTGTATATAATGGAAGTGACAGGTATGCAAAGCTCTCTCATGCATATTCATTAGGGATATCTTGAAATCCTGACTGGCTGGGGGGGTCCCCAGGACAGGGTTGAGAACCACTGCCTTAAAAGGACTTAGTGCGGGGACACGCTGAGGCATTCTGTGCAAAACATACGCTAGAAATATTTTTACATTTTTCTGGACGTGGATTTTTCTATCCTCATCAATCCATATTTCCGCATGCTAATTTTTGATAACAGCCGCTGCCTTTGCTCCCTATTTGCTAGATTCAGTCGTGTACACTTATCGTAATATTAACGCATGACCATGAATGCAAAAATGGAAAATTTGCCATTTTACAGCAGCTGTAGAAAGTGGCCTTAACACCTGGGAAAGACCCACTTAAGTACTTGCTTAGGCCACTTTCTATCGCAGCTTTGTATTAACCATTAGGCTACTCCTGTTCTCTAAGAATAACAGGTTAGGGAGGGGAATGATTTTCTAACTGAAGAGTGATTCAGGGAGCTTTTTTTTAAAAAAAAAACCATTTATCTTTTTCCATTTGCTCATCCACTTCTACATCAGGGTTACAATTTTTGTATATATGCAGACGATGTTCAGATCACGACGCCAGTGACAGACCAAATTAAATATGTTAGCAAGTTTAAATTTATATATGTTAATACTTAAATTATGGATGAATCAGAATAAACTTGTATGAAATATTTTAAACCAGAGATTGTGTGGGTCAGATGCTCCAACTTATCTTAGAGAGGGAGGTATGGTAAAAGTTGTTTTTTTTTTCACTGTCATGTAATTTACCTAGCACTGGGGTTTCCTATTAATAGCTTTAATAGGAAAGCCCTTTAACCCCTTTCCACCTGCAACTACCCCCTCTCCCCTGGCTCCCTTTGCTCCCCTCCTTCCCCTACATCACCTCTCTCCTTTACCTTCCTTCCCTTCCTTTATTGCTGCTTGTACTTTTGATAAAACTCTGTTTATTGCTCCCACGCTCCCTTTCTCTACTGCTGTAACTCTGTCAAAATATTGTAAATCCGTGTGTCAGCACGGATCTTAATTAATGGATCTGAACCGCCTAGAACTTTTTGGGTGTGGCGGTATACAAGAATAAATTATTATTATTATTATTTATATCCCGTCATACCTTTACAGTGCCATTTTGAACTTGGCTCTGGCAGGAGTGACAAGGGATGTTGCCTGCCCCAGGCCTACTAGACCCCCCAGGGATATTTCGGGGTAGCTGCAGGTGGGACCACTTTTGTGGAAATGTAGCACACCGGGCTGAGTGCTGTGATGAGCAGGTATCAGCGGGAAGGACTGACCAGCCTCTTTAAGAAGCGCCCCAGAGCATCAGGCCAAGAATAAAGCAGCTTGTGGCGTCACCTTAAGCCATGTCATTCTATTTACATAGTAATAAGGTGTTTTGCTTGGATTTACACAGTTTGCATCTCATTACTGCCTATCCAATGCAGTGTTCCCGCTAAGCTGCGCTGGCGTGCGCTGGCGCACAAAATATTACATCGCAGCGCACAAGTTTCACGTCACAGCGCACACTCGAGCGGAGGTGAGAGGAAGCGGCGGCGGTCTGCCCTGATCGCCTAAGATGCAGCAGCGGCGGCATCCCCGTAATTTACGGGGATCATGAAAGGAGCCGCCGCTGCTGCATCTTAGGCGATCAGGGCAGACCGCCGCCGCTTCCTCTCACCTCCGCTCGAGTGTGCGCTGTGACGTGAAACTTGTGCGCTGCGATGTAATATTTTGTGCGCCAGCGCAGCTTAGCGGGAACACACGTTAAATTAACATGTATAACGGTAACTTAAATGTATTTAACATGCAGTTGTTTTCCGTACAAGGAAAGATCATAATTAGAAGTTGATGTTTGGGGTGGGGGGCAGGAAGCAGATCCTTACCCTTCGCAAGACTGAATCGACCTCATTGTGGTAAGTATTGCTTGCTTTCCCCAGGGAAGGGATACTCAGGCACTGTGTTGAAATGTCCATTCAGAAAGATGGCGAGAGTCCCAATGGTGAACAGCAAGATGGCGGCCCAGAAACAGACCTTATCGATGACCTTCCCAATCAGTTTCCAGTTTAGCATTTCCTGAACAAAGGAAGGATAAACATTTTGACTGTCAGATCCCTATACAAGCTCTAGGAAACAGAGTTCTGCCCTGCAATAGATCCTGATAATCCAAATTTCTACCAATATATTTAACTGTGGATCTGCTCCCACCACTGAGACCTTCTTGCTTGCCTGCCCCCCCCCCCCCTGCTCTATTAGAGAATGTGGTCAAGGCTTGCCTGAAAAAAAAGATTAGTTTGCAAGTTTTATTTACATTTCATATACCACCTATAGGGGGTCCAGCTAAGCTATTTACAAAGTTTGGTAAATAGTTATTAGGTAGATTGGGAAAGGCCACGGCTGAATGAAACTAGTCTGTGGGATCGGCTGGGTATGTTCTGATGATTCAGACTGGCCAAGGTTGAAGGTAGATGCTGGACTCAATGGATATTTGCTCTCCCCCCCCCTCCAATTTTTACAGAAAAGGTGGTAGATGTGGGGAATTGTCTCCTGGTAGAGGTGGTGGAGACAAAGACTTGTGTCTGAGTTCAAGGAAGCGTGAGACAGGCAGGTGGAGGAGGTAGTGGATACTGTGGATGGGCCATTTGGCTTTTTATCTGCCATCATGTTTCTATACAAAAAAATCCACCGGTGAACCAAATAATTCTGTAAGGTGCAGCTTTAATACTCATCAAGGGGGTAAAAGAGCCTCAGAATGTGAAACAATCTACCCGATTTGGGTTATTCATTTGAACAATGTTCATAAGCTCCTGCTCATATCACTGGCTCTACCTCCACACTACCACTAAATTTCTTTTTTGATTTTTAATTTTTACTATAATAATCTTTAATAGCTTCTTTAAAACTTCTCCACTCTTTAGAAAAATGATGCACTTTCTTTTCACCTGAAAGGTGCACATACACCTCACACTTATTTGGGTCAGAATCGGCAAATGAAACAATCAAAAACATACTGCATTGTATAAAGGAAGCAGCACTTATCTTGGAGACGTTTCAACAACTCAACAGTCCTGCTTCTATTTGTGTAGTAGTTGTTATTGGAACCACGTGGTTAAATTTTTGGATCATGTTTCTATAACCATAAAGCTCTATGACCTCACAGTGCAAATGTTAAGAGCCTTAGCTTATAACAATAATGCTCCGTGACCTCACAATGGGAGAGAAGGAGATATTGGATGTTGCAGATAGGCAGCCTGCATCATTTGGCCTTTATCTGCCACCATGTGTCTATGTTCTTAATGCACCTCAGTTCTGCACTATCATATGCAGTCGTTCAGTTCCCAAAGATGACAATTTTGAACCTCTTTCTAGACGGATGAATGTTAAAAACTTTGGGTTTCCTCTCATTTATTTCTGATATTCCGCTTTCCTAGTAACCACTCGTCCCAGTTTACAACAATTAAAACATGCAATAATAAGAGTGACAACTATAAAAATGTGCACACAAATTCCAATGAGTGCCCAATATCGGCGCTAATTTCTCGTCTTAGGCAATTCAATTGCATGCGTCATTTTGAGCACCGCTCCCAGGATGAAATACGCCTCCTGGCCATGCCCTTCAACTACAAACTCCCAAACAACGGTCCTACTCCCACACTGGAATCAGCTGCCATCGAAGATCAGATCTCTTGAAGGTCTCCTCAACTTCAGAAAAGCAATAAAAACCTATCTCTTCCTCTGACCCCCCCTTCCCTTGATCCATGGACTACAAAAAATTGTATATTGGGAACCGGACCAGTCTGTGTCACGTAAGGATAACTACACCTAATATGTGCCAACTAGGATGAAAACTTGCATTGCAATCTTGTACTGATATTATGTACGTTTAACCTGTAACCCGTTCTGCGGGATAGAAAACGAATGAAATAAATAAATATAGTATTGAGAGGCTACGTACTGCATCCACACTGTTCTGTTCTTTAGTACTTTCAGCGATGAAGTTGCAAGCGTCCACGCATTCCTTGATGGCTGGTGCGCATAAGGCCAGGTTCTTATAAAGGGTGGTGGTGATCTCCATATCGGTCCCATCCACTGGTGAGAAAATAGAAGAACAAATGGTTAAACCAAAGGACGTGTCCCTGAGCTGGATCGGTACAGAGTAATACTTCTCAAACCAATAGGAGAGAACAGTTAAGCTCTGGAATGTGTTGCCAGAGGATGTGACAAGAGAGGTTAATGTAGCTGATTAAGGTTCAGACAAGTTCCTGGAGGAAAAGTCCATAAACAGACATTTATTCATTCAATTTTTTTATACCGTTCTCGCAGGAGAGCTCAGAACGGTTTACATGAGTTTATTCAGGTACTCGAGCATGTTTCCCTGTCTGTCCCGGTGGGCTCACAATCTATCTAATGTACCTGGGGCAATGGGGGGGATTAAGTGACTTGCTCAGGGTCACAAGGAGCAGCGTGGGTTTGAATCCACAACCCCAGGGTGCTGAGGCTGTAGCTTTAACCACTGCGCCACTCTAGAAATCAAAATGTAGTAGAAGTGATCCAAGTGTAGGACAATTCAGCCATTGTGACATCACTGATGAGGATGGCTCTCAGGCATTGGTGGAATGAAGCCTTATGACATCACAACACCAGCTCTGGTTATCAGAGGCTGAAACCTTTCACACTACAGTATTTATTTATTCCATTTTCCATATCGTTCTCCCAGGGGAGCTCAGAATGGTTTACATGAGTTTATTCAGGTACTCGAGCATGTTTCCCTGTCTGTCCCGGTGGGCTCACAATCTATCTAATGTACCTGGGGCAATGGGGGGATTGAGTGACTTGCCCAGGGTCACAAGGAGCAGCGTGGGTTTGAACCCACAACCCCAGGGTGCTGAGGCTGTAGCTTTAACCGCTGTGCCACACTCTTACCACACTAATTTAAAAATATAGAAAAAAAGTTTTAGAATGAAAATGCTATACGACTTAGGTGAGCCAAGCATCGGACAGTCAAGCCATTGTGGCATTGGTAGAATGAGGCATTATGACATCACAATCTCGGCTCTGGGATGCTGCTACTCTTTGGGTTTCTGCCTGGTACTTGTGACTTGACTTGGCCTCTGTGAAGACGGGATACTGGGCTAGATAGTCTGATCCAGTAAGGCTATTCTTATGTAGAATAATCCAGACTCTTTGTCCACTCAGTCTGCCCATTTGTATCTGTCAATACTTTGGTTCCATGACCTGCACTTTGAGTCTTCCATGTGTCCACCCCCTTCTCGACATACCTGGGCAATGCTGGCCCTATACATGAGTGACTGTGTTGTTTCTATATGGTCCAACTTTTGGGACCTCTACTGACCTGAATACATATGCAAATAGGCTCCACGAGGGCTCTATGCATATGGTTCTGCATCCTCACAGGCTGGAAGTCTCTACCCTGTGGCCTGGAGGTCAGAGTCTGCAACAATTGGCCAGATGAAAAGTAGAGGCACTGGCCCGGGTGGTCTGGAAGGGGGGTAAAGACAAACTCAAGCAGATCAAAAGGGGAAGGAGACGGTGGGGGCTGAAATGGCCCAATTGGGATAGAGGAAGCAGCAAGTGCATTGTCTAGGGAAGCTATTACATTACATGTTTGTTTGATATACCATATTATTTCAGCAAATCGATACTGTTTACGGCTAATACAATTAATCAAAATTAAGGAGTAGACAGAGATAATTTTGAATACAATTGAAGTAATGCATGTAGATTTATCTCATGCGCCTTCATGGTGGATAGCCTGAATGGCTGGGTTTAGAACCCCTGATCTAGTATAACCCTAATGAAATCTACCAGAACAAGCAAATTGCACTTAGTAAAATGATGGGAGAGAAAACCTTTCCAAAAAGGGAACGTGTTGGGCAGCTTCTCTACAACTTTGGAAACATAAGAACATGAGTTGCCAGACTGGGACAGACTGGAGGTCTGTTAAGCTCAGTATTCTGTTTCCAACAGTGGCCAACCCAGGTCACAAGTACCGGGCATGGGAAGAATGGATATAGAGCAAACAAAATAGAAACAATGAATCAGCTTTATGATGGGATTAGCTACTGCCTACTTCCAGTAAGATGGAACTAAAACATGCATCAAGCTGGGAGTGATTACAATCCATTAATACATAGTAACATAAACCAGTGGTTCCCAACCCTGTCCTGGAGGACCCCAGGCCAATCGGGTTTTCAGGATAGCTCTAATGAATATGTGTGGAGCATATTTGCATGCCTGGCACTTCCATTATATGCAAATCTCTCATGCATATTCATTAGGGCTAGCCTGAAAACCCAATTGGCCTGGGGGTCCTCCAGGACAGGGTTGGGAACCACTGAGAAACGATGGCAGATAAAGACCTGAACGCTGAACAGTCCATCCAGTCTACCCAACAGTCACCATCATAAATTCATGCTTAAATTGTCTCTCTTTGGTATCTCAATCATACTTACTTAAGAAAGCTCTGTTTAGTCCATGTCGGCCTTTCAGCCACTCAAACATAAGCTCACTTCTTGGTTTCTTCAGGATGTATTCTTCAGCTTTCAGCATGATTCCAAAGGAGCTCCTTCTCCTTGGCTGTGAAACGTCCCAGGGGTCATCAGAGGGCTGCAGGTGCATTCCCAAGTACCCAGGGAGGATGTCAAGAAACACCTAAGGCAGAAGAAGACCCATTCAAGGGAGTATCACATTATAGGAGCTAGAGCTTAGCACCAGGCTCTGATGAGCCATCCTCTCTTCTCCCTCTTACATGTTTGATCTTCCGTGACATGCTGTGGGAGCTTGGTGTCCTCAGGGAGACATTCAGGACCACAACACAGTTCAGGACGACCAGGGTGGACACTGTCATGACAAAGATTAGATACCTGAAAACCAAATGCAAAAAGGAGTTGGCACAGAAAGTGGGCGAGGATCCCTCCAGCACTGCCTGTGATTAACTTTAGGGGGAGCTCTTTAACTTCTAAATCAGTGGTTCCTAACCCTGTCCTGGAGGACCCCCCAGGCCAGTCGGGTTTTTAGGATAGCCTCCTTTAAAAAATCCTTAAAATCTTATCTTTTTGAAGATGCTTTTAACACTTAAATTTTAGATTCGTTTAACATTCTCAGATTTTTAACTATCCCGTTTCCTTTTGTTCTCTCCCTTTTTTGTCTTTTTTCTAAAAAGAGTTGTAGCTTTCCCCCCTTTCCCTCCCATCTCAAGTTTGTCTTGCCTTCAAGAATTTTGTCATTTGGTTTGTCTCTTTGTAATTTTATTTTCTTTTTTATAATTTTGTACATCGCTTAGAAAACCGATTAAGCGATCCATCAAATACTAAGAAACTTGAAACATGGAGCAGATCTGCATGCCTGGCACCTCCAGTATAGGCAGAACTCTCTCATGCATATTCATTAGGGCTAACCTGAAAACCCCACTGGCCTGATAGTCCTCCAGGGCAGGGTTGGGAACCACTGTTCTAAATCCTTGTGGCTTTAAGTCATGAGTGGAATGAATCAATTCCAGTTTTACTCCTAAGTGCATCTATAATTCCAATAGATTCCATCGTTTGTCTTGGATGGACATCTTCCTACCTCGTACGAAGAGAGACTGAACAAACTGCAGCTCTACACTCTCGAGGAACGTAGGGAGAGGGGAGACATGATCGAAACATTTAAGTACCTCACGGGACGTGTCGAAGTGGAAGATGATATTTTCTTTCTCAAGGGACCCTCGGCCACAAGAGGGCACCCGCTCAAACTCAGGGGCGGAAAATTTCATGGCGACACCAGAAAGTATTTCTTCACAGAGAGAGTGGTTGATCATTGGAACAAGCTTCCAGTGCAGGTGATCGAGGCAGACAGCGTGCCAGACTTTAAGAATAAATGGGATACCCATGTGGGATCCCTACCAGGGTCAAGATAAGAAAATTGGGTCATTAGGGCATAGACAGGGGGTGGGTAAGCAGAGTGGGCAGACTTGATGGGCTGTAGCCCTTTTCTGCCGTCATCTTCTATGTTTCTATACCTGAGAACTTTTTGTCCCTCCATTGAGGATATGACAGAATTGCACAACATATTCTGTTGTCGTTTGTTTAACCCTTTAATCGGCAGAAGGTGAAACGGCTGCGTTGAACGAGAGCAACAGTGCCAAGTAACAGGCATTTGGAAATGCATGATAATAATAACAGTTTATATACCGCAGAACTGTGAAGTTCTATGCGGTTTACAATGATTAAAAATGCTACAAATTGAGTAGAACTAACAAAGTTGAAAACTAGTGACTAACAGCCCGAGAGATCAGTTATTGTGGGAAAGATTGTGCACATCAGCTACCTAAATACTTCAGGAACAGATGTGTTTTTAGGTGTCTCCTAAATTCCCCATAAGTATTAATAAGCATTGTTCCATAATGCTGCTTGATATGAGAAAAAATGTTGGCGATGTCTTTTAAATTTACATCCTCTAACCCAGGGGTAGGGAACTCCGGTCCTCAAGAGACATATTCCAGTCAGGGTTTCAGATTTCCCCAATGAATATGCATGAGATCTATTTGCATGCACTGCTTTCAATGCATATTCATTGGGGAAATCCTAAAACCCCGACTGGAATATGGCTCTCAAGGACCGGAGTTCCCTACCCCTGCTCTAACCAGTGCAGAAACAAAATTCAAGTGTGAGCTTCTCTTATGTCTATTGGTTGAGAAAGAGAAGAGGTCAGTTATATATTTAGGGGCTAAACCGAATAGTACCTTAAAGCAAAAACTTCATGCGTGCCTCCATCAGCAACCACAGTAGCCATAGAAAGCACATGTTGCTTCTGAGCAACGACGCCCAATAAAGGGTTAATAAAACAATCTTATATAGCGCAAAGGTGCTTGACTAATTCAAATGGCAGGTCTCCATCATCTCTTGGGGGAGGGAATATGCCTCTTGCCAACCATACAAGTCACACATGTCCAATTGAATGACAGTACTTGCTTGGGCAACAGGGAAATGCCGTTGACACCTAAGAGCCTCGTCTAGTCCGACCTGTTGCTCCTCCACGCCCATTATATTAGGATGCTTGCAGACTGCGCAGTCTCCAGTCATTTTCCTCTTTGTCTTGGTCATCATCCAAACGATGCTTAAATTGTGTCAGTATTTTGGTTTCCTCCACCTCTGCCGGGAAGGTGTTCCATATAGATATTACAGAATAAAGTCTTAAAACATCACCCCGTATTTCAAATTGTTTACAGCAAAAAAAAAAAAAAGGGGGGGGGTCAAAAAATAGACAATTTTAGTAATAAATCTATGAAACAGATTTCAAACGTCATAATAACAAATAAACTGTTGTCATCAATTGCTAACGTTCACTTCTTTTTATGTTCTTCTTGCTCCCTCTTTGAGCAATTAATCTAGAGGTGGACGTATCATAACTATAAGGACCTGAGTGTTCCAGGCATCTATCGTCTTCTCAGGAAAGAAGAATTTCGTTCTATTACTCTGAGCTTCTCGCACTTCAGCTTCATATGATGACCTCCTTATCTTTGAGCGTTCATTGAAGCATCTTCTTTCTAGTACGTTATTAAATCCAGCTAGATTGATCACAGGTACTTCTAGAATGACTCGCATAGCACCAGTATTGAAGCAGTTGCACTGGTTACCAATACAACAAAGAGTCCAATTCCAAATTCTTTCCTCGACCACATTTCTTGAATTCCGTCAGTGAGCTTGACATCGACAGGAACACCACCTCGGGCAAATTAAAAACAGTGGCCAAGGTGGACAAACATGCCCTGCTGGGCCTGAAACCGCAAGGGATAAAAAAAAGAATTTTTTTTTTTTTTTTTTACCAAAGGCAAGGTAAAGAAAAAGAAAGAAAAAAACAACACGAAAATGACTTAAAAAGTCACAAACGCGAGAGTGCAAGGCAAAAAAGCTTTTAACGGCCTTTGAAATGTCTTAGCTCTGCGGAAACTAAGAAACCGAGGGGCCATGCACCTATGTCGGGCGGGAAGGCACATGAGCGGTGCGGGCCATCACAATCTTTCTGGAGACTTGAAGTGGCGATGCACTTTTGAAGTAGTCCAGGCCGAGGCTCTGTCGTTGGTGTCACCCTTGTGTGAGAATATGCTGCCTGCTTGTCCTGCAATAAAGAGCCGATGCTGGCACGAGCAGCAGGTTGGGGTTGTACCAAGTCTCCTCCTGCTGTTTTTCAAGAGTTGTTTTTTTTTTTTTTAAATCTATCAGCCTAAAAGAAGTCTGAGATCAGAAGACAGTATGAAATTATGATTGGAAGGTAATATGTTAAATTAATTAAGATTGGTACGACTATGTTATCTGTTGCGGGTTTAAAGCTGTGGAATACCCTTGCCAGGAATTCTGCGTTTGTATGCTGCTAGAATGGGGATTTTTTAAAAATGTTAAAAACTCAACTGTTTGTGAAGGCTTTTTTGAGTTGAAATTTTATATTCAAACTGGATTTGAAGATTTCTGATGTTTATCGACCATTTTTAAGAGTGTTGTTTTTTTAACAACTGAACTATACGTATGTTTGTTTAACATTTTATGCTTGTTACTATGGAAACCATATAGGTAATATACGGTATATAAATTTTAAATAAATAAGGGTTTTATGTTTCCCTCCCAATTCCGTAGTCAGAATAAATACTTGAAAACACCCAAACCCAAATATTAAAAACATTTCGCCCCATGCCAGGAATTCCAGAACCTTGCCCTACACGCCAGTCGGGCGCACTACGATTCCCGGCCTGTGGGCTTGTGCGCATCTGAGAATCTGAAAGCTATGCCCTCGGTAGTTTCACTGCCAGCAGGGCCTCCCAAGGCAGACAAGTTTCAGACTAACGATGTACCACCCATCTGGGCAGCGGCAGCGGCAGCAGCAGATGGGCAGTGTTGGAGGTGGAGGATCCTGGTCGATGCGGCAGAATATTCAGAGCTTTAACAAATCCACAGTAACCATTATCTCTTCCTCTCCCTATTGGCCAAGGCTCATAACATTTGCATCTCCTCTTCCTATAGGCTAAGGCTCTTTACACCTGCATTGTGATGTCATAGAACTATATGGTTAAAGAAACCATAGAAACACGATGGCAGATAAAGGCCAAATGGCCCATCCAGTCTGCCCATCCGCAGTAACCATTATCTCTTCCTCCCTCTAAGACAGGGGTGTCCAACCTGCGGCCCCATGAACTATTTTGTGCGGCCCCGGTCGAGGGCGATGCAGTGTATTCCTCTGCTGCCCCCAGGTGTTTACCATCTTGCCAGCTCCCTCCTCTGTCTTGCTGCAGCATTTGCACGGCCCCAGAAACATTTTTTTCAGTCAATGCAGCCCAGGGAAGCCAATAGGTTGGACACCCCTGCTCTAAGAGATCCCACGTGCCTATCCCAGGCTTTCTTGAAATCAGACACAGTCATAGCATCACAGTAGATAGATACCAACACACACACACACACATCTGTCATAATATCACAGGATACACACCAGTATCACAGCAAATAAAAGGCCCGACTTCAGCACTTACTTGCCAATGAGTGGCACACTAAGAGAGGTTTCCGGTACTTTCTGTGCAATGAGGAAGAGAAACACAGTCTGTCCCAGGAGCACAGAGATGGAGAGGGTGCATTTCTGACCTCCCGCTGCAGGGAAGAGAGAAAAAGAACAGACGTGATAGGGATGAGTTGGAATGCAGAATACTCAAAGACCAGCAGCCATTTGTCCCCAAATAACTATAGACTATATCATGACTAGACGGTCATCAGAATGGAGAGGAAAAAAAGGTGCCCAGGGTGTCAGAGGAGAGGAGCGTCACTTTGCCTCCAAGCTTGCAGTGGAGTTTCCCTGCTGTAATGGTGGAAAGGAGGAGTGGCCTCTCCATGAATCTCCAAGGGAACATTTAGCCTTCGCAAAGCCTATCACCATCGTTCACACCATGAATGCTCTGAACTGACCATAATCTGAACTGACCATGCATTAAAACCCAAAACAAAGTCTGGAAAGCAGGACCAATGTTCCACAACAAAATCGATGTATCCGAGTAACAGAAAAGGTGTATCTGGAGATGCAGGAAGTTTCTATTTGAATGTTTATTATACACAAAATTCCATATAACAACCACCACAACAAATGAAGTACAGAAAGTTTTGTGTCAAAGATATTATGGAGATGACACCATATACGTGATACTCTCAGAGTAAGAGCCAGACACTACACTGGCCTTGTTTCGGCGATATTTTGCCTTCCTCAGGGGGTCCTTTGACAAAAATGGAAATCAACATGGAAGTGAAATGAAAACAGAATAGATTTGTGATATACCTAAGACAAATAAAAGAAATGAAAATAAAAGATAATTAAAAAATACATTTCTAAATCTAAATCTAAATCTTGGGTTTATATACCGCATCATCTCCAACAGGTGGAGCTCGACACGGTTTACATGGTTAGGAAGCAACGGAACTCCAGTGGGTTTGTAAAAGTAAGTAAGAGAGAGGTTAGGTGTGATAATAGTAGGGAGGGGACGGGTTACGTTTTGGAGAAGAGCCAAGTCTTCAGAAGCTTACGGAATGGTAGTAGGGGGCTCAAGTTGCGGAGAGGGGAAGGGAGACTATTCCAGAGCTGAGCGATTCTGAAGTGGAGGGAGGACCCGAGTTTACCGACGAGGGAGATACCCTTTGAGGAGGGGAAGGATAGTTTTAATTTTTGCGTGGATCTGGTGGAGAGTGGATTTGAGGAATTCCAGGATAGAGGAATAAGAGGTGGAAGGATGCCGTGGAGCACCTTGAAGGTTAAGCAGGCACATTTAAAATGGACCCTGGAGATGACAGGAAGCCAGTGCAGCTTGGACAGGAGTGGAGAGGCATGGTCAAATTTGTTTTTTGAGAAGATAAGTTTGGCCGCGGTGTTCTGGATTAGTTGGAGTCTGTGGAGGCTTTTCTTTGTTAAGCTAAGGTAGATGGAATTGCAATAGTCCAATCTGGAGAGGATGATGGACTGTACGAGCACGGCAAAGTGTTTTTGGTGGAAGCAGGACCTCACTTTCCTCAGCATGTGAAGGCTGTGAAAGCATGTTTTTATCAGGGAGTTGAGGTGGTCGTTGAAGGATAGCGAGGAATCTATGGTGATGCCCAGAACTTTGCTAGAGAACTCTAGTTGTAGAGAGGAGCCTGTGGGCAGTGGGATGGAGGTGGGTAAATGATCAAGTTTGGGGCCAAGCCAGAGTAGTTTGGTTTTGGATTCATTTAGTTTCATTTGTACAGCAAGAGCCCAGGATTGAAGTTTGGTTATGCATGAAGAGATGTTTGCTGCGAGATTGGTGAGGTTTGTGTCGGTCTCGAGGAGGATCAGGATATCGTCAGCGTAAGTGTAGAGAGTTTCTAGGGGGGAAAGGTGTAGGAGGTTCAGGGAGGACATTTATATATATAATTTAAAAAAATTATTTAAAAAAGTGTTGTGTATGGAAGCAAGCATCAGAGTGATGTGCAGAGATAGGTGATAACATAACATAACATCGTACTTATAAACCGCATAACCGTAAGTTTAATGCAGTAAACAAAAGATTAAAAATAACATAACCTAAGGATGATTTAAATTAATTTGCCAAATATTTTGAAAAAAAGATGAGTTTGCAGTTGAATTCTGAAGTGCTTGTAAGAATAAGCACTACGCAACAATGGCCTAAATTCCGTCATAAAAAGCAGCCTGAAATGCCAGTGTATGTTCCAAGGATTTCTTGCTCTTACATCCTTGAGCAGATGGAAAATTAAACAAAGCAGGTGATTCTCTCCTATGTTTTATGGGATGCTAGGAGGAATCTAGTGGTGTTCCGCAGGGCTCGGTGCTCGGGCCGCTGCTATTTAATATATTCATAAATGATCTAGAAACAGGGACGAAGTGTGAGATAATAAAATTTGCGGATGACACCAAATTATTCAGTGGAGCTCGGCCTAAAGAGGACTGCAAAGAATTGCAAAGGGACTTGAACAAACTAGAAGAATGGGCGACGAGATGGCCGATGAAGTTCAACGTTGAGAAATGTAAAGTATTACATGTAGGAAGCAGAAACCCGAGGTACAACTATACGATGGGAAGGATGTCATTGAATGAGAGTACCCAAGAAAGGGACTTGGGGTAATGGTGGACATCTCTGTTCTCCCCTTCTGTTTCCCTTTCCTCCCCCGGAGGTCTTTCCTTTTTTTTCATTTCCATCCCCCCACAGCTGCAGCGATGGACCCCACCATCCACACATCCATCTCTCCTTTTCTCATCTACCCTTTCATCCAGCATCTCTCTTCTGTGCCCCTATTCTCCTCTCTAGTACTGTCCCCCTTGTGTCCCTGTTCCTATGCTCCCTCCATGCCCAGCATCTTATCTTTCCCCATATCCAGCTTCTTCTTTCTCTATTTCTTACCTCCTGTATCCCCTTCCCCAGGTACAGGCTTTTTCCTACTATCTCTCCTGCCATCCTGAACCCTGCCCACCTACTTTGGAGCAGTATCTGTCCCTCTTGTACCCTTCCCCTTGTGGTCTTGCGTTTCTCTCTCCCTCTCTCCATCTCTCCATTAGTCCAGCACCTCTCCTCTGCTTTCCTCCCCCTATTTTTGGTTTAGTCTGTCTCTTCCCTTCACTTCACCCCAGGTCTGGCATCTCCCCTCCCCTCTCTTACTCCTTGCTCCTCCTCCCTCTGCACAGGCCTGCCTCCCCACCGCCAAAGAAACTCTTCCTCCTCCTCCCTTTGCACAGGTCTGCCTCCCTGCCCTGAAGGCCTGCTCCCCACCGAAGACCTGTTCCCCCCACAAAGGCCTGCTCCCCCCCCCCCCCCCGCCGCAAAGGCACTTTTTCTGCTCTTCCCCGCCGCGAAGGCCTGCTCCTCCCGCCACGAAGGCACTTTTTCTCTGCCGCGAACTAATGCCTGCTCCCCCCCTCCTCGCAAGCCTGCACCTTCCCCGCTCTTACCTCCTTAAGGCTAATAGGGCAGCTTGCAGGCTTACTGGTGTTATAGCAATCCCTGCAGCTGCCCGTGGTCCTCAGTGGCACGTTCTCTCTGCCACAATCCTGCCCCTGACGTCAGAGCAGGGGCAGGATCGCAGCAGAGAGAAAGTGCCGCTGAGGACCACGGGCAGCTGCGGGGATTGCTATAACACCAGTAAGCCTGCAAGCTGCCCTGTTAGCCTTAAGGAGGTAAGAGCGGGGAAGCTGGGAAAGTCTGACACCAATGACTTCATCTTCCGGGATCAGCCTCACTGTTTAAAAGGAAGTACTGCTGTGAAAAGTATGGGAAGAGGAGTTTTGCTGCAATTTGTTGAGCATGGAAGGGAGGTCCTTATCTGTTTACCAGCATCTCTCCTGACCCAGGACAGAAATCTTCTAGGATCAGCCTCCCGCCTCAAGCAGGAGCAGCAGCGGACGACCAGCAAGAGGCAGCACTGCAGCTCCTACTTTAGAAAGGCACGGGGGAAGGGTTGGCCATTGAATCGGGAGGCAGATTTTTTTTAAAAAAATTGAATCGATTCGAATCGGTGAATCGATTCGAATCGGTGAATCGATTCGAATTGTGAATCGGGCAGCACTACTTTAGACCAAAAATCAGTTTGACCCCCGTATTCTGAATCAGTCTAAGCCCAGCCATCTCTTTCTTGGTACATGTCAAACTGACAATGTTACAATTGTCAAGAAGACTTAGAAGTAACGACTGAACTAAGAGCTCCTTTTACTAAGCTGCGTCAGGGCTTTAACGTGCAGAATAGCGCGCGCTACATTGCCCCGCGCGCTAGACCTTAACGCCAGCATTGAGCTGGTGTTATTTTTTCTGCGTAGTGCGCGGTAATTTCCTGCGTGCGCTAAAAACGCTACCGCATCTTAGTAGAAGGAGCCCTAAAAGTTTAAAGGCCGAAAACTTATGCTATGTGTGAATAGGATTGAATATCAAACATGAATACCCTAAATGAATCTAAAGTGAAAGAATATATTTGATGTGCATAGAAAAGTGTGAGGTGAGCATTGCCTTCAGGAAAAATAAGATGGATATGATATCTAGATGTGGAAGCTGTGATGATATCAACACCACAGTGAATGAAAATTGGATGACAATGTATAATTGCATAACAAAAACTTATGTGCTCATGAATGAATGAAATAATGAGAAAGTGGCTAGAATGTGATCTAAACCGACCTAAAGATTGCTCTTGAAGGCAAGTTTAAAACAAAATAGCTGTGTTAGCACAAACACAAAATCCTCGTCATTAAATGCGAACCTACCTAACCCACAAATAAGCCCAGATTGTGAAAATATGCTTTCAACAGCCCTAAATGGAAACAAAGACTATTTGCTGAAATCGAAAGACAGGTGGCACGACAATGACTGCGCAGAGTGAATATAATCTGAAGAATTAAATAAAAACTGTAAGTCGCTCTCAAATCTTTGAGGTGGTAGGACCCCTACCATGGAACTCACTACCAGATTCAACTTGTCTGATTCCCGGGGTTTTTTTTTTACTTTTCGTAAAAGTTTGAAAGCGGGTTTTTTGGTTTTTTTGGGGGGGGGAAGGGTTTAGAAATGCCTTCCCAGAGTCGGGTGGTTTTTAGTTCAAATACAGTTTGACTTTTTCTGTTTTAAGTTATGGGAGTGAGGTTGTTAGGTTGATATTATGTTATGTTACTATGTGGTTGTATTGTTTTAATTATGAATATGCTGTTAAGATTCCGGATATGTGGGATATAAATGTTTGGATAAATAAACATGGGAGATAGCGCAAAGGCGGCACCGTGAATGAACTAAAACCCTCAATGGATATTTTTTAAAAAAACCAAAAAAGATGGCAATTTGTATTGCTTGAGTGCCCCAACCAGGATAGTTTAAGGGATAGCCAAAAGTGACATATTTACTTGATTCTTAGATCAAATGTTTGTCTCTCTGGGTCTCTCTTACTGTGGGAAAGCGGCACTGCTTTTCTGTGGCCCACGTATGATTATGTGTCTGTTTTCCCAACATATATCAAGTATAAGCAAAGGGACTCAGCAGCACAGAGAACCGGAAAAATCAAGCATGGTGGGACTTATGAAAGGAAATAGAAAGCAAACTGTTCAAAACCCAACACGGGCTGTGCTTCATCTTCAAGCCTGCATCAGGGATCTATTATAAATAACATATATCCGTTCTTAAGACCCACTGCGCTAATTCTTCCGGTTCTCTGTGCTGCCGAGTCCCTGTGCTCTGGTATTTGCATATACGTGATACATGCTGGGAAAACGGAGCCAATAATCAGCAGAGGTTACTAGATGGAAAAGGCTCCTGTGCAGTTAACCCTCTGCCGATCGGCTTTCCTCAGATTTTCAGCAGCACATAACAGATAGTACTGCAGTGTATGTATTTTCAGTGGCCAGGGCAGAGCCAGGATTTAACAAGGCACCAGTCGTGCCCAGATAATTATCCAGTTAACTTAGAACAGCTTCAAGCCCTTAAATAACAACAAACCCCTACCTATACACCATTTTCAAACAGTCATTAGGAGCTATTTTGGGACCCAGGGTAAACAAAATATATGACTCCACATTTCCTAGTATAGCCAGGGCCTAGATATCTCTTCCAGTTATCCTCCCTCAAATATTGCACCCCCAAATGCTCAAGACCCACCCACTTCACCCCTTCTCACTGGAAACTGCCCTGTGGTCAAGCTGCTTTTATACCTGTTACTTTAGGATCCCCATCCGTAGAGCTGACTTTCAGGAACATTCCGGTAAGCTCATATAGATGAGGAAGCAACATTGAAACACCAACTGGCTGCAAAAATGAACGCATTAGTTACCTTGTGCCGGCAGAAAGAAGACCAGCACCAGCAGAGATGACATCAGGACACAGGGCACAATGATGTTAATGATGTAGAAGAGAGGTTTTCTCTGAATCACCAGGTTGAAGAGGATTTCCTGATACTCCAGGTCCGCTGGAGAAAACTTCTTATTGATGACCTTCTTGGCTGGCCGGTGCTTGAGCGCCCACTCTCCATTTTCTGAGGGGAGGAACAAGCCAAATAAAAAAAAAAAGGCAGAGTTCCTCTGGAGCAATACCACCACTCTAAGGAAGGACTGTGGCTCTGCATCCCGAGGTTGTGAGATTAAATCCCAGTGTTGCGCTTTGTGACCCTGGGCAAAGTCACCCGCTCAAACTCAGAGGAGGGAAATTTAATGGTGACACCAGGAAGTATTTCTTCACAGAAAGGGTAGTAGATCACTGGAACAAGCTTTCAATGCAGGTGATCAAGGCCACCAGCGTGCTTGACTTTAAGAATAAATGGGACATCCACGTCGGATCCCTACGAGGGTCGAGTTAAGGAACTAGGTCATTAGCACTCAGACTTAATGGGGTGGGTCAGAAGAGTGGGCAGACTTGATGGGCTATAGCCCTTTCTGCCGTCATCTTTCTATGTTTAATCCTCCAGTGCCTACCACTTTGAATGTCCGCTTTGAAATGCCAAAGCCAGAAAAAGGCAGTATACAAGTCAAGAATCTTGTTTCCCAGACTTCGAGCATTAACATATACTGCTTTCCAGACATTGTTCCCTTTTCCCATCCCAAACATAAGAACAGCCTTACTGGGTCAGACCAATGGTCCATCAAGCTCAGTAGCCATTCTCACAGTGGCCAATCCAGGTCACTAGTACCTGGCCAAAACCCAAAGAGTAGCAACATTCCATGCTACCGATCCGGTCCCCCATTCCCTTTCCCTTTTATCAAGCCCAGCATCCTGTTTCCAACAGTAGCCAACCCAGATCATAAGTACCTGGTAGAAGCCCAAAGAGCAGAGAGTAGCAACATTCCAGAGCTGAGATTGTGATGTCATAATGCCTCATTCCACCAATGCCTCAAGAGCCAGCCTCAGCAGTGATGTCACAATGGCTCACATAAGAATTGCCATTCCCTTCCCCTAAGGAAGAATCTCGCATTTAAGGGGACTCACGCTCGTACAGCTCTTAGTACAACAAACTCCAAGGACAAATTGATCAACACCTACCTGTGAAGGCTGCAGGGTCAATGTCCACCCACTCAATTGGTTTGTTGTCAGTAAGGTTCAGTGCAAGTTGGAGATCAATTTCATTGGCACTGTATGTCTGAGACCTGGGAAAGAAACGAAGGAAAAGTACTTAAGGAAATCAGGAAGTGCAAGAGTGCTCACCTGCTCTGTACTGGGGAATGTCTCTCAAGTTATGTGGAGCTGCCCTCCCATCCCCATGCGAACACCCTTTGTGTTAGTGGTGGATTTGTGGGGCTAAAGAACTATTTTGATTTTCTTAGGCTCCTGAGGGTTGGAGGGAAGATTCCAAGGCCCTGAAATGGACAAGGCAACTAGGAGGTCTACATGCCATTCCATACATTCCCTTCCTTCCTCTTTTGGCCCACAGAACTCGACAGCATACTCAGTAGCGTAACCAAACCTTTTCTGGATGAAACATGAATTTCAGTAAATGTTTAGCAATTTGATTCTTCAAAGGTAGTAATAAATAGTCTTTCACTCTTCTCTTTGGCTACTGAGATGGATTATTTCTCTTCTCCCCCGGATTTCCCCGGACATGTCCTCCTTTTCGAGGACATGTCTTGGGAGTCCGGATGGCTTTTCAAAACCCGTACTTTGTCCGAGTTTTGAAAAGCTTCCCATTATAGCAATACAAAGGGGGACATATACTAAATTTATAAAAATATGGGGGCCATTGACAAAATACTGTAATGAATAAATAGTAGGATTTTTCTTCTTCTTTTCTTCTTTTCAGGATCTTTTTTATGACGCACATAGAGGGGGGGTAAGGAAAATAATTTCTACATAATATGTTATAATATATTATACAATATGTAATGTATGAATGAAAAGTAATAGAAGGGTGGGGGGAGGGAGAGGGGATAAAATTTATTTAGAACATAATGTATTAGATAAAAAAATGTTATTGAATATTCATCAATTGTATTCTAACATGTTATATACTTTCTGTAAAATTTGAAAATTTAAAATATTATATTAAAGTAATAAAAGGGTGGGGGGAGGGTGAGGGGGAAAATCAAATTTAGATATATAATGTATTAGATATAAAAGTGATACTATGTATTTATCAATTGTATTTTAATATTTTGTACACTTTATGTAAAATTTGAAAATAAAAAATAATGGGAAAAAAAAAGAAAAGCTTCCCATTAAGAAGGGGCATCCGCGTGGATGCAACGTGGTGACATCATTGCGTCGCGTCCGTGGTTGCCATTTGGAGGCGGGGCTGGGAGGCAGAACAAGACGTGACAGGCAGAACAGTGAAGGTCTGAGGGTGTGGCCATGGGTCCGGATTTTCCTTCGGGAAAATCTGGTAACCCTACTCAGTTATTTAGGTTCCTCTGGGCTTTGATTTCACCTGCACTCAGTGGATTCCTCACATCCATGAACAGCTTCAGACAACATCAGGCACCTGTCTCCCACATGATCTCATTTCTCATGTTGCTGTGTTTCTAGCACCAGCTCTCAGAGAATTCCTCTTTCTTCGGATCTCCCTTGTTCCACAGGTTCCAGAGCCCTTCCTACTGTCCGTGGACGGCAGCAATACCCCTCCAGACTTGGATGAGGCTAAGGCTGCACTCCCTTCTACTCCATTTTGTTTGTTTGAGGCTTAGATCAGCAACTGGGCTCTCCCTGATGCAAGGAACTTATGATCCCTGTTGTCAACTCAGCGGAAAGGAATAGCCAAGAGAAAGACCTTGACAACGACCTCTTTCCCTCCAAAGCTTTGACTTTTATAGTAACATAGTAAATGACGGCAGATAAAGACCTGAACAGTCCATCCAGTCTGCCCAATAGTCACTTGCATAATACATTCATCATTAAATTGTCTTTTTTCTTTAATACTTCTGGGCCATAGGCCGTAGAAATCCGCCCAGTACTGTCTTTAGGTATGATCTTTGGGACACCCTAGCTCCTCCCCTGCTTTTCCCTTACAGGAACGGCTGCTAAAAATTGCTAGAAGCTTAAGTCATTATGATACTTCTAGTGCATAAAAAGAAAATAATCTACCTATACTTGCTAAGGATTCTACATATGGTGCTTTCAATTGCATGCGCTGCTTGATTGAATCACGAGCCAATTCGAGCTGATAACTGGCATCTTTAACAAGCAATTATTGGTGCTAATTGGATTTCATTGAAACTTTCGTGTGTAAATTTTATGTGCAAAAAAGGGGAAGCAGCCAGGGGAGGGTAATGGGCGGATTGGGAGCGTTCCTCAAATATACGCGCACAGTTTTAGAATAACGGGGCTCCATGCCTAATTTAGGCATCAGGATTTACACCATGTTTCAATGGTGTAAACGGTCATGCCTAAATGTAGTTGCGGGTCCAGGCGTAAGCTCTATTCTATAGTATAAATCACACCTAACTAAGTGCAGTTTATAGAATCGTGTTAAGAGGGTTTTGTCTACACCATAAGAACCTAAGAATAGCCTTACTGGGTCGGACCAATGGTCCATCATGCCCAGTAGCCCGTTCTCACGGTGGCCAATCCAAGTCCCTAGTACCTGGCCAAAACCCAAAGAGTAGCAACATTGCAGAATCTCAAGAAGTAAGCAAGATTCCGGAGCCCTGATGAGAGCAACATTCCAGAGCTGAGATTGTGATGTCATAATGCCTCAACAGCGCCTCAGAGCCAACCTCATCAGTGATATTACAATGGCTTAATTGTCCTATACTTGGCTCATGTAAGAAGAACATAAGAATAGCCTTACTGGGTCAGACCAATGGTCCATCATGCCCAGTAGCCCGTTCTCACGGTGGCCAATCCAGGTCCCTAGTACCTGGCCAAAACCCAAAGAGTAGCAACATTGCAGAATCTCAAGAAGTAAGCAAGATTCCGGAGCCCTGATGAGAGCAACATTCCAGAGCTGAGATTGTGATGTCATAATGCCTCAACAGCGCCTCAGAGCCAACCTCATCAGTGATGTTACAATGGCTTAATTGTCCTATACTTGGCTCATGTAAGAAGAACATAAGAATAGCCTTACTGGGTCAGACCAATGGTCCATCAAGCCCAGTAGCCCGTTCTCACGGTGGATAATCCAAGTCCCTAGTACCTGGCCAAAACCCAAAGAGTAGCAATATTTCATGCCACCGATCCAGGGCAACCAAAACCAAAAACACACTGTGGAGAAGATGATGTCCAAGATGCAGGCTTTATTGAGAGTGCAAACAATTAATTCTCATGATGAGATATCTAGGTCCCAATAATTGGGGACTCTGGACCCAACACGGTCCGTGTTTTGACAACCCTGTCTTCCTCAGGGGTCCTAATGCAAAAAAAAACCCATGGATCAAGGTTAAAAATTAAGATGGTCGAATACGAAAGTAAACCGATCCTGGTCGAGAACTCTGCGTGGTTGAGTAAACCTTGCCACCGATCCAGGGCATGGACTTTTCCTCCAGGAAGTTTCCAAATCTTTCTTAAAACCAGCTACGCTATCCACTTTCACCAGTTTTTTTTAGAATTTAGTCCTCAGTGACATCCAGGTCACATATGTTTCTCCTACAGTAGCTTTTTTCCAAGCTCTCTTCTCTGCTCACACTGTCCCAGGGTATACTATGTTTGGGACTAACAATGATTAGTGTGGCTGTGATATTTAAGGTGATCAGTTGGCTTTAGATCAGTGGTTCTCAACCCTGTCCTGGAGGACCACTAGGCCAGTCGGGTTTTTGGGATAGCTCTAATGAATATGCATGGAGCAGATTTGCATGCCTGTCACCTCCATTATATGCAAATCTCTCTCATGCATATTCATCAGGGCTAGCCCAAAAACCCGACTGGCCTAGTGGTCCTCCAGGACAGGGTTGGGAACCACTGCTCTAGATCATTATGGATGGATCCTAAACCAGTCCTGGTTTAAACTTCCCCACTGCATTCTGGGAAGACAAATCCCAGCACGGACGGGGGTAAAATCAGAACTGGCTCAGCCTCTCCTTGATGACCTTTCCATCTGTTCAAACTACGCTAACAACTCCTGTCCCAGTAATTAGCTAGCCATCCACTCACTCCTCTCCCTTGTTCTCTCCCTCCCCTTGATGTCTCATACCTGAAGACTAGAGAACAGTTCTGCCAATCGAAAGGGAAGTAGGTGACCTCAATGCTGCAGGTACTGCGGAAGATAGCTGGAGGTAGCCAGTACATGTCGCCACTGGCATACACCAACACATTGGCATAATAAGCCACATCAAACTTCCCATCTATGCTGCAGGAAGGAGAGAGGTAGGAGAAAAGGGAGAGGGAGAAGATGGAAGGATAGAGGAAAGTTAGGAGTAATAACAACAACTTTATTTTTATATACCGCAATACTGCAAACAGTTCAGAGTGGTTTACAGGGGGAGAGACTGTATACAGACAACGAGATTACAAAAAACTTTCAAGATTACATTAGCATGGTAAGATTAATCACATTTTTCCTGGAAGTGTTTTGGAAGTACATCATGGCAGAAATGGAGTCAGAGAAATGTATCAAAGAGATAAGTTTGGATTGACTTCCTAAAAGTTAGATAGGAAGGTGCATTTGAAATAAAGTTGGTTAAACATTTATTCCATTTGCCTGCTTGGAATGATAATGCTCAATCAAGGAATCTCTTGTAGATACAGATGGAAAGGTGAACAAGTTGGCACTACGTATACAAGTTGTGCCTGGAAATTTGAAATGATGGGATAGATAGATTGTGGATGAACCTGTTATGGTTTGGAAGCAAAGGCAAGCAAACTTTAAAATGACCCTTGCTTCCACAGGCAACCCGTGTAGTTTTTTGTTATAAGAGCTTACATGATCCGATTTCTTGAGACCGTAAATGAGGCAGAATGGAAGTAGAAGTACAAGAGAACAGACACATTTGCATTAGACAGTAACACAATGCCTACGTCAGACTTTCCTTTTCTGCTCTCTTCCGATGCCATCGTTCATTGTTTAACCTCAAAAAAAGCCATAAACCTTCTGCCTCTACCAAAAATCATGAGGCAGGAACTTTGTAACCTACTAGACCAGGGGTCGGCCCTGGGCAGGTCATATTTTAAGGATTTCCACAATGACTATGTAGGAGATAGATTTGCATGCCAAAGAGGGTGAGAGGTGTCCAGGGCAGTGGTGCCCTCCTCTCTTTCCCAATTCCGCCTGCCACGCGCACCACCCCTTTCCCTTCCCCCATTATCTCTAGTTGACGTTGTTGCTCCTCGCAACCCCGTCAGCTCTCCCTCTGATGTCACTTCCTGTGCATAGCACCCGGAAGTGATGTCAACGGGAGAGCCAATGGGATTGCGAAGAGCACTTTGTTGGCCGCTGCAAATTAACAACTTTCACTAGAGGTATGAGGGAAGGAACAGGAAGAGGTGGAGGGATGTCGGCACCCTGACCAACATGGCGCCCAGGGAAGACTGCTCCCCCCCCCCTCGCACTACACGACTGCCAAAGAGACAGAGAATGCATATCTATATCCTGAATATTCTTTGTGGATATCCTGAAAACCTGACCTGCCTGAAGCTCTCAAGAACCGGACTTGCCTACCCTTGTACTAAATCTCACTATCCAAACAACAAGAAGTATTAGTAATAAGTTTACAAGTTTATTGTACTTAATATACTGCTTTTAAGACCAAGCTAATAATAATCAGTTTATATACCGCAAGGCCATAAAGTTCTATGCGGTTTACAATAGTTAAAAAATAAAAGAAGTTGAATAGAACTAAAAAGTGAAAAGCCATTAATTAGAGACACTAAAATGATCAAAATAGTGCATAGTAATTTTTTTTAAATTATTTAAACAAATTATCAAGAATAAACTTCTTGTACAGAATATGATTAACACATCATTGATATAAACCAAAAGAAAAATAATAATTAGATGCAAAATTATTCACTTAATCATTTTAAAGTTCCAAATCTAGAGATCCAAGATGCAATCATGAGTGAGAAAACAAAATAAAGAAAAAAAGAGAATATCCAATTACCAATTAGGCGGATAGCTGAAAATGATACAAGAGTAATCTAATAAATTAAGTTATTACTATCTCCCCTTCAAGGCATTTCCTGGAGAGAAATCCCATCAACTGCGAAGGTTTGAAGAAAATGTAATTACAGGACTTATACTTTGCAATACATTTGTATGGGTCTCGTAATAAAAATAATGCCCCCATTGCAGTGACCCCTGGCTTAAGAAGCAAAAATTTTATGATTTCTTGTGCTTAGGAATAATTGTTGGGTATAACGGAGGGGGGATATTTGATGCGAGTTAGAATTTGATGATATATTAAGTGATGTTAAAGTATGAAATGATTGTATTTTATGTTACACCTATTGTGAGTTTTAAAAATGAATAAAGATTAATAAAAAAATTAATAAATAAAAGAACAGACCCTACCCAAAGAGACTGACAAATGTGAAAATGTGCACATGGGGTTTGGTGTCTTACTTGTATGATATTTATAGATTTTTGCATTCTTACAACAATTGAATTGTACATATTATATTCAATTATTACATGAAAATTGTAATTACAAATAATTCATCTTATCATATATAATGAATCCCTCCCCTTTTTTCATTTCTTATTTCCATATAATATACATTCCCCCCCACTCTAATATATTTTATTATAATCATATATTCACGTAGATATTAATTGATATGAATTACAAAAATTTATTAAATAAAGGGTTAAGTCTAGGGAATTGGGATTTTTAAAAAAGGGATAATTAATAAGGAGGTAAAGAATTTTAGGATACTAATTAATGTATATGAATATTTTTACTTTATTTAAGTAGATATTTATATTGAATTCTATATAGAGAATTTTATGTAAGAATGTTAAAATGAATTTATCAATATTAATGTCAATAATTATTAATTGAATGATTGAATATATATAGATAAAGTAATTAAATATTTAAATATATGGGGAAAAAAGAATAGGGGGATATTCCATTTATTACTTCAGCAGCTGCGCTAATATCTGAACTCTCGCAAATTGAGAGTTTGCTTAGGGATGGTGTGAAAAAACTGCATGGCATTCACAACACCGAGACTGGACAAGGCACCGGGGCAGGATGGTATATATTAAGGGAGCACAGAGAAGTCCTGGTAGCTCCAGCGACTTCCCTGTTCAATCAATCTTTGGAGCCATACTTGAGATGGGCAGATTTTGATCCTTTTCATAAAGTGGAAACAGGAAGGAGGCTGTTAACTGCAGGTTTGTCAGCTTGACTTCTGTAATTGGTAAGGAGCCACTACCAAAAGAAAGAAGAGTGGTGGATCTCAAACATTGCGTCTTCCAGGATCCAAAGCAGCGTGGTTTCAACAAAGGAAATTATGTCAGAAGAGAAGCTAATTGATGACAGGCCCTGAATGTTGTGCATTTATTTCAATAAAACTTCCGACACTGTATTGTAGAAGAGGCTCATAAACCGAGTAGACTGGGGATAGTTTCTCTGGGAGTAAATCAAGTTAGGAATATACTGACTGGGTATCTCTCCTGCTAGAGAACTATTGGGGTCGTGACGGGTGACGGGCAGGAGGGACTGGGCATCTCTACTGCCAGCGAACATTTGGAGGGGGTTGCGGCAGGTTCCGTCAGGAGAGATTGGGCATCTCTCCTGCCGCGATCCTTGAGAGGGGGAGGGACAGTTCCACAATTCTCTAACTGCCGCTTATGACAGACGCCGGTTAGAGAATCGTGCTTTTAGGTGAAGGACTGACTGGTCCCTCCCATGCCTAAAAGGACTTGTTTTGGGCGTTTGGGACTTGGGCTATTTTTTTTTTTTCAAGAATAGGGCTTAAAAGTAGATATAGTGGCGATCTGGGTAATTAAATCCCTGAACGTACACTTTGGATGTTTTTGTCAAGAATGAACATTTCTGTGCAGCCTACTTTGGGCGCTTAAAGCCTTAGGCCAAAAAGGGACTTAGACATTTTTTGGGGTTATGCCCCTCCACGTATTCATCCAGCTGTGTAACGTGATGATGTCACATGCATGCATGTGATGTCGCCGCATTGCATCCATGCATGCGCAGAAGCCCTCCCGACATGGTCCTGTGCTGGAAACTTTTCAAAACCTGAACAAAGTTCCTGGTTTTGAAAAGCCGTCCGGAACCCCCGGACCATGTCCTCTAAAAAGAGGCCCTGTCAAGGTAAATCCGGACATCTGTGAACCCTACTTCAGAAGATTCAAATTCACAGACCTAATGTTACTCACTTGTTCTCCAGCACAATGTCTGGAAGCCAGACCATGTAGAAAGGGACCCGAATGACTTCAATGTTATCATATTCTGAAGAGTTCCACACCAGGCGATAATCCAACCAGGTCTGAGGGAGAGAGAGAGAAGGAGAAGAAATGCTAGCACAATTTATTCTCCGGCCGACAGGTCACAGGCTATGTATTCCTTTTCCAATGTGTTCAGCCATCTTGTTTTACATTACATTACATTAGTGACTTATAGCATTCCAAGCGGGCAAATGGAACAATTGCCTAACCGACCTCATCTCCAACTCCCCGCCTTATCACCTGTTCAGGAAGTCACTAAAAACCTACCTCTTCGACAAATTCCGCTAACTCTGCCTTCCCTCCTTCCCTGCTCCCTCCCTACCTCGATATGGCCACTCTTACCCAATCTCGGTTTTGATCTAATGGCCCCTCAGGCCTCCATAGCATATCTCTTTTCACGGCCATATACTCAACATCGCTGTAAATGTAACACCGTTTTAATTTGTAACATCGCCGTAAATGTACAGTCTCTTCTTTAGTACATGCCTTTTCACTGCCATATATGCAACATCGCTGTAATTGTAAAAACGCTGTAATATGTAACTTCGCTGTAAATGTATGTAACTTCGCTGTTAATTTTCACTGCCATATATGTAACATTGCTGTAAATGTAACAACGCTGTAATATGTAACTTCGCTGTAAATGTACAGTCTCTTCTATTGTTAACCGCATTGAACTTCCATGGTATTGCGGTATACAAGAATAAAGTTATTATTATTATTATTATTATATTCCGCCTTTACCTTACAGTTCTAAGCGGATTACAGTGTAAGACAGCTGGACATATCCAGGAAGTTACAATTCAGGGGATGTATACAGATCAGGCGTAAAATAGAGGGGGATAGCTGGGGTTTTCTAGGAAGTTTTAGACCTAACAGGCTCATGGAAGAATTTTCAGAAAATAAACATTCACCGCAGTGGCACAGCTAGAACTAAATGGGCCCTGGGCGGAAAAATCAAGATGGGCTTCTTATAATACCATCTCCCCCGAGCTAGGGAGACTGGAGGGAGGGAACGGAGAAAACCCTGCAGAGCTCCAGTGTACAAGCCCTGCAAAAAAGCAAACACATGCCAGCCCTAGATAGAAAATCTGCCACCAATGCAAAATCTTAGCGATGCCCATTTCCCAAAGCTGACACGTCACGATTAAGAATCGTCTTGTCCTACTAATGGTAAGTGTTTGTGCTTATATCGTTAAAAGTGCCTTACCCAACGTCTTTTGGCCGTAATAAGTCCCAAGGCATATATTCGATTTTCCATACTATGTATTGAAATTGTCTTAGTTCTGTATGAAGAATGTGCCCGTATCGTTAACCTTGCCTTATCTTCATTTATCCCCTCTTTTACTAAGGCTCGCTAGACGATTTAGCGCTAACACGTCCATAGAATATAATGGGCGCATTAGCATTTAGCGCGCCTTAGTAAAAGGACCCCTTAAAGTCCTTATACCAGCTGCCTTATCGCTTCGCTGGCTATCGTTTGAGGCTAGAGTGCACCTGGCTTGGCCTCTGCGTGTGCGGGTCGCCAAAATAGATGGACCTAAAGTCTGATCCGGTGAAGGCGTTTCTAGTTAGTATTGGAGTTCAAGAAGGGATTGGGCAACTTTCTGAAGAAAAGGGGATAGAAGAGTACGGATAGAGGACTACTACACAGGTCCTGGACCTGATGGCCTCCGTGTGTGCCGACTGCTGGGCATGATGGACCTCTGGTCTGACCCAGTGGAGGCATTGCTTATGTGCTTATGAGTGCTATTTAAATTTGGATGCATTGGTTTTAAAGTTTTATTGGGCTTAGCGCCGGCTTACCTTGTTTCTCATTTTAGTGTTGTTTTTTTTTTTTATTTCTAAGAAAAATATTCGTAGATCTGGTTGGTTTTAGTTCCCTTCCGCAAATGCATGTCGTTACAAAAAAAATTTTTGGATAGGACCTTAGCGTTTCAAGCGGGATTAATGAATTCGTGTCTAAGGGCTCCTTTTATCAAGGTGCGCTAGCGGGGTTAGCGCGTCGGACATTTCATCACGCACTAACCCCCAAGGCAAGCCAAAAAACTAACGCCTCATCAATGGTATTCCGCGCGTTAAACCCTTACCACAGCTTGATAAAAGGACCCCTAAATCTTCTTGTTTCTCCATTTCTTACGTACTTCAATTGCGAAAAGATCTTAAAACCCACTTATTTAAACAATATAATATACATTATTGATTTTCATATTATCATGTAGTTATAACGTACTTTTAATCTTTTTATCTATACTTATTTTAGTTTATATTGCGTTTTCCTTATTCATTAGTCTTAATGCTTGTATTAGTTACTTAGGGGTCCTTTTATCATGCTGCGGTAGGGGTTTATCGCGCTAGTCGCTAACGCCTCCATTGACGAGGCGTTAGTTTTTGGGCTTGCCGCAGGGGTTAGCGCATGATGAAATGTCCGACGTGCTAACCCCGCTAGCGCACCTTGATAAAAGGAGCCCTTAGAATTTTATTATGTATGATGTTATTATTATATTGTATGCTGAGTACCTATTGTGTAAACCGCTATCAACTGCTGGTTAGGCGGTATAGAAAAATAAAATTATTATTATTATTATTGCTGCTTATCCTTATTTGAAGATCTTACTCTATTTTATCGCCAACCTTTATTATGTATGTAAACTTGTAACCCATTCTGGGCTCTTTGGGTAGGAAAATCGAATAAATAAAGAAATAAAATACTTTATTTTCTCCCTTTGTCGTCTCTCTTTTCTGCTTTTCTCTGTTCTTGTCAGGGTCTTTTGTCTTTTTGACGTTACTCCTCTCTTTCTTCTGCACCTCTGTTCCAGGATCTACCCTCTATGATCCTGTCTGTCCCTTTCCCTGCTCCCCTGTCCTCTCAGTGTCCCTATCTTTCCCCGTGTCCAGCATTTTTAAAATAAAGATCTCTTCTTTATGTTCCTGTTCTATGATGCCTCCATACCCAGCATTTTTTCTATGTCCCTTTCTTTCCACTCATCCAAATTGTCGCCTCTCTCTTCTCCTTCTATACTCCCATCCCAGGCCCAGCGTCTCTCTTCTCTCTCTACCTCCGTCCACACATACACAGCCTGGCATCATTCTGGTATCCTTCAGGATATCCTTCAGGATACAGTCTCTCTCTCTCTCTTTTCCCTCTGCTTACCCCAGGGTCCAGCATCTCTCCCTTATTCTTTTCCAGTCTCTCTCTTCCCCTTCTTTTCAGCCTAAGGTTACTAGGTATATTTGTGAAGTCAAAAAAGAGGACATGTGACCTCACCCGGCCCCCACACCTACCTTCCACCAGTCTTGCCCCTGTCCTGCCCCCAACCACACCCCTGCATCCCACCAGTCTCATCCCTCCCCCACTCCATCTCCACCTTTCACCCATTTCCTTAGTCCCCCCTTCCCATCTTCTGTACCCTTTTAGTGAGTGTTTCTCTCTCTCATTCTCCCTCCCCCCTCCAAGGGTGCTTCTCTCTATCTCTCTCGTTCCCTCCCTCCAACCCTTCCACTCTTTCCAATCCCCCCTCCCACAAGCAGGATCCTTTGATGAGGGTTTTCTCTCTTTCTAACCCTGGCCCATCCTAGAGTTGGGTACGTTTCTCCCCTGTCCCCCACCTACCTCCTCCACTGAAATTTAATCTTCAGGCTGACCAGTGAGGTGAACCTGCTTCCGTCAGTCTGCCCAGGAAGCCTTCTCTCTGCAGCAATATGTCTGGGTAAATCCAGACATCTGGTAACCCTACCTCTTCTCTTCACAACCCATCTCTTCTAGCTCTCAGTGCCTGTGCTACTCTTTGTTTCTTCATTTTTTTCCCAGAGCCTCCCTCAGGTCCTCTCCTCCTCTCTATAGGTAGACCTAAGGTAGGAAGCCTGTTTGACCTCCACTGCAGTTCTTCTCTGTTCTCTGCTATTAACCCATTGGTCAGATATTCCTAACCTGGGGAAGGCGGAACCAGTAACTTAGGAGACACCAACCTTCCATGCTGCTTTTCCCTTTGTCTATTGGCTGGCTAAGGAATGTCTGACTAATGGCATCTCCTAAGCTACTGGTCTCGCTTCCTTTGTAGTTTATTGGCTAGCTAAGGAATATTTGACCAATGGGCTGCAGGGAAAGGTGGGAGCTTTCCCCTGAAGCTCTACATTGGAAGTGCTCCAGCACCCACAAAACTGGCACTTATGGCAAAATTCCTGCTTCCCCGCCATGGCTCAAATCTCTGTAAGTATGAGCCAAGCAGTGCCATAAGTTTGGATTGGTCTCGCAGTTTCAAGTCTCATGAGACCAACTTGAACTTCCAGCACCATGCAGCTCAGGCTTGCAGAGAACTGAGTCACGCTGGGGAAGCAGGAAGCCAGGTGAGGGGAAAGAGACTGAAGCCAGGTGAGGGGAAAGAGACTGGGTAAAGCCTGGGTGGGGGGGTACATGAAAGACACCAAGGCCCCGATGCATTAAAGTCAGCGATCGTTGCTAAACCCGTTTCGCTGCTACCCACCCAATTCACTAAAAGGCCCATCGTGTGTTGTCCAATCCAATCTGATTCAAACAATGCAAATTAGTAAAACCCCATGCAAAATAGCCAAGCGACTGATTCACTAACAGTTGCTTGGCTATTTTGAATCAGGTTTTACTATCCTGAAGCCCAATTGCTGCAAGATATTTTGCATGTATTACACACACAAAATATCAGGCCAATTAAGAAAAAAAAAGATTTCCCCCCTCCCCGACAAAGCGCTTCCTCACTCCCCCCCCAAACCCTCCAAAATGGCAGGAGGGATGCCCACTCCCTCCTGCCACCAGACGCTCCCACCTCCCCATGCGAATATAGCAAGAGGGATACTCCCTCCTGCCATCGGCACCCCCCGCCCCCAAAACTTAGATATGGCTGGAGAGAATGCCAACTCCCTCCTGCTGTCGGAACCCCTCCCACCACCCGGCATGACCCCCCCCAGTACCGGTAAGTTGGGAGCAGGAGGGGTGGCTCAGTCCCTCCTGCTCCTCCGGCCTATAAGTTATGCGACGTAATTATTTTATTATTCTAATTTCACAGTACCATTTTCTTGAGAGACATCAAACTGGCTTGGTTTATAATTTTGAACTTTGATGTTCTGAGCCACCTGCCTTATGCTGTTTTCTCTGTGACTTTTAAATAGTCTCTGAGGCTGGAACCTGGTATCAGGTCTCTTGCCTCAGTTTCCTATTTTGATCCCGTCATCACATTACAGGACATAGCCCTACTTCCACAGCTCGGTTTTGCCTGCCTACGTGGCCTGATCCCTGCCCCGGCATCCCAGTATTCGGAATGAGAGCAACGTTCCAAGATAGCAGCTACAGAGCACGCAGGGCAGAGGATTCTTTCACACGAGCCTCTCTTTCAGCGACTCGCAACGTCCTTGCAGTTCAGAAACACTTCGTCCTTCTGCAAAGTCCTTAGCGAGGAAGCGTTTCTCTTACTCACAGTTCATTCCCAGAGCCACAGCCTGGCGCAGCAACCGAGAACACTTCTCACAATCTTTCCTCAGCTGCATGTAGGCGGTTTAGTACTTACCATCTCAATCCATACGTTGGTTGTCAGTGTCTCCACCTTTTCGTTCTGTAAAGAGCAAAAACATTGCTTATTCACTGTAACAGCTGGCAATAAAAGTCCTTGTCTGGCAAAGACAGTTGCTGTATGCTATAATGTTCTTATAATACCCAGTTGCAGCAGCAGCTTTATGAGCTATACCACCACTGTACGTGATATATCATCGCTCGGTGACAGTTATTACGGGGATAATCCTATTAAGAACTAACATCTATCCAGGAAATACACAGATTGTTTATTGTAAGCCTCAATACCGCTGCTGGCGAGTCAATTCAGAGCGGTTTATACGAGCTTTGTAATGGAGTTACAATACATGAGCTTCTGCAATGGTGTTACAATACAAAGTTAGCGTTTTCTGAGTCGGTTCTCAATACAAACCAGATAAATGACTAGAATATGCACATACATGCCAAAATATCCATGCTATTATGTAAATATGGGAACAGAACGGAAGAAACGATCCACCACAAGTGTGTCACAGGAGCAAATAGCAGCAGAGGTGATGGAAACAGGAACCAAACCAATCCTTTGCTGATGTCATAAAGCCTTTGCTGATGTCATAAAGCCTTTGCTGATGTCATAAAGTCTTTCGAAGGTCCACAACTGTTTCGGTCCCTGTTACCGTCAACCCCGCAGTTGTTCGAGTCTGTAAATGCGCCCATTCTGGCAAAACACGGGCAGGACTCACTTATAACCCTAATTTATAAAACTACTTCTACTATGTACTATTTCTATAGTGCTACCAGACGCACACAGCACTGTACATTACGCATACATCTCCAGGGCATGGGAAGACTTCTAAAACAAATAGGAGGAAATATTTTTTTTTTTTTTACTCAAAGAAGAGTTAAGCCCTGGAACTCGTTGCCAGAGGATGTTGTAACAGCGGTTAGCATAACTTGATATGTGGTATATTTTATTTCATTTTTTAATGTTCATTTATTTTTTTGGCTTTATATCCCGCCTCCCGGGGGAGCTCAGGACGGGTTACAAGTTTATAGAGGGTGTTGGCAAACATGGCTATGGCAGGACATATGCTCTGGAACTCAGCGCCTAGCCGCCTAAGAGAGGATACGTCAGTAAACAGCTTTAACCAACCAAAATCTCTTAACAGTTCCTTCACTAAAAATTATTGGAACTCGTCGTACTGATATTTTTTCTGTCATAGCCCCACAATTATGGAATAACTTGCCCCTGTATCTTAGAACTGAAAAAGATTTAAAGCAGTTTAAAAGTAGCTTAAAAAGTTTCCTTTTTAAGGACGCATATAACGTATGAAACCAATTTTCCTAATCCTTCCTCAACTTATCTTTTTCCTCATTTCCTTCCCTTACCTCATGTTTTTTACCTCATATCTTTTTGTTTTTTTTTATATACATATGTAATTTTACCCTTCTTTCCTTATGTGTCCGTTAGTCTGTATAATTTTAATTTTATTTTTTTTTAACATTGTATTAAAGTTTAACTAACCTTGTATTTGTATTATTTTTCTTGTTTTTGTAAATCACTTAGTAAATTTAAATAAGCGATTCAACAAATCTTGAATAAACTTGAAACTTAAGACCACCTTAAAAACATTCTTGTTCAGCGATGCCTTTGGACTATGACCGTTCTTTTAAGAATATTTTACATGCATTTTAGAGCAGCATCATTGCCGGTGGCTATGTTTTCCCTCCCTCCTGTTTCTTCTCTACTTCCTCTTTTACTCTGGAGGAGCGTGTGGCGCAGTGGTTGGAGCAACAGCTTCAGCACCCTGGGGTCGTGGGTTCAAACCCCGCGCTGCTCCTTGTGACCCTGCACAAGTCACTCAGTCCTCCATAGCCCCAGGAATGTTAGAGAGATTGCGAGCCCGCCGGGGAAAGATAGGGAAAATGCTTGAGTACCTGATAGTAAAAACCGCTTAGATAGGCAGTATATTAAATGGGTGGGGTTTTTTTTTTTAAATTAATCTTTATTGATTTTCAAACTTTGACAGTGCCATATAATTAACTATATTTTTCGTGCTATACAATAAGTCGACGCTCGGTTTGCGAGGCACAATTTGCTTCAGTGTTTTGCTTGTCTTGCAAAACACTCGCAAACCGAGATTTGACTGTATAAGGATTCAGCATAACTCAGCAAAGCAAAATAAACTCAACTATCATTGAATGTACAATAAATAACATAGAAACAAAGAAACTGACGGCAGAAAAGGGCCACGGCCCATCAAGTCTGCCCATACCTAGCTCCCTCCGTGAAGAGATCCCACGTGCCAATCCCATTGAAGAGTAAAACAATATCAAGATTTCAAAAAAAGAAAAGATAGGACAGTAATGAAAGGCAAAAAGTTTAAAAAAGTATTCTCCTTTCCTTTATAGAACAGCGCCACCTGGGTATCTCTTTATAGAACTGCCCTCCACGTGGCAGTGACAGCTGGTCTGTGCTAAATAGCCCACGACGGAATCATGAACTACTGAGATCTACCTTCATTATTCCTTTCCTATATCTTTTATAGCTATATTTATATTTACATACGCCACAGTCTAACCAATATTGTTTAAAGGGGGGGGAAGCCTCAGAGTATGGAGCTATTAACCCAACTGGGTTTCAAACGTGGTAATACCCCGTGGTAATACCCCATAGCCCTAATAAATTTCATCTTATAATATTTTACTGTTATTTTGTTTACCTTCTTTATCTTTCCCTTATTGTTTCTACTTTACTTTATTGATTTGTATTTCACTCCCCCTTTACCCAATGTTTGGAGTATGTTAAGTTAAATTTCAATCCCTTGTCATTATTTAAATTCTGTTTTTTTTATTGTATTGTTTCCCATCAAATGTAATTTTTAAACTGTTCATCGCTTAGAAGTATGATTAAGCGATTAATCAAAAAAACTATTAAACTTGAAACTTGTAAGTTCACTCGTTCCCAATCAAATCATAGGCAACCCCCCAACCTATCCTATTCATTATGTTAATTATTTACTTAGATTTTTACTTAGATATCTTACACTAGATTTTGTCTAGACTTAGGGCTCCTTTTACTAAGCTGTGCTAGAGATTTTAGCGCACTACAATGCCACGCGCGCTAGACGCTAACGCCTCCATAGAGCTGGCGTTAGTATTTCTGCCTAGCGCGGGGGTTAGCGCGTGCGCTAAAAACGCTACCGCACCTTAGTAAAAGGAGCCCTTAGTGTGCGTTCGTGGACTCTTGAGAATTTTCCTCCTGCATACCATCAAAGTTCTTTTGGTAGCCTCAGGTGGTCACAAAAAAATTCAAACCAGCAAACTCCATTTTATCTTCTTAACAGTTCATACAGGCCAGCGGTCTCAATCTCGAGACCCGGGGGGGCCACACGCAACTCGCCAGGTACTATTTTGAGGCCCTCGGTACATTTATCATAATCACAAAAGTAAAATAAAACAGTTTCTTGATCTTATGTCTCTTTAGCTATAAATTACAATATTATTATTAAGACTTAGCCATTAACTATTGTTTCTGAGGCCCTCCAAGTACCTACAAATCCCAAAATGTGGCCCTGCAAAGGGATGGAGTTGGAGACCACTGGCTTAACTGTAACCATGACATCCTGTTTGTCTTTGGGAAGCAGAGCTGAGATTGTGATGTCATAATGCCTCATTCCACCAATAAGAGCCTGCCTCATCAGTGATGTCATAATGGCTTGATTGTTCTGTTCTCCCCTCTGCCCTCCAACCCAGCCAATAGATTAACTGTTCCCCTTAACTCAGTGGTCTCAAACTCGCGGCCCGCCAGGTACTAATTTGAGGCCCTCGGTATGTTTATCATAATCACAAAAGTAAAATAAAAGTTTCTTGATCACCTGTCTCTTTAGCTATAAATTGCTATATTATTATTAAGACTTAGCCAAAAGGAAAGATTTATAAACTATATAAAGAGTTTTACCTCATGCAAAATTGTCATTTCTTTAATAAGACATTAACTATTTATTTCTGAGGCCTTCCAAGTACCTAGAAATCCCAAAATGTGGCCCTGCAAAGGGTTTGAGTTGGAGACCACTGATATAGGCCAAACTACTTATCTGCCATCTGCTTTTCATAGACTTTTCATAAAAATATCGCTGCTGCGCTATAACGTAAATAGCTTTGCTCATTGACGGTCCTTATGTCCTATATTGCCTGGCAGTGATACTTCTTATGTGCTATACCACCCAGTGAAGTCCTTATTTGCTATAGTGACACTTCTTCTGTGCTACAGCACCTCTTAAGTGACAGTCCTTATGTGTTATAATGCCTGGCTGGTGGCGATAGTCCTTACCAGGGAGATGAGGTTGGTGAGGATGAGCTTCAGCTGCACGCTGATGACATCATTTACACTTTGTGCAGGCCGGGTCTCCTTGTCATAGTTGGAGAACAGGTCCTCGAAAAGCCTCAATTCCTGCGAGGCAGAGATTGCTAAAGCACAGAAAACACGGAGAAGCAATTGGGGGGTGGGACAGGTTTAACTGCATGGTTTACATTTTAGCGCTATGAAATCCCCCACTCACACTTGCTCCCAGTTAGAGAATCATTCAGCAGATATAATCCCTTTTAGAACAAGCTGCAGAAAGATATACAGTGGAAATACCCTCAATGCGCTCCCTTCTGTCTCTCCCATGTTCCCCAGGGTTAACCAGGCGACCCCAGACCATTTCACAGACACCCCAGCTTACCACAGAAGGAAGTGCAGAGCAAGGAAAGAAGCAGGAAAACCTCCATGTTGGCTCAGCGGGCTGAAAACTGATGGCAGAGACATGATCCTGGAATTTGGGCTATCCCTCTATGAGGGGGGGGGAGGGAGAGGACGCTCAGACTGCCACTTCCGATACCACGAAGCAGAAGAGACCCGATCCCCTCCCCCCCTGCTCTCCCCAGCTGTTCTCAAGATTTCCTCAAGTTTCACAACTGGTGACAGTGTTGGCATTGCTTTGAAAGAATCGAGAAAGAGGGAGATGGTCGCGGACCCCTCAAGTATTGAGAAGGAAGAAAAGAGAAAAAGGGCACTCCCTCACATCCAGCTCTGTAAAGTATTTTTTTTTTTAAACGTATGTTTATTAACAGTGAAAAATACACCACCCAACAGGGTGCAATGGCAAACAACAATGGCTCAAAAGTGGTCCAATACAAATGGTAAAAACAGAAAAAACATATAGTGAGCCCCCCAGAGTATCCCCATCGATAATTAAAAAAAAGAGCTAGTGAAAAGAAGGAACTGGGGGCAACCTAGGTAGGGGCAGAAGAGGACACAAGAAGAATAAGAAAGCCGTATATCATGGACAGTGACCTTTCACCTTTTTATATTATAGAAATGACCCAAAAGGACCACGCAGGGCCCGCACCACCACACACACACAGCTCCATCCACACCGCTCAGCAGAACACACATCCCCCCAGTCACCCCAGAGCTCCCCCCTCTGTAAAGTTTTGGGGATTAATATAAAAAATATTTATTCTTTGTGCAGCATTCTTTTTTTAAGCTGTGTAAAATATTTATAGCATTAATAATTTTTTTTGTTTTATTATTTTTTTAAAAAAATAATACATCAGTTACATACATATAGTAGATATATTCTATATTACATCATTGTAAAGAAAACAGCATTATAAACGAAACAATCTAACACAAATTAAGCATAAATAAAATAAAACGCACAAAAGCTGCAAATTTCCATTTCAGAGAGAGAGAGAAAAAAAAAAAAGGAATCGAGTGAGATTACCAATTAAGTTTCTACAAAAATCATCAAGAGGGGCCCATTTCTTTAAACAGGTCCCGATATTCAGAAAATGCAGAGCTCCAAAACTGATTGAGGCCCTGAATAAATTCATGTAAACCGCTCTGAACTCCCCTGGGAGAACGATATAGAAAATTGAATAAATTAAAAAAAAAAAAAAAATGATGATCCTCTTAACCCTTTCAGGACCATAAGGATCGTAGGCCAATTTTTGTGGTTTTGACGACATTTTTATGGTAAAAAGGGCTTGCAGATGCCAAAAAATTGATTTTTTTTGTGAAATATCATTATTTTTATTTAAAAAATCAAACTTCTGGCTTATGGACAGTGTGGCAAGTGAATCTTCTCGTCAATCTGGCAACGACGCTAATGAATGAATGTCGGAACCAGTTTGTTTACATAAAGGCAGTATCATATGGAATCCGTACATATCAAATTTAGAACTGTAGACTATCCCAATCAAAATTTATAGGATTTTAAAGTTATGGGACAAATATGTCCCTTGGTCCTGAAAGGGTTAAACCTGTGTCCTATTTTCAGCAAAACTTAGGGGTCCTTTTATCAAGGCGCGGTAGGGGTTTAACGCATGGAATACCGCGCGTTAAACCGCCTGCCGCGCTAGTTGCTAACGCCTCCATTGACAAGGCGTTAGTTTTTTGGCTTGTCGCGGGGGTCAGCGTGTGATTAAATGTCCGACGCGCTAACCCCGCTAGCACACCTTGATAAAAGGAGCCCAACTTTTCGGCTGAAAATTCATCTTAATTTAGAAGCTTAAAAATTATGTACTTATATTTAAGCTCGCTATTCGCTTGCCTCCGGATTATGAGCCTAATTTATGAGTCTGGTGCTAAAAATCAGTACAACACCCCTCACTCCTTTCCCTGCCCTAAATCCCCCTGTGTTGCCACCACATTTTATGCTCCTATGTTTAAGTGTCTAGTGAAACTTTGAGTAAAAATTCATGCACTCAGCCTTAGTGGTGGTGTAGTAAGAGGGGTGGGGGTGGAGCGTCCTGGGCGCCATCTTTACGGGAGGGGGGATGGTGCTTCTCTTCTTCTCCACCACCCCCAAATACTTCTCTTCTCTGCCCCACCAAATACTTCTGCCCCCAAATACTTCTCCTCTTCTCTGCCCCCCCAAATACTTAGGCCCCCAATGCTTCTCCTCTTCTCTGCCCCCCCCAAATACTTCTGCCCACCAATGCTTCTCCTCTTCTCCACCCCCAAATACTTCTGCCCCCCACATACTTAGGCCCCCAATGCTTCTACTTTTCTCCGCCCCCCAAATACTTCTGCCCCCAATGCTTCTACTCTTCTCTGCCCCCCAAATACTTCTCCACTTCTCTGCCCCCAAATACTTCCGCCCCCCCAATGCTTCTCCTCTTCTCCACCCCCCAAATACTTCTCCTCTTCTCTACCCCCAAATACTTCCGCCCCCAATGCTTCTCCTCTTCTCCACCCCCAAATACTTCTCCTCTTCTCTGCCCCCCAAATACTTCCACCCCCCAATGCTTATCCTCTTCTCCAACCCCCAAATACTTCTGCCCCCAAATACTTCTCTTGTATGACCCCCAAATACTTCTGCCCCCCAATGCTTCTCCTCTTCTCCACCCCCAAATACTTCTCCTCTTCTCTACCCCCAAATACTTCCGCCCCCCAATGCTTCTCCTCTTCTCCACCCCCAAATACTTCTCCTCTTCTCTGCCCCCCAAATACTTCCACCCCCCAATGCTTCTCCTCTTCTCCACCCCCCAAATACTTCTGCCCCCCCCAAATACTTCTCTTGTATGACCCCCAAATACTTCTGCCCCCCAATGCTTCTCCTCTTCTCCACCCCCAAATACTTCTCTTCTCTGCCTCCCCAAATACTTCTGCCCCCAAATACTTCTCCTCTTCTCTGCCCCCCAAATACTTCCACTACCCCAATGCTTATCCTCTTCTCCACCCCCCAAATACTTCTCCTCTTCTCTGCCCCCCAAATACTTCCGCCCCAATGCTTCTCCTCTTCTCCACCCCCCAAATACTTCTCCTCTTCTCTGCCCCTCAAATACTTTCACCCCCAAATACTTCTCCTCTTCTCTGCTCCCAAATACTTCCACCCCCAATGCTTCTCTTCTCCACCCCCCCCAAATACTTCTCCTCTTCTCTGCCCCCCAAATACTTCCGCCCTCAACGCTTCTCTTCTTCTCCGCCCCCCAATACTTCTCCACCCCCCCAAATACTTCCAACACCCAAATATTTCTCTTCTTCTCCACCCCCCCAAATGCTTCTCCTCTTTCCGACCCCCCCCCCCCCCAAATATTTTTTTTAATGTTCGCTGGCTCAAGCAGCATCTTCTACTTATTGCTCATGTCGGCATTGTCTCCCTTATGACATCACTTCTTAGTCGCAGGTCCAGGACATGATGTCTGAAGGGAGCTGATGCTGGCGAGAGCAGCAGGTGGAAGGATGCTGCCCATGCCGGCGAACATTTCAAGAGGAAAGGTGGGCGTTCAAGATGCAGGGAAGTGTTGGGGGGACACCCAAGCAGCAGGGAAGAGGGGGGCAGGAAAGAGTGGGGTGGTTGCAGGAAAGAGTTGGGTGTGGCGATGCCAGATGCCGCCGCCCCGGGCGCAAGAACAAAGCTATGAGCTAACTTTTTTAGGTAAGAGAGCAACTAGCGGGGAGTGAGATAGACCATGTCAGCCTTGAGATAGAAAATCTTTATTTTGGTGTATAGAGACTCAAAATATAATACATATATAACCACATAAATAAATAGTCCCATAAAAGAAGTGTCCTGAGAGTTAGATCCAAGATGGCTGCCGCTTGCTGCTGCTGTGTGGACGCTTAGGAGTGTCTCGCTTACCTTCGGAAAATGCCCAAGAGAAGGGGAAGAAGCGTTGGTGGAGCCTCCCGATGCTCGGAGACCCTTCTGCCTGCAGTGGATGCCATTTTTAGGCGTCTCCTGAGTGAGCAGGTTTCGTCAGGGAATCACCCGCTGGGAGCGCCGGCAGAGAGTAGTTCCGCGGCGAACTCCCTTGGGCTAGAAGTCTCTCTGAGCCCCGACGTAAGGTCACCGCCCCTACAGCCGTTGCCGCTGGGAGCAAGCTCACCGCGAGAGGAGAGCACGCCGGAGGAGGAAGTGTTTTCCTCTCGAGAGGCCAGTACGTCGGAGGGCTTGCAACTGAAGACAGCTGAAAGTGATTTACTCCTTTTAGAAAAACCGGCGGCAGGAACAACTCCAGCTAAAGGGGATCAAGGCTCCAGAGAGGTAAACCAGCCGAGTGAACATTTATTAACGAGACAAGCAACTTTTGTTTCTCCTGTTAGACCTTCTGAAGTCACTCTAGACTCTCTTTGGGACTTAAGTGTCCAATTTTGGAAATGCCCTTAACTTACAGGTAAAAAACTTGGATAAAGAAATACAAATCCAGAAAGAAGAGATAAAAACTTTAAAGGAAGAGACTGTATCATTGAAATTAGATATCCAAGAAGAAAAGAAGAATTTAAAAACAATTAAACTAAACTAAACTAAACTAAGCCTTAAGTTTATATACCGCATCATCTCCACGGAAGCGGAGCTCGACACGGTTTACAAAGCTTAAAAATACAAGAAGAGG
This sequence comes from Geotrypetes seraphini, assembly GCF_902459505.1. Lineage (NCBI taxonomy): Eukaryota > Metazoa > Chordata > Amphibia > Gymnophiona > Dermophiidae > Geotrypetes > Geotrypetes seraphini. The sequence goes on from NC_047099.1 coordinate 29,492,275, forward strand.
GGAGAGAGAGTTTACAAGGGCATATGAAAAGGGGGAAGTAGGAAGGAGATGTTATATATTAGAGAAAAGCCAGGTTTTCAGTTGTTTCCGGAACAGCTGGAGGGAGCCCAGGTTTCGCAGCGGGATAGTGAGATCGTTCCAAAGGCCCGTGATTTTGGAGAGGAGGGATCTTCCCAGTTTGCCTGCGTGGGGGATGCCACGTAGAGAGGGGAAGGATAGTTTATGTCTGTGGGCGGATCTGGTGGTAGCAGGCGTTTGGGCGAGGAAGGATAGAGGGATTAGTGGCGGAAGGATGCCATGAATTATCTTGAAAGCTAGACAGGAGCATTTGAAGTGAATTCTGGAAAGTACAGGGAGCCAGTGAAGCTTGGTAAGTAAGGGGGAGACATGATCAAATTTGCGTTTAGCAAAAATCAATTTGGCCGCAGTATTCTGGATGAGCTGGAGTCTGTGAAGACTTTTTTTTGTTAGGCACAGGTAAATGGCATTACAGTAATCGAGTTTGGATAAGATGATGGATTGTACCAGGACGGTAAAGTGTTTTTGGTGGAAATAGGATCAATTAAGAGTAACCAAGATTTATTTGTTAAAGATAATACGATTATGAAGAGAAAATTGGAAGCTTTAGATAACAATATTCGGATTAATAATTTGCGTTTAAATAATTTTCCTAAAGTATTATCAATTTCTCCACGAGATATGATAAAGCGGTACTTTCTGGAAATCCTTAAAATACCTGAAAATGCTTTACCACCTCTTACAAAGGTTTACTATTTACCTATAAGAAATCAGGATCCTCAAAAGAAAGAAGACGAAGGAATACCACAGAAAGAACCCTTGGACGTTTCCACTTTGTTAGAGCAATCAGATAGAGAAATGGCTATCCCAGCCACTCTCTTATTGACTGTGGCTTTGGCCCCAGACAAGGATTGGATTCTTAAACTTTTCTTTAAAAATAGGGCCAAGGACTTTCTGGGTTTCCATATCCAGATATTTCCTGATGTCTCGAGAGAGACTCAGAAGAGAAGAAGGGAATTTTTTATGTTAAAGCCAGGAGTGACTCAGATAGGGGGTTTATTCTTTCTTAGGTACCCTTGTAAATGTGTCATAAGATACCGCTCCTTGAAATATGTATTTGTAGAACCAGCTCACTTGACTGCTTTCCTTTCTGCGAAACGTCTTGAGTCTGTAGAACCATCTGTACCATTGTAATAATAATTAGCTCACTTTTCAGTAGCAGTTTAAACGATTTTCCTTGTTAAAAAATGTTTTTCTTTAATTTAGTAACATAGTAACATAGTAGATGACGGCAGATAAAGACCCGAATGGTCCATCCAGTCTGCCCAACCTGATTCAACTTAAATTTTTTTTTATTTTATTTTTTATTTTATTTTTTTCTTCTTAGCTATTTCTGGGCGAGAATCCAAAGCTTTACCCGGTACTATGCTTGGGTTCCAACTGCCGAAATCTCTGTTAAGACTTACTCCAGCCCATCTACACCCTCCCAGCCATTGAAGCCCTCCCCTGCCCATCCTCCACCAAACGGCCATGCACAGACACAGACCGTGCAAGTCTGCCTAGAATTTCTACTCTTATCGTTAATCTTGGATCCTAATTTGAGGACTAGTGTGTGATTAAGTTATGATGTTTATTTTCTTTTATTATTTTGCATTACTTTCAGGCTTGAGAGTAAATAATACTATTATGTTCTCTTGATCTCACTTTCTGTACAAGATGATATGCTTGATAATAAATGTGTAAATTTCATAAATAAATAAATAAAAAAGAAGTGTCCTATGTTGGAGAGATCCAATGGAGTCAATATACACCAAAATAAAGATCGTCTATCTCAAGGTTGACGTGGTATATCACACTTCCCACTAGTTGCTGTCTTGTTCAATTTTACGTGGGGTTTCTGTTCCCTTTCTTTTGTTCTACACTAACTTTTTAAGCAACATATATATACACTTCCCCCTCTTTATTCGCGGTTTCGGTGTCTGCGTTTTTTCATGTGCAGGCTCTGCCTCTAAATTTACATCACAGGAAGTCGCTGCTCCCAGCGATGCACAGAATCGCTCCTCCCAGCTTTGTACAGAGAAAATCGCGGCACTTTCTTCATAGGAACAGGAAAGGTTATTCGCGGTTTTGGATCTTTTTTCGGGCTTTTTACAGAAAATCCGCGAATAACATGTAACGTTATTCGCGGCCATGCCGATCCACTATCTCCGCGAATACGGAGGGGGAAGTGTAATTTACTCCGCAATCCATAAATTGGTTTATTTTATTATTTGTTTGTTTATTTCTTTATTTCGTTCGTTCTGCATCCCGTCCTCCCCAATGAGCTCAGAATGGTTTACAGCTTAAACATACATAATATACAGTTAACAGGCTACAATTTGCCACACTATAGTAGATTGACATAGGTTATTCATAGGAGCGATTAAACCATAAACATTTTTATATACATCATTATGCTAATATTGAGTAAATTTTCAGAGCGTACCCGGTGTCATAGCAAGGGTCCCAGCACATATGGTGCCAATGCTTGTATTTGTAACTCTCTTTCTATGGCATATCATGTGGTCCCTGGGTGGTGATTCTACTATCACAAGTCGGGAAAATAGTGGGGCCGGACAATGGACTTTCCGCAATAAACAAGGCCAGTAGGATGATGACAAAACGTTTATGTCGTCCAATCACAAATGATCAAGACCCTACACACTACTGTGTTTTGGCGTAAAGAAATGCCTGCATCAAGGGTCACAAATACCGTGGGATGAGCATTGACGAAAAACAGCACTTTAAAAATATGAATAAGACAAAGTTCAAAAAGGATATCCGAGTATCAGCAGCGTGCCTGATTTTAAGAAGAAATGGGATCGTCACGTGGGATCTCTACACAGAGTTAAATAGGGGAGGGTCATTAGGGTGGGCAGACTAGATGGGCCGCGGCCCTTATCTGCCGTCTGTTTCTATGTTTCTATCTGAAGCATACAAAGTTGTTTGTGTAGATTTTTTTTACATGCTTCAATCTACAACCAGATGGCTGGATACGTTGAAAACAAGCACGGGGATGGCACTGGAGGACCTTTCCAGACTAACACAAAGCTGGTTTGTTTTTAGATCTGAAACTCACCAAGTCGCAGGGACTCGAACACAAGTCGATGGCACCTAACTAACTAAGTTGCTTGGAAAATATTTTGTGGTAGAAAACTGGAACGCTCTTCCGGAGACTGTTATAGGAGAAAACACCCTCCAGGGATTCAAGACAAAGTTAGACAAGTTCCTGCTGAACCAGAACGTATGCAGGTAGGGGTAGACTCAATTACAGCACTGGTCTTTGATCTAAGGGCCACCGCGGGAGCGGACCGCTGGGCACGATGGACCGGCACGATGACCCAGCAGTGGCAATTCTTATGCTCTTATGATGATAATGATGAATGCAGTAAGAACTTGGAAGCCAGCGACATGATTATATTTACAAAAATCAGCTATTTGTTTAAAATCAAGGACAATGGAACTCCTTTTTTGTTTGGGAAGTGCAAATCCTACCCACCGCCTTGTCCAGGAGATGAAAAGCGGGAGGTGGTAGAGACGAAAAAAAGGAATGGAACTCAAAAATGGGTGGGAGAAACCCAAAGGGATCCTGTATGGAAGGCAGGAACCAAAGAAGCTTAGCGGTGATTATATGGCAACACCGGTAATTGAGAAGCAAAGGCAGTGCCGGGAAGACTTCTACAGTCTGGATCCTGATCATGGCTGGAGAGATTTGGAAGGGCTGGAGTGGGGCTTCGATGACTGCTAGAGCTGGGCGGACTTCTACAGTCCGCGCCCTGAAAATAGCAAGGACAAATCAAGATCACGTTATGAATATGAAGTATTACAACATACCTTAGACTATCTGGTTTTCTTGTTGAGCAGACTGGACTAGATCATGACACGGTGACAAAATTCATCACCGTCCCCGTCCCCGCGGATAACCGCGGGAAATAATCCCACGTCATTTTCTAGTGTCTATTTCAACCTCGGTCCTTCTACACCAGCATTCTTCAAAGCAAAGCTTGCGGGTCAGTGGTTGTGGCCATTCGTACTCTGATTCTTATGTGAGCCAAGGATAATGAAGCCATTGTGACATCACTGATGTGATTGGCTCTTAGGCGCTGGTGGAATGAGACATTATGACATCACAATATCTGGATACCAGAGACTGTCATTCTGTAGTGTCTGTTTCAACCTCGGTCCTTCTACACCGGCATTCTTCAAAGCAAAGCTTGCGGGTCAGTGGTTGTGGCCATTCGTACTCTGATTCTTATGAGAGCCAAGGATAATGAAGCCATTGTGACATCACTGATGTGATTGGCTCTTAGGCACTGGTGGAATGAGGCATTATGACATCACAATATCTGCTCTGGAGACCAGAGACTGTCATTCTTCAGTGTCTGTTTCAACCTCGGTCCTTCTACACCAGCATTCTTCAAAGCAAAGCTTGCGGGTCAGTGGTTGTGGCCATTCATACTCTGATTCTTCCCTCTTTCCTTAAAGAATGACATGAAGATGGTTTCCCGCGGTTATCCTATGGACGTGTTAGGGCACGTGTTGATTTAGCATGCGCTAAAGTGCTTAGCATATCTTTGTCAAAGAGGGCCTTAGTAATAGGATCCCTATGTTATTAATGAAAAGGAGAAGATGATAAGGTGCTGGTCGCCCATGTATTTTATTGTTTGCGATTTCTTGCTTTGTCTTGTGGGTGTATTTATTGTTGATGGCGTATGTATTTTTGATAGGCAACAACAAAGAAAGAATCCAACAAAACTGCTCACTGCCGATTCCAGTTTTTAGCCATCAGGTTTTTTTGTATTTACACAATCTAGGACCCCTGAGGAAGGAGTGTTTCTTCGAAACATGGACCGTGGCAGGTCCGGGTTCATCAATCCTAGAAAAGGTTCAAAGAAGAACGAACAAGATGGTAAAGGGGATGGAACTCCTCTCGTATGAGGAAAGACTAAAACGGTTAGGGCTCTTCAGCTTGGAAAAGAGACGGCTGAGGGGAGATTTGATCAGAGTCTACAAAATCCTGAGTGGAGTAGAACGGGTACAAGCGGATCGATTTTTCGCTCCGTCAAAAATTACAAAGACTAGGGGACAATCGACGAAGTTACGGGGAAATACTTTTAAAACCAATAGGAGGAAATGTTTTTTTCACTCAGAGAATAGTTAAGCTCTGGAACACGTTGCCAGAGAATGTGGTAAGAGCGGATAGCGTAGCTGGTTTAAGAAAAGTTTGGACAAGTTCCTGGAGGAAAAGTCCATAGTCTGTTATTGAGAAAGACATGGGGAAGACACTGCTTGCCCTGTATTGGTAGCATAGAATATTGCTACTCCTTGGGTTTTGGCCAGGTACTAGGGATTGGCCACCGTGAGAACGGGCTACTGGGTTTGATGGACCATTGGTCTATTCTTATGTTCTTATGATACAAACTGTTTTATGATTATATATATTTTCTATGACTTTTCATTAAAGACTTGGCATCTTGTACATCATCACTGCAGGTTTTTTCCTTTGTCTTTGTATTTTTTATATAATGTTATAGTTTTGTATGTAAGTTTGTAACCCGCCCTGGGTAAGGGCAGGATATAAATGAATAAACAAACTGGTTGATTATCTGACATGTGGCACTCGGTGCAAAACACTAGATAGCCCCATCTCAGTTTGTCTGCCTTCCTCTCCCGATTGCTACAGTTCTGGATAGATGGTTTGACCTCACAGTTTTAACCACATATTAGGGAAATACGGTGACCGCACTCCAAGTCCCGTTGGTACATTGTCACCTAGAACATTCCAAAAATAACCGTAAAAAAAAAAAAGTCAACAGGAAACTGCATATAGAGCTGTAGGATGTGTGAGGAAAAAAGGCCGATAACGGGTCCTGCTGTATCACTCTGACGTCTGGATAGGATGGATGCATAGCAGACACCCCTCACCACCCCCAACAGAGATCGCTAGCTCTCATCTGGAAACAAAACGTCCTCTCAGACCACAGCAAATCCCCTAGGCAGAGACAGCGGACAGGTGAGATGGACTCATCCTTTGGTGGGAAGGAGGGAGGGACGCTTACGCCACTGCTCCCCGGGCTGTACCTGGGCTTTAGGGAGGCAGCGTGTATGGAGGAGGAAGACAGCAATGCTGCTGTCCGTGCTCGCATAGTTGATTTATTTACTGCCTTTTTTAAGAAATTCATCCCAAGCAGTGTACCCTAGCATAGTAAACTTTTTTTTGAGGGGGGGATTGTGCTATGTTTGTCACGTTGTACCTGATCTGTCATAGAGTAGTATGTTGGTGAGGAGGATTTTTAACCTTTCAAACACGAAAACAATGAAACTAATAACCAGCAGATAAACATTTCATAGCACTTTTTTTTTTTTTGGGGGGGGGGGTGCAGAGATTAAGCTGTGGAACCTGTTACTAGAGTATTATGGGTTAAATGCACTAAAGTCCGCGATCGTCGCCAAACCTGTTTTCACAGCTTTAGCGACGATCACTTTTACCGACCCCACGCACAAAACGGCACAATGCGTGTTTTTCCGCTTGATCGCCCATTTCCCGATCCGGCCATGCAAATTAGCTAAAACACCACGCAAAGTAGCCAAGCGATTGATGCACTAACGTCACTTGGCTATGCAAAAAAATTAAAAAGCAAAATGACTAGCCTAGTAACTGTGTTATCGACTGGATTGCCTTGTTTTTTTTCAGTATGTACTATAATCATATAAAGAAACCGGTATGGAGTATTTTCAAATCGTTTCAATGAATTATGAGGATGCCTCAGCCCCACCACTCCACCGCTGTGCTAGCTCTTAACTGCGGCGAGATTTATGTGGCGCTTCATCATTGGCCGCTCATAGTCATTTTAAATCTGCTAGTCTTGTTTTTTAATTCTTTTTTTGTATCTTTTTTATGTGTACCTATAAAACCATCTTAGCTGTAAGAATCAAATGTACTTAATTGTACTTAGCTTTAAGTAGCATAGCTAAATCCAGCCAACGCCGGGGAGTTTAACCCAACATGTTTCGCACTATACAGGCGCTGTGTCAAGGGTCTCCCGAGGTGCAGCGTGTCATCCGACTCATTCAGTGTTTTTTTTCAGTGGCACAGATATTTTGTGTGTGTTACACATGCAAAATATCTGTTCCATAAAATTTTTTTTTTAAAAAATGTCCCCCACTGCCGATGATGGCCCTTCCCAATGACCCCGATGAATGTGGCACCAGGAATCCCTACCACCCCCACAAGAGAAAATTGGCAGGAGGGATGCCCATACCCTCCTGCCACCAGATGTTCCCCTGAACCCCACCCCCACTCCTCAAACTCCCCCGTACCTTTGCTAGATGTTGGGAGCTGGAGGGAAGTAAGTCCCTCCAGCTCCAAGCCCCGCCCATGGAAATGACGGGCCAATCATGGCCTTAGGCTCCTTCCTCTGTATCCCATGTGATGCACAGTGAGGGGCCTAAGGTCTGGTGCAAGGGGGGGGGGCAAGGTCCATCATTTTTCATGGGCGGGGCTTGGAGCTGGAGGGACATGCTTCCTTCCAGTTCCCGTCTAGCAAAGGTATGGGGTTAGGTTTGGGGGAGCTTCCGGTGGCAGGAGGGAGTGGCATCCCTCCTACCTTTTTTTTCAGAAGGAAGGGGGGAGGGGGATTGTTGGGGGGTCAGTTGCACGGGGTCTAGGACCGGGTGGGTGCATGGCACGGGGATTTTCATCCAGGAGGGAGAAGTCATCCCTCTTGCCATTTTTGCTGCCATGGGGGGGGGTCACGGTGCTAATTTGTGTGGGGGGGAGTCATTGTTGAAGGCCATCAGCGTGGGGGGGCTTTTTTCTTTTTTTTAAATGGGGCAGACTGTGCTCAACATCTGTGCCATTAAAAAAACAACAAGACCTAACAGCTGTGTGAACTTAAGTCATTCAAAACATTATGTCACTCAAGACCTACCAGGACAATACCAACATACCATAATAGCAGTAACTTCCACAAGTAACACAAGCACCTACCTAGGAAAAGACAGCGCCAAAAACACTGCCGTGACTACTAGAACATTAATAAACCTATTGGAAAACTAGCAAACCAGCTTAAAAACAGAGCAATTATGTAATCAATGCTAACAGAAAACCATGTCTCTTTCAAACATGCAGAACATGGATCTTCACACAGTTTAGAATAAGTAATCACAATACATAAAAGAAATAAACACCAAGAAGCCAACATCAGAGAAATTGAAAGAGAGATATTTCATAGAAATTAAACTGAACTCTTCATATAGTGCAACACCAGAGAAAGACTGATCTATTACAAATTAACAAATGCAAATAAAACAAAAACGATACAATGTTATTGGACTGGTGGGCAAATAGTGGGACATATGCATGCCCTGTGGTCATGCTCCCGTGAATCCTTCTCAATTTTTGTACACAAAAGAGTCAAACTCATATAAATGGCCGATTGCCCTGTATCTGTTCCAATTAGCTGCCTCTGCTGAAGAGTGGGGAGTTTACAATACATTGTACTCTTCGGGCCCTACTGAGCCATAGTCCCCCAAACATATACTCCCCCAAATGATGTTAAATCTATACATATATTCTGCATACACGGAACCTTTCCCTTTCCTCACTCCTCTCTCCACACTCCCAATAATGGGTGCAAAACACAGCTATGGCGTTTCCCCATAGAACTTGTCATACAAAACAATTTTTCAATTCTAGTGTCAACACAGTTAACAGCACCATAAACCCTCTCAGTAAAGGCATATTGTAGCTCAGTGGTCTCCAACTCAAACCCTTTGCAGGGCCACATTTTGGATTTGGAGGTACTTGGGGGGGGGCCTCAGAAAAAAAAATAGTTAATGTCTTATTAAAGAAATGACAATTTTGCGTGAGGTAAAACTCTATAGTTTATAAATCTTTCCTTTGTTTGTATCTTGTGAGAATATTAAGTGATGTTTAAAGTGTAAAATGTTTTTATCCTGTATTGCACTTATTGAAAGTTTTAAAAATGAATCAAGATTTAAAAAATATAATACATCTTTCATTTTGGCTAAGCCTTAATAATAATATTGTCATTTATAGCTAAAGAGACAGATGATCAAGAAACTTGTATTTTACTTTTGTGATTATGATAAACATATCGAGGGCCTCAAAATAGGACCTGGCGGGCCGCGATTTTGAGACCACTGAGTTAAGGGGAACAGTTAATCTGCTGGCTGGGTTGAAGGGCAGGACAATCAAGCCATTGTGACATCACTGATGAGACTGGTTCTTATTGGTGGAATGAGGCATTATGACATCACAATCTCAGCTCTGCTTCCCAAAGACAAACAGGATGTCATGGTTACAGTTAAGCCAATGGTCTCCAACTCCATCCCTTTGAAGGGCCACATTTTGGGATTTGTAGGTACTTGGAGGGCCTCAGAAAAAAATAGTTAATGTCTTATTAAAGAAATGACAATTTTGATGAGGTAAAACAAACTCTTTCTAGTTTATAAATCTTTCCTTTTGGCTAAGTCTTAATAATAATATTGTCATTTATAGCTAAAGAGACAGATGATCAAGAAACGGTTTTATTTTACTTTTGTGATTATGATAAACATGCCGAGGGTCTGAAAATAGTACCTGGCGGGCCGCGGGTTTGAGACCACTGTTGTAAAGTGATACAAAATTCTACAGCTCTACAAAAAAAGTCACCGAAGACAGAGGACTCCTTTTATCAAGCCGCGCTAGCGGGGTTAGCGCATTGGACATTTCATCACGCGCTAACCCCCGCGGCCGGCTAAAAAACCAACGCCTGCTCAATGCGGTATTTCGCGCGTTAAACCCCTACCGCAGCTTGATAAAAGGAAACCCAGAGAGTAAAATCTACAATGGCAGTAGTAACTTCTAAAACTCACCCCATAAAGACCTACCTAGTAAAACGCAGCGTCATAAAGACTGTAGTGGCATGACCTGTTTTTCGCCTTCTCATTTACCCACATTTCTGTATAGAAACATAGAAGATGATGGCAGAAAAGGGCTACAGCCCATCAAGTCTGCCCACTCTGCTTACCCACCCCCTGTCTATGCCCTAATGACCCAATTTCCTTATCTTGACCCTCGTAGGGATCCCACATGGGTATCCCATTTATTCTTAAAGTCTGGCACGCTGTCTGCCTCGATCACCTGCACTGGAAGCTTGTTCCAATGATCAACCACTCTCTCTGTGAAGAAATACTTTCTGGTGTCGCCATGAAATTTTCCGCCCCTGAGTTTGAGCGGGTGCCCTCTTGTGGCCGAGGGTCCCTTGAGAAAGAAAATATCATCTTCCACTTCGACACGTCCCGTGAGGTACTTAAATGTTTCGATCATGTCTCCCCTCTCCCTACGTTCCTCGAGAGTGTAGAGCTGCAATTTGTTCAGTCTCTCTTCATACGAGAGACCCTTGAGCCCCAAGATCATCCTGGTGGCCGTCCGCTGAACCGATTCAATTCTGCGCACATCTTTTCTGTAATGTGGCCTCCAGAATTGCACACAGTACTCCAGATGAGGTCTCACCATGGCCCTGTACAACGGCATTATGACTTCAGGCTTTCGGCTGACGAAACTTCTATTGATACAACTGCCTTGCCTTAGATGAAGCCTTCTCCACTTGATTGGCAGTTTTCATGTCTGCACTGATGATTACTCCTAAATCTCGTTCTGCTGAAGTCCTAGTTAAAGTTTCTCCGTTCAAGAAGTACGTCCTGCATGGATTTCCGCTTCTGAGGTGCATGGCCTTACATTTCTTAGCATTGAAGCCTAGCTGCCAGGTTGAGGACCAACTTTCCAATGTAAGCAGGTCCTGCGCCATATAATTCTGTAAACTGCATTCACTTGCTATATTACATAGTTTGGCGTCATCGGCGAATAGTGTTATTTTACCTTGAAGCCCTTGAGTCAGATCCCCTATGAATATGTCCCCCCTCCATTGGATCACACTTCATTTCCAACCTCTCTTGCGTTTTGTGAATTTTACACATACATAGGATTACTAGATTTTACACCAGTAAAATCTGGACCCTCTAGACCTGCCCCCAGGCCTGCCCAGTTTCACCCATCCCCACCCCATTACGCCCCCAGCTCTGCCTTCAGCCCCGCCCCCAGCCCCACTCCAGCTGACTGTTCGTCGGGCAGAAAGGCATCCACGCATGCAGGGATGCCACGTGATGATGTCATGTTCACGTGCACATGATGTCACCGTGCTGCATCCTCAGATAACTCTTCCCGACGCGATTTCTTTTCATAACCCGGACAAAGTACCGGGTTTGGAAAAGCCATCCGAAGCCCAAACATGTCCTCAAAAGGAAATCCGGACGTCTGGTAACCCTACATATACATTCGCTCCTCCGATTTCACCACGTTCTCTAGCCCTTTATGTCTCACATAAGAATTACCCCTGCTGGGTCAGACCAGTGGTCCATTGTGCCCAGCAGTCCGCTCCCGCGGCAGCCCCCAGGTCAAAGACCAGTGCTCTAAATGAGTCCAACCTCACCTGCGTACGTTCCGGTTTAGCAGGAACTTGTCTAACTTTGTCTTGAATCCCTGGAGGGTGTTTTCCCCTATAACAGACTCCGGAAGAGCGTTCCAGTTTTCTACCACTCTCTGGGTGAAGAAGAACTTCCTTACGTTTGTATAGAATCTATTCCTTTTTAACTTTAGAGCGTGCCCTCTCGTTTTCCCTACCTTGGAGAGGGTGAACAACCTGTCTTTATCTACTTTGTCTTGAGTCCCTGGAGGGTGTTTTTCCCTATAACAGACTCCGGAAGAGCGTTCCAGTTTTCTATCACTCTCTGGGTGAAGAAGAACTTCCTTACGTTTGTATAGAATCTATTCCTTTTTAACTTTAGAGCGTGCCCTCTCGTTCTCCCTACCTTGGAGAGGGTGAACAACCTGCCTTTATCTACTTTGTCTTGAATCCCTGGAGGGTGTTTTCCCCTATAACAGACTCCGGAAGAGCGTTCCAGTTTTCTACCACTCTCTGGGTGAAGAAGAACTTCCTTACGTTTGTATAGAATCTATTCCTTTTTAACTTTAGAGCGTGCCCTCTCGTTTTCCCTACCTTGGAGAGGGTGAACAACCTGTCTTTATCTACTTTGTCTTGAGTCCCTGGAGGGTGTTTTTCCCTATAACAGACTCCGGAAGAGCGTTCCAGTTTTCTATCACTCTCTGGGTGAAGAAGAACTTCCTTACGTTTGTATAGAATCTATTCCTTTTTAACTTTAGAGCGTGCCCTCTCGTTCTCCCTACCTTGGAGAGGGTGAACAACCTGCCTTTATCTACTTTGTCTTGAATCCCTGGAGGGTGTTTTCCCCTATAACAGACTCCGGAAGAGCGTTCCAGTTTTCTACCACTCTCTGGGTGAAGAAGAACTTCCTTACGTTTGTATAGAATCTATTCCTTTTTAACTTTAGAGCGTGCCCTCTCGTACTCCCTACCTTGGAGAGGGTGAACAACCTGCCTTTATCTGAGTCTATTCCCTTCAGTATCTTGAATGTTTCAATCATGTCCCCTCTCAGTCTCCTCTTTTCAAGGTGGAAGAGGCCCAGTTTCTCTAATCTCTCACATGAGCACTATGTCATCATCGCATACAATTATTAGCAGACTCACGCGCTTACCTATTTTCATAGGACCCCCAGGAGAAGGTTGTCTAATACCGAAACACGGATCGTGTTGGGTCCACACCACCGATCCAATCCTGTGCATTTATTGGATTTTTCAAATATATGCATCGCTTTCACCTGTGAAGACTCTTTCCTAAAAACTGTGTTTCAAGATCGTAGTCCCCACAGTGCCGCTTCGTTTTTTTTTTTTGGTTGTCTCCTTTCTACTGTGGAACCATTTGGTGAATTTTTACTGTTTCCCTAGAAAAGGAGCACTTTTTTTTATTTTTTAGAAAAACTGAACAAACCACATTTCTAGACATACATTGTTATCCACCAAGTATTGTGGATTGTGTGGAACATAACATATATATATATTTTTTTAAATAAACATAGAAACTCCATGTTAATGAAATGTGAAGCCTCATTCACACATGCAGAACACAGATAAATTTGCAGTACAATAAAGAAATAAGTGACCACAAACTGAAAATAGAAAGTTAAACAAACACCAAGAAGCCAACAGCAGAGAAATTGAAAGAGATATTTCTCACCCTGTATAGTGCAAAATATAAAGACAGCAGATGTCAAGGATCAGCGTTAGGGGGGGGGGGGGGTGCACCCAGATCAGAGAGAACCCCAAGCGTGCCTGAAATTGAAGAATACACAGCCTTGTTAGGAGGCTTTGGGACCCTATACCCCCAGACAAACATTGGCCCTGGCAGATATACATTTCAGTCGCTACACAGAAAATACATTTTTTTTCCGACTTATTTTCCGACTCTTATTTTTATTGGTCCTAGGGCTCCTTTTACGAAGCCGCGTTAGCGGCTTTGTCGCACGCCACCTTTTTAGCGCACCCTAACCCCTGCACTAGCCGAAAAACTACCGCCTGCTCAAGAGGAGGCGGTAGCAGCTAGCAAGGCCGTCAAATTAGCACACGCTATTACACGCATTAAACCGCTAACGCGGCGGCGTAAAAGGAGCCCCTAGTCTCTAGTTTCTACGTTCCTCCGTCTTCTCTGGTTCTACGCTTATCTGCCCACTGGTTGGTCAGAATTTTCTTGGTAATCACAGATCAGAGAATTATGCCGAGCTTGTGGCGAACATGCCGACAGCATATCAGCTAATGGGTGCCAGAACGTCACTTCAAATGCACTTCTTCCCCCCCAATCTTGGCGATGTCAGCGATGAACATGGGGAAAGATTTCATCGAGATTTCAGGGTGATGGAAAGCAGATTAGCAGGGAAAGTTCATTCCTCGTATGATGGGAGACTATTGTTGGTTCTTGCAAAGAGAGACCAGCGTAAAAGCAAGTGCCTCAAACATTTCTGAGCACGCCGACATCACTTTTGTGTGAGTTAACTCTTTCAGGACCATAAGGATCGTAGGCCAATTTTTGTGGTTTTGACGACATTTTTATGGTAAAAAGGGCTTGCAGATGCCAAAAAATTGATTTTTTTTGTGAAATATCATTATTTTTATTTAAAAAAATCACACTTCTGGCTTATGGACAGTGTGGCAAGTGAATCTTCTCGTCAATCTAGCAACGACGCTAATGAATGAATGTCGGAACCAGTTTGTTTACAGAAAGGCAGTATCATATGGAATCCGTACATATCAAATTTAGAACTGTAGACTATCCCAATCAAAATTTATAGGATTTTAAAGTTATGGGACAAATATGTCCCTTGGTCCTGAAAGGGTTAAGAGAAGCGTAAATATATGCTGCAACACGTCTCCTTATTGTTTTCGTGTTTGTTTTCAGAGAAAACTCCTTAACACAAGTTTGGTGGGACACAGTTCATACTCGCAATATTGCGCCAATATGGCGAACTGTCTAAAAAAAATCAGTAACGTGTATTTCAGAAACCTGGCGTGCTAGCTGAACTTCAATTACAGATCTGAAATCAGCGTCATTAAATTAACTAAGAATACTTCTTAAGTTCTCAGGAGCAAGGAAAAACTTTTTATTTGTTGACCGGCTAATTCATTTTTCAAAATGTTTTTTTTAATTGGTTTTTATTTTTTAATTCTTTCTTTATATTTTGAACTTCTTGTACAGAATATTAAGTCAACATAATATAAAACAAATGAAGTAACATTTATTTATATGACAAAATTACTATTTACTCAATCAAAATTAAAGTCCCAAAATTTGAGATCCAAGATGTTCCTGAGTGAGAAACTATTTAAAAGAAAAAGAAAAAATTCAAATTACAAATTAGGCGGTCAGATGAGAATGGACCAAGAGTAAATTTATACATTAAGATTTTCTGGAGAGAAATCCTGTCAGCTGAGAGGGTTCAAAGAAAATATACCGTATTTGCCGGCGTATAAGACGACTTTTCAGTACCTTAAAATCCTCCCCAAAGTCGGGGGTCGTCTTATACGCCGGGTACAGTTTACATGCCCTTACTTGCGGGGCTGGATGTACTCAGTCGCGTGGCTCTTCTTCTCCCTACCTTCTCTGCTTGCAGCACAGAGCCGAACGGAAGTCTTCCCGACGTCAGCGCTGACGTCGGAGGGGAGGGAGGGCTTAAACAAGGCTTAAACAAAGCCCTCCCTCCCTCCGACGTCAGCGCTGACGTCGGGAAGACTTCCGTTCGGCTCTGTGCTGCAGGCATGGCAGGTAAGGAGAAGGAGAGTAGCCTCGCGGTTCGAGTGGCTACCAAGAGAGAGGGGCGGCCGCCCCGCCCCGGTTGCAGCACAGCCGGCCAGGTTCCCTTACTTTTGTGGCACTTCCCCGACCGACCGATAACAGCCCGGGTCCGACAATCCTCCCTGCCCTGTAGCCGCGAATCTAAATACCTTCTTACAGCAGCTGTAAGAAGGTAATTTAGATTCGCGGTTAAGGGCAGGGAGGTTTGTCGGACCGGGGCTGTTGTCGGTTGGTCGGGGAAGTGCCACAAAAGTAAGGGAACCTGGCCGGCTGTGCTGCACCCGGGGCGGTAGAGAAGGTGTGCGGAAGAAGGGGTCGTCTTATACGGCGAGTATAACACAAAACTCTATTTTTTAACTAAAAGTTGGGGGGTCGTCTTATACGCCCAGTCGTCCTATACGCCGGCAAATACGGTAATTGCAAGATTTATACTTTACAATACATTTGCAAGGATATCGTAAAAGAAATGATGGCCCCATTGCAGCGACCCCAGGCTTAAGAAGCAAAAATTCCTTCCTTCGTTTCTGAGATTCCCTTGTCACATCCGGAAATATTTGAACTTTATATCCAATAAATTCTTTATGTCTATTCTTAAAATAAAGCTGTAATATCCAATTTTTATCTGGTGATAAAACCACCGTAGCCAATAGGGTAGCTGGAATAGCTACCTCCCTCATTGAAGATTCCAATAATAATGTTATATCCATTTGTTCACCCTGACCTTGTTGTTCTAGTGGACGCTGTTCTTCCGAATTTTTTGATGTTGGCAAATAATATATTTTGGAAAAGGGAGGAAAGGCATCGTTAGGAACATTAAGAACTTCACAAAAGTACTTTTTCAAAACTTCTTTTGCTGATAAAGAAGGAATCTTTGGGAAGTTCAAAAATCTAAGATTATTCAACCGCATATTATTTTCCATCATTTCCACCTTTCTCCTAAGGTTGAGATTGTCTTTAATCAGTGTCGTTTGGATTTGATTTACTTCACTTATCTTTTTATCTATTTTTTCCACATTATTTTTCATCGATATATTTTCCTGTTTAAGTCCATTTATTTCATTTCTTTGTTCTAAGTATTTCTCTTCTAGTACTTTAATTTGTGGTGACAATGTTTGTCCCAGAGTACCGTATTTTTACGTAGATAATGCGCACCCGTGTAAAACGCGCACACGGGTATAGCGCGCGGGAAACACAAATTTATGTAAAGAAATTTTTATATACCGTGCTCACGGGTATACCGCGCATGCCGCCCCGACTCTCCTCTGGCTGCCCCGACTCTCCTTTCACCCGCCCTGACTTTCCGTTTGCTGCCCCGACTCTCCATTCGCTGCCCCGACTCTCCTCTGGCTGCCCCCCCTTGAAGTCCTGTCCCTCCTTGAAGGTCTGCCTGTCCCCCCTTGAAGTCCTGTCCCCATCCTGAAAGCCTGATGCCCCCCCCCCCCCCCGGACGCCCGATTCATCATCCGGAAGGACCGCTCGCACCCCCACCGCTCGCACTCCCACTCCCAACCAAAGAACCGCTCGCACCCCCACAGCCTCCCCCCCTCCCCCATGGAGAAGCTGTCTACCTTGTTTCCGGATGCCAGTGAGCCCAGCTGCTTCCTCTGCCGGCGGTCCCGCCCCTTCTCTGAGCCCTGCGCTACGCTGCTTCCTCTTCCGGCGGTCCCACCCTTTCTCTGACGTCAGAGAAAGGGCGGGACCGCCGGAAGAGGAAGCAGCGTAGCGCAGGGCTCAGAGAAGGGGCAGGACCGCCGGCAGAGGAAGCAGCGCAGCAGGGCTCAGAGAAGGGGCAGGACCGCCGGCATAGGAAGCAGCTGGGCTCACTGGCATCCAGAAACAAGGTAGACAGCTTCTCCATGGGGGAGGGGGGAAGGCTGTGAGGGTGCGAGTGGGTGGCCTTTCCCTCTCCTTTTTGGCATCGATAAGGCACTAGGTAAATGTTGTTTCGTTAGAATCTCTGGCGGCGTCTCACTCACTCTCATCAGCTCGCGGCCATCTTGGATATCTTCTGCCTTTTTTTAATTGGTTTTTAATAGCGCTTTCAATTAGCACAGATTAAGCCAACTAAAAGAATTAACCCCCCACCTTTTTTTTTTTACAAAACCAGGTGCTCTTTTACTAAGCTGCGATAGCAGTTTTAGTGCGCACTAAACCTTAACCCGAGCATTGAGCTGGCGTTAGTTCTAGCCGCGTAGCGCAGGTTTTTGCGCGCGCTAAAATCCTGCGTGCGCTAAAAATGCTATCGCAGCTTAGTAAAAGGAGCCCCATGTGTTTTTAGCGCTGGTCACGGCGGTAACAGCTCCGACACGCGTAGGAATTCTATGAGGGCCGGAGCTGTTACTTCCTGGGTCGGTGCTAAAACCCGCGCTATGGTTTTGTAAAAGGGGGAGGGGTAAGTTAGGTGCCTAGATTATCTAGGTACCTTAGCCATCTTATATAAAATCAGGGCCTTTTGTAGTTTTGTGATAGGCCGGAGCACGTTACAGAGCTTCAAAGAAGGTTTGGATAGGTTCCTAGAGGATAAAGGGATTGAGGGGTACAGATAGGAGTAGAGGTAGGTTATAGGGATAGTCAGGGACCACTGCTCAGGCAATGGGCCTGATGGGCCGCCGCGGGAGCGGACCGCTGGGCGAGATGGACCTCTGGTCTGCCTCAGCGGAGGCAACTTCTTATGTTCTTATGTTCTAGTTGTCTACATCTCAAAAATATATAGATATAGCAGAACTAGAAAAGATATAGTAAAGAGCAAAATCAATATGACAAAGAGGATGAAGGTTAAATAGGTTAGGGCCCTTCAGCTTGAAGAAGAAACATCAAAGAGAACATGAGAGAGGTTTATAAAATCATGAGGGGCAAAACAGGCAAGCAGAGGAATAATTAATTTCTCTTTTAAACAGCATAAGAACTAGGTATGCTCCATTAAAATCAATAAGAAGCAATTTTTCACTCACTGCACCGTCAAGCAATAAGAGGAATCCGGACCAGTTCCTTAATGAAGATTCCATAAATAATTCCTAAGCCAGCAGAGCAGCCTTGGAAAAAGCCTTGGGAATGAGCAAAAGGAATGAATCTGCTGCTTGGGATCTGTCACGTAGTTTGTTTGTTTTTTAAAATTTATACAAGCGCATACGGACTTGTTCAAGAAAAACAGAGAGGGCAATTAGTCAAGAAAAATCTCTAATTAGAACATCAGAATAGCCTTACTGGGTCAGACCAATGGTCCATCAAGCCCTGTAGCCTGTTCTGGCCAATCCAGGTCACTAGGACCTGGCGAAAACCCAAAGAGTAGCAACATTCCATTCAGAATCCTAAAGAATAGCAAAATTCTGGAATCCCAAAAGTAACAAAAGATTCCTGAACCCCAAATAGTAGCAACATTCCATGCTACCGATCCAGGGCAAGCAGAGGCTTCCCCCATGTCTTAATAATAGACTATGGACTTTTCCTCCAGGAATTTGTCCAAACCTTTCTTAAAACCAACTACGCTTTTACCATAACCTCTGGCAACGCATTTCAGTGCTTTGAGAAATAAGAAAATCTTTACTCTTCCATAGACAACTATAAGGAAAAAGACAGGGGGGGGGACTGGACAGAAAATCTGTCATGTAGTTTAGATCAGTGGTTCCCAAATCTGTCCCGCAGGACCACCAGCCAGTTGGGTTTTCGAGATAGCCCTAATGAATATAGATGAGAGAGATTTGCATATAATGGAGGTGACAGGCATGCAGATCTGTCCCATACATAGCTGGTGGTCCTCCAGGAGAGGGTTGGGAGCCAAGATGCTGGACTCAATGGTTCATGGCTTAGTCGTATGCTCTTCTGTGTTGAGTTTTTTTTATATGTTCTGCAAGAAGGAATCTTATGAGATCGCAACATAATTCTGGTGACTCAATTTCTATTCTGGGGTTTATTCTGTTTTTCAGGCCATGGATACTTTCTTAAGGAAATGGCTCCTTTACTTCCTGCTTGCATCAGCACTGCCTGCAATTGTCTATTTACAAGACCTGTGCACCAATGAAACCAACCTTATAAAAGGCATCTTGCAGACTACCTGCAGCCACCAGGGCCTAGACTATGTCCCTTCTGCCTTCATCCCCAAAGCCACTGGCATCCTGCTGCTCAACAACAACCACTTCAAGACCATATCCACTGTGTCCTTTCGGGACCTTCCTGAGTTGGTAGACCTTGACCTTTCCAATAATCATTTGATGAGTCTAGACACCAAGCATTCTCTCCCTCTTCAGGAGTTGATTTTATCCAGCAATTCATTCTCTGAGCTTCCCAAACTGAGCAACCTCAAAAGGCTGACCAAATTGCTGCTGGCCCATAATTCAATTTCTGAACTTCCGGATGACGCTTTCCATGACTTAAGCAACCTAAAAGAGTTGGATTTGAAGAAGAACAAAATTACTTCCTTTTCTGACCAGGTTTTTGAAGTGTTGTCCAATCTGGAGACTCTTGATCTGTCTTATAACAATCTCCAGAATGTCCCCAAACACCTGATTAGAAGCCTGAAGAAACTAGAAAAGTTCTATGTGTCTGGGAACCACCTGACAGCACTCCCTGATCAGTTCTTTGAGGATCTGGATAATCTGGCCTTTGTGTACCTCGATGACAATCCATGGCACTGCATCTGTGCTCTAGAATATCTTAAAAACTGGATCGTAGAAACCAGCTATGTCATTTATATCAACAATGGAAGCCTGACACTTAATATGCCTGAAAGTTTGGTGTGTGCCTCACCTTTGAAAATGAAAGGTATCCCTGTTCAAGATTTTGAGACAGATTACTGTAGGGCATCTCACAAAGGGGATGGCTTCATTCTCATAGAAGAGCCTCCCCCCACATTTGTTATTTCAACCACATCAAGAGTAATCCATCCAACCACCCATCCCACTACAACCATCAAAACTGATACAACTAGCCATTCCACTACAACCATACAGATTGATTCAACTAGCCATCTACTAACAACCATAGAGAGCTATCCCATAACACCTATAAAGACTCATCTGACCAGCCAGCCCACAACAACTATAAGCACCATTCCAACTAGCCATTCATTAACTATCACAACTTATCCAACCAGCTATCCCGTAACAACTATAGAGACCTACCTAACAAGCCATCTGGTTACAACCACAGAAACCCATCCAACAAGCCATCTGGTTACAACCACAGAAACCCATCCAACAAGCCATCCGGTTACAACCACAGAAACCCATCCAACAAGCCATCCGGTTACAACCACAGAAACCCATCCAACAAGCCATCCGGTTACAACCACAGAAACCCATCCAACAAGCCATCCGGTTACAACCACAGAAACCCATCCAACAAGCCATCTGGTTACAACCACAGAAACCCATCCAACAAGCCATCCCTTAACATCACCAGAGACAGTGACTGAACTACCCAGCCATGTTCTAACATCCATAAAGAACTTATCAAATACCCCTCCCATAACAACTACAGAGAAATTAACAACTTTAATGATGGACACCACGCAGATCTCTCAAGAGTCTGTAACTTCCACCTCAGAATCCCTTTGGACTAGCAACGATATTGGCAATCTTGGAAGCCCCAGCCAGCAGCGCGGGACCTTCGGAGATGTTCTGATCAAACATTGCTGCTTGCTGCATTTCATCCTATCGCTGCTCTCACTGCTAGCCCTGCTGCTAGCGATACTGTTACTCTTGAGCTGGCTAGGCTGGGTTTACTGGAAATACTACAAACCTACCAAAAGACTGCTTGGAAGGCACCCTAACATTTGGTTGGTCCGCTACAGCTTGCTGAGGAATGATGACTTGTTGGAGAAAACCTCAGACCGGGCTTTACAAAACACCAGGCCTTTGTTTTCAATCTTCAGGGGGCCTTCAGGAGTGGGATTCAATATTAAAAAACAGTTTACTTACAGTTTGGACAGACAAACTGAGATAGCGGGAGCCAGGGAAAGGAAATATGCTGCCAATACTATCTAAGACAAGAAACAATTTCTTCCTCACCCTAGTCCTGAATACATGTCCACTGTTCATGCTTTTTTGTGGCAGAAATTTCCATTAATGCTTACTAGTTGACTCCAGATCATTAAGAAATGTCTATCCGATTCTGTAGAATATATTAGTATGTGGTTTTCTTTAAAAATTCACAATTACAAATCTAGAAACACAGCAGAAATAAAACAAAGGCTGGCTTAGTTTCTTCCTGGTGACTTGAAACTGAAAAGTGGCAGAAAAAGAGCTTTGGAAGGCACTATGAAAATCTTTAACTGGATGTCTCTCAAGTCAGTGACCTTCTATGGATTGTGGATAATTTTAAAAGATACTCAAAAGATGGTTAACAATGCTATACTAGGGCCTAAGTGAAGGCAAAAATCTCAGACTACCACACCACACCAAGGATCATGAAGGTTTTTGATCGATGATACCTTGCATCACAATAAACCGAAGGAGAAATTCATGATCCTTGGTGTGGTGTTCCGAGATCTTTTCCTTCACTTAGGCACTAGTATAGCATTGTTAACCAGGTACATTAGATAGATTGTAAGCCCGCCAAGACAGATAGGGAAAATGCTTGAAGTACCTGTATGTAAACCACTTTGAGTGTGGGCGTAAAACTACAAAAAGGTGGCATACAAGCCCCAATAAAATAGAAGGGTATGAGAGAAAAAGGAAATGGGTCTCTGAAAAGGATGATAGAGGGTAGAAATGGGGTTAAAAAGATGGTGAAAGAGACAATTAAGAGATGGGATAGAAAGTAAGACAGAATGGCCTGGAGACAAAGGAAGGGATCGAACTGGGGCTGATGAAGAGATGAGGGGTAATAGAGGGTAGATGAAGGCTGAGAACAGAGGATGAAAATGGAGATTAAGAAGTGAGTGAAAGAAAAAGGAAGAAGGACAAGAGAAAGACAGAGGGGGCAATGGGAAAGGCCAGTATGCAAGACTATTTTAACAACCGATGACACCCGACACAATCTTTGAGGATAGCTTCTGATCCACTCCCCTCCCACCAGTCCATCAGTGCCCTTTCCACCCACCAATGGCATCTCTAGACACAAATATTTGGGGTGGTAACAGGGGGGCAAGCACTTCTATACATAATCTCTTTCCCTTCAGCTAGTTTCGAGCCACCTAGTAAAATTACCATTATAGTTGCTACCATCATTTAGAATCCTAGGTCACAGTCACCAACAGACAAATATATTTTATACACATAATTTTATTATTAATGTTTGATACTCACTTAGGCATGCAATTGTGGGCAGGACTGACACAAATAAAATGAAATCTATGTGGAAGTGAATCAGTGGCGTAATGAATGCGAGAGGCGCCCGGGGTGGTGGTGCTCCTCTCCCGCCCTCTTCTTCAACCCCCTGCTCCTTCCCCCTCCCCCCCGCCATGCGTGCGCCCTTTCCCTTCTCCCATACCTCTTTAACTTTCCTGGCACAAGCAGCATCACCAACTTGCCACCTGCATCTGCTCTCCCTCCTAGGCATGGGACCTGGAAGTGATGTCAGAGAGAGACCCGACGCTGGCACAAGCAGCAGGTTGGAGTTGCTGAGTGCAGTGGGAGGAAGTGAAGGCGCACACATGGTGGGGAGGAGGAATGGAAAGGAGCGGGGGGGGGGCAGAGAGGAGGACGGTTGCTTGGGGCAAACCACCACCACCCCCATTACTACGCTACTGGAGTGAAGTCTTTCCTCGTATGAGGGACTCAAGGGTCTCATACGAGGAAAGACTGGGCAAGTTGCAGCTCTACTCTCTAGAGGAGCGCAGGGAGAGGGGTGACATGATTGAGACATTTAAGTACGTCACGGGTCGTGTCGAGGTGGAAAACGACATATTCTTTCCTAAGGGACCTTCAGTCACAAGGGGGCACCCGCTCAAACTCAGAGGAGGGAGATTTGGTGGTGACACCAGGAAGTATTTCTTTACAGAAAGGGTGGTGGATCACTGGAACAAACTACCGGTGCAGGTGATCAAGGCCACTAGCGTGCTCGACTTTAAGAATAAATGGGACATCCACGTGGGATCTCTACGTGGGTCGAGCAGCACTCTGACTTAATGGGGTGGGACAGTAGAGTGGGCAGATTTGATGGGCTATAGCCCTTTTCTGCCGTCATCTTTCTATGTTTCTATGTTTCTAAGTATGAATTCTCTATTGAATTGGGCAGAATCTCAATATAGAACCAAGTTCCAACCAGCTTTCTATCTCCCCCCTCCTCATTTTCTCCCCAGCACTCCCACTGTCTCTCTCTCATCCTCCTTCCTTTCTCAGCCTTCTTTTCTCTTTCTGTCTTTAATTAACTCACTCCCTAGTCTCACTGTTCTATTCTCTGTACTCACCACCTCTCAAATCCTCAACTGTCTTTACTGTCACTCCCCCCCCACACACACACACACCCTTGTAAGCTTCTCCTACTCTTCTTTTAATTTTCCTGCACTCCCAATTCTATATTCTCTCTCTCCTTCCATAGTCCTGTTTCTTTATACTACCTCTTAGCCCCTTCCTGAGCCCACTAGATCCATCACACTCTCTCTTTACCCCTCACGTTTTCCTCTTCTTACATTCCTCCCTTGGCCTCATTTATGCACCTTCACATGTTTTTCCTTCTAGAGACTTTCCCCACTTCTCAAACCTCCTACTAAAGATCCTTCCTCTCTCTCATCCCTTCTTACAGAAGCTCTCGGTGGCTGCAGAACCAGCCAACTCCTTGGCCTCGCCTCCTTATTAATCCAGCCAAATCCCTCGCCCTAGATTCCCGCAGGATTTCTCTGTGCCGTACAGTATCCTTCTCCCTCCTATTGGCAACAGGTGAAGCATTAACTGAAATGTTACCTCCTGCTGCTAGGGGACCAGTCTCATAAGATCTGTGAGATTACAGCTTTTATTGTTAAGACTGGTCCCACTGAGTTGATATTTCATTAATCTGTTCTGCTGCCCATGAGAGGGATAAGGAGGCTGCATGAGGGGTAGATGGATCAGGCTGAAATAATAAAGAAAGGCGAAGGATGGACAAAACTATTCAGATTGGGCCAGCAGTTTACCTTGGGCTCCATCTGCTGGCTGAAACCGCCTGAAAACCAACAAATCCACAAACTCAAGGGATCCACATAATCAACTCTCAACCACCCTTGAATAATACACAAGCCATTCTATGTGAAAGATTGCTTTTAAGACTTTTGGCTCACAATTACTGAATTTATAATGGACAAACTAGATGGGCCATTTGGCCTTTATCTGCCGTCATGTTTCTAATTACCGAAATTTATGTATTTTTAAAGGAGGAGGAAAAAGCCTCAGACTCACGCCTACCGCTAGCAAGTTAGCATGCGAGCAGGCTTAAAATACCTCCTCCTCACCAAACACTTTTAAATTATTTTAAATATTCTTAAATTGTGAGCCAAAATACTATTATTTGGATATTATACATGTGAACTGGCTGTGTTATATCATAAATGTTTGTCAACGTTCAAATGGTATGCTTGATAGTGTGTTTCTGTAAAAGTTCAATCTTTCTCAAACTTAAGCTCAAAAGTTCGAAGTTCATTTGCTCATGACAGTACTCAAGAACTCTTTTATTTATCTTGCAGCACTACTGTCTCGCATCTTCCAAATAAAACACAGCCGTTGCTCAGCCGTAGCCAACGATGGCCAGCCAGCATTTCACTGGAGCTGTGTCAAGGCATTCCAGACTGTACAATAAAACACAATAAAGCGTGTATCTAGCAAGTAAACAGAAAAAATATAACCTACAAGTCTTTGAAACATTAGAAAAGATTGTTAAAACTTACTTCGGCACTTTCACTCTGTGCTCACCGGCATTGCAAAGATGGCTGTCCCTGGCGGTTACCACCCCCTGCTACCCTGTAGCAATGCCTTTGCCCCCACTCCCTTCCCACTGGTTCAAGCATTGCCAATACTCTCTTCCATCCCCCTCACCTGTGCAGTATACCCTCTTTCTTCCCTGGTCCATCTTTTCTCCCCACTTCTTCCCTCCACCATTTCAGAATTGCTCCTTCTCTTTTCTTTCCCCACCAACTCTCTGTCAGTATTGCCCGTTCTCTTCCTTCCCTCCCACTCTTCCATCACCCTTTCTCTCCCTCATGATGCAGCAGCACTCCTGCCCCCCCCCCGCTCTCTCCCTCAGTCCAGCACTGCCTCTCTCTTCCCTCTCTCACACACATCCAGCATCACCCCTTCTCTACTGCTGTCCAGCAAGACCCTTCCCCCATGCTCCTTCCACTTCCTGGTCTGGTATTGCACCTACACTCTTTTTGCCCTCCCAATTGCTACCATCTCTCCTTCTCTATCAAAGTCCAACATTGTTCATACTTTCCTTTCTCCCCCCCCCCACTCCCACCTACCTTTCATTCCTTTTCTCCCCTCTCCCCAGGCATCCAGCAGCAATCAGCAAAGCTAGACCAGGATGCAACAGGAGCCATTGTGCTTGCAAAGACCCTGCTGGTATCATCAGAGAGAGCGGGACCAGCAGGGCCTTCATGAGCTCTTAGGCTCTAAGGTTTCCAGATGCCTATTGCTGGTGCTGTGTTCATTGCTGCTAGAAGCCTGGAGGCACAGCAGCAGCAGAAGGGAATAAGGGAGAGGAAGGGAATTAGGGAGAGGGAGTCAGTTAGGGTCTTGTGATCCAATGGCCCATCTACCAATGGCCCATCTAGGCCTTCTTTATGCAGGGGCTTGCAGCAGCTGTCCCTTTTGCCCTTTAGTAAAAGTGGTAGATGAAAGGTGAAAAGGAGACTAAGGACTAGAGGATGAGAGGAAGGGAGAATGAGGGGCAAAAATTGTATGGATAGAAGCAGAGAAAAGTGAAAAACCAAAACAAGAAACAAAGAAATTTCAATGCCAGACAGATATGGAGAAGGACAAGAAATGGAAAGGCAAATGTGGAAAAGAATTTAGAAGACCAACATCAACCCAATTAAGCAGAAATCTTTTTATACCCTCTTCTTGGTAAGAAGCCATTCAAGATGGTTTACAATAAAAATAAAATCTACAAAAATGCAATACACAGCCAATAAAACATTCAATATATTAATTAGAAAACCACCAAAGCTTTATCTATCATGTCCTCTTAGATTTCAAAGCCCTTTAAAAGCCAGGATTGGACAATAAGGCCCTCTTTTACAAAGCCACGCTAGCGTATTTAGCGCCAGCTGCGGCAGTAAGAACTCTGGCACTAAAAACGTTAGCGAGGCTTTGTAAAGTAGGGGGTAAATTAATGTTTTATATTTTCTGGTAGTTTGTTCTATTCCTCTGCTGCCTACTGTCTAAAAGCATTCCTACCCGTCTACCCCATTTTTTTCTGTTTAAAAAGAAACCCATCCGGGATTTGCAAGAAATGTTTCTGTGCAGAGCGTGATGTTCATAAGAACAAAAGAAGTTGCCCCCGCTGAGTCAGACCAGAGGTCCATCCTGCTCAGCGGTCCGCTTCCGCGGCGGCCCATCAGGCCTAGTGCCTGAACAGTGGTCTCTGACTAATTTTATAATTTACCTCTAATAATCCTGTCCCTATAACCTTACCTCTACTCCTATCTGTACCCCTCAATCCCTTTGTCCTCCAGGTACCTGTCCAGACCTTCTTTGAACCCCTAGCGTGCTCCTGTTTATCACATCCTCTGGTAGCGCGTTCCATGTATCCACCACCCTCTGTGTGAAAAAGAACTTCCTGGCGTTTGTTCTAAACCTCTCCCCTTTCAATTTCTCTGAGTGCCCCCTTGTACTTATTGATCCCCTTAATTTGAAAAATCTGTCCCTGTCTATTTTTTCTATGCCTTCATGATCTTGAAGGTTTCTATCATGTCTCCTCTAAGTCTCCGCTTTTCCAGGGAGAAAAGCCCTAGCTTTTTCAGTCTGTCAGTATATGAGAGGTCCTCCATGCCCTTTATTAGCTTAGTTGCTCTTCTCTGGACTCTCTCAAGTACCTCCATGTCCTTCTTGAGGTACGGCGACCAGAACTGAACACAGTACTCCAGGTGCGGGCGCACCATAGCACGATACAGTGGCAGGATGACTTCCTTTGTCCTGGTCGTGATACTCTTCTTAATGATACCCAACATTCTGTTTGCTTTCCTTGAGGCCGTGGCACACTGCGCCGACGCCTTCAATGTTGTGTCTACCATCACTCCCAGGCCTCTTTCAAGGTCGCTCACCCCTAGCGCTGATCCCCCCATTTTGTAGACATTGAGAAAATGAGACCATTTTAAAATGTGTAAGTTGCATCTTAAAATCAGTCTCCTTTACTAGAAAACTGCCCAGACAAAAAAAGATAGAAAAGAAATTTGGATTTTTATTTAATACTTTTGGGATGTGTCTGCTATATGAATTTTGCATTTTAAAAAAAATTTTGTATTTAGCTGAGTACTGTAGTAAACGCATAACTCTTTCTCTCTTACCAGTATAAAACATAGTAACATAGTAGATGACGGC
Organism: Geotrypetes seraphini; assembly: GCF_902459505.1. Lineage (NCBI taxonomy): Eukaryota > Metazoa > Chordata > Amphibia > Gymnophiona > Dermophiidae > Geotrypetes > Geotrypetes seraphini. The sequence goes on from NC_047099.1 coordinate 29,520,047, forward strand.
AGATAAAGACTCGAATGGTCCATCCAGTCTGCCCAACCTGATTCAATCTAAAAAAAAAAAAAAAAAATTACCCAATCTATTTATAAAATGGAGAGGGTGCTTGCTATACAGCAAGGAAATTATCACAATTTTAAAAAAAGATTTGGGGACCATTGATTACATATTCTAATGATCAGACACCTTAAACACCTTGTTTTATATAAGATATAGGTGGGATGGGATTGGGAAATATGATAATTACTAATTGAATTATTATTAATAGATGGGGTGGGTGGGAAGGGATTATTTTATACTTTAATGTTTATAAGTAAGATTGTCAAGTAATTTGTTTAAAAATTTTTCTGATTGATTATTATACACTTCTTGTAAGATATGAAAATGAATAAAGATTTACAAAAAAAAAAAAAATTTTCTTCTTCTTAGCTATTTCTGGACAAGAATCCAAAGCTCTGCCCGGTACTGTTCTTAGGTTCCAACTACTGAAGTCTCCGTCAAAACTCACTCCAGTCCATCTACACCCTCCCAGCCATTGAAGCCCTCCCCAGCCCATCCTCAACCAAACGGCCATATACAGACACCGGCCGTGTAAGTCTGCCCAGTTTTTCAATATTTACTATTATTTTCCGATTCTAGATCCTCTGTGTTCATCCCACGCTTTTTTGAACTCCATCACCGTTTTCCTCTCCACCATCTCTCTCAGGAGCGCATTCCAGGCATCCACCTCCCTCTCCATAAAGTAGAATTTCCTTACATTGCTCTTGAGTCTACCACCCCTCAACCTCAAATTAGGCCCTCTGGCTTTACCATTTTCCTTTCTCTGGAAAAGATTTTGTTCTACGTTCATACCTTTCAAGTATTTGAACATCTGAATCATATCTCCCCTGTCCTCTCTAAGGTATACATATTCAGGGTTTCCAGTACTGCACTGTTTATAGAGTCTGCTTTCTTGGTGGGAGCAGTGGCGAGGGTCCGTTTCAGTTTCTGTCTGCATGTTTTTCTGTATCGAGTGAGAGAGTCTGTCCATGTTCTACATGCACAACTAAGGTGAAGGGTTCTGCTAGCACATGAGTCAGCAACCTTGTTCCAGCACGGAGGGAGATCCCTTCCCCCCTCCTCTCAAGTACAGAGAGGTTTCCCCTCTAGAATACCAGCCCTCCGTGAGCTAAACTCTACAATTGCAGCCTTTCAGCAAAATCTTTTCTCTTATCCTATCCATTTTCCTCGTGTTTCATTTCCCACGGTCCATTCCTGAATCATACACAGTTTCTCTGGGGCCACTTCACTCGCCCCTTTCTAGGTGTCAGGTCGAGGCATTTGCTCGACCATCACAAACATGGCTCAGGCACCGACAGAAAGAATGACATTTCGTAATAGGCCGTTAATGACTGCCGCGATTGTAACATGGCAGTAACGTGCCCACTCACTGCATATAGCATGCCACTGCAAGTTAGAACTAATTTCACTGTAGAGCTGCGGCTCTACCACAAGGCCTTCTGCATCGGCCCTTTACGCCAGATAAAGCGGCCTAGTAAATTCTAATAAATGATAAGATAATTTCCATTCACCAATCTGTCCATTGATGATATAAAGACATTCCTGGTGTGATTTATTTTTACAGACAACTGGGTCTGAAGTGGCAGTCTGAAAGTCAGGAGTTCTCAAATCTTGCACCGATACCACGGTGGGACACAGCAAGGGTCCTTACATATGCTAGAAAGTTTTCCCTCCACAACAAACATCTCTTTGAAGGCTATGGATGCATTCTGTGTGTGCGCGTGTTTCTGTCCCTGTATGATCATAAGAATAGCCTTACTGGGTCAAACCAATGGTCCCTCAAGTCCAGTAGCTCGTTCTCACAGTGGCCAATCCAGGTCCCTAGTACCTGGCCAAAACCCAAAGAGTAGCAACATTCCATGTTACCGATCCAGGGCAAGCAGTGGCTTTCCCCCATGTCTTAATAACAGACTATGGACTTTTCCTCCAGGAATTTGTCCAAACCTTTCATAAAACCAGCTACACTATCCCTCTTACCACAACCTCTGGTAATGCATTCCAGAGCTTAACTATTCTCTGAGTGAAAAAAATATTTCCTCCTATTAGTTTTAAAAATATTTCCCTGTAACTTCGAGTGTCCCCTAGTCTTTGTAATTTCTCACAGAGTGAAAGATTGATTCACTTATACCTATTCTACTCCACTCAGGATTTTGTAGGCTTCAATCATATCTCCCCACAGCTGTCTCTTTTCCAAGCTGAAGAGCCCTAACCTTTTCATTCTTTCCTCATACAAGAGGAGTTCCATCTCCTTTATCATCTTGGTTGCTCTTCTTTGAACCTTTTCTAGTGCCGCAATTGAATGCAATATTCCAGGTGATCTCTTTCTATATGTTTATCTGTGTAGTCATGGCTGTGTCTCCCCATTTCAATGCATGTATGTGTCTATCTGTTTACCTGTGCCAGTACTGGTATTTAGTATGTGGGAGGCAGTAAAAGAGATACTGAGTGAATGGCTTGTGAGAAGTGTTTATTGTTAACCGTGAGACTGGCTCAATGAAACTGGAAGCTGAATGGGAGGAAAAAAAATTATGAATGAAAGTGGGTTTGGATAAATTCCTGAAGGATAAGGGGATTGAGGGGTACAAATAAAAGTAGTGATAGGTTATAGGATGAGTTCGGGGACCACTGACAGATCATGGACCTGATGGGCCACCACGGGTGCGGACTGCTGGGCGCGATGGACCTCTGGTCTGACCCAGCGGAGACAACTTCTTATGTTCTTAACACAGCCCTGCGAACCGGCACAGATAGAAAAGCATTGCCTCAGGTCTGTGGGTTTTGTTGGGGTTTTTTTTTTAGGAAACTTTAAATAAAAGGAGCAGACCCCACAGACAATCAAAACTGTAGACTTTGCCAGACAGTAGCAATATCTACAGTTGAGGTTCCTCTAAAGAAAATTGGGGAGGTGAGGGAAATGGGGGGGAGGGACTCCACCACCCGAATGCGACAGCCTCAGGGTGGAATGGTCCCGCGGGACCCCAGCTCAGTCCAACCAGAAAATAGGGACAGACAAAAAGGCCACTGCCTGACATGTCCCCAAAAACCCTGCCAAGGCCTAAAAGACGACCGTACAGGCTTACCACTCCACCTGCTGGGGACTGAGAACAGATTGAGAGACTGCACAGCCCAGTGTGTTCTCAGTCTCCACCGGTCTGGAGGGACGATAAAGAACGAGTGAACGGGATTTGCAGAGAGACTCAAATTGTTGTTAAAAGATCAGATTTTATTGTCCTTCTCAGTCCTACTACCCATAATGCTCTGTGCATGATCCAAAACCAGCAACAAATGAAAGAATGCAGCTAAAACCCCTATTACAAAACAGAGGTGCCTCATGGTCTGCTTACATAACCCGCATATTCTTAGCCACCTTTTCTTCTTTTTTTTAAAAGAATCTTATTCATTCAAACAAAAACAACAACAACAAAATTCCTTCTGAATAAACAGCGGTTTGACAGCTGCACTCACAAATTCCGCCACTGGGTAAATTTAAACATCCAGGCGTTGGAATCTACGTTAAAAGACCCCAAGGCTGTAACAAGGGGAAATTCCAGGCTTTAAAAAAACTGGAGTGGTGGAACATGATTTGGAAGCTGATCTCGGCATACAGAGACAGTCTGATGGGATCTAGTGGAGGCTGAAAGGAGAAAACCTATCAGAGAGGGGGTCGAGCCAGTGCTAGTTTTATTCCCAATGCAAATTTGTGGTTCCAGGGATTTTAAAGAAAGGCAGAAAGTACATGGCCAAATATGCAGCAGTTGTAAAACCAAGACTAGCTCAGCCTATCCCCAAGGAACTGCAACCAGCTGGTAGCCAAGTGCAGCCCATCAATAAATCCAACTCCCCCCGCCCCTGGTGCCCAAGCATTTCTAATTTGCTGTTAAAATTTTTTTTAATTCATAAGTTCAGTGAAGCTCCAGGGTCACAGTTAGTCCCCCTACAAATTGTTCAGTTCCTAGGAGGCCAGAGGGAACACACTGGATTTTGGTTCCGGGAGGACATCTTTGTAATAAATAGTAAGAAGTTTATAAGCTTGGGCTGTGCTGATGGTATGTCACCCATAATCCATCTTGCTAGGAGTGACACACACAGCTCCCGCCTCCTTTTCCAATCATATATCCTCTGTCTAAGCCACTAGGCATCACTCTCAAAGTTCCTTCCAAGGATCTCGCTGAACTCTTTGGCTGATCACTAGATGTGGTCGTTGGAGATCCTCCCGGCATCTCTCAATGAGCAGTCACTAGGTATCCCTGTCAAAGCAGTCTCCTCCGATGTGTTCCACAAATAAAACACAGTTCTCCTCCTAGCTTCATCCCTTTGGTCTGATCCTCAGCACACTGAAGCACCCAAGTCAATGCAGGCAAAGGAGAAGGAGGGGGAGGGCCACAGCCAACCTCAGGCGCTCAAGAAGAAGTTCTTGTAGAATTTATTCATCTGCTCCAAAAATATGAAAGTAAGGACGGTGTGGGGCCCAAGCCGAGCATAGTATGGAGTGAATCCTTTCCACAAACTGAAGAAGCCCTCATAGCGGACCACCTTCATCAGCACGTCCTGCAGGGAAGAGAAGATGGGTTACCAACTGCTTTGAGAACACCCAGGAGTCTTTCACTAAAACAATTCCAGAGTGCTGTACAGTTTTAAGGCCTCATAAACCACGGGTGGGCTGCAGGGATCATCTCATCAGCGGCATGCGCAAAGCAATACATTTGCAGAAGGAAGAGAAGCCAGTTACTCAAACGAGACATAAAAATAGAAGTGCATGCAGAGAGTCAGTGCCAGAGCCAGGGATTAGAATCAAGGCCAAGGGAGAGAAAGCAGCTTACCACAAGGTCACATACAAAGTCGATGACAGGGCTGCTCAGCACTCTAAACTAGGCCCGACCAGATTTTTACCACTCATAAAAATGGCAGTCTCTCCTATGGCGGTTAGACTACATTGGTTGCCAGCAGAAGCCTGAATCCAATTCAAATTACGTTCGATGCTCCTCAGTATATGTTACACTGTTTCTCAAGGAGTAGTAGGTCTAGTAACTTTACGCGATTCTTCATCTTTATAGTTTCCAAATACTAAGGGAATTCACGCCCAAAAAAAGTGTTTTCAGTGGGGTTTTCTTATTTGGCCTCTTGGAATGAACTCGCATATCAAATTAGGAAGCTTGAGAATTATTTCTTGTTTCTCAAAATGTTAAAGGCTTTTTACAGTATCTTAAAAAAATATTGGCACGTATGATTATTTATAGTATCGATTGTGAGGTCTATCCCAGGGGCTGCCTGGTTCTTTTAAACTTTGGAATCTGCATAGAACTGTCTGGTATAGGCAGAATACAAGAGATTTTTTGTAATGTAATGGTACGTAAAGAACCTGCTAAACCAGTGCCCCCAAACTTTGTCCGTGGCAGGAGTAAAATTTGAATTATGACCCGTGTTTTAGGATCATTGAGGATTGATGATATGTAATTTTCCTGCAGGTTTTCTGCTACCTTTAGTGGGCAAAATGTGCGTACTGAAAGTATTGTTGGAGAAAAGGGCAACAGTATAATTAATAATGGGTGATTTCAATTACCCTTCCCCCCCCCCCCCCCCCCCCACATTGACTGGTTAAATGTTACATCGGGGAGTGCTAGGGAGGAAATTTTTTTCACTCAGAGAATAGTTCAGCTCTGGAACGCGTTACCAGAGGATGTGGTAAGAGCGGATAGTGTAGCTGGTTTTAAGAAAGGTTTGGACAAGTTCCTGGAGGAAAAGTCCATAGTCTGTTATTGAGAAAGACATGGGGGAAGCCACTGCTTGCCCTGGATCGGTAGCATAGAATGTTGTTACTCTTTTGGGTTCCGGAACCCTACTACTCTTTGAGGTTCTAGAATGTTGCTACTCCTTGGGTTTGGGCCAGGTACTAGTGACCTGGATTGGCCACCGTGAGAACAGGCTACTGGGCTTGATGGGACCATTGGTCTGACCCAGTAAGGCTATTCTTATGTCCTTATGTATGTTGTCCTCTGAACCATTGTGAATGTTTTACATGGCAAACTGCTCAGTTATAGGCGGTCAAGAAACTTTAGAAATAAATAATAAATGTAGTGGCTGCGGCTCAAGGCATCCTGTGACATCATCACGTCGAGGTCCGCGCATGTGTAAAGCCCCTTCAGACGGGGCCTGAGTTGCCAGTGGGGGGTGCCAGCAGGGAAGAGGACTGGAGGGAAGGCTGATTGCCTATAGGACATGCCACCCATGGTGAGAGCCCACTGGGACAGACAGGAAAAAATGATCGAGCTCTTGAACAAATTCATGTAAACCATTCTGAGCTCCCCTGGCAGAACGGCCATAGAAAATGGAATACATAAATATATAGTAAGAGGGCTATGGATTTAAAACAAATATTTTTTCACTCAGTGCAAAAGCATAGCTAAGTTTACAAAGTATTTGGACAAATCCCCAGAAGAAAAGTCCATTAAAACAATTAGTCTGATAGATTTGGGAAAGTTGTCTAACCAATAAGGATTTCAGGGTGTCAGGTCAAAAGCGCGCCGGGACAAAGGCGCGCCCAGACAATTGAGGGCAGCGCGGAGGTGCGCGCCGCTCAAAATTAATGTTTTTAGGGCTCCGACGGGGGGGCGTGGGGGGGGAACCCCCCCCACTTTACTTAATAGAGATCGCGCCGCGTTGTGGGGGGTGTGGGGGGTTGTAACCGCCCACGTTTTACTGAAAACTTCACTTTTTCCCTGTTTTTAGGGAAAAAGTTAAGTTTACAGTAAAATGTGGAGGGTTACAACCCCCCAAACCCCCCATAACGCCGGCGCGATGTCAATTAAGTAAAGTGGGGGGGAGTTCCCCAACAAAACCCCCCGTCTGAGCCCCTAAAAACACCTCCGCGCACCTCCGCGCTGCGCTCAATTGTCTGGGCGCGCCTTTGTCTTTCGCGCCGTTGTCTATGAACCGGATTTCACAATAAATATGCACGAGACAAGAGCAGTACACAATGAGTCAAATGCATGAAAATTAATCTCATTTATATTCATTTTGGGTATCCTGAACATCAGACTGGGACTGGGCTGGGCCCTCTTAGTCTGACCTGGCACGATACATTCTTAAGTCCTTCTTTCCCTATCCAGTGGGATAGCAAGTTCACTCCCCCCACCCAAGCCTCGTACACTGCCCCCTACTCACCAGTCCATTCTTGTATTCTGGTTTACCGTCAATCATCCTCATATTCTGGATCCTAAGCAAGAAGGAAATGAGATTTCAGGCTGGCCTCCATTCATGTGGCAGATATCTTGCAAATCGCCGACATGCATCATGTCAAAATCCAGCGGCGGGGTCAGCACATCTATACTAGTTGCTACTCAATGCCAGGATGTACAAAATTCCCTTTAAAATTTCATTCCCAAGTCGTCGTCTTCTTTTTTTTTTTTACATTTAGAAATTTTATTGCAATTGCAAAATTTTATTTTATTGCAAAATGTCATTATAGAATGGTCTCATAACCCATGTGAAGTTGGCACCTCAGCTGCGATGCCCATGAGTCACTGGCTCACGTGGAGTTTATACAGTATATGGATCAGTAGATAATCCACAAGTTTTGTTTTATGGACCACAGGGACCCCTGAAGAAGACATCTTTGGCGAAACACAGACCGTGTTGGGTCCCACGTTTCTAGTGGATTGGGTCCTATATGTTTTTTTATGGATTATCAAGTTGTATTTACAATAAAGTCTATATCAGGAACATCAACTCTCCACAGATTCTTTTGCTTTGCTCATATTTCTCTACTGTGGAGTCATTGGGTCATCTTCCTTGGTTTATGCCCAGTTATAAACCAGCCCCCTAAATGCAGAGTCCAGCTTGTTGGTGTTTCTAATCTAAATTTTTAGTGCTTTATTTATTTAGTGATAGGGTTATCAGTTGGCTCCAAATATTCAAGATAAGCTAATCCATCCCTCTTGCATTTTGTATTGATTAAAATTTATTTTACTACAAAAATAGGTCGTATATCAAAGAAATGAATTATTATGGGGTAATACCAGGACTAGCTTAAATCCAGAACCAGTTCACAATCCTATTTAGCGAGGGTTCAATTGCATTCTGCATGTGACAAGTTTTTAAATAAAATGCAAGACAGAGGGAACTAACCCAGTACGACAAAGCATATCCAAAAGAAGCGCAGAGCACCTTAAGAAGGGAAGTGGGAAATGAAACTTTACTATAGACCAGACACGGGCCATGTTTTGGGCGATATGCCTGCATCAAGGGTCACATGTCATTGATCTAAACATTGCTTCAAGTCACCTTGTCCAAAAGGACACATCCAAGATTATGAAAATTAATAATTTTGTATGCAAAATCTGCACATCCACTATTTCCTCCTCTCTTCAAGAATTTGTATGGTCACCTGGATTAGGTAAATGATATATGCCAGATCTGCCATTAGTAGGTATGTTGTGTAATGAGGGAAAAAAAAGCAACAGAAACAAAAAGAGGGGAGTCCAACCTTGTCTGCAGTGATAAAACCAACCAGGAAGAAACAAGCCAAAACTGCAGATATGTACAACGATACATAATAAAACAAAACTAGCGATTTTTACGATTCCCAGTGACTCTCGGTGTTACATAACATCAGTTTTGTTTTATTATATACTTTTCAACATTTGTTGTGACATATGTTTTTTCCTTTTTCTACCCTGGACCCCTGATGAAGGTTGTCCGAAACACGGACCGTGTTGGGTCCCCTGTTTGGCAAAAAGGTTTTAATATATAGTTTGGTTGTCACAATAAATTTTGCCTACATCGGTGTAATGAGGGAAGAAATGGAGGAATAAGAATAAAGTTTCATCTAGGGTTCTTAATATCCTTGCACTGGCCCTGGGTCACCCACTACAAAAGGAGGCATAATGGGAAAATAGAGTGAACACAGATCTAGGTCAGGCTTCTGAGCAAGGAGTAGGTTACGACTCTTTCCACAGAAGCAACCAAAAAAACCCCCAACGTCTACAGATTACACCCTTCCCACCAAGCCAGTTCCCTTCTGTCATCTACCTTGTTTTCGCAATATCCACAGGCATAGATGCTGCTGTCGTCACCAGCCCACTGATCATGCTAGCACAGAAATGGCAGAGGATGTCATCTCTGAAATAGCCTGAAATGCAAGAAGCAAGACACTGTCACGTTTCGCTCGTGTACTCAAATTCCACCGAGTGCCATGAAAATAGTTCTTTCAATGATAAACAGGAATCTGAATAGCCAGAAGTACGTAGTATAGTAGAGCCCCTTCCCTTCCCTTGTTTAAAAACAGACTGAAACCCCACCTTCAGGGCCGGATTTTCCTATAGGCTAACTAGGCTTCAGCCTAGGGCCTCAAGATCAAGAGGGGCCTACATTCAAATTGTTAGCAAAATTAAAATTACACTATTCTAAAAACAGTGAACACAAACACTGAACCGAAAATAAGGAGAAATTCTACGCTTCGGGATCGGAACCGGCTCCGGCCGCAACGGGGCGCCAACTCGGCTTCTCCCTTTCTTTTTCTCGCCCTGGGAGGAGGATCGGGGAGGGAAAGACGTCAGTCTGGAAACAGCTGGGCAAAGCCCAGCCCCGCGGGGAGAGAGGCAAAACGTGGATCCGTCAGGACAGGGCGGCCCAGACTGGCATCGGGGGGGGGGGGGGGTTTCAGTGGAAGGGGGATGGGAGGCAGGTAGGCTGGCATCAGAGGGGGGGTGGGGGGGTTTAATGGAAGGAAGGCAGGCAGGATGGCATGGGGGGGTATTCAATGGAAGGGGGATGGGAGGCAGGCGGGCATCTGAGGGGGGGGATGGGGTGAGGAAGGACGCACTGGGGCACTATGGACATAGGAAGGGGCAATGTTGTGTGTTATGTTTGATTAGTTATTGTTACAAGTACTATATATGGTGCTGAGAATAAATGTCCAAATAAGTGTTCTCAACTTTTTTTTATTTATTATCCGTGTCACATTTTTTATAAAGGTTAGTACCAATAACAACATGTTTCATTTAACATATTGATTTATATCACAGTAATGATGTATTTTATTATCTCTCATGTAATTTACAAACTTAAAAATGGGAGGTGAAAGGGCCTCATAAGCGGAATAGCCTAGGACCTCTTTTCATCTAAATCCGGCCCTGCCGACCTTTTTGATATAGCCTTCAATCCATAACCCTACTTTCCACTGCCCACCAACCTAGGCAACAGATTAACCGTTCCCCTTAACTGGATCCATGACATCCTGTTTGTCTGTCTTGGCTGTTTAGATTGGAAGCTCATTCGAGCAGGGACTGTTTTCTTACTCTTTGTGACTGAACGCGCTGCATGCATCTGGAAATAATTCATAGTATGAAAAGTTTCAGTCTTTGGGAAGCAGAGCTGAGCTTGTGATGTCATAATGCCTCATTCCACCAATAAAAGCCAACCTCATCAGTGATGTCACAATGGCTTGATTGTCCTGTACTCTCTCTGCCCTCCAACCCAGGCAGCTGATTAACATCCTGTTTGTCTGTCTTGGCTGTTTAGATTGTAAGCTCTTTCGAGCAGGGACTGTCTTCTATGTGACTCTGTACAGTGCTGTGTACATCTGGTAGCACTATAGAAATAATTCATAGTAGTAGCAGTATAGTATGTTGGGGGAGATAAAGGTTTGGATGCTTTTCATAAAATCTGGAAGGGGGTTCTCAGGATCTTGCCAGGTACTTATGACCTGGGTTGGCCACTGTTGAAAAAAGGCTACTGGGCTTGTTGGACCTTTGACCTGTCCCAGTATGGCAACTTTTATGTCATCATCCCAATTGGTGACTAACCATGAAGTAAAACAAATGTGTGTGTCTTTCCATCTACAATTTTATAACAAACTAACAGTTTACCTTAAGAGCTCCCTCTAGATCACTAAAGAAAAATGAATAAGGAGGTCCTAGGGATTCAATTATTTGTGCCAGTCTTGCTGCTAAAAAGTACCTTAGAACATAAAAGCCATACTGGATCAGACCGATGGTCTATATCAGGGGTAGGGAACTCCAGTCCTCGAGAGCCGTATTCCAGTCGGGTTTTCAGGATTTCCCCAATGAATATGCATTGAAAGCAGTGTATGCAAATAGATCTCATGCATATTCATTGGGGAAATCCTGAAAACCCGACTGGAATACGGCTCTCGAGGACCGGAGTTCCCTACCCCTGGTCTATATAGTTCAGTTTCCTGTTTCCAACAGTGGCCAATCCAGGTCACAGGTATTTGGCAGAGACCCAAACAGTAGCAATCTTTCAAGCTACAGATCCAGGAAAAGCAGTGTCTCAATAGCAGACTATGGACTTTTCCTACAGGAACTTATGCAAACTTTTCTTAAACCCAACTATGCTAAGCATTGTAACCACATCCTCCGCAATGAGTTCCAGCACTTAACTATTTGTTGAGTGAAAAAATATTTCCTCCTATTTGTTTTAAATGTATTTCTATTAATGTCCCCTGGTTTTTGTACTTTGTGAAAGGGTAAAAAAAAAAAAAAATGGATTCACTCTTTTCCATTCTACACTACTCGGGACTTTGTAGATCTCACTCATATCTCCTTTCAGTCACCTCTCTGCCAAGCTGAAGAGCCCCAATAGCCTTTCCTCATGAAACTCATTCTATTTCCTTTATCAGTTTGGTTACTCTTCTTTGAATGGCTGAGGAGAGATATGATTGAAGTCTACAAAATCCCGAGTGGATCGATTTTTCACTGTCAAAAATTACAAAGACTAGGGGACACTCGATGAAGTTACAAGGAAATACTTTTAAAACCAATAGGAGGAAATTTTTTTTCAGCTCTGGAACGCATTGCCAGAGGATGTGGTAAGAATGGATAGCGTTAGCTGGTTTAAGAAAAGTTTGGACAATTTCCAGGAGGAAAAGTCCATAGTCTGTTATTGAGAGACATGGGAGGAAGCCACTGTTTGCCCTGGATAGGTAGCATGGAATATTGCTACTCCTTGGGTTTTGGCCAGGTACTAGTGACCTGGATTGGCCACCATGAGAACAGGCTACTGGGCTTGAAGGACCCACTGGAGTGAGACAGCTTCCCCAAGCACTTATGCAAGTTAAGTTCACATTTGAAAAGCGTTGAAGTTATTATTTTTTCACATGATTGATTTGGGACATTAGTAAAATATTTTTCACCATATTTCTTTCTATCACGGGAGAGGATGCAATGATAGAACACTGAAATGCCTATAGGGGCTTGTCCCCAGTTAGCATTTATTTCACCTTGTTTTTCAAGGTTCTGAGCACCTCTCTGGATGAAAGTTTATATATTGAAGTGAAGTTCACATTACAAGTTCTTCCTTTTCAGTTTTGCTGTATGGTTCTGCTTTTTGGGAGACGCAGTTTAGAATTCGACCCAGTAGTTTTCATTGGTTGATCTCCCATAAGAGCCATAGAAACATGTTGCTTCTGAGCAACAATGCCAAATAAAGTGTTCAAAAGAGTTCACACAAATTCCCTTGCCCCCCTCAAGACTCATCCCTTTCTCTCTCAGCTCTTTCCTCCCCCTTAGCTTACAAAGGCTTGTCACCATCCTTCTCCTTTCAGCACCTTGCTGCCCTCCTCCTCTTACGGCTGTGGATGACCACATATTTTTTTTTTGTTTTTCAATTTTTATTAGAATTTTATAATAAAAACAATAACAATATAATCACCACAAGAACACCACTGTAGAATAGTACAACCCCTCGATATAGCCCACAGAGTAATCAGTGCACAATTATACCCCAATCCCACAGCCCATCATATAATACCATATAATAAAATAAGATAAAAAGAAAACAAGAAAAACATCAACATAATATTCACTATGCGGAAGTCCCATTGTTGTTTCTGCAAAGAGACTCCCAAACAACCACCCTACCCCTTCCCCCCTAACCCCCCCCTCCCCACTCTACAGAAAGATAGGATCAAATACAATGAAAAATGTTGTCCCAAGTCCGCTTCTGACTGTCATAATAACCATAATGCTTAGCAGCTAAACATTCCATCTGAGCAAGTTTTCGTAATTTTTCCAACCATTCAACTTCTGGTGGAGCAACTAACTTCTTCCAATACTGCGCTATCAAACATTTGGCTGCTGCCAACCCCATTCGGACCAATTTTGTCTGCCAAGGAGCTTCTCTAACATTATGTAACCCGAGCAAACACACCTGAGGCACAAGTTGTATCGGATCCTGAATCCAACCTGTCAAAGAGCGAGTGGATGACCACATTTTGTGCAAATTCGACATTGCATGGAATCCCCATCATCTCAACTAAACTTGAGAGGAAGTGCTTTATACTCACCAGAATCTAGCAAGAACTGCTTGGACTGAGAATAGGAGGCCAGTTGGGCCGCATTCACAACAACTGCTCTTGCCATCGTGGGGATGCAGCCCTAAAACACACAAAAAAATGACACTTCCATTTATGGAGCCTTGTAAACAGTCTTCATGTCCATGTATATTATTCATACTCTGCAGTCTACTGAAATTGTATTTTTATACAATTTCAGTAGAAGTGACATCACTGATGACAACAGCTACTTTTTAAAGAAGCTCCAAGGGAGTTAAGGTTTATTTAGATTTGATATTTCACTTTTAGTGAGGGATATGGAATGGTATGGCAGTGTTTCTCAACTCAGTCCTGGAGTACCCCCTTGCCAGTCAGGTTTTCAGGATATCCACAATGAACATGCATGAAATAAATTTGCATATACTGGAGGTAGTGTATGCAGATCAAGTTTATGCATATTCATTGTGGTCAAAATAATAAAATGTTAATGATGTAAATACTCTCCATCTTCATCAGGCTGGTTTTTGCCTTGGGTACACAGTTGTGAAACAATTATGCCCGCTTTCTTAAGCCCTCTGTATGCCGTGCTTGACAAGGGCAATATAGTACTTTTGATTTCTCTAGAACAGGGGTGTCAAATGTCGGTCTTCGAGGGCTGCAATCGAGTCAGGTTTTCCCCAACGATTATGCATGAGATCCATTTTAATGCACTGCTTTCATTGCATACTAATAGATCTCATGCATAGTCAATGGGGAAATCCTGAAAACCCAACTCGAGGACCGACATTTGACACCCCTGCTCTAGAACTTACTGCCGCCATCGATCTGGTGGACCACGGCATTTTGCTCTCTTGATGCCACGACCAGGGGATTTCAGGTTCTGGTTTTTTCTCATTTCTCGACAATTGAACTTTCTGCATTCAATACTCATCATGCAAAGAAGTTTTTCGTTTCCCTGTGGGGTTCCACGAGGCTCTCTGTACTTCCTCCCTCTTCTTTTTAATACTTTTCTGAGTCCACTTGCTACTCTAATTCAAAGTCTTGAATTCATGCTTTTATCTATGCTAATGAACATCCTTCTCTTTTATGAGACCCATCCTCTTTCCCCTGATCTTGCCCATATTAATTCTGCTTTACCCAAAATATCATCTTGTCTTCAAGAAAACCAACTAGTTCTCAGCCCAACTAAGGTGATAAGTCTGCTGGATCTTGGACTCCAGCTCAAGATTACTGGCCTCTCCTACACTTGACAATTTTTTTTAAAAAACTCTTATAACATTATGCTATATACATTCTATATTTAATGGAGTTCCTTTCATAAAATATCTGTATTGTAAACCGCTTAGATCTGTCATATGCTGAAGCGGTATAAAACAAGCATACGTAAAACTACCATTTCCAAGTTTAAAACACAAATAAGCGCCATCATGTCATTTCTAGTTTCAGTGATTTTACCAAGAGTACTTCAGCAGAAGAGGCTATGACTGTCTGTACAAATTTTCACTAGCCAGAGACAAAACTCCAGCTCTGCATAAGCTTACTAGGTTTTATAAGCTAAATGAAGGAGTAAGGCTCTTTAATTTAAAAAAAATTAATACAAAATTTCAAACTCCCACTTTAATGCATTTGACTGCATAAATTTTATACCCTTCAACTCAAACAGTAGAATGATAGAGCCATGAGTTACTGAAGATCTCTCTCCATCAAATTGCACACTCCATCAAATTGCAGATTCATTCGAAGAGACACTTCTTTTTTGCTAAACCATTTGGCAGTTCCTGTTATATTCCTTCAGATTCTTACTACCGAGCTAAAGAAAACAAGAAGTTACCTTTAACAATGCATATCTTGATTCCTACAAAGGAAGATGTACAGTGCCAAAGGAGATCTGCTATTGGGAAGAAAGCAAAGATGGAAGTTGTACCACAAAGATGAGCAATCACGTCCTGAATCTTACCCTCCAAAGCGTGGGGATCCCCTCCTCACGGCTTATCCTCACCAAGGCATTGAACACATTGGTGTAGCCTCTCCTCTGATCAGGAGGCAGCCTGTGGAGCAGAAGAAACGCAGCTTTAACATCAGAGTGGATAGAGTCACTGTAGAACATAACCTCCTCGTTAATCCCTTCTCCTGGGACTCACCTGCCATCAGCTGTCATGCGGATGAGGGCTACCTCTGCTGGCGTGCCCACAAATGCCCCAGTGGCGCCGGCAGTCATACCAATCAATGCCTTCATGAAGAAGTTAGGAGGAGTGCCATCCTCCTTGGTTAGCTTCTCAAACAGGATGGTGTAGATGCCCAGCCGTGTAGTGGTGTATGTAGCCTGTCGGAGCAGTCCCGCAGACAGCCTGTAAGGAATGAGGGGTTATTAGCCAATGCGTGCAATCTGTATTCTCCAGAAGTTCTCACCTCAGTCCTCAGGACACACCCAGCCAGTCAGATTTTCTGGATATCTACAATGAATATGCATGAGACAGATTTGCATCAAAGTTCCTTCACTATCTAAGTATCTCTCTTCTAGTGGTCAGGATATCCACACAATGAATATGTGTAAGAGAGATTTGCATACAGTGAAGAAACTATATGCAAATCTGTCTCAAGCATATTTGGTGTGGATGTCCGAGTACCAGACTGGCTGCGCATGTGTTGAAGTATGGTATATGCATCCTAATCCCATTGGCTATAAGCTGGTCACTTGACCTTCTACACAGTGTTCTCCTATAGCCACCGAGGGAAGTGGTGGAGAGGAAAACGGTGATGGAAATCAAAAAAGCGTGGGATAAAAATAGAGGATCTCTAATTAGAAAATGAAGGATGTAAATTAAAGAACTAAGGCACGGTTTGTGTCCCATATATTGTGAATCGGTTTAGGATGGGCTGGGGTGGGCATCAATGGGAACTCCACTAATATGGAACAGGAGGATGTTGCTGGCCAAACTTTACGGTAGATATCCTGCAAACAGAATGGATGGATAGGCTAGAGTGAGCTTGGAAGGCCACTTCAGCATTTGGAGCCTAGGACAATACCAGACTTTTCAGTCTATGGCCCAGAAATATCAAAGAAGAGACAAGTTAATCTAATCATGTATTTTTTAATGAGTATAACTTATGGGCAAACTGGATGGACCGTTCAGGTCTTTATCTGCCGTCATTTACTATGTTACTATGTATTGACTTCTACAAATTACTGTCTCATTTTCTGCCTCTTTCCTTGCTTAGCTTACTCTGAAACCATTTCATTTCAGGGTCATAATAGAGTTAACTCAATGGCTATATATCATTAGAGATAGACTGAGACAGTCCTAGTGACCCATCGAGCACAGAATTACATATAAACTTCTGCTTTTAATCTTTAAAACCCTTGAAACTAACCAAATTCATTAATAGACATCGGACATTCTCCACAAAAAAGTCTCCGGTCAGAATTTAATGGTTATTCCATCTTTAAGACACATTAACCTTACGTGCTTATATTTTCTAAGTTACTGCCCCGTCTCTTTGGAGCTCTACTCCTAACCATTTAAGAGAAGCTTCCTCTTTAATTTATATCCAACTTAAAAGCATTCCCGTTTAAAGATGCCTTTGGGCTCTAACCGTCCTCATAAGGACGATCTCTCTCTCTTTATTTTTTTCCCCTTCAGCACAGACTCTGATCCCTTTCTTTTTTGAAAGAATTTACGTCTCTCCTCCCAATTCCGTTTCCCTTTCCTACCAATAATGTAGTTCTACCTTAATTCCTTTTGTTCCTGTTTTGTTTTGTTACTAATTTGATGGTTTTACTTCATGTTTTTAAGCCTTGTTATTCACATTATGTTATAACCTTTTAATGTTCTGTAAACCGCTAAGAAGTTTTGATTTGGCAGTATAATAAATTTTGAATAAACTTGGATACACAGTGAAATGTATTTCTAAGAAAGTAGAACATTTAAGTCCAAACATGCAATAGGCACAGAAGTTAGACTAGCTCAGTCTGTCTCTAAGGCCAGCTTAAGAAATTGACACTTTATCTGAAGACAGAAAACAGATCGGGTTTTCAAACTGCCCACAATGAATATCCATCAGCTCTCCCTGCAGAGTCCTTTTGATTGGCTTGGAGTCAGACCTGTCTATAGCTCTCAAGGAATGGATTTTCTCCCATCCCTCTCAAACCTATTTGAAGCCTTTGCTTTTCTCATCCCATACCTACCCTGTTGTACCTGCCTCCCCTGCTCAAAAACTTACAAAGCTTTAATTTACATGTTGATTCTTTCCCTGTAAAATTCAACTTCTGTGAAATTAAACCCGAAATTCAGTCGTGTGGTATCTGATGGTCAATCAGACTCCATTTTACAATTTGTAGGTTGAGGCCCACATGGCTCTCGAGTTTGCATTCTGTATTGAGGACAATCTGTCTTTCTCTACAGTATACAATATATGCATATTAATGCCCTCTTACTTGATATACATACCCCTGAGAGTTCCCTTGTCTAATAATAATAATAATAATAATAAGTTTATATACCGCAGGACTGTGAAGTTCTATGTGGTTTACAATGCTTAGAAATGTTACAGATTGAGTGAATAAACAGAGTTACAGATTGAATGAACAAACAAAGTACAGATTTAGCGACAGGTGATTCTTGCACTCGGTTGTTAAGGACTAAGATTGAATGGGTTGGTCTCCTAAGTATTTCAGGAATAGATGTTGTCTAGACCTCTTCCTTACCCTGTATAGATGCCACGTAATCCCTCCTTCTTGAGGATGCTACCAACAGCATGGAAGCTGGTTTTGTACTCCTTTGTTTTGGCTCCCTCACCGCTCAGCTGCATGCGGTTCTTCACCAAGTCCAACGGTTGCACAAAAACTGTGGCACCCATGCTACATTGAAAACAGGAGAGAGAAAGACAAAGAAAGAGACAAACTATGTTTGTTGCATAGGATTAAAATTTATGCAGCACTTGATCAGTGAATAGCTCTCTCTTCTCAGTGGTAGGCACAGAGCTAATTCACTTATTTACTGCACATATTAACTTTGAAACATGGCAAAGACCAAAGGTAAATCCAAACCCAAAAACTACTTGTTGGTGAAGTGACTGAGTGTATCCAAGTATAATCACATCACAAAAATATCCAAATTATAATCCTTTACTTGAAGCAAAACAAAAAAGTGGAGAAAGAGGCCTCGGTAGAAAAGATAACCATAGGTCACAGAAAAATTATTTCCATAGCTCTCACAGATGTGGGGTTTCTCCGTCTTCTCCCTGCTGTAGTTTTGCATGCTAGCAACAATACAAAATGGTATAGAAGGGATCTGAACCCCTATTATATGTTAGGAGACAGGAAGGAGGTGTGGGTACAGGCATCTCTCTGATCTTCCCCTGGCCTTACACAATACAACAGGATCAGCTCTTTTCTAACACCCATCACATGTTGATTTTATAATCTATGATGAGACATGAACACTTTTTGGTTCAAACTTTTAATACTCTTCCAAAGACCTCTATTTTTTAAAGTACTGTGTAAAGAATTAATTCAACCTGGACCTTAGCAAATGCTTGTTATTTAGCTGCATCAGACTAGAAAGACCAATACCAATGGAGTCTTTCAAGATTGCATCAGGTCTTCAAGGAGTCTGTCACAGTTTTACATCTGTGCATCTAGTGACTCCTTTTCTCTAGAATGCTGTAAACGTGTAAGTCTATATAGTTTCATAACTTGCACTGGGGTAAAATGACCCCAAGATCAGCCTATCATCCTAGAATCACGTAATCATCCAAAGGTCGCCTGGCTTATTAAAGGAGAGGGTTAGAGGTCAAAAGCTGGCTAATTC
Source organism: Geotrypetes seraphini (assembly GCF_902459505.1). Classification (NCBI taxonomy): domain Eukaryota; kingdom Metazoa; phylum Chordata; class Amphibia; order Gymnophiona; family Dermophiidae; genus Geotrypetes; species Geotrypetes seraphini. The sequence continues at coordinate 29,539,202 of NC_047099.1, forward strand.
AGAGGAGAAAGATGTTGGGTTGTGTCACACCACATTTTAAGGTTTTTATAAGACCCGCTCTATTGAAGTTCAGGGGCTGAACGGCAAGAGGGTGCCGGACACCGGTTCAAAGACAGCAAGATCAGGAGTGCAAGCAGTGGGGGGGTCAAGGACAGCGCAATCAGGGGGTGCAAGGCACGAGATTCGAGCACAGCTGGGGGGGAGTGTCAGGGGATGCGAGGCTCGAGCGCAGCCAGATCAGGAAGTGCAACGAGTTAGGTTCAAGGACAGCAGGATCAAGGGGGGGGGGGGGTTGCAACGAACGAGGCTGAAGGAAGCCCAGGAGTCGCAAGTTAGGAAACGGGCTGCGCGCGCCAAGCACCGGATCTTACCCCGCCAGGCCCCCGAAAAGAAATTTGATGGATTTGGGGGACGTCCTGGGCTTGCTGCCAACCTCGCCGCCGCTGCTCTGGGAGGAACTCATGGCCGTCGTTTTCCACCTCTCGGGCTTCTCGAGAGATGCAAGGTGACACCGGGCTTTACAGTAAAACACTCCACGGGGCCGGGGTAGAGAGCGCAGGCGCGGGAAGGTGGCCTCTAGCTCGCCACATCTCTCCCTATTGGGCGACAGAAAAGAGGGGCGTGACGAGTTTCCGCCTTGGAGCTGGGATTATTGTGCGTTCCGAGCCTCACTCTGGCTGTCCGTTCTTGGCGCTGCTGATCGTTTGGTGGGATATAAACTGCTGCTAGACCCTGCTTTGACTTGTGGTGGCCCGTGAAAACCTCGCTTTAGGGCCATATTACATTGCCTAATTGTCAGTACTCATGGTATTATTTTCATTAATATGGCTCCAGGAAAGAAAAAGGAGGACGTATTGTGATATCTTGCTTTCTTTTTAACATTAAATACAAAGTGCATACACATAAGCAATCAAGTAATATAGTCTTCTGCACTCTTTGTATTAAATTTTAGTTGCCAGATAGACCATTCCTCTAACTTTTGTAGATCCTTTTTCATGTTTTCCACACCCTCTTCAGTGTCTACTCTGTTGCAAATCTTGGTATCATCCGTAAAAAGGCAAACTTTTCCTTCTAACCCTTCAGCAATGTCACTCACAAACATATTGAACAGGATTGGCCCCAGCACTGAACCCTGAGGGACTCCACTACTCACCTTTCCTTCCTCCGAGCGACTTCCATTAACCACCACCCTCTAGCGTCAATCAGTTTCTAATCCAGTTCTCCACTTTGGGTCCTAACTTCAGCCCTTCAAGTTTGTTCAAGAGCCTCCTATGAGGAATCGTGTCAAAGGCTTTGCTGAAATCTAAGTAAATTACATTTAGCATATGTCCTTGATCCAGCTCTGTGGTCACCTCATCAAAAAATTCAATCGGGTTCGTTTGACAAGATTTACATTTAGTAAAGCCATGTTGCCTCGGATCCTGTAACCCATTAGATTCTAGGAAGTTCACTATTCTTTCTTTCAGCAACACTTCCATTATTTTTCTAACAACCGAAGTGAGACTTACTGGCCTGTAGTTTCCCTGTGACCATTTTTGTGAATAGGGTCCACATCCGCTCTTCTACAGTCCCCAGGAACCACTCCCGACCATAGGCACTTCCATAGGTGCAAGACAGGCACCTTAAATGTAGCCTGTAAAATGCTTGCCTACATTTAAGGTGCCTGTTTTAAAAACAGGCACAGTTCTATAAATGGTGCCGATGTGTGATTGACACGTGAGGTACTTGGGACCTGAGTCGGCCACTTGGAGACAGGATACTGGGCTTGATGGTCCTTCAATCTCAGTACAGCAATTCTTATGTGAGTCAAGTGTAGGACAGTCAAGCCACTGTGACAACACTGATGAGTTTGGTTCTTAGGCATTGGTGGAATGAGGAATTATGACATCACAATCTCAGCTCTGGAATGTTGCTGCTATTTAAGTTTCTGCCAGGTACTTGGTATCTGGATTGGCCACTATTGGAAACAGGTTACTGGGCTTCATGGACCTTTGGTCTGTCCCAGTATGGCTATTCTTATGATCTGATTAAAGAATCAGGTGAAAGATTTTTTTTGCTGCAAGAACCATTGCAATTATCATCCCCTATTTTCATTGCATTTTGCCAGTACTTTCAGCTCCACTTTCTCTGCATTTTAATGGAACCTTGAATTTCTGGTGTTTTCAGCCCCCATGTTCTTCGCATTAAGCTGGTCTCATCCTGCAGAGGAGGAGTTTATTTGTACTAAAAAGAAATAAACAGCAGGACAGAAACCAGAAGGGAAGAGGAAGTGATGGACAAAGAAGTGAGAGAGTCTCCGTCTTGTAACTGAGTGCTGGGGGACTCCTAGAAACTCTTCCTGTCTGCACTCTCCAACCCTCAAATTCCAGAGATGATCACTATATCAGGACCAACTTTACTTCAGCTTCTGCTTCTAGGAGGTCTTCAGTGCAGAGGTATGTGGGTTTCTGCCTTTCCTAAATAATGTAAATTCTCATGATTTCAGAAAAATATAAGATGTACAAGTGTTTAAATCTATGTTATTGTGTTGCAATTTTTGTACACTTGATGAAAGTTTTAAAATGAATAAAGAACTTAAAAAATATATATATATATTGGCTGGGAAGGAACCCAGATCTCAAAACAAACTTGAATAGAAAAACTGTAATACACAGGTGCTATTTAATCTGAGAACATTGAAAAAACAAGAAGTCTGTTTAAGTAGAGGAGAAAGGTAATGCGTACAGAAACCTTTGCTCTGAGTACCATTATGGGCTCCTTTTACAAAGCTGTGGTTGCGATTCCCCTGGGGCAAATGCACCGAAGCCCTTTCAATTCCTTTGGGCTGCTTCATATTTGAAGTGCTGGGACTCACTACCATAGCTTTGTAAAAGGGGGCCCTGTGTCTAGAAAACAGACCCACAAGAGTTAAATCTCATCACTGCCTCTGTCACAAGGTGAAAGGCCTTATTTGTGGACTGAACTAGTAGAAAGTTCCTCTTTATTTTGGTTTACTCACCCTTTATTGCTTCACTTCCTCTTTTTCTCTCCCTTCATCCACACAAAGTTTATGTCTAGCAATTTAAAAGAAGTTTGATTATGAACAGAAAGAAAACTGCAGTGTTGTTCACTTGGTCAAAGTACAAAAGTAAAATAATGCATTTTTTAATATTTAAGTAAAAGTATTGTGAAAAGCATATTAAAAATGTACTTATATGAAAGTAAAAAAGATATCGTCTAATACAGTGGTTCCCCACCCTGTCTTGGGGGACCACCAGCCAGTTAGGTTAGCCCTAATGCAGTGGTTCCCAACCCTGTCCTGGAGGATCACCAGGCCAATCGGGTTTTCAGGATAGCCCTAATGAATATGCATGGAGCAGATTTGCATGCCTGTCACTTCAATTATATGCAAATCTCTCTCATGCATATTCATTAGGGCTATCCTGAAAACCCGATTGGCCTGGTGGTCCTCCAGGACAGGGTTGGGAACCACAGCCCTAATGAATATGCATGGGGTAGATTTGCATGGCTATCACCTCCATTATATCCAAATCTCTCATTAGGGCTATTATAAAATCTCAACTGTCCTCCAGGACAGGATTGGGATCCACTGGCCTAATATAATACTTTGTGAGTGAAAAGTAAAACTGCAATGAATCGAACGGTTGTTAACGTTTTTATTCCAGCAACTTTATTGCTCTACAATTCAAACCATTACGCTTTTAGCAAAACTGAATTCTGAAATGACCATCACTCATCCGAGTGTGTTGTGAGTCACAATTAAAAACCAGCACAGTTAAAAAGGTATTCAATAACTACACTAGCGGAAATATTGCAAGTATACTCTAGCGCAGTGGTTCCCAACCCTGTCCTGGAGGATCCCCCAGGCCAATCGGGTTTTCAGGATGGCCCTAATGAATATGCACGGAGCAGATTTGCATGCCTGTCACTTCCATTATATGCAAAGCTCTCTCATGCATATTCATTAGGGCTAGCCTGAAAACCCGATTGGCCTGGGGGTCCTCCAGGACAGGATGGACAGGGAAGATAGTATACAGATGTTTAAATATTTAAAAGGTATTAATATAGAACCAAATATTTTCCAGAGAAAGGAAAATGGTAAAACTAGAGGTCATAAATTGATGTTGCAGGGTGGTAGACCTAGGAGTAATATTAGGAAATTTATTTTCACGGAGAGGGTGGTTGACTCCTGGAATGCCCTCCCAAGGGAGGTGGTAGAAAAGAAAATGATGCTGGAATTTAAAAAAGCATGGGACAAACATAGATCTCTAATCAGAAAATTAAGGGTATTAACTGAAGAACTAAATCTGGTACTAGGCAGACTTGCACGGTTTGTGTCCCGTATATGGCTATTCAGCTTAGGATGGGCTGGGGAGGGCTCTGATGGGAACTCCATAAATTTGGGATGGATTAGATAGGCTGGAATTAGCTTTGACAGCAACTCTAGTTACTTGGGGCAGTGGAGGATTAAGTGACTTGCCCAGAGTCACAGGGAGCAGCACAGGGTTTGAACCCACAACCCCAGGGTGTTCAAGCTATAGCTTTAACCACTGTGTCACACTCTCCTCCAATACAATATCAGAAGTGAGCCAAGTACAGAACAATGAAGCCATTGTGACATCACTGATGAGGTTGGCTATTATTGGTTGAATGAGGCATTATGACATCAGGGAAAGGGATTGGGACTTGTATGCTGCCTTTTTATAGTTATACAACCACACTCAAAGTGGTTTACATACAGGTACTTCAAGCATTTTCCCTCTCTGTCCCGGTGAGTTCACAGTCTATTTCATGTACCTGGAGCGGTAGAGGATTAAGTGACTTGCCCAGAGAGCAGCTTGGGGGGTTTGAACCCACAACCTCAGGGTATTGAGGCTGTAGGTCTAACCACAGCGCCACATTCTCTATAACACTTTACAGCACACATGCAACTCCTGCTCCCTCTGTATGTGATGTAGTATGTTGCAGTGTTTCCGGGAAACCAGCTTCTGGCCATAGGCCTGGCACAATTATATTTGTGACCCTGTTGTCACCGATCCTGCTGCCTCTGTCCCAGCCTAGCATTGCAGTGAAGCATGTGCATTGCTACTGATGCTGCCTCCTAATGCTTCCGTTAACCCTCTCAGTTCCACAGTGCTGTGGCTGTAGATGAGCTCGTGCAGTCTTACCCATCCACAATTTTCTCTGAATCTGAATTATTTTTTTTTTATGTCCCTTACAGCTCTATCTGTGCATGATTCTTTATGTTCTGATGGTAATATAAAGAAATAAAACAAAGGAAAGAAGGTGATACCTTTTTTATTGGATTAACTCAGTACATTTTATGATGAGCTTTCAAAGGTGACCCTTCTTCAGATCAGAAAAAAAGCAAATGTAAACAAATATCAGTATATATGAGGAAAGCATTTCAGGGATAGGAAGAAGGAGAAGTGGGTGGGCAGCAGACAGAACAGTGGCAGAGCAGTTTTAAATGCCTTTATAGTGGGAAAGAAAGCCCAGATCTCTGCTAAGTCCTGTCTGTTAGGTGTCAAAATACCTTATCATTTTGATTTCAAAGGTTTTATGTTCTTGGATTGTTTTAAAGTTCCCTTTTAGTTTGTTTTAAATTGCTTCCAATCCCATAGCTACATGATAAAATGTTGTATTTTGTCCCTGCAGGAGATACGATAAAATCAGTGACACAATGGCCACCATTCCAGGTCACTCTCACCAAGAAGTCTGTCAATATAAACTGCACCGTCAACTGCAGAGACTCACCAGAATGTGACAGTTTTATCCTTAGCTTCTATAAACTGGATCCACAGGGGAAAGTGGTCCCATTGGCTGGATACCCAAAACATATAAATCTTGGAATCAACACAACAGCATTCAGCTCTACCTATTCTGAGGCACTCCTATGGGACTCTTCTTTCCAAGATATCTACTACTGCAATGCCACCTGGGGACTTGAGAGTAAAAAAGGTGATGGGACCTTTATCGATGTAAGAGGTAAATTAAATCAATAAAGACTGGAGGGGAGATGTGCCCGGCCAGTGCTGAAAAGTTCTCAGCCCTACTAACTTCCTGAAATTCTGAGCATTATTTTGCCACTGTAGCTGAAAAGTGCCAATTTGCAGAATCATAATGCGATGTTTTGACATAGTTTCAGATCTTTGATTGAACCATGTCAACAAAAAGTGTGGCATTTGCAACAATTTTTATCAGCTCGTGAACAGAAGTGAGAATTTTTGCTTTTCCTTTCATTTTTTACCTTATCTTCTTTCATTCTTTGATGAGAAATTTAGGTTGGAAGTCAGAGTCCTAATTTAGTAGGGAATGATTTGGGTTCATTGGAATTCAACCCATTTCTTTGTTTTCCTTTAAAACTAAGTTTGTTAAATATGCAACTATGTTTCCCCATTTAGAGGGCTTGTAAAGGATTGTTTTTGTATTATTTGGTGTATTGGAAATTTGCATTGAAAATTCATTTTTTTCTTTGATATCTTTTGATATTGTAAATGTATTAAACTTCATAAATTAAAAAAAAAAATAAGTGTGGAATTTTCAAGTGCGGAACTCTGAGCCATCACGAAGTTCCTATTCTTGCAGAAGAAAACTCCAAAGGAAATCCATGAATGTATGATGCAAACACTGAGTGAAAAATACCCATCATACTCCATAGTAAAGAAGTGGTGTGCAAACTTTCAGCGTGGAGATTTTGAGACTGAAGATGCAGCGAGATCATGAAATTGTTGACCATGTCCATGAACTGATTTTAGAAGATTGGCGAATAATCGACTAAAACAATTGCTGGAGACACGACAGATTTCCAGGGAATGTGTTGGGTGTATAATCCACGAGCAGCTGGGTATGCAGAAGCCAAGTGGGTGCCCAAATGTTTGAATATTGACAAGAAACGGTGTCAAGTGGACACTTCCTTGATTTGAACATGTAACTGCACATTTTATTTTGATGTATTGGTTGACAGGGAAATACTTTTAAACCAATAGGAGGAAATATTTTTTCACTCAAAGAATAGTTAAGCTCTGGAACGCATTGCCAGAGGTTGTGGTAAAAACGGATAGCGTAGTTGGTTTTAAGAAATGTTTGGACAATTTTCTGGGGGAAAAGCTCATGGTTTGTTATTGAGATAGACATGAGGGAAGCTACTGCTTGCCCTGGATCAGTAGCATGGAATGTTGCTACTCTGGTTTTTTGCCATGTACTAGTGACCTGGATTGACCACCGTGAGGACAGGCTACTGGACTAGATGGACCATTAGTCTGACCCAGTAAGGCTATTCTTATATTCTTATGTTATTGATGGTGTATTTGAGTCTGAATCAGTCATCGCCTATATATATGCAGAACTGTGTTGTGCCATATGTTTCATCTAGGTTACCGTGTTCTGCAGATCATTTTGATTTGGTTATTCCATCTTATAAAATTCTACAGCATGAAACATTAAGAAAGAGTATTTACTTCCAGTGTATCTTCAACAACAGAAAGATTTGTGTCAATTGAAGAAACTGTTGAAGCGACATCTTTTTAGCCAGATGAAATAAGTCCTCTTAATGATGTGGAATTTTGTTGAATTGATTGTTTTCTACTTTTGTATTGTTTTAAATTATGTAAGTGATGTTGTGATCCGCCTTGTATGAAGGTGGAATATAATAAACTACAGTCGACTCCGCTTACGTGCAAGCCCCTCGGACCGGTTTGCTACGTGTGCTTAAATGGAGCGGACGCTTACATGTGAAGAGAGTCGAGTACAGTCATTTTTCTCGCGAGATAAGCAGCTCGGGGGCAGGATTCCGTGCTTGCATCGATCACTGCCATCACATATCTTAGGACGAGTGACCTGTAATCGCATTTGAAGTTTGCGATTATCCCTTGTTTTCTGTTGCTTTCATATTCAACAGGCAGGCACCCTGAAGCCAATAGCTTTGCTACGTTTGCAAGCAGTGTATAGGCCTCTATTGCTTTAATTGGGAGACCATAGAAACATAGAAGATGACGGCAGAAAAGGGCCATAGCCCATCAAGTCTGCCCACTCCAATGACCTACCCCCCCTTGATTTTAACCCCCTAGAGATCCCACATGTGTATCCCATTTCCTCTTAAAATCCGGCACATTGCTGGCCTCAATCACCTGTCGCGGAAGATCATTCCAATGATCAACCACCCGTTCGGTGAAGAAATACTTCCTGGTGTCGCCATGAAATTTTCAGCGGATGCCCTCTTGTGGCCGAGGGACCTTTTAAGAAAGAAGATATCATCCTCCACCTCAATACGGCCTGTGATATATTTAAACGTGAGTAACTGCAGAAGGACCTGGAGTACACCACTCTCAGGGGACAAGCCCTTCCAATTTATGCACAAGTACTGTAATAACAACGCCAAAGCTCAGTCTGACATCAGCATGGTGGACATGTTCAGCCAAAGACAATGATTTTTGTCCACGCAATGCCACGGTGCAGTTCCGAAAGTTCGAACACATGGCCAGGCCTAGACTGCTGTTCCGAAACACGCAGCTCATCTACGTGATTGCTTTTAACTGGAGTAAACTTTACGTGAAAGAATACAAGTGGGACCTACGACATCAGTGTGCATGAGCGGATTGTGTGCTTATCAGAATTGCAAATATCCGGAGTTTACGTCAATTGACTTTAATGTAAATAAAAACAAAAAAACAGGACCATGGTGGTAGGCATAACCGAAGCGTGCGCTTAACCGACGTGAACTTAGGTGGAATTGACTTTATAAACTTTTTGGAACGACTAGTTACTGTTGATGAAACATGGTTACACCATTATGATCCTGAGACAAAACAACAGTCCACGCAATGGCAGCACTCAGGTTCTCCAAGGCCAAAAAAATTCAAGACCCAAAAGTCAGCAAGAAAGGTCATGGCTACAGTTTTTTGGGATCAGGAAGGTATTGTAATGACTAACTATCTTCCAAAGAGCCAAACAGTTAATGCAGAATATTACTATAACTTGCTGTGCTGATTAAATCAGTGGTTCCCAACCCTGTCCTGGAGGACCACCAGGCCAGTCGGGTTTTCAGGATAGCCCTAATGAATATGCATGGAGTAGATTTGCATGCCTGGCAACCTCCATTATATGAAGATCTCTCTCATGCATATTCATTAGGGCTAGCCTGAAAACCCGACTGGCCTGGAGGTCCTCCAGGAGAGGGTTGGGAACCACTGGACTAAAGGAGGCATTGAAAGAAAAAAGGAGAGGGAAGCTACAGAAATGAGTTCTCTTTTTACAAGACGATGCACCTGCTCACAAGGCTGGCAAAATGATGGATGTTTTGACGCAGTTGGGGTTTTAGTGCATAGACCATCTACTCTACTCACCAGATCTTGCTCCATATGATTATTTTCTGTTTCCAAACTTTAAGAAGAGTTTGAAAGGCTGACAATTTTCGAGTGATTCAGAGGTGATTGCAGCAGTGGAGCAGTGACTAAACATCAGAGTATTTTTTGAAGGGTTTCAGAAACTTCGGACATGATGTGCCAAGTGTGTTGAACTTAGGGGTGAATATGTGGAATAACTTGGCTTCACATCATTCCCTTCTTGTTGGGCTCAGAACTTTTCAGCACCCCCTCGTAATACTGACTTGTGTTACCCTGTGAAGTCCTTTCCTATTCAATTATGCTGACTTTCTCATCTGCCTTAACCTTTGTTAAAGGAAATATCAATGTCATCTACCCCTTCATCCACATCGCCTTACAACTCCCTCAGGTAATCCCACGTCAGCCATCTATCTCTAGCTCATGTGATCTCAAGTTAAGGGAACAGAGTTATGATATCTAGACTCAGGTTCCTATCTGACCTCTACAAAATTAGCGTTAAGGTTCACTGGCTTTTGTCAAAGCTAATTTTGCATTTTTTGGAGGGTGGCCATGCCCTCTTCTGGTCATATAACCAATCAGAAATGAGAATCTGCCTAAGCCTCACCCTTTTCCTACCTAAGCCAGTGTTCTTCAATGCAAAGCCTGCAAGCAAATGGTGGCCCTCGGAGACTACTTGGGTTGCCCATGCAGTCCTTCTAACATTTTTTTATTTTTTTGCAACTGCTTACAGGCAATGGACTTTGTTATGAAGAACACTGCCTGGTCCAATCTGAACTTTCTCTGCCCTCCCATCCACACTTCACAAGTCTGACATCCCTCCCTTACCTGATAGTCTTACAAACAATTGTCTTTCTGGCAGTGATTCAGCCAGGCTCTTTGACCACTCCAAGGGAGCTTTCCTCTGAGTGTCCCTCTCGTATGGAAACAGGAAGGTGCTGCAGAGGAAAGACCCCTGGTTTGTAAGACTGCCAGGTGAGTAGGAAGTAGGCAGAAAGTGAGGAGAGAACAGAGGATGGGAAAAGAGAAAGAAAGATCAGCCCGGACTGATCAAAAGGAGGAGGGGAAACAGGGGAGATGCCACACTCAGGAAGAGCCAGAATGAGTGATGCTGAACTGAGGTGGGGGACAGTGGGGTTGTTTACAGCGGGATGCAGATGAAGAAGTAGGAAAGACGGGAGAACCTGCATATGAGGGGTGCTTGCTGAAGGATGTAGATAACAAAGCTTAGAGAGGGGAGAACCTGAATATGGGGAGGGAAAGAGACACAGAAGAGAGAGGGATGGGGAGAGTCATTGTACATGGGATTGTCTTGCCACTTGGGCTTGTGCGCATCTGAGAAGCTGAAAGCTATGCCGTTGGTAGTTTCACTACCAGCAGGGCCTCCCAAGGTGGACAGGTTTCAATGGAGATGTCAGACTAACGATGTACCACCCATTTGGGCAGCAGCAGATGGGCAGTGTTGGAGGCAGAGGATCATGTTTGATGTGACAAATGGCGACAACATTGAATTTATACTGCACAGAAGAAAGGCCTGGCAATCTACTTCTGTATACTGGTAGGACTTGAACATGAGTCAATGGCACCTAACACGGGAGAGAGTATAGGAACAGAAACACAGAGGAACATTGCTGAACATGGGGAAAAGGCAGGGATACAGAGGAGTGATGTTGGGAGGGGAAGGGAAAGGAAGATGGTGCACGTGGATGGAAGGGAATGGAAAGAAAAAGGAGATGTGGACATGGAAGGGAGGGGAAGGAAAGAGAGGGAGGAAATGATACACATGGTTGTTGGGGTGAGGAAGAGGAGAGAATATGGTGCACATGGAAGGAGGGGAAGGAAACTGTTTAGGGGAAAGAAACATTCACATGGATCTCAGTTCTAATTTTGGAAGACTAGAACAAGTCTAATCTGTACTATGTATGTAATGTAACCAATTATGAGCTCCCCTGGGAGGACAGGCTATAAAACGAAATACATAAATAGAGGGGAGGGGAAAGGAAGAGAAGAGATGTGCACCTGAATGGAGCAGAGGGGAAGGGGAGATGGTGCACAAGGATGGAATGGAGGGGAAGTGAAGAGAAAAGGAGATGATGCACATGGATGGAGAAGGGAATAGAAGAGAGAAAGAGGAAATGCTGTTCATGGATAGATGGGTAGGGAAGAGATGGAAACGTAGATAGATTTGAGATGGAGGCAGACAAATGGAACAAATCTGGATATGAAAGTATCAGTGCCAGAGAGAGGAAACAGCAAATGGATAAGGAGGACTAAGAAACAGAGTTAAGGACAAAGACAGAGGGAGGTGCACCTAGAGACTGTTTAGGAAGAAATCAAATTTTTTTATATATTTCTCTGGTGCTGTACTGTGTGCAGTCTGGCATTCTAGGGTTTCATTTGTGTACATTAGTACATTTAGTTTGTGGGCCTATATATGAAGATGGTTTATTTGTTTTCTCCATGTATGACCAAGGCTAGGGTTACCAGATTTTCCTTCAGGAAAATCCAGACCCATGGCCACGCCCTCAGATAGATTTTTCCTCTAAAAAAGCATTTTATTTAAAAAAAATCTGATTTAAATTTTAAAAATCCAATTGATTTTTATCTACCCATTAAAAAAAAGAAGCCATGTAGTTATCGGGGTTCTTGTGTTTGTCTTCTGATTTTCTTCTTATTCTTCTCCCAGACAAAGGGTATAAGTTACTCCAAGAGGACTATCGGACCCTCCGTTTGTGCCTTATTGCCTTTTTGGTTATCTTAGTAGTGGTGGGCTGTGCAGAGACGGCAGCACTGCTGTTGTGGAAGAAGAAGGTAAGCCAGAGGAAAAGGTACGCTTTATGGCGGGGCCGGGGTCTGCCAACTGAGCAAAGAGCCGACCTTTGCCACTAGCGCACAATCCAGCACTCCTTTGAGGGGCCACAGGGTAATGACAAACTGAGTCTTCCAAAACAAAACTTTTATTCTGGAAATGTATAGTTCACTGTATGGGCTCAAATGCCATCCACCAAAAGGAAACCTTTTCACGGGTGCACAGAATTACAGGACAATAGTTCATTAGCTTTCCTTAAGCTTTATTTATTTAATTCATTTTCTATCCCGACCTCCCCAAAGAGCTCAGAGCGTGTTACAGGTTAACATATATAATATACAGTTAACAAGTTACAATTTACCATAGTTACAGTGCAAGGTTTTTCAATACAAGGTTTTATCCTAACTTACACATACTAAGGATCTAATACCAATATACATAATATACAGTTTACTTTAATGAAACATCTGTACTTTCCACACAGCACTGCTGCTTCCCTCCTCCGTTTTGGTGATGGCCAACAATCCTTGGAACCTGGGTTCCAGGACCGGCCAAGGCTACCCTGACTCTGCCTTTCTCTTCTCTTATGCTTTGCAGCCAAATTAAGCACTTAAATATCATAACTGGGAAGCTCTCTCTAGCCTTCCCATAAAACACAATCATTCTCACTGACCTGTCTCTATCCCTGGGTCAGTGGGGTAGGGGAAACCATGCCACCCATACACTATGATTCTGGTCCCTCCTGTGTCCCCCCCGCCCATCCCCACTTTCATGGGTTTCTGAAAATGCAAGTGCTTTTATCCTATTATAGGGCACTAACACATTCAAGTCTCCAAACTTTAAGGTGAGAAGTACGTCCTGTAGGCAATCAGCCAGCGCCTCTCCTGCTCTCCAGGCCTGTTTCCTGCCGGCACCCCCACTAGCGGCTCAGGACCCGTCTGGAGGGCCTTTGTGGACGTCAACATGATCACGTCATGCATGTGCATGACATCACAGCGATGTCTGTGCACTTCCAGATGCCTCAAGCCATGGCCACTACATTTAGTGTGCTGCGGCTCGACAAAGTTTGCAGGACACTGCCATAGCAGATAACAAGGAGAACTAACATTTGAATCCTTGCTTCTTCATGTTTGCCTAGGGCTACCCTTTATGGCCACATGGAAAATCTTGCCAGAAGGATACAGGTCAACAGGAAGCAACCCCATGTATTTCCAATACAGTGGAAACATGCAAAACCAGCGTTATCTATACGGTGAGTTTTAAGCAGTTACTCTCTGCTACAAGAAAGTTCAAGTTTTTTAGAAATAAAGGACCTGATTAGTGGCGCAGTAAGGTGGGGAGGAAGAGACCACCCTGGACACCTTCTTGGTGGGGGCGCCGGCACTTCCACCCCCCCCCCCCATACCATACTCGTGCCCTCCATTCCCCACCACCTCTACCTATTTAAAATGTTCACCAGCGCAAGCAACTACTTCTAGTCTGATGCTCCCTCTGAAATCATTTCCTGCTCGCAGAAAAGCAATGCAGTTTGCCAGCCAATTGAATAAATTGTGTTTGCCAACAACTGTTCCCAACTTGTTAGAATCAAAAGAAATAAACTTGATGGTCTCTCTATGGGTAGGGTTACCAGACATCAGGATTTCTCCAGATGGCTTTTCAAAACCTGGACACTTTGTCTGGGTTTTGAAAAGCGTTCCTTCGGGTAGAAGGGCATCCGTGCATGTGCAGATATGACACGATGATGTCACGTGCACGGAAAATCCCGTAACCCTATCTATGTGCTTTAGTTTGCTCCAGATAGAAGGCCAGGGCTCTCTTGCAGTCCAGGGTATGAAGTGCACTTTTGCTGGGATGGTCATGCAATTTGGGGAAAAATGCTGACAGAACAATTGACGGATTAAGATGGAATTCTGACGCAATCTTAGAAATGAACTTGAGATGCGGGCGAAGAACCACACTGTTATGATGATATTTTTTGTAAGGTGAGTCAGCTATTAGATCCTGGGGCTCACTTACTCTGTGGGCTGAAGTTACTGCCACCAAGAACAATGGAAGATTAGGTTCTTACCTTTGGTAATCTTCATTCTGTTAATTCATGGAGGAGTCTGCAAAGTAGGTGGTCAATCTGTACCCCCAAACCGAGTCTTGAGGAAAGCCACATTCACTTTTTTTCTGCTCCTCCTGCTTAGCAGAGGAACACAGAGCCCCCTACAGTTGAGTCCAAAAGTAATCGAACATCACTGGTACAAAGGATACACAGAAGGGGGCTTAGGGAACTTCCCCTCAAACATAAACCTATTCTGTTCTCTTCTGCAACATATAAGAGAACGATTACTAAACAGGAAACAGGCATGAACATTGCAGCAATTTGACCCAACCTGCTTTGTGCAACGAGCACAAACTCAAACTTAGCCAGTAGCACAGATATGTACTCATGCATATAGAATGATTCTCCAGAGGGCCCGTCTGCAGGCTGGAAGATACTTCGGCCTGAAAGGGAGAAACGTCTGAGGCAGAAAATGCAGGCGAGACGGAATCAGGGTAGACAGAGGGCAGGCCTTACAGAATTCTCTGTGGATTAACATAAAGAAGATTACCAAAGGTAAGAACGTAATATTCCATTCTGTTACATCCACTCCGGAGTCTGTAATGTAGGTGGTGTACCAAAGCAATGGCAATGTCTAAGGTGGAACAGAAGAGCCAGCCCACAAAACCGAGGCCCCAAAGGTGGCATCAACCATTTCAAATGGGGTATGCTAATTAATTTTGGTACCAATAGGGTGCCTAGGTTTAAGCGCCAGTTAGAAAATTTCCCACTAAGTTTCATTTCCTAATTGCTCATGCCTAAAAAGTATAGAAAATATCTGTTATTTCCATAAAACTTTGCGTTTATGACCAGGATAGTCAAATTTTGCAATTTACCTATTTCAAATGTGAAAATGACCAATTTTCATCTCTGCGTACTTATAAAGTCATAACAATCAACATATGAATCACAATTAACACGTATTTGTATTGAAGTTATTAAAAAGATGACCACAGAAGATTTAGAAGTGAATAGTTTTTTGAGATCTGCGATTATATTATAAGTCACTTTCACGAATCAGCCCCCAGATGTAATCTAGATGGGCCTGAGCCTAGGTAGCCATGGATGTGGGTATAAACACACTCATTTGTTCTTCTTTATTTGAGTACCCAATCACGTAATTGCGCTGTCGCACAAATCTTATGCACTAACACAGGTTGGTTTAGAGATTAACAGGGGTCTCAAGTGCCCACACCAGAAGCCTGAGTCATTTGTCAAAGCCACTGGCTAATACCGTGAGCTATCATCGGTCCCGTATCTTATCTCTATGCCTATGATTTGTGCATTTTAGATATATTAATATTGACTTATTTTCTTTATAAATTAATCCTAAAATCTATATTATTTAATGCTTCACCATTCCAAATACTTCAGAATTACTTAGCTTTTTTTGTATCGTTTTCTTGCTGTTATATTCCCATTCCATGCAATTCAGGATTTCTCAACTTATTTTCATAACGTTAATCCTGTTATTCTAACATAACAGGATTAACGTTATGAAAATAAGTTGAGAAATCCTGAATTGCATGGAATGGGAATATAACAGCAAGAAAACGATACAAAAAAAGCAAAGTAATTCTGAAGTATTTGGAATGGTGAAGCATTAAATAATATAGATTTTAGGATTAATTTATAAAGAAAATAAGTCAATATTAATATATCTAAAATGCACAAATCATAGGCATAGAGATAAGATACGGGACCGATGATAGCTCACGGTATTAGCCAGTGGCTTTGACAAATGACTCAGGCTTCTGGTGTGGGCACTTGAGACCCCTGTTAATCTCTAAACCAACCTGTGTTAGTGCATAAGATTTGTGCGACAGCGCAATTACGTGATTGGGTAGTGAGATTCACAAAGTTTATAACAGAGGTGACTTCTTTATTTGAGAACAAATGAGTGTGTTTATACCCACATCCATGGCTACCTAGGCTCAGGCCCATCTAGATTACATCTGGGGGCTGATTCGTGAAAGTGACTTATAATATAATCGCAGATCTCGAAAAACTACTCACTTCTAAATCTTCTGTGGTCATCTTTATTTGAAAGGAGTTAATAGCTTCAGTGTGAACTCATATTCATTCAGAGATGTGTACTCTGGTTGTTTCTCACAGTCCTTACAGCCGTGCCAAGCTAATCTTTATGATGTCTTTGAAGGAGCCTGTGGCCACCCAAAGGATAAGGATCTACCAGGACCAGTAAGTGCTATGGGAAAGTGGGTCAAGAGAACAGGATCTCACTACAAATACCTTTGACAAAAGCAGCACTGGACTTAAACATCTTGTGCCCAAAGAAAATTGAAGATCCTTTAAAAGTGTTTCCCCGAAAATAAGGCAAGGTCTTATATTAATTTGTGCTCCAAAAAATGCACCAGGGCTTATTTTCGGGGAATGTCTTATTTTTTTTCATGTACAACAATCATCTCTCCCTTCCTCTCCTCCACCCCAGTTCTTCCTCTTTCCTTTCTCTCCCCCCCCCCCATGTGCAGCATCTTTCCTCGCCTCTCACCCATCCCCTTGTGCATCAGCTCCTAGGCCTCCAAAAACAGCGGCAGCGCTCTGAACGGGCCTTCTCTCCGCAGCGTCTTTCTATCCCTCCCTCCCATCCCTCTGTGCAGCAGAACCCCGCCGACCCTCCCTCCATGAGCCTGACATACCTCCTCTCCGAAGCCTCCAAAACAGTGGCAGCAGCAGCTCTGAACGGGCTGCTTCGAGGCCTTCCCCGCCGGGGCCTTCTCTCTACTGCGTCACTGATGACATCCCTGACACTGACACCACCGCCCCCGGCACCGCTCACCCTTACTACACCACTGGCTGTGAGCAGTGTGAGAACTGGGAGTTGGTGAACAGGCTGTTATTGAACACAGTTTACAAGAGTTGTTGGGGGCTGTAACTTATACAAACCAGCAAAAAACCTGAGAGAAAAAATATATCATATAGATTCACAGCGACTAGAATACACTAAGGGCTCCTTTTACAAAGGTGGCGCTAGCTGTTTTATCGCACGCACCGGATTAGCGCACGCTAGCCAAAAATCTACCGCCTGCTCAAAAGGAGGCCGTAGCGGCTAGCGCATGCAGCAATTTAGTGCACGCTATTCCGCGCATTAAGCCCTTAGCGCACCTTCATAAAAGGAACCCTAAATCAAGAGAATCCACTATTCCAAAATTAGTAATATCAATTCATTCAAGTAATCATTTAATAATAAACTGAAGGGAGATAGGTTCAAAACAAATGCAAGGAAGTTTTTTTTCACCCAAAGGGTCGTGGACACATGGAATGCGCTACCGGAAGAAGTGATCAGGCAGAGTACGGTACAGGGATTCAAACAGGGATTGGACGGATTCCTGAGGGATAAAGGGATCGTGGGATACTGAGAGAGATGCTGGGATGTAACACAGGTATAGAAAGCTAACCAGGTAATAAGTATAGTAACCCAATAGGTCGTGCATGTGCAAGACCGGAGGGTTAGGACTACGATGGGAAGATAGGACTTAAATGAGAAAACAAGGTGGCAAGTGAGCCCCTTCTGGTGATGCAGACAGGTCGTGACCTGTTTGGGCCGCCGCGCGAGCGGACTGCCGGGCAGGATGGACCTATGGTCTGACCCGGCGGAGGCACTGCTTATGTTCTTATGTTATGTTCTTAACAATAAAAATATTCCAAAAACTCAGAGGAAGGAGCAGAGAATTTCATATCTCCGTTAAGACAGTCATAAATAAAACATTCATTAATAAATAGCTCATTTATCTTTGAAAGCAGTCAGAGACTAATTCAGACTTCAAACTAAAGTCCGAGGAGACGTTGAAAAGCAAAGTGTAGGTCCTTAACCATCTGGAAAAGGCAAGTGTTTATAAGTCTATGTGCAGGATTATTGGCAGTTCCTTCTTTAAAAGTTGTAGGTACTAGACGTCATGACATGTTTTCTATAGTGGCCCCTCAAACTTGGAACTCCCTACCACAATCCATAAGAGATGAAAAAGAACTCAGTCATTTTAAAAATAAACTAAAAACCCATCTTTTTAAGGATGTCTTTAGCCTCTAAAATAAACATAATTTAGGCAGTGTAGTTAAGTCATCCCTCCTTATGTTTTCTCCCTGAATGTTTTCTCCTTTTTTAAACTAAACTAAACCTTGGGTTTATATACCGCACCATCTCAGTAAATGCAGAGCTCGGCACGGTTTACAGGAATTAGGATGAGAGAGGAACTCCAGTGGAGAGTTTACGAGTTAGATGTAAAAGGGTGGGGAAGGTGGGGATAACTTTTCCCTTTTATCCTTTTTGTATTTCTGTTAAGTTTGTTTATGAATCTGTTTTTTTACCCTGTTTTACTTAATATTATATGTATGTTTTTTAACGTTTATATAATTCGTTGTAATTCGCTTAGTAAACTATGGATAAGCGATTCATCAAATTAATAAACAAACTTGAAACTTGTGCAACGCCAAAGCAAGGTGCAAGTGCAGCAATCGTGTGCTCAAAATCCTGTTCAGGAACATCAAGAATAAATCCATCCAATGTGAAATGTTGAATATAAATACATTCCATAACTCGTTCAACTCCCTCAACGCGAGTCGCGTTTCGATAACACTCTTTATCAAGAGGAAGAACTGCGCGGGTAGGAAGATGAAACTAGCTTGGCCAGGAGCAACGGTCAACATACTCCTGGAGGAGCTTCTCTTGGTGTGTGACTGTCTTTGCTTCAGGGAGTGGGTGGGGGGTTTGGCTGTTCTGCTAAGCTTTTAATGGAAAAAACTAACTGGGTAAATATACAAGGACTAACACCAGCTACACATAATGCAGCAAGACTTGATTATCCACTAGTGCTCTAGTTGGAATAATTTTTATGTACCTTTTCTAACTCCATATACAAGTTATGGAAACTACGAGGTGACACCAGGAAATTCTTTTTCACTGAAAGAGTGGTTGATCGCTGGAATAGTCTTCCACTACAGGTGATTGAGGCCAGCAGCGTGCCTGATTTTAAGGCCAAATGGGATCGGCACATGGGATCTATTCACAGGGCAACGGTAGGGGAGGGACATTAAGGTGGGCAGACTAGATGGGCCGTGGGCCCTTATCTGCCGTCTATTTCTATGTTTCTATGTTTTCCTTAAGCTTGTCACCTCTATTTTCTATTTCAATCATGCTCCTCTATCTGTCTATATACACACCCCAGAACTCGAATGTTTTGGAATCCAAACTTTTTTTTTTCTAGTAAATTTTGCCCCAGAATCCGAACTCTGCTTTGGCATCCGAACACCCTGCACATTGTATGTGTGTGTTTCTGCCCCTAAAATCCAGTGTATTTACTGTTAAAATTTTAGTTTGTGGGACCCAGGAACGGATTAATCCAGTTTCCATTATTTTCAATGGGAAAAATTGTCTTGGAACTCGAACGGGGTTCTGGAACGGATTAAGTTCGGATTCCAAGGCATCACTGTATTCTACTTCCTCTTACACCCTATGCTGTGTATTAAGATGTTTTGATGTGTATTGTATTGCCATTCTAAGTCCAAAAAAACAAAACAAAAGAGGCTGTGGAAAGAAATGTTCTTGATGTTGGTTTATGAGTGTATATAATTGTAAGCAAAAGGGCTAGAGGAAGTGAAATGCGTGAGTGTGAATAAAGCGAACTATATGGGTGCAAAGGAAGTGAAGAAAATGGTGACAATTATACATTCATACAATTCATGATTGTAGGACCCCTGAGGAAGGCGTGTTTGCCGAAACACGGACTGTGTTGGATCCTCTTCTTTCAAGTCATATATAGATTGTTATTTACTGACTTTTGGATGCAATCTGTTTTGAATAAATAAACCAACATCAAGAACGTCTCTTTCCACAGCCTCTTTTGTTTTCATTTTTGGACTTTACTTCTCTACTGTGGAAATATCGGGTCTTCTTTTATTGTCATTCTATACCGTATGTACTGTTATTTGAATAGTTTCACCGCTGCTATTGCCTATGCCTGGCTTATTCTTACTGTTGACCGCCTTGGGTGAATTTCTTCAAAATGGCAGTAAATAAATCCAAATAAAATAAATATAGCTTTTTAATCACAGAATCAATGTGACTCAGAGGTACAGCACTTCAGAAAGAATGAAAAAGTTAAGGGACAGGCAGGAAAGATGAAAAGGAAGAAGAGAAGCAAGCGAGTAGAACACAAGGTAAGTGTTAACGAGGACAGTCAGGGTTGACTAGATTTCTAATCATCAGACACAGATGGAAAATCAGTAATTACAGGGTCTCTGTATGCCATCCCTAGAAGCACTCTATTCTTGAGTAATAAAGGATGCTCATGATTAGAATACCATTGTGGAAGATATTAGGGAAGTGTAGAGTTTCCCAAGTTTCTTTAATAATTGATATACCGCAATTGAGGAACATCTATGTGGTTTACATATAAAACTAAAGGTTAAAATAGTATAAAAAACATAGAAACATGATGGCAGATAAAGGTCAAATGGCCCATCCAGTCTGCCCATCGGTACTAACCATTATCTCTTCCTCTCTCTAAGAGATCCCATGTGCCTATCCCATGCTTTCTTGAATTCAGACACAGCCTCTGGCTCCACTACTTCCTCCGGGAGACTGTTCCACACATCATCTCTTATTCCAGAACTTCCTTTCAAATGAAAGACTCGACTCATGCGCATTTATGCCACGTAGATATTTAAACGTCTCTATCATTTCTCCCCTTTCTCGCCTTTCCTCCAAAGTATACAGATTGAGATCTTTAAGTCTGTCCCCATTTTAGTAGTCTTCCTCTGGACTGACTCCATCCTTTTTATATCTTTTTGAAGGTGCGGCCTCCAGAATTGTACACAATATTCTAAATGAGGTCTCACCAGAGTCTTATACAGGGGCATCAATACCTCATTTTTCCTACTAGCTATACCTCTTCCTATGCACCCTAGCATCCTTCTAGCTTTTGCCGTCACATTTTCAACCTGTTTGGCCACCTTAAGATCATCACATACAAACACGCCCAAATCCCTCTCTTCTGTGGTGCAAATAAGGTCTTCAACCCCTAAACTGTACCATTTCTTTGAGTTTTTGCAGCCCAAATACATGACTTTGCATTTCCTAACATTAAATTTTAGCTGCCAAATTTCAGACCATTCTTCAAGCTTTGCTAGGTCTTTCTTCATGTTATTCACTCCAACCGGGGTGTCTATGCCGATTTTGATATCATCCACAAAGAGGCAAATCTTACCTGACAGTCCTTCAGCAATATCGCTTATAAAAATGTTAAAAAGAACAGGCCCAAGAACAGAACCTTGAGACACACCACTAGTAACATCCCTTTCCTCTGTCGCCTTCCAGTCAACCAGTTATTGACCCAGCCTGTCACTTTGCTAAAATCTAAATACACCACATCTAGCGCACTCCCTCTATCCAATTCTCTGGTCACCCAGTCACAGAAATTGATCAGATCTGTCTGACAAGACTTATCTCTTGTGAATCCATGTTGCCTCCCACGCTCCTGCCCCATGCAGATCGCTGACAGGAAACGGCTGCCTTGAGCTCCCATAGTCTCTCGAGACATTTCCTGTGAGCGATCTGCACGGGGCAGGAGCGTGGGAAGATTGCTCCTGCCCCGAAAACCCACTAGACCACCAGGTAAGGCTTAAGTGGGGGCTTAAAATAGCCTGAAAAATGAAAATGTATTTTTTTATTTAAAACCGCAAATAAGCAAATCCATAGATAACGGAATTTGCGAATACGGGGCGGGAAGTGTAGTAAAATCTGCTAACCCTAGGAATGCTGAGTGTGAAGGGGAGCGCACTAAGGACTGGTGTGTGAATATTGGCTGTGGTGGGTGAAATGATATAAAGAGTGCTAGCTATGGGAGGATTGTAGAGAATGAATGAGGAAATACGAGTACTAGTTTCTAAGGGAGTGTCTAAAAAGTGGTAGAAGAGCATTTGTAGGGGAAGTAAGCCGAAGGGTGTTATACAGGAGTGTTTATTGTGCTAACAGCAGAAGTCACTGATGTGCATATTGTATATCTATCTATTTACATGTCTTTTTATTTTTTAGATACCAAAATCAGCATCTGAGACAGTATCGACCTTTGATAATGTGTATGAAAACTTATAATGAGAAGAGGCAATGAGCAGGCGGCACTTTCACAGCTCAGTACAAGCATCTGCAGGAAGCAATGTGTACACCCGCCACTTTGTTATCTCTAGCACTCATTCCCCCTCCTGACCTTAGCCGAAATGTTTCCACCTTGTGGGACAAAAGGCCCTTGCGGAGTCCTAATAGTAAGAGAATCAGGGAAGAAGAAGTTGAAATCCCATTGCTGTTTCTTTTATCTTGGGAAAGTCATTTTACCCTTCATTCCTTCAGATGCAAACTTATTTATAAGCCCTCTCCAGACAGGAAAATACCAACTGTGCCTGAAAGTAACTCGCCTTGAACTACTTGAGAAAGGCATGAGATAAATCTAAAATCCCCTTTAACTACTGGAAGTTGGGTTTTGACTTCTGGGTAAGCAGTGCCTCCTTAGAGACTACTGTATGCTACAAGAGTCAGAGATGATCTAGATAGGGCCACAGTTCTTTGCATGACTCTTTTGCAAGGAGCAAGCAAATACACTTAGAACACCCCAAAAATGTGCAATTATATTTAGT
Organism: Geotrypetes seraphini; assembly: GCF_902459505.1. Taxonomy (NCBI): domain Eukaryota; kingdom Metazoa; phylum Chordata; class Amphibia; order Gymnophiona; family Dermophiidae; genus Geotrypetes; species Geotrypetes seraphini. The sequence goes on from NC_047099.1 coordinate 29,562,081, forward strand.
TTTTTACTAGCAGTCGGTGATACAGGTACAGCCAATTTAGCAGTAAAAATATCTAATATAATAAAAGCCTACTCGCGCATGCGCGCTCCCATCTGCGTGTTCCGTTTTCCATGCGCTGTAGGGCACCGCAGGTAGGAGTGCGCATGCGCACAAATCTCTCTCTCTCTGTATCCCCCGAGCCAGAGCCAGTGTAGATGGCTGAAGCTTGGCTGGAGGAGGATGAGGAGGAGCTGCGAGAGCTCCGCAGAGGCAGGAGGTGATGGATTCGGGGGAGGGAGTGGGAGAAGGGAGAGATGTTGGACTCAAGTGAGGAAAGGAGAGAGAGACAGATGGATGAGAAGGACAGAGGGGCTACTAGGGGGACCAAGAGAGATAGTAGGGGATAGAGGGGGACAGGAAAGGGAAAGATGGCAAAAGGGGTGAAACAGGGCCAGAGAGAGATGGTAGAGGGTGTGAAAGGGGGAAAGGGAGAGATGGAAATGGTAAGACCACTGCTGCTTTGGGGCACTTAGGGAGGAAAGATTGGTACATCAGGACTGCTGCTGCCGCCTCGGGTAAGTAAAGACCCTGTCAGGTGATAAATGCAATGGAGGATCTATGAGGGCCAAAAGGGTACAAAGGAAATGGTGAAAGGTGAGGTGGTGGGACTGGGATCAGTGGGAGGCAGGGTACGGGCATGATAGAGCTGGGGCATGGGTGGGGTCAGAGTCAGGGTCAGGGTATAGGTGGGGCTATTCTAGCACCCGTTACTGTAACGAATGTAATGGGCTAAAACACTAGTAAGGAACTAAAAGATAAATAAGCAGAGAATCTTACCCCTTCTTTTACAAAACTGCAATAGCAGTTTCTAGCGCAGGGAGTTGCGCTGAATGGACCGCACTGCTCCCAATGCTCATAAGAACTCAACGAGCGTCGGGAGCAGAACAGGCCATTCAGCACAGCTCCCCGCGCTAGAAACTGCTATCGCAATTTTGTAAAAGGAGACTTTAGTGTACAACTGGGGTCATAGGAAATTGGCAATGGGGGGGCTCTTCAGTTTTGTCCAGCTCTCAGGAAATATTGGAGCAAGACAGGTCATGAGTGGTGAGCGTTTTTGTGAAGGGGTTTTTTTAATACGCTCTTTTGTGAAGAGTGTTCTTTGTGTTTCTTTTTGATTTTTTCCATCTGAAGTCGGTTTTCTGTGACAGCTGATTTTTTGTTTTTGTTTTTGACCTTTTAGGTTCAAACAATTTTTATTGATGCAAACAACGTCAAATACAATGCTCAGGCACCCCAAGGTCCTCAATACAAACAAATATGCATCATTTTAATGGTATATTCAAGTATTCACTTGTACAGAAAGTAGGTTAGTGAAATATAACTTATAACCAATATGAATCACGATAAACATAAAGAAAATTATTTCAACTAACCCAACTCAGGTCCTCAAAAAAAGAGATCCAAGATTACGTTAAGCGAGAAAAAAAAAAGAAAAATTATTATAGAAATTAGACAAATTACAGACAGAACTGAGATATAAGAACAGCTTATATAAACTATTGAGCTTTTGTTGATTCCTCTTTATCCAGTCGAGACAAAGCCAGAAAAGCAGTTAATTGATGAGGTTCAAAAAAAACATATTTAACTGAACGGCAGCAAATAATACACTTGTTTTTGACCTTTTAAATGTCCGAGGTCATTACGTATAGTCTCAGCCTTTCACTACGTTGACTTCCGCTTAAAAATTGTCAGCATTTAGTGGCAGTTGAAAGGCATAGCAGCGCTGGACTGCGCCATTGAAGAGCATCTAATCGCCAGGGTCCACTATAAATGCGCCTGCTTAACTTTCAAAATCCTATATGGTATCCTCCCTCCCTTTATCCCTCTTTCTTGGAATTCCTCAAACCCTAATACCACCAGATCCTCCCACAAATTAAAACTATCCTTCCCCTCGCTAAAAGGCATTTCCCACACAGGAAAGCTAGGGACCTCCTTCCACTTCAAAATCACTGAGCTCTGGAACAACCTTACCACCCCTCTTCGGAACTTGAGCTCTCTCCAAGTTTTCCGCAAACATCTGAAAACCTGGCTTTTCTCAAAAAATGTAAGTCTCCCTCCAACTTAGGAATCAAGGAAACTCTTATATCTTGGCATCCCAAGTCCTCTAAATTTTCTTCACACTTCTACCTCTAACCCTCTGTTGTAGTTCCTCCCTATTTCTCCTACTGTAAACCGCGTCGAGCTCTACGAACGTGGAGATGATGCGGTATACGAACCTAAGGATTAGATTAGATTAGCATCTAAATTTATTTGAATTTGGCATTTTTTGACAGGTACTTTTTCCCGTATTCGCCTACATTAATCTATTTTCATTCTGGATATAAGCTTGAAGTACATTAGTCTTAACGTTTGTATTTTCACAGAGACCTTACCAGGCACTGCATAGAATACACAGTGGACATTTAATTTGGTTGAGGTGATTGGATCAAATTTACAATTTCAACCTGGATAAGCACGCTCTATATTTACATTTGGTTTCCTGAAGAAGCCAACAAAGCGTGGTCTGCATCAAGACCCTCTAAACATCTTTAGATAAGGGCTTCGTTTTTGACCTTATTGGTCTAATAAGATTCGTTTCAAAGACACGTAGGTGCAATTACTGTGTTCTCATATACAATGGCCGGGACGAGGTAAGCTCCTTAATGGGGACAAGTTTCCCAGGAGCTTTATATCTCTGAGCATGTAATAAAGAGAAAGTCTCTATTTATATATTTGAATATTCAAGAACATAATACAGCTGTGAAGCACATGTGAGGGATTATTTGATATATGTTTGACAGGTATTACTTTGGCAACATGGATATAATTGTCATGTCAATAAAGTTATCTAAAAATCTGTCTGTTCCTTTAATCATTGCCAGTCTACTGCAATTGGCTTCCCCACTGGCAGCTACTAGGCTACAGCAACTCCTTCTTCCCCTGCAGTCTATTGGACAAATATCTAATCGCTCCGACGCCCATAGGGATTTAATGGGCATTTTCTAGGGTGTATTTTGTTATTTGATATTTATTTTGTATGTTTATTGTTCCTCGCCTAGATTTGTAAATAGGTGGGTTAGAAATAATTTTAAATAAATAAATAAACAGTAACTTTGTCAACATTCATGTATACAAGATAGATCTTGTTTTTAGCTGGCTTAAGTTGTGGTCAGAACAACCTAGTCTCCATGGACAGGTGATCTGTCCAGCCACACAAGTAGTGACATCACCCCGACGGATCCACCTCGGTAGTCTCGAGCTAGAAAGCTCTGGAAGAGCTTTCCACTCAGGTGTCAGCCTTCCCGCCCTGTACCCCTACTGTATATATTGTACATACCGACATCTCAAACTGAATATGGCTAAAACTGAACTCCTTATCTTTCCCCCAAACTTACCTCCCCCTCTCGCCATTCTCTATTTCTGTGGATAACACTATCCTCCTCCCTGTCTCATCAGCTCGCAACCTCGGGGTGATCTTTGACTCTTCTCTCTCCTTCTCTGCTCAGATTAGAGAATGACACGGTGACAAAATTCATCACCGTTCCCGTCCCCGTGGATAACCGCAGGAAACCATCTTCATGTCATTCTTTAAGGAAAGAGGGAAGAATCAGAGTATAATTGGGCACAACCACTGACCCGCAAGCTTTGCTTTAAAGAATGCTGGTGTAAACATGGGATTATTTCCCGCGGTTATCCGCGGGGACGGGAATGGTGATGAATTTTGTCACTGTGTCATTCTCTAGCTCAGATCCAACAAACTGCCAAAACCTGTCGCTTCCTCCTCTATAATATTACCAAATATGTCCTCTCCTCTCTGAACACACTACCAAAACCCTTATCCATGCTCTCATCACCTTACGCTTAGACTACTGCAACATACGTCTCTCAGGCCTCCCACATACCCAACTCTCACCTCTTCAATCCGTTCAAAATGCTGCTGCACGACTCATATTCTGTGAGAGCTGCTATTCTCACATTACTCCTCAAGTCAATTCATTGGCTCCCCATCATTTCCAAATACAGTTCAAACTCCTCTTACTGACTTACAAGTACATTCACTCTGAAGCCCTCCAAGATCTCAATTCACTTATCTCCCCCTATGTTCCTCCCCGTGAACTCCATTCATTGGGCAAGCCGCTCTTATCTGTACCCTGCTCTTCCACTGCTAACTCCGGACTCCGTCCCTTCTTTCTTGCCACACCGTACGCCTGGAACAGGCTGCCTGAATCAACACGTCATGCTCCATCCCTAGCAGTATTCAAATCCAAGCTAAAAGTCCACTTTTAAAAAAACTGCTTTCAACTCTTAACTACCACTCACTATCAGGCCCAAGGAGAAGGGGGTGCCGCCGGTACATCGCTCCAGGGCCTATGAAGCAAAAGGGGGCCTAATGAAGCCGAAATACCGAAACGTGTTGTTTTCTCGAGAAGGAGACGTCCTTACAAACTAAGACAAAGAATGGCACGAGAACTTTCGCATACAAGATCGCGAAGTGCTGAGTGAGCGTGAAGTAACAGAAGGCCGTGACAATGACAAAATACTTTTGAGTGACATAATACAGTGCATTCAAGATTCAACGAACAAAAACTTGTGAAAGTGGCTATCGAGGGTTCTCACGTGTTCATTCCTAGCTTCAAACTTATTGCTCGGATTACTCCTCCTTGCTTTCCCACCAAATCCCGGGAGGAAGAAGAAAACGAGGCACGAACCACGCTAATTCATTATAGACTGCAAAGAAGACTTTACAGGACAGCAAAGGAAGAAATAATTCCACAGGTAAAGTTCCCTGTAAATGCTGTAATTGTAGCATAAAGGACTCACTGACAACGCGTGCCTTTTTGACTACGTTATCGAGAGATTTGAGACTATAAACGGCTTGACAGTTAGCGGAAAGACAATAGCAGTATTGTCCTAACTTTAGAATCAATAACAAGATTCTTTTTTATATATATATTTTTTAATGAAAATGGCAAATGATCCAGACAAGGAGTCACAAACAACAAAGTAACCACATAGGAAGAACAAGGAGATCAATAAAAGATCTAACAAAGACGGCAAATTTCTATGTTCTATATTTCATTTCAGGTACCGGCCTTAAACATGTCATCTTAAAAATCTTTGTACCAGGGCCCGGATTTTCTCGGCGGACCTGCTCACTGCTGTCAGATACCTATACCCACTGTATCATTTTCTCTATCATAATCTCCCCAATCCTGAGACGTCCTGTCTGTCAAATTAGATTGTTAGCTCTTCTGAGCAGGGTCTGTCTATTGTATGTTAAATGTACAGCGTTGCATACGCCTTTCAGCGCTATAGTAATGATAAATAGTAGTAGTAGTGTGGCTGTAAGATCAACAGTCTAAGGAGAGCCACCATTACAGGTAAGCAACTTTTGTATTTCAGAGTTCTGGATTCAGGCGGATCATCTCTGGCACATGGGTGTGTGGCGACCCCCATGTGCAGCGATCTAGCAGCATGAGAAAGCCACATGCATGCGTCAGTAGGTCAGATGGTCTCTTCTGCTGCTGCTCCATGTACGTGCCAGTGGGAGCCTGGCGACATCAGCCTGGGCAAGACAGTATGAGCGGTTGCGTAGAATTTATGACGAGACTAGGAGGCGGTATTCGGTCGTCTCAGAGGTAGCTAATTACTGAGAGACTCCGCCTCCTACGCTGGCATGTGAACGCCGTTGGAACTACCATGTTTCCCCGAAAATAAGTCCTAGTCCCCGGAAGCCTAACACGAATGTCCCTGGATTCGCAGGCAGCAGCACTTCCCCCCCGCTCCCCTTCTCACCCCCGTCATGCAGCTGAACCCCCGCCGACCCTCCCATCTTTCCATCTCTCCCTCCCATCCAAACCCTCCTCTACCGCATCATTGATGATGTCATCAGCAATGTGGCACACGGAAGGCACCGGCGCAGCCTTTTTAGAGTAGAGAGTTGCGCGGGGACAGAAAGCAAACCCGTCCCCGCCCATCCCCGGTAGAATCAAACCCATCCCCATCCATCCCCGCTAGGAGTCAAACCCATCCCCGTCCGTCCCCACTGGAATCAAATCTGTCCCCGCCCATCCCTATAAACTTCAGAAGTAGTTATTTCATTTAATTATGCTACCGAATTAAAGGCTCTGGTAAAGACCCATTTACAAATAAACAGAGACACTTTATTAATTTGGAAATATTAATTGGGAAGAATGCATACTTTGTAAATGGGTTTCTGCCACAGCCTTTAATGTAAATATAAAATATAAATACTCAGCTGATGAGGACCCCCCCAAGCTGTCAGCTGAGGACCTCCTCTGCAGTTGGCCAGGGATCCCTTTTGCCAAGCTTGGCAGGCAGCAGTAGCATCCCTGAGTCACAGATGCTGGCACCTCAGTGGCTCATATATGCTGCCAGTGACTGCTGTGCTTGTGGAGGGAAGTTCTGGCCATCTCTAGAGGAGGTCCTCTGCTGGCAGTGCTTGGGGATCCCCACCAGCCACAGCAAGGGTCAGCAAGTACTTCAACACTGTAGAAATAAAACCAGAAATGCATTTCCTTTTCTTTTGAACACAATACAATATACATTTCCCAAAGCTAACATATTTTAGTCAATAAATTCCGTTTTTTACCTTTGTTGTCTGGAGATTTATTTTTCTATCAAGTTGGTCCCATTTCTTTTTTTCTGCTTTCCCATCTTCTGTAAATTATTCTGTTGATGTCCATTGGTTCTTCCTACCATGGTCCAGCATTTATCCCTCTCTCATCCACCGGACCATGTGCAGCATCTTTTGCCACTGCCCACCAGTTCTTCTCCAGCACCATGCCACATCTCTCCCTCCATTCCCTTCACCACTGTGTCCAACATTCCTCCCTCTTGCATCCCTTTCAATCTGTCCCACTGTTCCCTTTCCACCACATTTATCCCTCTCATCTGTATCCTACTCCCTCCAGATGACAAAAAATTATCCTCTTTCTTCTATTCCCCATGTACATGACCATCTCTTTTTCCCTTTCACTGACACACCCATGCCCAATTCTCCCTTTCTATTCCCTCCCCCACCTCAGCATCTCTTTCCCTCCCTTCCTCTATCCTCTCTCCCAAGTTGATGCTTTCTATGTCCAAAAATGCACTCCCCCCCTTCTGTGTCTCGCATTTGCCTTCCACGTTTGAGTCCAGTTAACAGCAGGGGTTGGAGGCAGCTTGAGCCGAGAGGCTCGTCTTCTTTTCCTGCCTGCAGCACACCACATGACCCGGAAGTCTTCCGCTGACATCAGAGGGAAGGCTTTGCGTCAGTCATGTGCAGCATGCAGGGCCAGTTGCACGTGACAGACGCGAAGCCTTCTCTCTGACTTCAGGGGAAGACTTCCGGGTTGGCTACATGTGGTGTGCTGCAGGTAGGAAAAGAAGACGAGCCTCACGGCTCGAGCTACCTCCAAACCCGCGGGATCCCTGAGTCCAAGAAGGGGGTCCCCACAGGATCCCCATGACCTGAGGGGGCATCCCCACAGGATTCCCATGACCCGAAGGGGGAACCCGCAAGTCCCACGGGATTCCCATCGTCCCTGTTCCCGTGCAACTCTCTAGTTTAGAGTGTTGCAGGCGCTGCTCTTTGGAAGGAGGTATGTAGGTCTCGCAGTCAGAGGGTCGGCAGGGTTTGGACGGGAGGGAGAGATGGAAAGATGGGAGGGTCAGCGGGGGTTCGGCTGCACGGCAGGGGGACTGCTCAAGGGTTCTGCTGCACGGGTTGGGATAGAAGCGGTGCAAGGGTTCTGCTGCACGGAGGGAGGGATAGAAAGATGCTGTGCACAATGTAAAGCAGGGGTAGGCAATTCTGGTCCTCGAGAGCCAGGTCAGGTTTTCAGGATACCCACAATAAATATGCATGAGATAGATTTGCATCTCAAGGAGGCAGTGCATGCCAATCCATCTCATACATATTCATTGTGGATGTCCTGAAAACCTGACCTGGCTCTCGAGGGACCGGAATTGCCTACCCCTGGTGTAAGGGTTCAGCTGCACAGGGGGACGGGAGGGACGGATAGAACAGGGATCTCAAAGTCCCTCCTTGAGGGCCGCAATCCAGTCGGGTTTTCAGGATTTCCCCAATGAATATGTATGAGATGGATTGGCATGCACTGAATCCATTGAAAGCAGTGCATGCACATAGATCTCATGCATATTCATTGGGGAAATCCTGAAAACCCTCAAGGAGGGACTTTGAGACCCCTGGGATCGAAAGATGCTGCAGAGGGCAGGCACAAGGGGATGGGCGAGAGGGGAGGACAGATGCTGCACACGTGAGGGAGAGAAAGGAAAGAGGAAGAACTGAGGTGAAGGAGAGGAAGGGAGAGATGACCACTGTACATGAGAAAAAAGAAGACCTAGTGCGTTTTTTGGGCCCAAAATTAACATAAGACACGGGACTTCCATTCACACTGCTTTGTTCCGCCTTCCTCCCATGCAAACTTTTTATTTCTTCCCCCCAACACACTTTTCCAGCGTTCTGCCCCCCCCCCCTCATCCCTCGCGACTTCCTGTTTCCGGTAAAGAGGGAGGAACGCGTCGGAGGAAAGAGCGGCGTTAGAAGGAGACGGTCACCCCCGAAGAAGGAAAGCTGCGGGACTGACGGCGGGCGATCTCAGGTATCAATCTGACGGTTGGGGGGTGGGAGGGGTCACGGAGAGGTGGTGCTGGCTCGCGGACGGACCGACTGGAATGCGCGCGAAGAGGGGGGGCGCGCGCGGGCCGCCGAAGCGTGTGACGTAATACCGTACTACACCGTTTTCAGTCGCGCCGGATTGGACGTTCTTGGCTGTTTGTTTTAACTGCTCGGAACGCTTCACAGTCGCTCTCCCCTCCCCGACAATAAACGTGGCTAAAACGACACAAAACGCCATGAGCCCTCCCTAGGGAGAGGGGCAGCGACTGAAAGGAGTTCAAAGAGCCAAGCAGGGTGGGGAAAGAGACTTTTGTTTTCTTGCGTAGCCGATTGGCTCAGGGGTAGTTTCGGGGTTGGTTTTTTTTATCCCGTGTAAACGAAATAGGCCCTGAGCCCAGTTATGCCCGTTTTCTTGTTGGGTTTGAGTTTATTGTGTTTGCTCTTTTTTGTCTTTCTTTGGTGCATGATCTGAGAGATAGAAGGGGGACTGCTCCCCCCCCCCCTGCTTGCAAGTTCTGTCGGGAGAGGTGAGTGGGGGGCAAAGCTAGGACCTTTGTTACTTCTAAAATACATTGCATTGGTGTTCTAGGCCAGGGGTAGGCAATTCCGGTCCTCGGGAGCCGGAGCCAGGTCAGGTTTTCAGGATATCCACAATAAATATGCATGAGAGAGATTTGCATTAGAGAATGATACGGTGACAAAATTCATCACCGTCCCGTCACCGCGGGAAACCATCTTCATGTCATTCTTTAAGGAAAGAGGGAAGAATCAGAGTATGAATGGCCACAACCACTGACCCGCAAGCTTTGCTTTGAAGAATGCTAGTGTAGAAGGACTGAGGTTGAAACAGACACTACAGAATGACAGTCTCTGGTATCCAGAGCAGATATTGTGATGTCATAATGCCTCATTCCACCAGTGCCTAAGAGCCAATCACATCAGTGATGTCACAATGGCTTCATTATCCTTGGCTCCCATAAGAATCAGAGTATGAATGGCCACAACCACTGACCCGCAAGCTTTGCTTTGAAGAATGCTGGTGTAGAAGGACAGAGGATGAAATAGACACTAGATAATGACATGGGATTATTTCCCGCGGTTATCTGCAGGGACGAGAACGGTGATGAATTTTGTCACCGTGTCATTCTCTAATTTGCATCTCAAGGAGGCAGTGCATGCAAATCCATTTCATACATATTCATGGTGGAGATCCTGAAAACCTGACCTGGCTCAGGCTCTCGAGGACCGGAATTTCCTACCCCTGTTCTAGGCCAGTGGTTCCCAACCCTCTCCTGACCACCAGGCTAGTCAGGTTTTCAGGATACCCTTAATGAATATGCATATGAGAGATCTGCATATGATGGAGGTGCCAGGCATGCAAATCTGCTCCATGCATATTCATTAGGGCTATCCTGAAAACCCAACTGGCCTGGTGTTGGGAACCACTGTTTTAGGCGGTTTACAATACGAGTAGGCTTGGGTATTTCCAGGGACAATACATGGTTAATAGATGTATGCATCGGGATCTGTGGAGGGTCGATCATGTTTAGTTAGATCGTTTGACAAATTTTTTGAATAGAAAAGTTTTAAGTTCTTTTCTGAATGTTTTGAAGTTGGGCTTCATAGTCAGCAATTGGAGAGATGGCGGTCTAGTTTTGCTGCTCTGTTGGCTAATAAATGAAAAACGAAAATAGTTGTGAATCTGTGAAATTATAACCAACAAGTTCAGGAAGTAATAATGACTTTCATTCATTAAAAAAAAAAAATCTATCACAAGACAAATAGTTCATAACATTCTACTTAAAAATCCATGTTTTAGTACCTGCCTGCAATGGGGGTAAAACCCACTCTTTTATTGCTGTCTGCTTGGACTACTACGACCACCTCTTCACAGATTTGTATTTCAACCATTTTACTCTGCTAGTCTATCCAGAATTAAGCGCTGCAGTTTTTCTTGTAGCATTGTTACAAGTATGCTACTTCTCCTTTCACAGCTCTACACTGGCTTTCTGGAAAACTAGGGACCTCCCTCCCCTTCAGACTCACTGAGCTCTGGAACAACCTTACCTCCCCCCTCCGGACCCTGAGCTCTCTCCAACTCTTCCGCAAACATCTGAAAACCTGGCTGTTTTCAAAAATGTAATACTTACCCCATCTTTGGCATTGTAAGCCCCCCAAATATCCTTTCTCTATACCCTTTAACCTTCATTGGAGTTCCTTTCTCTCTCAACCGTGCCGAGCTCTACGATTGTGGAGATGATGCGGTATATAAACCTAAAGTTTAGTTTAGTTTTAAAGTACTACTACAAGTGCATTTATTCTGCAGCTCCATACTACCTCTTCTTTCTTTCTCTCCTATATTCCTCTTATATAATAACAGCAGATAAAGATCAATCTGCCCAGCAAGGTGGCTAGAGTCATATATACCTGTCTGTCTGTTTATATTAGAGTATATACGTACACTTCTCCCTCCTGATTCGAGGTTTTTAGGACTCGCAATTTTGATTATTTGCGATTTCCTAAAACCGGAATCACCCCCACCTATTTCCCGCCTCTTGGACCTTACCTGGTGGTCTAGCAGTCTTTCAGGGCAGGAGCGATCTTCCTACGCTCCTGCCCCGTGCTGATCACTCATCCAAAATGGCTGCCGTGAGTTCCTGTCGTAGTGTTGAGAGGGAAACTCGCAGCTTGAACAGATGATTATATAAATCATATGTGATGAAGAACAATTTGTAAAACATGTCAACTTCACTTTCATACCATTAGTTGGAGACATAAATGTGTCGGTTAACCGTCATTTGTTTGCAAAAAACCATTTCTCACATTTAAAATGTCCAGACCATTCTTTGATGGCCGTGAGAATGGGGAAGGCTGATGGAACAAGTTTATTCTTCAAATTCTGTCCTTTAGTATGGGCCGTAAACATAGATTTATCTTTAAACCAGTCTAAACTCTTTAAAAGGTACCAATGTTTCCTTAGAATAAGAACATAAGAATTGCCATACAGGGACAGACCGAAGGTTCGTCAAGCCCGGTATCCTGTTTCCAACAGTGGCCAACCCAAGTCCCAAGTATCTGGCAGAAAGTCAAACAGTAGTAACATTCCAGAATTGAGATTGTGATGTCATAATGCCTCATTCCACCACTGCCTATGAGCCAAACACATCAGTGATGTCACAAAGGCTTGATTGTCCTATTCTTGGCTCACATAAGAGCTGCTATACTGGGACAGACCGAAGGTCCATCAAGCCCAGTATCGTGTTTCCAACAGTGGCCAACCCTGGTCCCAAGTACCCAGTAGAAAAACAGATTTTATGCTGCTTATCCTAGGAATAAGCAGTGGATTTCCTCAAGCCATCTTAATAATAGTCTATGGACTTCTCTTTTAGGAAATTTTCCAAACCTTTTTTTTTTTTTTTTAAACCCTATTAAGATAACTGATTCACCACATTGTCTGGCAACAAATTCCAGAGTTTAATTACACATCTGAAGAAATATTTTATCCAGTTTGTTTTAAATCTACTACTTATTAGGACTATGGGGGACATGCGATAAAGCTACTATTTTTGGAAAGAGTAAACAAGCGATTCACATATACTCTTTCTGCTCCACTCAGTATTTTATAGACCTGTATCATATCGCCCCTGAGCCATCTCTTCTCCAAGTTGAAGAGCCCTGGCCGCTTTTGACAGGTTTAGAACAAATGCTAGGAAGTTCTTTTTTACCCAGAGGGTGGTGGACACATGGAACGCGCTTCCGGAGGATGCGATAGGCCAGAGCACTTTACAGGGGTTCAAGAAAGGTTTGGATAGGTTCCTGGAGGATAAGGGGATTGAGGGGTACAGATAGAACCAGAGGTAGGTTATAGAAGTGGTCATGAACCACTTCACAGGTCATAGACCTGATGGGCCGCCGCGGGAGCGGACCGCTGGGCGAGATGGACCTCTGGTCTGACCCAGTGGAGGCAACTTCTTATGTTCTTATGTTCTCATAGGGATATCATCCCATCCCTTTTTATCATTTTCGTCGCTCTTCTCTGTACCTTTTCTAATTCCGCTATATCTTTTTTTGAGATATGGGGACCAGAATTGCACACAGTATTCAAGGTGTGGCTGTACCATAGAGCGATACAAGATACCTAGTACATTTGTGGTGAAAATTGTAAGCTCTTCAAATACAACAAACTACCTACTTGTACCTACATAAAGGTATTATTCTGTTCCTGGTGGGCTCACAATACAAATTAAAGGCGGTATGGTGGGAATTGTGCCTGGGTGCCATTGTTTAAAGTCTACTGCTCTGACCATTGCCCCTCTGATCTGCAGTGATGTCTGTGTGGCCATTTTCTCTCAAAATAATGCATTTATAAGTTACACATGTCTGTTTGGAAAATGCCTTTTCTTTTTAGATGTCTTCTGTGCAAATATATCTGCTACTAATCATTTCTATAGTGCTATTAGACACATGCAGCACTATACACATTATATGCAGGTACTTTCTCTGGCCCTAATGGGCTCGCAGTTCTTAAGTTTTTGTTCCTGTGGCACAAGGAGCCGCAGTGGGAATTGAACCCAGTTCTCCAGAATCACAGTCCACTACACTTTTAGGCTTTGGGTGTAATGAGCAAAGCATCTTGATTTGCATTTTGATGACTTTATTAAAAAAAAATGCTCTTCTGTATGTTGCAAGGCCTAAATTAGGATTCTAAATCTAACACCCTAAATTTGGGTAAAATTTCAGCCGAATATTTAAAACTTGTTCGTACACAGGACAACTAGGTAAGAACTGGGATGTTCGGTTTCCCAGTATTTTATAAAAGCTTTTGTATGGTGAGAAAGGGAGATCACACCACTATTTATTTAAAAATTTTCAATACCGCTTAAGCGCTAGACGGTTCAAATGAGTTAAAACAAACACGATAGTTGTGACAAACTAAAATCCATGTTAACCGGTTTTCCTCTCCTGCTTTCACAGGCAGCTATGACAGTGCAGTATATCACCCTACAGATCTGCAATGTAGTTACTTTGCTGACCCTCATCTGGACTGGACCCACTGCCGAAGCTGTCATTTATGCCGTAAGTCATGACTTGGGTCTGATGTTGCCAAATTATTTTCCATAGTAACTTAATATGTGACCCTCTCTGGGAAAAGTTCCCTTGTAGAAGACTCAACTCCTTCTAGCTTTTACTGTCTTGTTACTCTTTTACTCTTCTATGCATTTTGTCGATCCCTTGAATTGTACGTTGCCGTGACCTTAATTAGGCATAGAGAGACTCATAAATTGTAGATTAGATTAAAAGTTGACTAAAGTGGCCGATCTGAAATATTGAACGTGGGCATGTCTTCATGTTATCAGTCCATAAACAGTCTGAAAAAGTTACACGTTTGAACTTCTGTAACTAATAATTTTTTCACATACAGGGATGGAGTTTGTACTGTTGTATTACAAAATTGTTTTTGACAGAATTCGTTAAAACCTCATTTTTTTTTGTTTCTAGTGACTTTAGTCACGTTTTCCCAGAGACGGCTACACATATAATTTCATTCCTAGCTCTCCAAGTGTGTATCTCAGGGGTGTCCAATGTCGGTCCTCGAGGGCCGCAATCCAGTCGGGTTTTCAGGATTTCCCCAATGAGTATGCATGAGATCTATTTGCATGCACTGCTTTCAATGCATATTCATGGGGGAAATCCTGAAAACCCGACTGGATTGCGGCCCTCGAGGACCGACATTGGACACCCCTGGTGTATTCTTATTTGTGTGGCATAAAAAACATCTACAAGTCTCATCCATCAGCAAACATGTACCCAGAAATAATGCAGTTTTGCCAGGCCCTTCCAGCAGCAGCACTATCCATTGTGTACTATTAGTCTAAAAAGTGACTATTTGAGCCCAATATTCAAAGCTATTTAACTAGACAGTAGTGATTGTGCTCAGTGTCCTGGCTGCCGATGTTCAGCAGCATTTAACCGGGTAATGCCACTGAATATTGGCTCTTAACTGCCATGTGGCACTGCACAATTAGTGCCGGCAGTTGATGAGAGAAGCCGGCAATTATGTGAGCATCGGCTGTATTCCAAGTTTTTATTTAAAATCTGATAAAATCACTTTTTTAGAATTTCAAAGTGATGTACGATAAAAATAGAGGAGACAGACAATTATTGGAGGAAGCACTGACTTCCTGAGAATGAGAGGAAAGTAAAGGGAGGAACTCCAATCGAAATAGGAAAGAGAACAAAAAAGGTATTATTCAAAAGCGTCCCTGAATAGGTAACTTTTTTAAATTTCTCTTTAAACTTGTCAAGGGTTTTTACCACCCTTACCTAGGCCGGTAATAATTTCCAAATTTGAGGAGCTGTGACTGAGAAAAGTGTGTTACGTCTGGTGTTAATTTTTCTCCGCACCAATGCCCAGATAGCTAATCAATACTATAAACTCCTCTACCTTTGCCAAAAGGTGCTTAAAAAGATACAAAAAAGAAGGCAAAAAATGTCAATAAGGACTCTATGAGTGTGTGTATCAGCTAATCACTGCTAACAAACCAAACCACACAACTATGTCAATTAAGGAGTAGGGACGCTCTCAGTGTGAGGTTATTAGCGACGGGAGAACAAACTCCAGCGCTTCCACTTACAAAGACGGAGGTGAATCACCCCGCCTGCACACCATCATCGGGCGTCCCTAGTGTGCAAAATCAACTGTGCGGCATTAATAACAATGAATAAGTCACAAACAGTGAACTAAGTGAGAGAGTGAATCAAACTGAAAACCCACTCATAGAGTCCTCCCCAGCCTAATCCCCAAGATGCAAAATGAAACCACAGCCAACTTAGCTTTTAAAGTGAGCCAAATGAAGTCAATGAGAATTGCAGGAGACCAGAATAGTCATTGGATAGCTAATCAGGCAGATAGGAGCACACAAAAGGCAGATCTAACTGTGTAGATGCAAATATTGATTATTGGCCAGCACCCACACAACTTTCAGGTTGATGGCTGATTCCAACTGGTGCCCTGACATGTCTTGGGATTGAATATCTGGGTTTAATTCTGCCTGCTGCTGTCAATTGATTAAAAAGGACTGACAATCGCAGACTGAATATCGGCCCCATTGTATCCTGCCTCCTGGTCTTTTGCTCTTTCCATTTCTACCAGAGCTTATATATAGATATTAGGGACTGTGAGTGAGAGCTTTTTTTTTTCATAAATATTTTATTAGATTTTAAATAAAAATCATAATATATAGAAACAAATGGACAATGCTGATACAATAAATAGAAAACATTAGTCGTGATATGCTGTAAGAGTATCATATTAACTGTCCCAAAATGTAATGTAATGTAATTTATTTCTTATATACCGCTACATCCGTTAGGTTCTAAGCGGTTTACAGAAAATATACATTAAGATTAGAAATAAGAAAGGTACTTGAAAAATTCCCTTACTGTCCCATTTAAGCAAAGATTCCCATATTTTGTTAAATCTTCTCAAATTGCCACACTTAACTGCAAGCATTTTTTTTTCATATTTAGCATATAAACACACCGAATTCCACCAATTATTGTAATCCAGCTTAGAATAATCTTTCCAGTGAAAAAGAATTGATTTAATAGTTATCATAACTAGATTTTTCAGTAATTGGACTTTATAAGTATCTAACTCAACATCTATATCAATAGTGCCAAAAAATAACTAGTCTATAAGATATAGAAAGTAACTCAGAAATGGATGACCAAACTTTATCCCAGTAGCTCTTTTTTTTTTTTCCTGTCAGCAAAACTCATTTCTCTCCTGTCAGCAATTAAAACTCACTTCTCTCTTCAGAGTTGATTTATTTTTTTTTTCTTGTCAGCAATTAAAACTCACTTCTCTCTTCAGAGTTGTGTTTTATTTTAATCGCCACTTATCTGCACCTTAGTGTTCACCTCCATTCATCAATATTTGTTAACTCCATACTGTTGGTTAGCTTTGGTTTCTGTCAGCTCTGTTAACTTAGTTTAAAAATTTTTTTTATAGTACGGTAAAACCTTGGTTTACGAGCATAATTTGTTCCAGAAGCATGCTTGTAATGCAAAGCACTCATATATCAAAGCGAATTTCCCCATGGGAAATAATGGAAACTCAACGATTCGTTCCACAACTCCAAAACTTTAATACAAAATACTATACTATACGTACTTGTATTGCATGACCTCGCTCATTTAGAACAGTCACTACACTCTCTCAGCGTCAGAGAGAGAACCATCGGCTCAGTTGTGATGATGTGACACATATATACTGTATGTACTCGTATTGCAAGACTTTGCTTGCTTAGAACAGTCACTACACTTTTGCAGCGTCGGAGAGAGAAGAACCATTGACTCAGTTGTGATGTGTGTATACTGTATGTACTTGTATTGCAAGACATTGCTTGTATATCAAGTTAAAATTTAATTAAATGTTTTGCTTGTCTTGCAAAACACTTGCAATCCAAGTTACTTGCAATCTATGGTTTTACTGTATTTCTTTTCAAGATTATGCAAGGTTTTAATACCTCATGTGTGGGCCATTGATTACATATTCTAATGATCAGACACCTTAACCACCCCTTTTTTTATTATATAAGGTTATAAGTAGGGTGGGATTGGGATATATGATATTTGTTTTAAACTGGTTTATTACTAATGGGTGGGGAGGGATTCTTTTATGTTTTGATGATTATAAGTAAGAATGTCAAGTGATTTGTAAAATGTATTTTTGATTGAATATTATACACTTGTTGTAAGATATGAAAACGAATAAAGATTTTTAAAAAAAACCCTCATGTGATCCTGGAGAAAAAATAGTTGCTCTGCAGGCTATGATTCTTTTTCTTGTACTGTCATAAAGTTCCTCTAAAAAAGATATATGTGAGCTCTCAAGAATGCACATCGGTTGCGTGGATAGGAAAGCGCTGCATTTGTACCGACATGGGCAACGTTTCACTTTCCACCTTCTTTCTTTCCAGTATTCCAATTCCTTCATGGTTTTTTATGACCTGCCAGCCTTTTTTGGAGCTTCCCTGCCCAAGGAAGGGCTAAAGGTAAAATTTGATGCTATGTCTTTATTATCCACGTGTGAGGGTGGAAAAGGATTTCAGTAGTTGTCTCTTCCTCTCTTTTTTTTAATGCAAGATAATTTATTAGTGAACAAAAAGCATACAGTACAATCTGTAAAAAACTCTTAAAAGGATTTCTGATAAGATAACATTAAGCACTGTCGTTGGTATCCAAAGAACAAATGCAAAAACCATGAAGTAACACAAAAATATCTTGCATAGCAAAAGACAGGTTTCTCCTGCCTTTTTTTTTTATCAGGGGGGTCATATTTAATATTTCATAACATTCGGAGAGCACACTTAACACGCTCTCTTTCTCGCCCATGTCCCTTCCTGTCTTCCCCTAGGTCAGGGGTAGGCAATTCCGGTCCTCGAGAGCCGGAGCCGAGCCAGGTCAGGTTTTCAAGATATCTACAATGAATATGTATGAGATGGATTTGCATGCACTGCCTCCTTGAGATGCAAATCTATCTCATGCATATTTATTGTGGATATCCTGAAAACCTTACCTGGCTCCGGCTCTCCCGGGATTGCCTACCCCCTGACCTAGGTAGTATTGCCTCTGTCTCTCTCCCCCTTGCCATCCAGTATCTGCTCTATCTAATCCCAAAATAAAAAAATCTTTTTTTTTTTCTACCTGGTCATTTTATTCTTCACATCACATTGCTCTCAGGCTCTAGTTTCCGTTTCCATCTGTCTCCTGACCATTTAACATGTTTTCTTTCTCCATGCTCACCATTCATCTTCCATTTCTATGTATGTCTTTTTCCCACAAGTTCAGTAAGCATCTCCCTTCTCTGTCTCCTATACTTCCCTTTCTAATATTTTCCCTGTGCCCATCGCCCTGCCTTCATCATCACTATTCTGTGTCCCTATCCTCTCCGTACCCAGTGTTGATCCTCTGTGTCCCTATGCCCCCCTCCCAAATCCAACATCTCTCTCCTGCGTTCCTCTTCTCTCTCATGTCTAGCCATCTTCTGTATCCATATACCCTCTTGTGTCTGGCATTGCCCCACTGACTGCATCCATATACCACCCCCATAAAGCGTTCCCCTTTGTCCCTGTTCCTATGCTCCCATCCATGCCCACATCTCCCCTCTTTTTGTATATCTCCCTGTTTACAGCTTCTCCCCTCTTACTCCATTACTTCAACTAAGAATAATAATAATAATAAAAAAGAAATAAGAATCATTGAAAGTAATAAATATCAATTGGGTGTCCTCTATTCACATTTTTCCCCTTTTAGTCTTGTTATTAAAAAAAGATATTTTTTTTTTTAAAAATATTATTTCACTGTCAATCGGAGAGAATGCCACCTTCCTCTTTGTGTTGGGGAAGGGATTAAAGGTTGTTGATCTTGTTGTTTCTTTATGATATTTGCACATTTCTGCATTTTTGCTGCCGAGTTTTGTATTTTGTCTGGTTGTGACCTCTTTCACTTTCAATAAAAATATATATTAAAAAAAAGGTTGTGGGTAGGTAAGGAGGAATCTCCCTCCCCCCCCCCCCGCCCCCCTTCTGTCTTTTGAAGAGAGCTGGGGATGGCTAGTAGACAAGCAGGACATCATACCATGGCTTGCTCTGTAGAGGAAGGGCTACTATTTTGCTGACTTTGCTGCTGCTCTTTACAGGGTTTCTTAGTTGAAGCAAATCCTCAGAATGCCTGCACACCCATTGAAGGTCCCCCGGCAGCATCGGGCAATGACTCCTTCATTGCTCTCATTCGACGATACGAATGCAACTTTGATGTGAAGGTCAGTGGGTGCTCACTTGTCTTCTTGTGAATAAAAACTCATTCATGCTCGTTGGCACAGTAACATTTTGCATAGCCATGCAGAACACCTGGATTCAGCTCCAGGTCTGGAGATGCTGCAGAAGTATAGCTTAAAAGCCTTTGTGGGAAATTGACATTCCAGTCATACCACAGTGGTGGCTCCTAGTGGCTGAGATTATGACCCTTGTTTGCAGATTTCTAGAAGAGAGCCCTGGTATGTTTATATTTGGCTAAGAACTGTCTTGCAATAACTGAAGTCAGCCTGATAAGGGATATAAAATGAGAGAAAATGCCTGGACAATAGTAACAAATGTCTTACAGTAGAGAATGACACGGGGACAAATTTTTCCCCATCCTTGCAGGAACTCAATTTCCCTGTCCCCGCGAGTTTCGTCCCTGACGCTGCCCCATTCCTGTAAGTTCTGCCTTAACCGCCCAAGCCTCGAACACTTAAGATTTGAAAGTGTTTGAGGCTTGTGCAGATGAGGACGGAGCTTAGGCATTGGTGGAATGAGGCATCATGACATCACAATCTGAGCTCTAGAATGTTGCTACTTAGGATTTGAAAGGGTTTGAGGCTTGTGCAGATGAGGACGGAGCTTAGGCATTGGTGGAATGAGGCATCATGACATCACAATCTGAGCTCTAGAATGTTGCTACTTAGGATTTGAAAGGGTTTGAGGCTTGTGCAGATGAGGACGGAGCTTAGGCATTGGTGGATTGAGGCATTATGACATCACAGAGTAGCTCTAGAATGTTGCTACTTAGGATTTGAAAGCGTTTGAGGCTTGTGCAGATGAGGACTGAGCTTGCAGGATTGGGGTGGGGACAGGAAAAGAACTCGCAGGGACGGGAAAAAATTTGTCCCCCGTGTCATTCTCTACCTCAGTGGTTCCCAACCCTGTCCTGGAGGAACACCAGGCCAATTGGGTTTTCAGGCTAGCCCTAATGAATATGCATGAAGCAAATTTGCATGCCTATCACTTCCATCATATGCAAATCTCTCTCATGAATATTCATTAGGGCTAGCCTGAAAACCCGATTGGCCTGGTGTTCCTCCAGGACAGGGTTGGGAATCACTGCTCTACTTTACAGTGCCAGATATTCATGCTAGCTCTGATTGAGCTGGGAGCCCAAAGATGCAGTTGGTTCTAAAAAGTCCCTAGATAACTTCTTTATTTGCAGTAAGAGGTGCTGATTTTTTTTTTGTCCTTTGTAGGTGCTTCACGCTCAACTAGTAGGTTATCAAGCAGTCATTGTACATAATGTGAATTCGGAGAGCCTGTTGACCATGATGTGGAACAATGGTGAGTGCAAGGAAAGGTTTTTAAAGAATCTTACAACTCCAGCTAGTAATGGATTGAAGGACACAGGAGAGAGCGCTGTATCACAGGACAGCTGTTGTCTCCTCAGGATGGAATTAGGGGTGGGAGACTTGTGCAATCACATGGGGTTGGGGAGGCACAAAGACCATGCAGCAAAGAGCTGCCGCCCTCTTTGACTGGAAATAGCAAAGGGTGGCAGGGGGGTGCAGAACTGAAATTGGAGGGGGAGGGAATTTTGCTGTGTTAATGGAGAGCTGCTGCTGGTTTTGAATGGAGTTGGAATGGGGGGGATAATTTCTCTTACTTTTTCGCCAATTGGCAGTTGTGTTTATGTGTCTAAACCGGCAGTTGTGTATCCCGGTTTCTCTTAGAATTCAATTCAAATGTGCTTGCATCTCTTTCAAAATTTTATATATTTTTATTCCCCTCGCTCCCTTATTATGGAGCGTTTACAGATTCTCCTATGCAAGAGGCATCCAACATTTCAAACCCTCCCTTCCTTCCAGAAAAGGAATTAAAGGAGTTAAGATCTTTAGTCAATCTTTGGTTTTTAAACTTTTGCAACTATGGAATGAACTCCCCTTAACTTTGAGGAGCTCCAGTCCTTTCTGATCTTTTCGTAAATTTCTAAAAACTTTTCTATTTCCTAACCATTTTGACAATTAATTCTCTTTTGAAACCTCTATTTTTATTTCTTTCAGTTCTTATGTAATTGTTGTAAACCGAGTTGAGCTTCCTTAGGTTGATGACCCGCTATTTAAAGTTAAGCTTTACTTTGGTTTTAGTTTCTAGAGACTGCACCTTCAAAAAGATATATAAAACAGGATGGAATCTGCCCAAAGGAAGGCTAGTAATATGGTCAGTGATCTTCATCATAAGATATATGAGAACAGACTTAAAGATCTCAATGTTTATACTTTGGAGGAAAGGCAAGAGAGGGGGAGATATGATAGAGACATTTAAATACCTGTTGTGACAGATGTGCATGAGGCAAATCTCTTTCATTTGAAAGGAAGTTCCGGAATGAGAGGGCATAAGACGAAGTTAAGAGGTGATAGGCTCAGGAGTAATCTAAGGAAATACTTTTTTACAGAAAGGGTGTTAGATGCATGGAATAGTCTCCCGGTAGAGGTGGTGGAGACACTGTGTCTCAGTTCAAGAAAGCGTGGGACAGGTGCATGGGATCTCTTAGGGAGAGGAGGAGATAGTGGTGCTGCGGATGGGCAGACTGGATGGGCACTTTGGCCTTTATCTACCTTCGTTGTTTCTATGTCTTGTTTCTAACGTCTACCCTGTAGGGTCATGAATGAAGAGGAATTGACTTGTAAGAGCAACAGAACTATTATTGGGGCAGATGGCACACTAGAGGCGGTTCCTTTCATTTCCACCTTCTTTGTTTCATTTATAGTGGTTTAAAAGTGTTGTTGTTTAATGTTTTATATTTAGAGAGAACAGACTTATGTCATTTCAGGGAGTTTCCTTGCACCCCTCTCTTATGTTTGCACTCGAGGGCTCGCTAGAAGCTTTGGTACCAATTGAGGGGGTGGAGCTCATCCCAGAGTGATGGCAGGTGGAGAATGAAAACATAGAAACATGATGGCAGATAAAGGCCAAATGGCCCATCTAGTCTGCCCATCCGCAGTAGCCATTATCTCTTTCTCTCTCTGAGAGATTCCAAAACAAAACGGTGGGCTCTCTACACCCCTCATGGCTGATGAGGGTTTAACCCGCTGGTCAGGACTACCATTCCTGTTTACAAGACAGAAGATTAGCAATCTTTCCTTAGCATCCCTGATGAGCACCTACTTTTTGTAATGGTGTACTAGTCAGAGTATTAGAAAGCTAGTGCACTGAAGCAGGTTTGACACCCTCCCCCCCCCCCCCACTCTACTGCTAATGGCACTGCCATGGGTGCAACTCCTCTCTCCTGTACTGTAAAGCATAGAGATCCTTCTCAACGTGTGAGAAGAATTCAACCAGAACAAGTGTACTGCCACCTGCTTTCTCTCTTTCCCTGCAGAAACAATAAAGCAGCAGATCCAAATCCCATCGGTTTTTGTGGGTGAAAGCAGTGGTAACTCCCTGGCTGCCAACTTCACCTATTACAAAGGGTATGTAAATTTCAGAAGCTACACATACTGGGGGGTGATAAGAAAGGGACCTCCCCCACAGCAGATGAGCGCATTGGCTGATTCCAGTCTCCTTAGCGAGATGTTTGATTTACAATTAGAGAATGACACGGGGACAAATTTGTCCCCGTCTATGCCCCTGCCCCGTTTCTGCCAGCCCTGTCTCCATCTGCACAAGCCTCGAAAGGCAGAGCTTGCAGGAATGGGACAGGGACAGCGACAGCGACAAAACTCATGGGGACGGGACAGGGAAATTGAATTCCTGCGGGGACGGGGATAAATTTGTCTCCTCGTCAGTCTCTAATTTACATTGCTTTTTTAAGTTTAAAGCTACAGTTCTAGTTGATAAAGAATTTTTTTTTCTTAGATAATTCATGGGGATGCACAAAAGTGGTCGGGTTCTTTTGGTAATTTTTTGCTTTTAGAATGGAAACCGCACAGATGAGCTCTTCAGCCTTGGATAAGTATTGTTTCTTTTGGACATGTTTTTCACTTTTTGGTATGGTTTTTGACTTTGTTTGTGATTTTGTGTGAGTTTTTTGAGGGGGTTTGGCTGGCAGGGTTTGTGTGGGGGTCGCTCAGGTTGCTTGTGTTGAGTTTCATTTACTCACTTTGATTGTTGATTGGTTTGATTTCTGCACACACAGGGCGCTCGATGATGGTGTGCGGGTGGAGGCTTATGGCCTTGGCCCAGAAGTGAAGTGTCGGAGCTGTGCTCCTATCACTGAGGGTTCACACTGAGAGCGCCTTATAACATCATATAATGTGACATGTTCTTTGACATATTACACTATATTTGGTTTGCAAGTTGTGAGCCAAGTTAGGCACTTTGAGCTTCCCCCTCACAGACCTTGATGTGATTTTTAGTGTCGGCAAAGCTTTAAAAAAAAAATTTTGTTTTAAATCTTTTTTTTTTTTTTTTAAATTCTTTATTCATTTTTCATCTTACAACAAGCGCACAACATTATATCATTTAAAACTTTTACACAACACTTGAATTTCCTTCTATTATCATCGTAAAAACATAAATTTAATCCCCTCCCACCCACCCTTCCCTCAATATATTCCAATCAAAAGTATCATATAAATAATGTAATCTTATTATAATGATTAAACTTTAAATAAAATTTCATAGCATCCCCCCTAAGTATAAATATACTGTCAATGGAAAATGATGTATGTTTAAATCATTTTTATTAATTCAAATAAGGTATAGCGTGAGTTACATCTTATCTCCATTACAGAAATACAGAAACTCCCATTGCCCTCCCAACTCAATCTAGGAACAGCAGCAACAAAAGAGGTTACGGTAGCTTCAAACAAATAAGTACTAGTTGAATAATCTGCTTCTTGCTGTGGGCTTCAGAGTATTACAGAACGGTAACCAGCATTTACAAAATAAAGACCCTTGTCTCGAATCCAAGTTGGTAATAGCTTGACATTCAAGACCAGCCAGTTGTAGCATCAAAAATCATTTTTAAGAAATGAATTACCTAACGGTGACATCTGGCTGAAAAGGCACCAGGTTTCAAAAAGAGCCACATCATGTGCCTCTCAGCCAGAAGACCAATGTTGTGAGTAAGAGGAGGATATGCTCAAATTCCTAATTTTAATCAGACCTTATGTATAAGTCGCAATTTCCCTTACCCTCTCCTTTAGTCTTAGCCATGTTTTAAAAATTATTCTTTGTTACCCTCCAGATGTGTTTTCCCTAAATGTACTTTTTAAAAAAAAAAAATTCTTTATTCATTTTAAATCATAAACAAGTGTACAATAATATATCCATTAAATTTCAATGTAACACTTGAAAATCTTAATCATATCATCAAGAACAAAAGTATATATCCCCACCCCCCCACCCTACTGAAATTAAAATTCATGAATCATTTTCAAACATACAATAAGTGTACAGAAATATAATCATTATAATTTCAATACAACACTTGAACATTTTTCCAAATCATCTAAAATAAAAATATTAATCCCCTCCCTCCCGCCCTATCTAAAGAAATAAAAAAACAAACTCTCAATGGAAAATATACCACCCCCACCCCCCAATGCGTAAAATATAATCTCCCATAAAAAGTGATGTCTACTCATTACAATATTTTGTACTTTTATCTTCTTTAAAGATTGTAGTTCCTCTCTCCTTTTGTATCGGTAATTATTTGTACGTTACATTGTACGTTTATTTGTATAAAATTGTTTCATTTTTTGTCTCCTAATTTTAAATTGTCATACGCATTGAAGTACTTGACTTTGCATGTACAACAAACTTAATAAACTTGAAACATTTTTTTTGTTGTTTAAATTTAGAGTATGATAAGCCAATCTAGTATTATTAGAAGAATGTCTCTTAGCAACAAATCCTGTTTGGTGCATATCAATAATAAAAGGGAGAGCCTTAGCCAATCGTAAAGAAATCGTAAAATGGAAAGAACAATTGCCAGACAAAAAGGGAATTATAATAATTTTAAAAAGATTTGGGGGCCATTGATAACATATTGTAATGATTAGACACCTTTTTACATTAAAAGTATAATTATAACTATGGGAAAGGGGGATATATATATATATTATTGGTTTAATCAATATTTTTGAATATATTATATGTAAGATGTTTGATTTATAATATTTGTGGAAAGGGAGGTTGGGGAAGGGGCTTAATTTATGTATTGAAGATGATATTAGAAAAGAAATTCAAGTGATATATATGATTAATTTGATGTCATATTGTACACTTGTAAAATTGAAAAATAAATAAAGAATTGGAAAAAAAAACCCCAAAAACTTGAAACTTGATAAAATTAGGGGAAAACATCCACGTAACTAACTGGTTCTTTTATAAAAGTGCACTGCCAAGCAGTACACCTTTGTAACAGCCCATCTAAATTGAAGAAAACTTTCACCACTGTATCCTTGGCTGAAGGCTGGTTCCAAGGAATGTTGAGAAGCTCTTGAGCTGGTAAAGATAGGCAAAATAGTTAAAATCCCCTCTTTTTATTCTCATTTCTTTTCTCGTTTTTGAAGAGAGCTTTTGAAAACACCTCCTGCTTAGATATGTCCCCTGTTAAGAGTCTAAGTAAATCCAGAGTTGGGAAGAGAGGCACTGGTATCCTACGATCACTAGAACAGTGTTCTTCAACCACCAGTCCGTAGAAATTTCCTGCTGGTCCGCAGGGTCGGAACGTGCATCGGGCCCCAGTCACCGGTCCACGGTGTGATCGATACGGCTTTGTCTTCGTGCTGGCTCCCTCTTCCTCGGTGCTGCAGTGCACAAAGCCGTGGACAGAGGCTCCTACGCGCGTCCTGTACCTGAACCGGAAGCCTTCTCTCTGACTTCGCAACGTCAGAGGGAAAAGCTTCCACGGCTTTCTGCACTGCAGCACTGAAGAAGAGGGAACTGGCCTGAAGATAACACTGGGGGGCAGGCCAGAAGGCAAGGCACAGCATGGCAGGAGGAAGACAACAACGGTAGGGGGAATGATTTTATTTTTTTAATTTAGTGATCAATTTACATCAGCTTTCTATTCAGGAAGAAATGCATTTGTTTCTTTTCCTCTGGGGTTGTACTGCATGCAGAGTCTTGCACCTTAGGGTTTGTTTGTATATATTAGTACTTTTAGTTTTTGGTCTCAGTTATCTGTGTTCTGGTAGGAATGAATGTTGAGAAGCATACAGGGTGCTTGTGTAGTTTAATTTTGTGGTTAACCATTATGTGTTGTTAATGTGTGTATGTGTGTATATATATATATATATATATATATATATATATATATATATATATATATATATATATATATATATATGAAAAATGAATGGAAAAAATGGTGTTACAATTAGTACTATTATGGGGGCGGGGTCTGGGGCAGAGATTGGGTGGAGATGGGCGGGGTCTGGCCTACGACTTAGCCCAGTGTTCTTCAACTGCCGGTCCACAAAATAATTATTTTATTTCCGCCGGTCCATAGGTGTCAAAAGGTTGAAGAACACTGCACTAAAACTCCAACAGATGTTGCACTTACACATTTATAGTCTGAATGCAGGGAGCAGAGAAGGAGATTCCTTTTGCTTGTCTTGTAATAAAAGATTTTTGTTCTCTCGGAACATTTTGCTCTTGTCTTTTGTGAGAAATCTTTGGCCTTTTAGTGTTTTAGAAAAATGTGAAGATGGAAAGAAAGCTTAAGAAAAGATCTGATGTTAAAGTGGATGCCTCTAATGCCAAATAGTGGTGGTGTTTTCAGAGCTGGACTTGACTCTTCAATGCCGTGAAGTACCTTGTTATGCAACTTGAATCCTACAGGTCGCAGTCATTCCTTGTTTATATCCAGAGCACAAACTCTCCAAATATTCAGTAAATGCTCTGCCGTATGCATCCCACAGCAAAGTTAGACACTTGCATGATTTGATATTTAGCGTAAAAACAGCCATTTAGTCCAGCAGCCATATTGTTTGTGGAGAATCATTGAGGGTAAGCCGCTTCTGGCCGTGGACTGAACTAACCCTGGATGTTTGATGCCAGGGCATGTGCGGCTCCTGCCATTGAATATCCGGCTATGACCACCAATCCAGAAGTTAACTAAGCCATCAACCAAAATTCAGACTGGTGCCCCATTAACTTGCTACGTAACATTGGGATAGCTGGTTGCCACTAGCCAGCCATGTTGCTGCTCTGGTTAGCTAATAAAGGGCATGGAGGACCTCTCATATACTGACAGACTGAAAAAGCTAGGGCTTTTCTCCCTGGAAAAGCGGAGACTTAGAGGAGACATGATAGAAACCTTCAAGATCATGAAGGCATAGAAAAAATAGACAGGGACAGATTTTTCAAATTAAAGGGGATCAATAAGCACAAGGGGGCACTCAGAGAAATTGAAAGGGGAGAGGTTTAGAACAAACGCCAGGAAGTTCTTTTTCACACAGAGGGTGGTGGATACATGGAACGCGCTACCGGAGGATGTGATAAACAGGAGCACGCTACAGGGGTTCAAAGAAGCTTTGGATAGGTACTTGGAAGACAAAGGGATTGAGGGGTACAGATAAGAGTAGAGGGATGGGATTAGAGGTAAGTTACAAAATTAATCAGGGACCACTGTTCAGGCACTAGGCCTGATGGGCCGCCGCGGGAGCGGACATCTGAGCAAGATGGACCTCTGGTCTGACTCAGCGGGGGCAACTTCTTATGTTCTTAGTGGTGATAGCAACACTGAAGGTTTAAGTGCTGCTGAATACCTGGTGCTGACTTACTCAGTTTAACCCAGGCAGGAGCCTTTTGAATATTGACCCTCACTTTCTAGGTTTCATACACCTTTTAAGAGCTGGCCTTTTGAAAGGGAGTGTCGGCTTCTCAGTGGGAATTCTTATAGTCTCTAGTTCTCAGCAGATGTCTTCCCTTGACCTCAGTGGGTGGTTTCCTCTTCCCCCTGCAGTCTTCTTCTGCCCTATTAAGGTTATCAACCTCTATAGCGTAGTGCATGAGCTTTATTTATTTGTAACACTTTTCTTCTGCACTATCAGTAAGTTTCTAGGAGGATCACATTCAGATACTCGAGCATTTTTTTTTTTCCTTATCTGTCCCAGCAGGCTCGTACTCTTAACATAGCCGGGGTAATGAGGGATTAAGTGGCTCTCCCAGGGTCACAAGAAGCAGCGTGGGGTTTGAACCCACAACCCCAGTGTGCTGAGGCTGTAGCCACACACTCTCCTATATACTCTGAATACTACTTAGTCTGCCTCTTCAGGGATGAATGGAGAGCTGGAGACGGACATTGTAAGGTAGAAGTTCTCCAGTAGTAGACAGCAGGAGATATCTCCTGGACACATACTTTATTTATTTCTAAAATTTATATCCCACCTATTATTTAAGTTCAGATGACAGAACATACAGAGACTTTTCTCTTTAAAGAATTCAGAATTGACCCCAGCCTGTCATATTCCAGGGCTCTGCCAACAATCTGTGTGTTAAGACTTCTTCCATCCATACTGATTCCAAACTCTGTAGTAACTTTGTATTCTCCTTTCTGACAATCAGTGATTCTCTTATACTCTTCTGCAACTAAGTTCCCTCTTGTATTGTCTCCCTAACATAGCAATTCCTTTTCCTGATGCATCCAGCAGCATCATATCTCTGAGGTAACTAATCCAATAAGGTTCATTTATAGTCTGTCCTAGTTTTTTGGCTCCCAGATGTTCAGGGCTGCTTTTTTTTTTTTTTTTTTTTACTGATAGCAGAAGCAGGATGATAGAAGTGTGGGAGCTGAGGAAAGCTGGCCTGTCTCCAGGTTGTCTTGGTAGATTTGCGTGAGCCGAGGTGTGACATCACAAAGCCCTTCTCTTCATTTGTGACATCACTAGCTGGGAGGAAGTGGCCTGCAGGTGTCACTCACTCAGAGCTGCTTGTATGGATGATCCTTGAGCCCTGCATTACTAAGGAATCGCAGGCATGCAGGCTGGGCAGCCCTTTGTAACAACAACTAGCTTGTGCCAACTGACAGACTCTTGTGTGAGGGGGGGGGGGATGCATGCCCCTGAGTCCCCTTGTCCACAATGATTGCCTGCGTGGTCCTGCTGCTACTCTCTGTGGTGTTGGAACTACTTTCCCCACATTACCGTGTGTGCCTGTACAATTCACCCCTCAGGACCTTTCTGCTGCTTCTCTTCTTCCACAGTGCCCATGTCATCCTCGTGCCTGAGTCCAATTCCCTCCTGGGTTATTACCTCATCCCCTTCACTGGTGTGGTTGGCATCATCATCGTTGTCATGTGCACTATTTTGGTAAGTGCTCGGTAGTAAGGGGGGGGGGAAGAGGCGAATATAAATTGGGCCCACAATTCTCTCTGCTGCTGCATTGGTGTGGTTCATGCAGCAGTACAGAGACCAGATATTTGACTGGATGAGCAAGTAGCATAAGCTGCCCCTGCCCTCTTCACTTTTATTCCTGTCTATTTTGGTCTCGCAGCATCTAATATTATCCAAATAGGTTAGCGATATAACCCTGTTGCCTGATCATGGCACATCTAGCCTTTTAGCAGAAATCACAGCAGCAAGACACTTACGGGGCCTTTTACTAAGGTACGGTAGCCGATTTAGCACGCACTAATCGATTAGTGCATGCTAAACGCTAACGCAGTGGTTCCCAAACCTGTCCTGGGGGACCCCCAGCCAGTCAGGTTTTCAAGATATCCCTAATGAATATGCATGAGAGAGATTTGCATACCTGTCACTTCCATTATATGCAAATCTCTCTCATGCATATTAACTATGTGCAAGGTGGTGCTTACCATAAGACCCAGTCACATATTTTATTTGTCTGCTAGCTGCCCAGTTGAGTTACTAACCCCCCTCTTTTACAAAAGGTGCGCTAATTGATTTAGCGCATGCTAAAAGCCAATGCGTCCATTATAGTCCATGGATGCGTTAGCACAGTGGTTCCCAAACCTGTCCTGGGGGACCCCCAGCCAGTCAGGTTTTCAAGATATCCCTAATGAATATGCATGAGAGAGAGTTGCATACCTGTCACTTCCATTATATGCAAATCTCTCTCATGCATATTCATTAGGGATATCTTGAAAACCTGACTGGCTGGGGGTCCCCCAGGACAGGTTTGGGAACCACTGTGCTAACGCATCCATGGACTATAATGGACACATTGGCTTTTAGTATGCGCTAAATCGATTAGCGCACCTTTTGTAAAAGAGGGGGGTTAGTAACTCAACTGGGCAGCTAGCAGACAAATAAAATATGTGACTGGGTCTTATGGTAAGCACCACCTTGCACATAGTTAATCTAACAGAATCACCGATCTCCTTTAAAGCCAGTACTTTTATCTCTGAAAACAAAGGCGCAGCCCATTCATTAGCGATTGGACAGCAGTGCTGGCTGTAATATCAAACTCCCTGCTTGATAATACAATGCTGTCCATTTCGTATTCTGGCAGATTGCTCGTTGCGTGCAGCACCGGAAGCGCCTGAGGAGAAATAGATTATCCAAGGACCAGCTGAAGAAAGTGCCCATTCATAAATTTAAGAAAGGTGAGATCAAGTGCTGTGATGCAAACTACTGCTGTAATAACTTCTGTATAAGGTTTCCACCAAGATATTTTATTGCTTACACTTCTGGTTACATCCCTACATTAAAAAAAAATAATAATAATAATCTCAGCTGGTTGTGCTGTAAATTTTCATGTTAGTACTTTGTGCTAATCTTCCAACAGTGGCCAGTCCTGGTCAAGAGAATGTGCAGGTCCCAAAAAGAACAGAATTTCTCATGCAGTAGGTCATTTCTAGTACTGCCCGATGCGCCAGTTCTAATCGATTCACTTTACTGAATTGATTTGTTGTCCAAGAAAATCAGACTTGCTGATTCAGCAACCCCCACCCTGGTGAGACCTGACATACTTCTGAGGTCTCCTAAAGCAGCAGCAGCAGTAGTGGTGGCGCTCTAAATAGGCTGATTTGCGGCCTTCCCTTTGCCGCATTACTGATGTCATCATTGACACGGCAGAGAGAAGCCCTAGCGTGATAGGCCGCAAAACAGCCTGTTCAAAGCTCTGCTGCTGTTTTAGGAGGCCTCGGAGGTATGTCAGGTCTCACAGTGGGAAGGTCGGTGGGGTACTGCTGCACAGAGGATGGGAGGGAGGGATCAAAAACTACTTCATGGGTGGGAGGGGAGGAAATATGCTGCACTGCGGGGGGAGTGGAAGAATTGGTGTGGAGGAGAGGAAGGGAGAGATGACACAAAGAGGTAGAAAGGGTAAGAGGGATAAATCCTTTGTATGGTGGAGGGGAGGATGACATGCATGGAGAAGAGAGGGAGAAATGTTGGACATAGGGTGGATGGTGCTTGGGGAGAGAGAAAGAAATGTTGCACATGATGATGGAGGGGAGGAAAGGAGAGATGCTGCATGGAGGGGAAAAGAGAGGTTTGACCTAGGGCATAAGGCAGGGGACGAGAAAGAAAGAGATGATAAGACAATGGGGAAAGAAACAAATGTTGGATATGGCAGCGGAAAGTAGAAAAAAATCATTTTATTTTCTATTTTGTGATTACAATATATTAGATTTGAAATGTATATCCTGCCAGAGATGGTATTAGATCTTATCTCATGCTCACTGTCTAACAGAGAGAGGAAAAGTATTTTTTGTTTATTTTGCTTACACCACAACACTGACATGGGATTGGAGAAGGCAAAGGGGGTGGGGTGAAAAACTACAAAATAAACCTGCCAGGATGTTTGAAAAAAATGCCCGATTGGACAGGAAAATAGAATTGAATTTAAAAAAATCAATTCAATAGACTGAATCGAATCGAAAAATATTTCCCTGAATCAGGTAGCACTAGTAGGTCCTGGCTTTAAAAGCCACCATTTCAAGATGGCCTGCTTTCAAGAGCTGAGAATCCAAAAGCAGAATGCTCATGCGCTACCACATCCACCCTATAGAATTTAGTGAAAACGTGTAGGGAAGACCATGTCGCAGATCAGAATCTTGGTTTCGAAGACTTCCCTCTTTTCCTTCTGTCTTTTACTTTGGATCTCTTGCATGCTTTGGAACGAACTGACGGGGGCAGCAGACTCCTTGGAGGAGGTTTCAAAAGCTGTGATTGACATTATTCTGCAGTATGCTCGCAAGAATGGATAGAGTAACCTATTTATTTAGATTTTTACCCCATCCTTCCAACAGCTCAGAACGGGTTACAAAAGGACATGAAGCTAAAGGCAGGGACTGCAGAGGACAAAATAACTAAAAAGAACTAAAAAAAGGAAGAGAGGATACCAATAGAAGCATACAAGGAGACAGTTTCCTGACTATAAAGGAATGAGAGTCTAAAGATAGTAGCTTTTGAAGGGATCAGTTTACAAGGAGTCAGTTCTTTCCTATCTACTGGAAAAGTTATTATCAAGAACCTAATTTCTTTTTATTGAATTAATTTTGTGTGTATGTATTGTAATAATGTTGGTCTCCCAGCAGGGAGAGCTGTCTCCACAGTCACCTCTTCTTTCAGGCTGCCTGTGCTGTGAGCATGGCTCAACCTGATCTCTCATTACTGTCTGAATCAGCAGAAGTACTGGAGTCCGATTTTCAGCTGCTTAGCAAGATTGGCAAAAGACGAGGAGGTCTGTGTTTCATGCATAGCTGCACAGTGGGAAAATCTCTCTGATGCTACAGAACAGAAATAATGTCGACTCTATACTATGGATTTGGCTGAACTAATCCTGGTTTTATACCTAGGGCATATATAGACTTACAGTCCAGTGTCTTTAATTCTGTTCTTTTATTAAATGTGCACAACATCAAGCATTAATTTGTTGACATTTCATAATGTTGTCTAATATCTCGGTCACTCGTACAGCATCTTGCAAACGTTATCAATACCAAATATTTTTTTTTCCTGTATCCCATTTAGATCCCTTGCACAATATTACAAAGTAGCCTCTCCCTCCTTTCCTATAACCTCCCTCCACCTCCTCTTTTTAGCCAAATCTGTGCCAAAAATAGAAGGAAGAAAGTAAAAAAAAAAAAGAAGGGGGCATGTCAAGATGGCGACATGACACCCTTTAGCAGTGAGAAGGTTCTTTGTGAGAAAGAAATGTTGCACATGATGATGGAAAGGAACTGAAGATAAGTCATAACACAGAACTATACAGTGGCATAATGGTATTCCTAATTGTCCATCAGATCCATTCGGAATGATTGAATTAATGCCCCATTCTAAGGGGAAGGGGGTGATCAAAGCTATTCTCTTTCTGGCCTGGTCTTCCTTGCCGGCACAGCAGAGGATTGATGATATGCCATCGGGACGGTGGCAATTGACTTCAGGGATGTTGACTCTGTTGCAGTATAGCGAAGAAGCACCCGATGCCATGGGGCAAGACGTCACACTCTCCCCTGGATTCTAGTCTACCGCCATGTCCAGCAACTGCTGTGTTGGCGAAGGCAAAGTCCTGTGTACCAGAGGTTGATTTACAAGCCTTGGGCTTGGGTCGTGTGCTGATAATCAACCCTTGTGAAACGGAGACTCTTGGAACTGGAAGTGAATTCTTCAGCTTCTGTGGTATTTTCATTGTCATCGATATGGAAGGCTCTGCAGGATCTGACCTCAACGGTTAAATCGATGGAGGAAGTCACTTTGTTTGCTTTGAAATTGGATACTTTATCGAAGGCAATAGACATGATTAAAATCAACTACTCTAACCAGTTCCAACAATTGGAGGGAGACAATTAAGAATCTCCAGGAGTTTAGAAATACAGTTGTTAATAGTAGTCTGTTTCTTCAAAAGAAAATGAAACAAATGGAGAATTTCGATAGGCACCTGTATCTTAGGGTTTTGAATTTCCTAAAGCCACTGGGATATCCCCATCAGAAATGTTTAAGAAATATTTGACAGAAATATTGAAGGTTTCCCTTTGAATAAATATATTACATTTTTTCCCCAGAACAGTTAAAGACCTTTGTTGAAATGAAAAGAATTGTATGATAATGTTTGACTATAAATTGGAAGGTTTGGCACAGTCTTCTAGTTGTGTCATTAGGATAGTCTAAAAAATTAACACATTTTGTTTGTCTACAAGGCTAATTTTATTCCTTTATATAAAAATGAAAAACGCACACAGTTTTACTTGCCTTGCTGTTTTGTTTTGTTTTTTAAACTACCATAAGCTTAACAGTATATTGTAATTCTTGTGCACTTGACAAATAAGCAACGGTTTATGACCTAAGAGCCTCCTTTGATGCAGAAGGAAACTTCTAGCAAAAGAACAAATTGCTTCTGTTCTTTATTTTTTGTCAAAGTATCGTTGTATTTTTCAGTGAGGCTTATGACTTGTTCTGTTGCATCATAAACAACAGACAGTTTGGATACCCGATTTCCAAAGGTCCTTGAAAACTGGATCATCAGTCCATTCTCTGGGATGTTTCTTCAGGAATATTTTTGCTTTTGTTGATCCTCCTTCAATCAAGAGATCAGGAAATGACTGTGTTCTCTGTTACAAGATTTTCAGAAGTCCCAGGTTCCATTTCATCTGTATGCATGAGACATCATGGAATGTCTGGCAATGGTGAACGCTGTTAGTTTTGCACTATTTGTAGCTTTGTTTCTGGTGCGATTCTGTCATCAAAAAAGGCAAGTGCTGTTAGGTGATCGGACTGAAACCATAGATGTCTACTCTAGTAAAACCACAAAAGAAAAGTGCCGTGCAGGATCTGTCTCTGGCCTACAAAAACAGGGTGCTTCCTTGCACTCTCTCTCCTACCCTTCCCCCAAAATAGGGCTGCACAGAAGTTTCAAGTTTATTTCAAACCGTCTTGGCGGTGTACAAAAATGCCTTAACAATATATCAATTAAAATATAATTTAGTCTAAAACAAACCAAGGAAAAAAAAACGATTTAAGGACAAAACCAGATTAATTTGAGTATTGAAAAAAAACAATATCCTGGTTTCCATTTTGCCCTGATTAGCTATTTTTCACCTCATATAGGAGTTATGCCTCATGTGGATTTTGACCGACAGTGAGGAGGCCCGTCCCATTTGTTACGCTACAGTCAGTGTATTTAGATGGGATTACACAAATGCAAAATACATTGCAAATTTTGCATTGCATAGTAGATGCAACTCTAGGGATGAATGTAGAATTTTTTTTCTCATTGTGTGATAGGCCAAAGCCCATACAATCCTACATCCTCCCTCAACCAGCTCATCACTTTAATTCAACAAGTTGGCAGCCAATTAGGTCATCAACCCTACTTTTTTATTTTTGAATTTTTGCCTTGCCTTTATTTTATTGTTTTTTTGTGTGTTTTTTGTTTTGTTTTGTGTTTTTTGTGGGGGGGGGGGTTAAATCTTCTGTTTTATTGATTTAATTTTTGGACTTTGTTCCTTTGGTCTAGAACCAACACTTAGCCATCCCCGACAGGGCTGTCACACCTGCTGCGCTGTTGCTAGTAATCTGCTGGCTTGAACAGTTGGAGGCAGGAAGAAGAAGTTAGTAGCCGCTAATGAAGTTGGACCATTGCTCCATTGTTATTCCAGTCACAAAGTTCTCCAAAGTTTAATCTACAATTAGAAGCCAATTTCCTTCCAAACCTATTTGTTAGCTGGAAAGTCCCCCACATGTGAGAACATGTCGCCTGCTTGTCCTGGGATAAAGTACAGTTATGATAGGTAACAGGTGTTAACCAGGAACAGAGGGAAATATTCTTACAACCCGCCCACCTCCCTTTCTTTGCTTCT
This sequence comes from Geotrypetes seraphini, assembly GCF_902459505.1. NCBI lineage: Eukaryota > Metazoa > Chordata > Amphibia > Gymnophiona > Dermophiidae > Geotrypetes > Geotrypetes seraphini. The sequence goes on from NC_047099.1 coordinate 29,598,274, forward strand.
TAGCTTTGTACTGAATTGATGATCCTGTGAGCTGGCAGCAGGCAGGAAGGCACCCACACGTGCAAAATGGGCAGTCTCTCTTGATTTCTTCAAAAGTGACAGTTAATTTTAGATAGTCCATGCCGGATTCCATGGATGACGTCGCCCACATGTGAGACTATCTGCCTGCTGTCCCTAGATAACACCTGTTACAGGTAAGTAACTGTGTTTTATCTAGACCCAGGGGTAGGGAACTCCGGTCCTCAAGAGCCATATTCCAGTTGGGTTTTCAGGATTTCCCCAATGAATGTGCATGAGCTCTATTTGCATGCACTGCTTTCAATGCATATTCATTGGGGAAAACCCGACTGGAATATGGCTCTCAAGGACCGGAGTTCCCTACCCCTTAGGATCTCTTGCTCAGAGGCTTGATTTGGGGGGGAGGGGGGCATGGTGGCTATTTGATTCTCAAATACGACTCATGTAAATTGGCAATATCACTTTGTGTTTCTCATAGAGAAGAGATTTCTCTCGTGGAGTTATAATGCATCTTGTTAAACAATTAGCACACTGTCATGTCTTACTAACAGAAGAGGAATATAAACACAAATTCAGGTTGTGCATGAGCTTTCCGGAGGAAGGGCAAATTTTCAGTGGAAGGATCTTGCAGTGCTTTTAATCCAGTGTTTCAACTAGCATTTTTCCCTTCTAAAATAAAATAAATTTAAGACCCTGGAGCTACAATGTACTTTTTCTGACCTATAAAGGCAAATCATGTTTCTTATTTCATCCTATTCTTAAATATAGTAGTCCTTCATCACACACAAAGTCAGAATGTGGAATAATAATTGAAATGTTGCTTATCTGAAAATAAGAATTGCTCCTGGAGATGCTCATAGAAACATAGAAAATGGCGGCAGAAAAGGGCTATAGCCCACCAAGTTTGCCCATTCCAAGTATCCGCCCCCCTGAATTCACTCCCTTAAAGATCCCACATGAGCATCCCATTTTCTCTTAAAATCCGTCACGCTACTGGCCTCAATCACCTGCAGTGGGAGTCTGTTCCAATGATCCACCACTCTTTCGGTGAAGAAGTACTTTCTGGAGTCGCTATGAAACTTCCCTCCCCTGATTTTCAGCGGATGCCCTCTGGTGGTCGAGGGTCCCATGAGACAGAAGATCTCATCTTCCGACTCGATACATCCCGTGATGTACTTAAAACGTTTCAATCATGTCTCCCCTCTCTTTTCGTTCTTCAAGTGAGTACAGCCGCAATTTTTTTAGTCTTTCTTCATACGTGAGATCCTTGAGCCCCAAGACCATCCTGGTGGCCATTCGCTGAACCGACTCGATCCTCAACATGTCCTTACGGTAGTGTGGTCTCCAGAACTGAACACAGTACTCCCAAGTGAGGCCTCACCATGGATCTGTATAATGGCATCATGACTTCAGGTCTCCTGCTGACAAAACCTCTACGGATACAACCCATCATTTGTCTTGCCCTGGAGGAAGCCTTCTCCACTTGATTGGCAGCCTTCATGTCATCACTAATGATCACCCCTAGATCTCGATCTGCCGTGGTCCTAACCAAGGTCTCACCATTTAGTACATAAGTTCTGCGCGGGTTTCTCTTACCCAGGTGCATTACCTTGCATTTTTTAGCATTGAAGCCTAGCTGCCAAGTTGTTGACCATCGTTCCAGCAGCAGTAGGTCCTGTGTCATATTATCAGGTAACAAGCTTTTGCCTACTATGTTGCAAAGTTTGGCGTTGTCGGCGAACAGTGATACCCTTCCTCTAAGTCCTTGCGTCATATCTCTTATGAATAAGTTGAATAGCTGGTCTAGCTGGTTTTACATCCCCTTGAGAGAAAGTGTGTTTCTTTCATTACCCTTGTTTTGGGTCAAGCATTTTAGTGGGTATTAGGGATATTCCTGTCTTGCCCCAAACACACACATGCACACTCATATGCTGGTTAGCATAATTCTCTAGCATCTTATCCTTTATTAATTATCAGTAATAATAATCCTTGTAAATGTGTGATGCTGGGTGGAATCTCTAGGTCTCTGTACTTCTTGACTTTCTTTTGACCTTTCTGACTTTGAAACGTTCTTTTTTTTTTTTTCTCCTCCGCTGACTCAGTTCAGAAGTGCTACAGCAGTGTCACACTTCCCCCAATTCATTCCGTTTTTCAACTGTGGAAGAACTGATGTAAATCTGACTTTGACCTTCTGATTGAGTTTATTTTTAATGGTTTGAGATTTTGCCTTGCATAACCTTCCCCCTTTCTTCCTTCCATGATTCCCACACACCAGGGTCGTGTCAGTGTTCTTGCCAGGATTTCTGACAAGCTCCATGTTACTACAGACAGTCCATTGATTTTTATGTCCATGTATCTCTAGACCAGTGTTCTTCAACCTTTTGACACCTATGGACCGACGGAAATAAAATAATTATTTTGTGGACAGGCACCAGTCCGCAGACCAACAGTTGAAGATCACTAGGCTAAGTCGTGGGCCAGACCCCCACCCCCATAATAGTACTAATTGTAACATCATTTTTCCATTCATTTTTCATATATATATACACACACACACACAATATAATCGTATTAACAACACATAATGGTTAACCACAAAATTAAACTACACAAAGCACACTGTATGCTTCTCAACATTCATTCCTACCAGAACACAGATAACCCCATGCAAATATGAGAACAAAAACTAAAAGTACTAATATATACAAACAAACCCTAAGGTGCAAGACTCTGCATGCAGTACAACCCCAGAAGAAAAGAAACAAATGCATTGAAAACAAATGATTGATTTGTCATCCAACAAGTCTGCCCACTCAAATAACCCTCCCCTCTAAGTTCTTCTTTGAAGTGAACCCACATGTTGATCCCATTTGTTTTTAAAGTCAGTCACGTTATTGGCTTCAACTACTTGAAGTGGAAGATCATTCCAACAGTCAACCACCCTTTCGGTGAAGAAGTGCTTCCTAGTGTCATCATGAAATCTCCCGCCCCAGATTAGCGGATGCCCTCTTGTCGCCTTAGGTCCTATAAGGAAAAAGATGTCTTCTTCCACCTCAATACGGCCAGTAACGTATTTGAACGTCTCTATCATGTCACCCCTCTCTCTGCGTTCCTCGAGAGAGTATAGCTGCAACTTACCTAGACGTTCTTCATATGGGACATCCTTGAGTCCTGAGACCATCCTGGTGGCCATCCGTTGAACCGATTCTATTCTCAGCACATCCTTCTGATAATGTGGCCTCCAAAATTGCACATAGTATTCCAGATGTGGTTTCACCATCGACCTGTACAGCGGTATTACCACTTCGGTCTTACGGCTGACAAAACTTCTCCGGATGCAACCCAGCATTTGTCTTGCCTTGGATGAGGCTTTCTCCACTTGATTGGCTGTCTTCATATCTTCACTAATGATTACTCCCAGGTCCCGTTCTGCAACAGTTCTAGTTAAGGTCTCACCATTCAGAATGTAGGTTCTGCATGGGTTTCTGCTACCAAGGTGCATAACTTTACACTTATTGGCATTAAAATTCAGCTGCCAAATAGTAGCCCAGTGCTCCAGTAAAAGTATGTCTTGTGTCATAGTGTTATGCAAAAATCCACTTGCTCTTTATCGGTTTGGCGGGAGGAGCTGGAAACAGGAAAGGGATGCAGGAGTAATAATCTCTATACCTTGAGTTCAGTTTTGGAGATCATACCTTCATAGGGATAGTCCTGGAATTGAAGCAAATCAGAAAAGCTACTAAAATGGTACAAGGCCTGTAAAACAAACCTTGTATAGAGGGGTTTAAGGAACCTGGTGTGCTCATAGAAGAAAGAAGGGAAATGGGTGGGTGAAAAGAACATTCCAACCTCTTTAAAATATAACAAGAAGCATTGTTCATTGAGAGAGAAGCTCAAGGACGAGACGTCGGAAGTAAGAGTGTAGTGGAACTATTAGAAAATCTCCCATCTTTACTGAGATTCTGATGGTTGCCTTCAATAACTTTTCCACAGTGGTGATGGAAACTAGTACCGACCATGACATGATCCAGGCATAATTGGGCCAATAGTAAGCTCAAGTAAAACGAGGAAGAGAGAATAAAGTGGGCAAGTGGAGCTTAAGCTTTTTGTTTGGGTATGGAAAGCCAGAACAGCAGAAGGTCAAAATGTAGACATGACAAATCCAGCTTGCATGGTTTGGCAGTACAACTGCATCAAACTGCCAAGAATTGCTGGCAAAGTAGACTTAGCAGAGGTTTAGTGTGCTTAAAGGGATGGGCACCTGTGTGAGTTGAGCACACCTGAGAGCTAAGAGCAGAAAAAAGGAGGAGAGCTGTCTTGTAGACAAGCTGGGAGATATTTTTTTAGTGGAAAGGCCAAGGAAGAGTGAAAAGCTAAACTAATGTAATGTTGTGATCCGCCTAGTATAAAGACGGAATATAAATGAGCTAAACTAGGAGCAATAGAGCAGACAGGTTGACCAAATGGTTTTTATCTGATGACATGCAGTACTGGAATGTAACCCAAATCTAGTCAGCTGCTTGAAGCACTTGGCATTCGCTCTGAAAAGCTGTTTCATTGAATATAAACAGAACTTCCTGCTGTAAAACAGGATGTGTCCCAGGCGGCAATAGTTTCACAGTTCTTGTGGGCTCTTCCTGCAGCCATGACCTTGTAGTGAGTGTTCAAGGGCATAGTGCTGTAATCCATTTTGTACAGTAGTATGCAAAACTTTAGGCACCCCTGCTCAAGTTGTATATTTTAACTAATTCCTGAGAGAATGGAAGCTGATGCTTCCTCTTCATGGTACAAATTTCTTTCTGAAATGTTGAATGCAAAATTATATTTTCTGGTTTTTAACAGATTGAAAACAATAAAGTGAATATGGCATGTGTAAATGTATGAATAGTTCAGTTATTTCATTAGAACTTTTTTTTTTTAATAGATGGGGTGGGTGGGAAGGGATTATTTTATACTTTAATGTTTATAAGTAAGATTGTCAAGTGATTTGTTTAAAAATTTTTCTGATTGTTTATTATACACTTGTTGTAAGATATGAAAATGAATAAAGATTTATAAAAAAAATAAGTTGTTGGTAAGACCCCAAAAGTTTGACATATTAGACTTTTCATTACTCAATTAGAATAAGTCCACAGTTAAGCAAATCCTCTGACTCTTGTAACCTCAGTTTGATTGCTATCTCTAAGCAGCTATCTGAGCACTTAAAAATTAGATTTGGGTTTAACTCATGACTTTTTTTGTAACTCGGGGCAAGTTACATTCAGGTATACTGTCCTGACTCTCTGTCCTATGTAAGAGTGGTTAATGTAGCTGGTTTTAAAAAAGGTTTGGACAAGTTCCTAGAGGAAAAGTCCATAGTCTGCTATTGAGACAGACATGGGGGTAGGGTAGCCACTGCTTGCGCTGGATCAGTACCAAGGAATGTTGCTGCTATTTGGGTTTTGGCCAAGTACTCATGATCTGGATTGGCCACCGTGAAGATGGGATACTGAGCTAGATGGACTATTAGTCTGACCCAGTAAGGTTATTCTTATGAGATACTAATGACTGATGCCAACCTTTACGGTTGAGGGGGTCATTGCAACAGACACTCAATTCAGGGTCATTGGTCACTGGCGCAGCAGAAGTGGTTCATAAATCGCCTAGAACTCAGAGCTATTTGAATGCGCTGCATGCCCTGGAGAAGTCTCTGGAAGGCAAGGCATGCAGAGTCTTCTTGGATAATGCAACACTGGTGGCCTATGTCAGCAGCCAAGGAGGCACCAGAAGCACCCTGTTATGTCTAGAAGCTGAACTCCTTTTCTTGTGGACAGAAGCCCCTCTGCAGGCTTTCTTGGCTGCACACATAGCAGGAGTGAAAAATATGCAGGCCGAATTTCTCAGCAAACTCTTGAACTGGGGGAATGGTCACTGATCCCCCCCCCAAGCATTCAAATCCATTATTCATCAGTGGGGACACCCACAGATGGATCTAATGGCCTCAGCAGTAAGCACAAAAGTGGCTCACTTTTTACAGCTGAAGGTACGAGCCTGGAAGTGCAGGGTTGGATGTGTTAGCCAATCATGGCCGGAGAAGGGGCTTTTGTGATGCTTCCCCCGTGGCCCATGCTAGGTTGAGTCATCTGGGGTTGGTAGTCCTAGTGGCACCTGATTGGTCCCACAGACTATGCGGACCTAGTTCATCTCCAGAAGTATGAAGGCCTCAGACTACCAGTCTAAGTGGATTTCTCAGTTGAGGTCCAGGAATGATAGCAAATCTAGACAACTTTGGGCTTCCAGCATGTCTCTTAAGCGAGCTGCCCTGATGAGCAAAGGTTACTTAGACGAGGTTATCCCCACTCTGCTTGGAGCTAAAAAGCCATCGACAGTGGTAGCCTATGTTAAGGCCTGAAAGTCTTTTCAGCACTGTTGTGCAATGGATGATGTAGTGCCCTTACGAGCCCCAATTTCGATAGTCCTGGACTTTTTGCAGGAGGGATTTCAGAAGGTTCTGTCGGTCAGATCGCTGAAAGTGCAGATAGCAGGCCTTTCCTGTTTCTAAGCTCGGAGGGGAAAGAAGGGTCTCTGGCCTCTAACTCAGCTGTCATCCGGTTCATTAAAGGGGCTCTTCAGTTGCACCCTCAGGTGCATCTCCTATTCCCATCCTGGAATCTTAACACCGTATTGCAAGGTCTCAGTAGAGCTCAGAATGAGCCCTTGCGGGAGGCTTCCCTTCTGAATCTTATGGTCAAGATGGTGTTTTTGGTGGCGATTACGTCCACGAAACGAGCCTCTGAGTTACAAGTTCTGTCCAGTAGGAAGCCATTTCTTATGCATGGCTCCGTCCTTCTTAGTCTCTGCCGTCCACGTCAATCAGGAAATAGGTTTGCCCGCTTTTCATCCTATGTGGTCAAAGAATAAGGATAAAGCATTACATCTGCTGGATATCAAATGAGCACTTCTCCAGAACCTGAAAGTTACCAATGAGTTTTGTAGATTGGGTTACCTTTTTGCTAAGAAAGGGAGGCTGGCATCTATGGACTTGATTTTCCAAAGGGATTAAAATGGCATTACCTCCATATATGTGGCTGCAGTAGGCAGCTGCCTATCACATTGAAAGTGCACTCGGAGGGAGTCATTTGGAAACGTGGTTTGATCAGAGATGCTTACATGTTTGCACACAGCTGTGTGCTCTCTACCATACAAGTAACTTTGTAATTAACCCTCTTAAACGTACAAGTTTACTGTCTAGTATTTTCTCTTTCACACTCAAATGAGCAAATCCCATATAATAAAACGCTAGCCGCGCATGCACACTCAGACCTGCGTGATCTGTAATCCCTGATCCGTAGGTCCGTGGCCAGAGTGCATATGCGGTGGCCACACAAAGCGGGAGAAACAGACTCAGGATGGGAGGATGCGCCGCAGCAAAGTGCTGCAAAGGTACTGCAGGGGAAAAGACACATAGACACACATCGCTTCTACACAAACCTCCCTCCAGCGTTGGCAGTCGCAGCACGTTAAACAGGCTGCTTCGCGACTTTCTCCTGCAGTTGAGTCCCTCTGCCGCGTCACTATTGATGTCATCAATGACGCGACAGATAGACTCAACGGCAGAAGAAAGCCGCGAACCAGCCTGTTTAGCGTGCTGCGGCTGCCAACGCTGGAGGGAGGTTTGCTATTAAAGTCATCTCGCCGGGAGGGTCGCAAAGTCAGCGGGGGTTGGGCTGGGAGGGGAGAGAACCGTCTGCCTCGGGTGCTTCAGGCAGCAGCAGCGTTTACAGTTCGCTGCTGTTGAGGCTTCAGGTCTTCCTCTCTGGCGGGTCCTTCCTACTTCATGAACACAGGACCGGCCAGAGAGGAATACCTGAAGCCAGCAACAGCAATGAATTGTGAATGCTGCTGTTGCCCGATGAAGTAGTTGAAGGAGGAAAGTGAGCACAGGGGAGAGTGGCTTGGAGGGAAGAACAGATGGCAGGGCATGGAGGGAAGGAGGAAGGTATGCCAGACCAAGGGAAAAGGAAAGAGGAGATGGAGAGAGGCCATATGGGACAGAGAGAGAAGGGGCGGACACTGGATGGAAAGAGAAGAGAGGGCAGTGAATGGAAGGGGCAACATAGAGGGTGAACAGTATTCTAGCACCCGTTAATGTAACGGGCTTAATGACTAGTATGTGCATATTTCTTTCAAGAATTAATGAGAACAAATGTCTGTATTTAACAATTTTGCAGAGCAAATGCATGTAAAGCTAGCAACCTTAAACCCTTATTAACAAGCAAATATTTGTGATAGCAAATCCTCCAGGAAAACAGGAATGTGAGCTTTAAACCCTTGTGAACAGTACCCTTAAGGAAGTAAGGCAACGGCACTGTTGTTTACAGTTTAGAGTGAGACAGAGACCTGCCCAAACAGGATATTAGGTTACCTTATTGCTTGCTTTACTTTACGACATTTGCTTTCTGAAAATGTTACCAACGAGATCAGCCAGAATTATGCTTCTAGATCCCTGCCTGAGCCCAGTTGGCACACTGATTCCAGCCAGCTGCTAACTGGGCACGTCTTCAGTGGCTCTGCCACCAACCCTGCTCCAGCCTCCTGCCGTTCAGAGTCAGACATCCTTTCTGTCAGAGTTTTGGATGTGTTTTGTTTAATTCAGATGCTTGCTTTGTGCTATAACAGTGAGGCATGAAAGGGTATATTCTTAGGATCAGAGGATTTGCACAATTGTTGTTTGTTGCAAGATATACATGCAAAGTTTCAGCTCTATTAAGCATTTTGAGAAGCATATTTGCTCAGGTTATTCCACTTTGCCAAGGTATCATTAATTATCTCCCTTCACCCCTCTGCCCTTCAGTGTGGTTCCAGCTTAGTGAATTGTCACTGAAACTGGTTACAAAATGACTAGTATATAGTGGTTGCACAACTTCATTACATAATGCAAGGGTTTGTTTGTTTTAACTGAGATAAATGAGAATACTGGTGTCGCAGGAAGGCTTTGTTTTGTGAGATGCAGTTATCTTGTGGGTATTAAGAGAAAAATGAAGTACCAAATAAATTCAGAATTATGCAAAAGTCGATACTTTCATTTTCCCCCAAATAGGTTAATTAAAGGAGAACTTGTTTCCAAGTAGATGCAGGTACTTTTACAGTAGTGAACAATTTACTGTAATAGGAGTGAATGAGGAAGTGAGTGGCTAGTAGGTACAATGTGTTTGAGAGTGTAGCGTGAGCAACTGGGTTCAGTATGTTTGAATGGGTAGAGTCTCAATCTGCAAGTTTGCAGTAGGGAGTGTCATGTATGTATTTAGAACAGTGGCACGCACATAATGTAATCATTTACATCCATAATTGGCACATAAATGTTAGCACTTTTAAGAACATAAGAATTGCCGCTGCTGGGTCAGACCAATGGTCCATCGCGCCCAGCAGAACACTCACGCAGCGGCCCCTAGGTCAAAGACCTGTGCCCTAACCGAGACAAGCCCTACCTATGTTTGTTCTGGTTCAGCAGGAACTTGTCCAACCTTGTCTTGAATCCCTGGAGCGTGTTTTCCCTTATAACAGATTCCGGGAGAGCATTCCAGTTCACCACCACTCTCTGGGTAAAGAAGAACTTCCTTACGTTCGTACAGAATCTATCCCCTTTTAACTTCAGAGAGTACCCTCTCGTTCTCTCTACCTTGGAGAGGGTGAACAACCTGTCTTTATCCACTAAGTCTATCCCCATCTGATCTTACTGAGAACTCTTTCTTCTTCCTTCCCCGTCATCCCCACTTTTTCTTTCTTCCCTCATTAGGGAATTCTCCTCTCATAGAAATAGCTATACTGGGTCAGATCAGTGGTCCATATAGCCCACTGTCCTGTTTACAACTCTGGCCAATCATGGTTACAAGTACCTGGGTACCTGGCAGAAACCCACTAGCAATATTCCATGCTATCTGTTCCCAGGGCAAGGAGTGGCTTCCTCCTTGTCTATCTCAATAGCAAACTATGGAGTTTTCCTCCAAGAACTTGTCCAAACCTTTTCAAACCAAACTACTTCATCAGGCCCTCCCTTTCCCCAAGGAGTTTCACTTTTTTCCTCTTGCCCTTTTCCCCACCAGATCCTCCATGCCTCCCCATGAGATATCACTGACCCTTTAACCTCACTTCCCTCATGAGGATCCTGACCCTTTATCTCCAGCAGTTTCCAACCCTCCATCTCCCACTACTACCCGGTCATTTCCAGGCTTTTCTCTTTCTTGTGAACTGATCCCCTTCCTCCTGTTCATGCATATCATATAGGCCAACCCAGCTACTTTCCCAGGAAGCTAAAAGTGTGTAGCAGTTTTCCCAGGTAGCTCTTCCTGCCCTGTTGGCTCGATGGGAGCATGTGTAAGCTCTATGCTGGTTTCCTGCTGTGTGCTACCCCTCTCCAACTGATTCTGCCTGCACAATTTTGCTGCTCCCTTCTCTTTTGACCAGTGGGAACATGTGGCAGACTGGCTTTGGATGACTGCCAGTCACATCAGCTTACCCATGACATTTGTGCCGCCTTTTTCTGTTGTGCCTGCTGCCAGCCACTTATGTGATTTATATGCACACGTTAAATATGTAGAAAATTATGCGTGTGCGTTAATTTGAAAGTGTACTTGCCGGAAATGTTTATATAATCGGTGTGTTGAAGCAGCTGCCCAGTTGGCATTCCTGAAAATATCAGCTCACTGGTTTCCTAGTGCATTTCATCTGTTGGTTGATCTAAGGGTGGGATGCTTTGAATTGACTCCCCAGTCATTAGTTGCGGTATAGAAACTCACAATAAATAAATACTCATTCTTTTCTGGAAAGAAGTTTATTTTATTATCCTTGTCAACAATGTAGGCCTGTCACCAAACAATCTCTTAGGTCTCTATAGTTCTGTTCAAAGTTGGAGAATGGACTAAAGGTCGTGGTTGGCAATGGGCATATTTCAGTTTCACCAAAGGGATTTTCTTTCAGTTGCCCTGTTTTGTATCCCCCTCCCCTCCTGTTAATGCTTGATATAAAAGAAGGATAAATAGCCAAGAATGTCATGAAGGCCAGAGTAGTTTTATGATGGGATTAAGGCTGAAACTGACACAGATGGGTTTAGGTTCCACCTTGGCCTGTCTAGAAATACAAGAAAACTGAAGAAAAGGTTTGCTTTCACACGGAAAGGGTTAAAGAGGTAGATGTACAGAAAGTGCTGCAGTGGGGAGGATGGCTTAAAGAGAGAGGAAATGAGCCGAATCAGGGAGCTGATGTTTACCTTATAAGGAGTGGGTCCCTGCAACCCAGGTCCCCCTCGCAGCTTCCTGTCTCCCGCCCTCCCAGCAGGAAGAACTGAGGCACTTCTGACTTCTGTTTTTTTGTTGCTTTTTTTAAAATGTTCTTGACACTAAGAAGAATTGCTAATGCAATTTTTTCTTTTAAAGAATTGTGAGGAGCTGTAAAGAAACCAAAGATGTATATTTTTTTTCTTCTTTTGCCCTGCAGCAACGTTTCTCATCCCTCTCCTCTCCTCTGCACTAGGAAGGTGAGGGCTCATAGGGCTGGGCCACCTCCTTTCCGATCCATATGCTGGAATGTCCTGTTACAGTGACCTATGTAATGGAGACTTCCTCTGAATGCTTTTCTAGTGCATGTTGTTAGATTCATAGCTGCTTTCTTCCCTCAAATACAATTGCTCATCCTGGAGAAATTCCTCAGTGAGCTTCATGTAGTAGGGAGGAATGAGCCAGTGAGCAGGGCAGCCTTAACCCTTTCAGGACCATAAGGATCGTAGGCCAATTTTTGTGGTTTTGACGACATTTTTATGGTAAAAAGGGCTTGCAGATGCCAAAAAATTGATTTTTTTTGTGAAATATCATTATTTTTATTTAAAAAAATCACACTTCTGGCTTATGGACAGTGTGGCAAGTGAATCTTCTCGTCAATCTGGCAACGACGCTAATGAATGAATGTCGGAACCAGTTTGTTTACATAAAGGCAGTATCCTATGGAATCCGTACATATCAAATTTAGGAACTGTAGACTATCCCAATCAAAATTTATAGGATTTTAAAGTTATGGGACAAATATGTCCCTTGGTCCTGAAAGGGTTAAAAAGGATTTGAGGTTCATCTCTTCCACTGAATATTTGTGTCACCTTGGGCAGAGAGTCCTGGGCAGAGCTGCGGATTAGAACTAAGGTGCAGGGAGATAAAGAGGCTAATTTTCAAAGCAGATATATATATTTTATTATATAACTTTATGTGCTTTGAAAATGAGCACCAAAATGACTCAACCCAGTACTATGTTCATTAGGCCTCTTTGCTCCCCTATATTTTATTATGTACCATTTAAATTCTTGACTCTCGGGGGGCAAAAACTTTTCTCTGAAACAGAACCTTGAAGCTGATGCAGAAACCAAACTAAGGCCGGTACTGGACAATCCTGCAAGGTTTGTGTCCCGTGGTTCCTAGTCATATGCGCACAAGACAACTGAGCGTGAGACAATTGAGCGCAATGACAGTGCGCTCAATTGTCTTGGGCTCAGTTGTCTTTGCGCAGTTGTCCGCGCGCTTTTGTCTTGTGCGCATTTGACTTGCCACCGTGTCCCGTATGTGGTGATTTGGTTTAGGATGAGCTGGGGAGGGCTTTGATAGAAGCTCCAGTGACAGGATGGATAGGATAGGCTGGAACGGGCTTCAATGGATACTCCGGCAGTGGGAACCTCAAGACGGCACCGGGCAGACTTTGTCAAAGGGACCCAAAACTTTTGTGCTGTTGATATTTATGCACAGAAGAACCGCCTTGTTCATACACAGATGGCACTTTGTTTTAGTTCAGACATGTGCACATTGCTGTTACCTCCTGTTTCGTCTTTTAAAGTTGCAGCCAATCGAATTGCAGGAAAAAGAAAAACAAGCCACTAAATTCTGTCAACCGGTCCTGGTTAACGAAATAATCACGGAACCCATCTTGATAGAAAGGGGTACCAGACAGGGTTGTCACTTGTCCCCCCTGCTTTTCTTGCTTTATTTAGAACCTTTTCTTCGCACTGTATCTCAAGACCGCGATATAACTGGAGTTGACTTTGCAGACCACTCAATCAAAGTATTAGCTTTTGCGGATGATTTATTATTTACTCTAACTAATCCCTGCCACTCTATTCCCCACCTTATGCACGCTCTAGATAAATTCCTATTTTACTTGGGATTTTCCTTAAATTACCAGAAATCTGTAGCTTTGGCCAGCCCGATTGCACTACAACAATCATGGGAGGGGGACTTTCCTTTTACATGGGCTACTGCCTCTATTAAATATTTGGGGATTTGGATTCCTAGAGATCTTCAGACACTCTACAACTGACAATATTTCACCCCTACTGCATGATACTCTGCAAAGCTTGCAAAATTGGTCTACCTTCTCCCTTTCAGTGGCGGGATGGGTGGCCTTATATAATATGGTGCTTTTTCCAAAATGGTTGTATCGCTTTCAGGTGCTCCCTTTGTTATTATCTTATACTCACAATGCACACCTCACCAAGGGCCTACAATGTTTTTTTATGGGGGGGCAAACGGCCTCGCATGCAATTTATTAGGATGTGTCTGCCTTCCGGTCCTTCCACATGCCCTGACCTGGTGACAATTTTCTTGCACAGTGCATCTGTTGAAATCCCAAACTTCTGTGCATTTTAGAGGAATACCTAGTGGCCTCTTTACCATTCATTTTAATATAGTGTGCACCCTTTACTCCTAGGGAAATCTTACACAACTGTTCAGCACAGAATTTCTCTGCCGCAGAATGCACAGAATTCTTGGTGCCAGCATCAGACGCTGTAAACTGAGTCAATTCCTCCTCCATTGCTGGCTTAGACCAGACCACGTGAACTGCAGGGTCCTGCGGTTCACAAAAGCAGTCCAGTCTAAACTGGCAGAGGAGGAGGAGGAAGTGACTTGATGTGCAGTGGTTCACTTCTTCCTCCTCCTGTCATGTGTTCTCTGATCTTGAAATTGGAACGACGAGCAAGGTGATTACATTTGCAGATGACACTAAACTGTTCAAAGTTGTTAAAATGCATGCAGATTGTGAAAAATTACAGGCATACCTTAGGAAATTGGAAGGCTGGGTGTCCAAATGGCAGATGAGATTTAATGTGGACAAATGCAAAGTGATGCACATAGAGAAGTATAACCCAAATCATAGTTACCAGACGCTAGGGTCCATCTTGGAGGTTAGCACACAAGAAAAAAATCTGGCTGTCATTGTAGATAATACAATGAAACCTTCCACTCAATGTGGGCAAAAAAGCAAACAAGATGCTAGGAATTATTTAAAAAGGGATGGTTAATGAGACTAAGAATGTTATAATGCCTCTGTATCGCTCCATGGTGCGACCTCATCTGGAGTATTGCATTCAGTTCTGGTCGCCTTAGCTCAAGAACCATATAGCGGCACCGGAAAAGGTTCAATGAAGAGTGACCAAGAGGGCTCTTCAGCTTGGAAAAGAGACGGCTAAGGGGGAGATATGATTTGAAGTAAAAAATGACAGAGGCTAAGGGATACTCGATGAAGTTACAGGGAAATACTTTTAAAACCAATAGGAGGAAATATTTTTTCACTCGGAGAATAGTTAAGCTGTGAAACGCATTGCCAGAGGTGGTGGTAAGAGTGGCTAAAAGTAGCTGGTTTTAAGAAAGGTTTGGACAGTTACTTACCTGTAATAGGTGTTATCCAAGGACAGCAGGCAGATAGTCTCACAACCTACCCATCTCCCCTTCTTAGCTTTGTTATTCAACGATGGTCCTGCTAGCTGGCAGTGGGTGGTAAAGCACATGCACGGTATGTTTGATTTTTAAAGTGACAGTTCACTTTGGACAGTTCCTGTGCCTGGTTCCGTGAAAGACCTCACCCACATGTAAATATCTGCCTGCTGTCCTTGAATAACACCTGTTACAGCTTAAGTAACTGGGCTTTATGGAACCATCTTGAGAATTTATTGTCTAATGAGATCAAGACAACTTAAATAAAATAAATAAAATTGTATTAGAGCTGTAATATTTCAAAGTATTTCCTTCTTAAATTTTTCTTGTTTTGTGTACTTCTGTTTCCCCAAGATGTGGGCTAGACACATTAACGTAATGCCTATTATTTTCTTTGTGAATACTACATATGTATTCTTTTTATTACAATTGCTGTAATATTTTTTAAAAAGTAAAACTTATTATAACTTCCCTGTTGCATGGCAAGCACCCTTTCCATTTTATAAATATGACATACTGAGTTCCACCAAAAGGTATAATTAAGCTTCGTATAATCTTTCCAATTTATAATAAGTTTAAAAAGATTTGGGGGCCATTGATTATTTATTCTAATGATCAGACATCTTAAACACCTAGATATTAGATAAGAAATAGGGGGGGGATGGGTAGGGAAAGATAAATTGATAATATGTGATTGTTAATAAATGGGGATGGGAGGGGTTTCTTTTATAGATAAATATTTCAAAGAATATAAATAAGATTGTCAAGTGATTTATGATAATTTTATGTTTGATTAATTATTATGGACTTGTTGATGGATTTGAAAATGAATCAAGAATTTTTAAAAAAATAAATAAATTGGCACTATAAATACCAAAATGCATTAAGGCCTGGATTCTCTAAACGGCGCCGTTGTCAGTGGCTGCCTTAAAAGCAGGCATCGGTCGCATGACTGTGCTGTTTTGACTTGAATCACACCTACTTAGGCGCTTTATGGCGCCTCTCACCTCCTCTGGCATTAGCTACGCTTACAGTGGCGTTAAGCGCCTTAAAGTGCCTATGTAGGTGTCATCCTGGTGCTGATTTTTTAGGCACTTCTAGGTGCCTTGAAAATCATTTTAAAAGACATCTTTTAAATGGCGTTTTTCTCTTAACTTATAGAATATGGACCTAAGAAAATAATATCAGAAAGCCAGGACAGGGCTAAACTCAAATGACATGATATATTTCCTCTGTGCTGCACTGAAAATGTTATATTTCATATTTTCTGTAGGTTGACAGGTCTATATTGTTTTATAACTTTTTTAAATACCATTTTCTTTGTTTCTTTTGGGTTGGCACTTTGCCAGGTGATGAGTATGACGTGTGTGCTATCTGTCTGGATGAGTATGAGGAAGGAGACCAGCTGAGGATCCTGCCTTGCTCTCATGGTAAGCCGTTCAGTTGTACTGTGCTCTGGCTGATCTCTACTATAGACAGTAGGAGGGCAGGTTACTCATTTTTGTTAAACTAGCAGTGACGGTAATACCTGAAAACCTCTAGTGAAAGTGTGAGGGGGGGGATTCCCATGTTCATTGCATCTTTCAAAGTGCAGTGAGGAGGGGGATTCCTGTATTCCCTAAATCTGTCTGTGCAGAAATTCAGCAAACCATGTCTCTGATGTCATGGCAGCAGGAAGCTGTCATACGCACTGTGTGGACTCCTCCCATTGCCAAGAGCAGAGAGTTCCTATTGGCTCTTTTGAACGAGAGACGGGGACAAATTTTTTCCCCGTGTCATTCTCTACTAAGAAATACAAGGTCATGCATTTGAACTGCAAAAACCTGAAGGAACGGTACAGTTTAGGGGGTGAAGAACTTAGGTGCATGACAGAAGAGCAGGACTTGGGTGTGATTTTATATGATGATCTTAAGGTGACTAAACAGATTGAAAAGGTGACGGCAAAAGCTAGAAGGATGCTAGGGTGCATAGGAGGAGGTAGGGCCAGTAGGAAAAAGGAGGTATTGATGCCCCTGTATAAGAATCTGGTGAGATCTCATTTAGAATATTGTGTACAATTCTGGAGACCGCTTCAAAAAGTTATAAAAAAGATGGAGTTGGTTTAAAGGAAGGCTACTAAAATGTTGCTTGGTCTTCATCATAAGACATATGGGGCAGACTTAAAGATCTCAATATGTATACTTTAGAGGAAAGGCATTACTGGGGAGATGAGACATTTAAATACCTACGTGGCATAAATGTACAAGAATCATCTCTTTCATTTGAAAGGAAGCTCTGGAATGAGAGGACATAGGGTGAAGTTAAGAGATTCAGGATGGTTAACGAGATTAAGAATGTTATAATGCCCCTGTATCGCTCCATGGTTCAACCTCATTTGGAGTATTGCTGTCAATTCTGATCTCCTTATCTCAGAAAGATATAGTGGCGCTAGAAAAGGTTCAAAGAAGAGCGATCAAGATGGTAAAGGAGATGGAACTCCTCTCGTATGAGGAAAGACTAAAACGGTTAGGGCTTTTCAGCTTGGAAAAGAGATGGCTGAGTGGAGTAGAACGAGTACAAGTGGATCAATTTTTCACTCCGTCAAAAATTCCGAAGACTAGGGGACACTTGATGAAGTTACAGGGAAGTGCTCTTAAAACCAATAGGAGGAAATTTTTTTTCACTCGGAGATTAGTTAAGCTTTGGAATGCGTTGCCAGAGGATGTGGTGAGAGCAGATAGTGTAGTTGGTTTTAAGAAAGGTTTGGACAAGTTCCTGGAGGAAAAGTCCATTGTCTGTTATTGAGAAGACATGGGGGGAGGCCACTGTTTGCCCTGTATTGGTAGCATGGAATATTGCTGCATCTTGGGTTTTGGCCAGGTACATGTTTCGGGCAAACTGGCGTGCTTCAGGACCTTTTGGCTCCAAGCACTGTCGCAAAAGATTCTATATTGTAGCACTGACTTGAATATCCACATATTATTCAAAATATCATCTGGTATTACCCAGAAGACCCTCTAAACACCTGAAGCAGGCCAGTTTGGCCGAAACATGTACATGTCGAGTTATTGGATGAATAAAGTCATTAGAACCATTGGATGAATAAAAGGACACTTTCATAATAGCTTGTATTCACCAGTCTCATTAGGACAATTCCACTCCTTATTTTGTGTATTTGTGTTTGTGGTTTTGTTTCCCCTGTTCTATTCCAGGTAGGAGGCAACTATCAATCTTTGCAAGGTAGCGGATCCAGGGAGAGAGGGAGGGTGGACAGAGAAAAGTCAGAGCTAACAATTAGATCTTGGAACTTGAATGGACTGAAGAGGAGCTGCCTGTATCCTGACTTGCTTCAGGATATGAACTTGCAGAAAAGGGATGAACATTTTCTGAAGCATGGAAAGAAACTGAACTCAGATATTATCAGCTCTAAGGGAGGAGGGCACAAGACTGTTGAGGTTGCAATTATGTTGCATAAGGGGAAATATACAGATCGGACAGGAAATTTGTGGCTATCGAAGAGAAATGTCAGGGTCAGCTGCTAGCCCTGATAAATATATATGCCAGCGCCTCTCGGACATTTTAGCTCCAGCACATCAAATGGAGTAAATGTTCGTCACGACACATTATAATTGAAATTATAAAACTGCAAAACCAACAGAAAATTAAATTTCAGAGTTATTTATTTAAAGTTCTTTAAACTGTGTATGAGTAATTGTAACAACAGTAAAACTAAAGAAGAGAGAATAAAATTGCTAAATTTGATGGATATGCTTGTTTTTGAGTGTAAACCCTCTTGGAAAAGAGACAGCTGAGGAGAGAGATTACTTTAAGTCTACAAAATCCTGAATTGGTACAAGTGAATCAATTTTTTTTTTTTTACTCTGTCAAAAATTACAAAGACTAGGGGATACTCGAAGTTACAGGGAAATCTGTACTTTAAAAAAAAAAACAATGGAAGGAAATGTTTGTTCACTCAGAGAATAGTTAAGCTCTGGAATGCGTTGCCAGAGGTTATGGTAAGAGTGGTTTTAAAAAAAGTTTGGACAATTTCCTGGGGGAAAAGTCCATAGTTTGTTATTGAGAAAGACATGGGGGCAGCCACTGGAATCTTGCTACTGTTTGAGGCTCCGGAATCTTGTTACTCTTTGGGATTCCGGAATCTTGTTATTCTTTAGGATTCTGAATGGAATGGTTTTTTGCCAGGAACCTAGGGACCTGGATTCGCCACCGTGAAGATGGGCTACATAGACCATTAGTCTGACCCAGTATGGCTATTCTTATGTTATCGTGCTACTTTTTTACTGCTGGAAAATTGATGATCGTGGCACATTGGAAACAAAAACAACTATCAACACAAGATCTCTTTCTAAGGAAATTGGACTTTATTAGACTTGTGATGTATTTAACAGCATGAAAGAAGGAATAATTAACTTGGTTCAATAAGATATGGGATATATATATGCTAAGTGGAGGTAGATTGCATAGAAAAATGATGCTGTATTCAAAATATGCATACACTCAACCCGCCTCCCTCCCTTTTTTTTTTTTTTGTTTATTGTGGGTTTTCTTTGTGTGAAACGATATTATAGTCTTCTATTATTGTTGCTATTGTCATTGTAGATTTTAGCTCTATGGTTGATGTTATATATTCAGTTTGCTTACTTTAACAATAAACTTTGGCAAATAAAAGAAATGGAGAAAGATGTGAGGGCCACAGTTAGGCACTAGCCGCTACCCTGATATTCAGAATTATTTAACCAGCCAAAAACAGCTGCTGACCAGTTAAATAGCTTTTAACCAGCTAACGGCGATATTCAGCCTGAGATAACCAGGACACGGTACTAGTCGAAAGGGTCCAGAGAAGAGCGACTAAAATGGTTAAGGGGCTGGAGGAGTTGCCATACAGTGAGAGATGAGGGAAGCTGGGCCTCTTCTCCCCTGAAAAAAGGAGACTGAGAGGGGACATGATCGAAACATTCAAGATAATGAAGGGAATAGACTTAGTAGATAAAGACAGGTTGTTCACCCTCTCCAAGGTAGAGAGAACGAGAAGGCACTCTCTAAAGTTGAAAGGGGATAGATTCCGTACAAACGTAAGAAAGTTCTTCTTCACCCAGAGAGTGGTAGAAAACTGGAACACTCTTCCGGAGGCTGTTATAGGGGAAAACACCCTCCAGGGATTCAAGACAAAGTAGATAAAGACAGGTTGTTCACCCTCTCCAAGGTAGAGAAAACGAGAGGGCACTCTCTAAAGTTAAAAGGGGATAGATTCAGTACAAACGTAAGAAAGTTCTTCTTCACCCAGAGAGTGGTAGAAAACTGGAACACTCTTCCGGAGGCTGTTATAGGGGAAAACACCCTCCAGGGATTCAAGACAAAGTAGATAAAGACAGGTTGTTCACCCTCTCCAAGGTAGAGAGAACGAGAGGGCACTCTCTAAAGTTAAAAGAGGATAGATTCCATACAAACGTAAGGAAGTTCTTCTTCACCTAGAGAGTGGTGGAAAACTGGAACGCTCTTCCAGAGGCTGTTATAGGGGAAAACACCCTCCAGGGATTCAAGACAAAGTAGATAAAGACAGGTTGTTCACCCTCTCCAAGGTAGAGAGAACGAGAGGGCACTCTCTAAAGTTAAAAGGGGATAGATTCCGTACAAACGTAAGGAAGTTCTTCTTCACCTAGAG
Organism: Geotrypetes seraphini; assembly: GCF_902459505.1. Taxonomy (NCBI): domain Eukaryota; kingdom Metazoa; phylum Chordata; class Amphibia; order Gymnophiona; family Dermophiidae; genus Geotrypetes; species Geotrypetes seraphini. The sequence goes on from NC_047099.1 coordinate 29,618,677, forward strand.
AGTGGTGGAAAACTGGAACGCTCTTCCGGAGGCTGTTATAGGGGAAAACACCCTCCAGGGATTCAAGACAAAGTTAGACAAGTTCCTGCTGAATCAGAACGTACGCAGGTAAGGCTAGACTCAATCAGGGCACTGGTCTTTGACCTGAGCGTGAGCGGACTGCTGGGCACGATGGACCACTGGTCTGACCCAGCAGCGGCAATTCTTATCTCAGCTGAATATTCATAGTTAGCAGCTAAAGGGTAACCAGCTATATTGTGCAATAACTAGCAATATTCAGCACTGACCAGCTAAGTTTAGAAGGCAAATCGGACTGTCTAAATAGCAGTCATAACTTAACCAGTCAGCACTGAACATCAACATAACCAGTTAAGTTATAGCCAGTAAAAAAACAAACAAACGGTTATTCAAATGCTGGAAATGGCCTCTCATTGAATATCTGGGCTCACCACTAACCATGGGACTTAGGTGGGCTGCTTTCCATGGTCTGAATATCAGGCCCTTTATGCAGAACAGTTTGGAGGGGGGTGGAATTTTGTGGGATGCCCTCAAAGCAATGGTTAGGGGAATACTGATGAAATAATGCACAACTACAAGAAAAGTTAGTTGAATTAGAGAAAAAACATAAATTGAGCGCAGCAAGAGAGATGGAACAACAAATGGTGAAAGTTGAGACAGGAGCACTGCAAATAGAATTTCATCAGATTAAACTTAAACAAATATTATTTGATCTTGGGAATAAGACCAGGAAACTTTTAGCAAGGAAGTTGATAGAGTAGAGGTGTGCAGTTAAGAATAAAAGTAAAAGGTAGGGACAAAGAAATAAGGCAACTATTTGTAAATTACTATCAACAAACTGTATGCAGTAGGAAAGGGGCAAAGGGAGGAGGATATTAATCAGTGTCTAGGTGCAGGAGCAACCAAGGAGCATAGGTGGTAAGGATGATAAAGGAACTGAAAGCAATGAAAGCCCCAGGGTTGGATGGTTAACTTCCCAATTCCATAACAAAATTGTGGGGGAAATGGAAAGGCTGCTAGGAAAGTTGGGTAATAGGGGGAGTGACAGAGGCAGATATAACAATTTTGTCAAAGGTAGGGAAAGACCCATCAGTATGTGGGTCTTATAGATGTATAGTATATTACTCTTGAATTTTGATTCTCTTGAAAATTAATAGTGAATATCTTGGTATTCAGACTGGTAAAGGTGTTCCTGTAACTTGTACATTTAGGTCAAGCGGGACGTGTGTCAGGTGACAGATATTATCAAAAGAACCTTTCACATTATATGGTTAGCTCAACAAAGTGAAGATAGGGAGATGCTGCTTGAAAAGCTGGAAGTTTCTGATGGGAATCCTTCATAAAGTGAGGAGGGGGATGGGCATTTGGGTGCAAGTATAACTAAATGGAGGATATTCCGAACCTTTTCCTATACAGTCAGGGATGTCCTATATTCCCTCTATTGTTTGCCTCTTGCAGAAAAAAGTAGGCAAAATAAGGACATTAGAGGTGGGCGATCTAAATAACAAAATTGCATTGTTTGGAGATGACATTCTGCTGTATGTTACACATCCCTAGGCTCACATTGCCCATTGTATCAGTATCAGGCTTCAAGGTTAAAGAGCTACTCGGGGAAGAATTCTCATTCTGATGGCAATACAATATCTGGGAGCACAAATTAGAACTAATTTATCTCAATTTGATGTGTTGCTAGTGGTGAGAGGAGATATATTTCCTGGTGGGGGCCACAGAGCTGTTTTAAAAATGAATAGCTTACAGCAGCTGTTATTCTTATTTCGGACATTATCGGTCAAGATGATAAAAAGACCTATTTAGCTGGTTCATAGTCATTGGCGCGCAGACAATTAGGCGCAAGACACCAGCACGCCATGGAAAAACTTACTTTTAAAGAGCTCCGAGGCAGGGTATGAGTGGGGAACCCCCCCCCCCCCCCCAGTTTATTTCATATTCTTCGTGCTGCCGTTGGAGGGGTGTGGTGGGTGCAACCCCCCTCATTATAGAGAAAACAGAACTTTCTCCGATTTTTTTTTTTTTTTTTTTTTTTAGGAAAAAGTTCAGTTTTCTCTATAATGTGGGGGGTTGCATACTCCACACACCCCCAACGACAGCGTGAAGAGTATGAAGTAAAGTGGGGGGGTTCCCCCACACCCCCCATCGGAGCTCTTTAAAAGTAAGTTTTTCCGCTGCGCGCTACTGTCTTGCTCCAAATTGTCTGCGCTCCAATGTCAGCGCGCTGATGTCTTGCGCGCTTTTGTCCCGTCACCATTTAGCTATGTATAAGGAGTGGAAAACCCAAGGTTAGCAAGGGAAATTTTATGGCAAAAGCAAGAATTTGGAGGAGGAATGCCTAACGTTTCATGGTACTATAAAGTGGTGCAGCTTAAGCATTTACTGGACGGGGGTTGGGGGGGAACACATAAACCGGCAGCCCAACTTAGAGCAGTCGAATAGTGGTTTATGCCCACTTAGACATCTCTTCTAGCGTCCATGTGGGCTAAAGAAGGGTAGAGCACTGAAAAATCCATTTACGCAGTACTTGCTGAAGCTTTTGGGGGTTTTTTTTGGCGGGGGAAACATGGAATATCCACCGGGGCAGCAATTATCATGAACCAATTTTCAGGAGAGGGGAGATACAGAGCGGTATTTCAAAAATATGAAACTAAGGAGTTAAATTTGAGCAGCTGGTAGATGACAGGGAACCAATTTCCATTTGCTCCTCTGCAATAATACCTGTACATTTTCTGAGGATACCTGGATTGATGGGCGAAGCCATAGAAGTACAAGAAAAGTAGGAAATGTTATGGGAACCCATAACCAAAACTTTTTAAGAGGGTGGGTGCTATATATAGATATACTGTACGTATATATATATATAAAGTACTAGTCTTTAAGCCCGTTACATTAACGGGTGCTAGAATAGATGTCTTTCTTTCTGTGTCTCTACCTCCTGCTGTATTTCTCTCTCCCTGACCCCCTTTCTCTGTCTGTCTTTCTGTCCCTCTTCCTGCCCCGTGTCTTTCTTCCTTTCTTTCTGTCTCCCTCCCTCCTGCTGTCTGTCTATCTCTTTATTTCTATCTGTCTCTCTCCCTGCTCCATATTTAACATTCCCTCCCCCTTCATTTCCCTGTGCAGCATTTCCCTCCCTCAACCTCACTTCCCTGTGCAGCAACAGCAGCAGTACTTCCCTCTGCGTCCATTTCTCTGAGCAGCAGCATTCCCCCCCCCTTTGCTTCCCACGGTGTGGCCTACCATCGCACTCACAGTGGTCAAGGAGATCGAGAGGGCACAGCAGGAAAAACTGCACTACCGGTAGAAGTTTATTTTTAAGTTTAAAGTTGCCGCCACGGTTCCTCTCACCATCGTTGCCTGCGTCAGAAGCCTTCTCCGACGCAGGTGCAGCTCATGAGAGGAGCTGCCGCAGCACCTTTAATCTTAAAAATAAACTTCTACCGGTAGTGCCGCTTTTCCTGGATTTAAGTTTGCGCGTGGTGGATAGCAGGTAGGCCAGCAGTTTAAGGCCCTTCTCCCATTTTACTTGCCCCCGAGCGCCAATTCTGTGCACGTGTCCGCCACCAGCACTCCCAATGACCTCCTTGCGGTCCAATACGGTAAGCCATAGCGATGTTTCTCTGATGGTGGGTGAGTGAGGGCGGGAGGGGGGAGTCGCGGCGAGTTTGCTGCCTCTGTTAATCGGCCACTGCCACAGCTAAGCGTGCATGCGCACTCCTACCTGCGGATGAGCTTAGGTTCCACAGCGGGGAAGGGAGGTTATTCCAAAGCTCAGTGAATTTGAAGAAAAGGGATTTCCCTAATTTACCTGCATACACGACACCTTTTAACGAGGGGAAAGATAGTCCGAGTATGTGGGCGGATCTGGTAGTGCTGAGATAGGACCAAGATCTCCAGAATCTGCTGCTCTAATCACTATGTCACACTCTAGTATCTGTAGTAAAATGTGTAACTGTATGCAGAATCTCTCTTTATAAGGTATTTACTGTAACTGTCTTATATGGCCACCTACAGCCTACCACTGCAAATGTGTGGACCCATGGCTCACCCAGACCAAGAAGACCTGCCCTGTGTGCAAGCAGCGTGTTATTCGCACAGCTGAGGATTCAGATTCTGAGACAGAGAGCCTGAGGGACCCAGAGGAGGAAGAAAGGAATGAGCAAGACTCTGAGCGCACGCCACTGCTGCGCTCCTCACCTTCTACAAGGACACCTTCCTTTGGAAGCATGGCAGAGTCCCCAGCTCATCCTGAAGAGGAAGAGGAGCAGGTGCATGACAGCAGGCACCTGTTGATACCCGGAGCTGCTGTTGTCAGAGCATAATCTAGCTCTTCCTTTAAACATGCCTCCACCCATCACTAACAAGATGTTTCTTACATGTGGAATGTGCCGTCTCCAGCTAGTGTCTAGCATGGGACAAGCAGCTGTGTGGGAAGGTTGTCGCATAAATGGGGGTAGAGGTGTCTCCAGTCGCTGCTGGCTGCCAGCGGTGTTAGTGTTGGATAAGGTGGACAGGCTCTTCTGAGCTATGGGAATAAGGCTTGCCCCACCCCTTCCCCTGGCATATAAAGCAGAATCTTATTGCAAATTCACTTGTAATCTTTTTTTTTCTCTTTTGACCCAGAAATATCTTAAGGTGGCAAACTTGTGGATTTGTATTTTCAAACCCCTGTGGGAATGGAGTTCAGGACCAAGTCTTGCCTCATTTGACAATGTTAATTAAGACTTTCCTTTGGAGCAGAACAGAAGAAGAAACCAGCACAAAATTCCAAGAGACAAGTCGTGATGGGGTGCTTTTTCTAATCAAATGGTTTCTTGTTGGGTCTATGGGAAGACTGGAGCACCAAGTCCTTGGGGAGAACCTGGATTTAAAAATCAAATTGAGGGGTTGTGTTCACGGTTTGCTTTAGAATTTTCTTCTGATTGATGATAGAAGTGTTGCACCTTAAAAACCGGGACCATACTGTTTAACCACTTACTCAACCATTTCCAAATACTGTAGTCTTAAGGACAACGATTGCTGTCCTTCCTAACTATTCCAGCAGACCTGCATATGTTCGCTTTTTCATCCAGATAGTACCGGAAATCTTTTTTTTCTTTTTGATCATTCATTTCTTGGTCCATATGAACTTATTCTGTACTTTCTGATATGTAATTTTTATATTGTTGACAGCTCCAGGTTTCCCCGAGAACAGAAAATATCTTTGTTTTCTTGAAAGTTATTTCTGTCACATATTTTAGAGCTATTTTCTTTGTTTATAAACCGACATGTTTTGAACTTAGGAGTTTATTTGTGTGTAAAAACTCACATTTATTTTTGGCTGCTGGCTGCTTTGTTAACCTATTTTGGAGGCCAAATCTGGAAGACAAGTATAAGGTTTATGCTGCTTACTTATACTTGCAACACAACAGGGTAAAACATTAATGTGAAGAGGAAAATTTATAAATATAAAAATCCCTTAAAAATGAAAAGTCTCTCAAAAATTTAAAGATGGTTTTAAGCCATTATGTACATATGGACAAAATGTTACACTCATTCTAATTACTACACATTTAGAAATAAATATTTTTGTGAGTCTTAACAATCAAAATGTGAAAAGCTTTATCCAAAAAAAAAGTGCACTGTTCCATCATCACGGAGAAAGAAGCCATCAAATACTGTTTAAAATGTTCAGCACTTATCTTGAGAAACTTCACTTCTTGTATCGCGGCTTGTGCCCCCACTTTTTTAATGTTTTTTTTTTAATCTTTATTCATTTTTTCATTTTACAAGTGTATCAAGAAATAACATTAAAAACATCACTTGGTATTCTATTACAATCAACTTAAATTAATGAAATTATAACCCCCCTCCCTCCCATATCATATGCATTCACATATATTATACAATATAATCTTTCCTATTAATCCAAACATTTAATAAAGAATCAGAAACCCCCTACCCATCCCTACCCATCCTTTCAATTGTATTATTAAGGGGAAATGTTCACTACTCATTACAATAATCTGTTAATGGTCCCCAAACATCTCGAAATTTACTAAAATATCCTTTCTGTGTGGCTAATGTTCTTTCCATTTTATATAGATGACATAAAGAATTCCACCAAAAACTAATTTAATCTGCTTCAATTTTTCCAATTAAATGTAATCTGTTAAATGGCAACTCATGTCAAAATAAGTAAAAGCTTATTGGGTTTTTTGACGAAATCTGACTCTTCACTCTCATTGATATGCCAAATAAAATAGTATCATACATTAAAGCCACCGGATTTTCTGATAACCTATTTATTTGGCCCCTTAGTGATATGGACAATAGAATAATAGTAATAATAATAAAATGCTTGCTAGCCACGCATGCGCACTTGCGCCACGTGTTCCCTGATCCCTGTTCTGTCGGGGTGTGGCAGCATGAGTGTGCATGCGCGTACTACGTCACCAGCCGACGATCACCTCCACAAGTTCCACAAAGAGCGCCTCCTGCCCCCCCCCCCGGGACGAAACGAGAAATGGAGCCGGGCTGCCCCCCCCCTTTCCCTTCCCACGGACCTGACTACGAACCTGGCGATTCAAGCAGCGTGTGCAGCAGTCTTCACACGCTGCTTCGGGCCCTGCTACTGCCCTGATTTGCTCTGCCGCGTCTCTGATGATGTCATCAGGGACGTGCCAGAGTAAATCTGGGCAGTAGAAGGACCCGAAGCAGCGTGTGAAAACTGCTGCACACGCTGCTTGAATTGGCGGGTTCGTAATCAGGTCTGCGGGAAGGGAAGGGGGGGGTGGCAAGGACTCTATCTGAGTAAATAAAAAAACTCCGGGGAGAATGGCAAAGACTGGCCCTGTACTTACTCCCGTGGACAGGGAGCAGGAAGAGGTGCTGATGGACAGGGGGGGGAAAAAGGAAGGGTGGCCTATTGCTGGACAGGGGGGAGCAGGAAGAGGTGCTGATGGACAGGGGGGGGAAATGAAGGGAGGCCTACTGCTGGACAGGGAGCAGGAAGGTGATGATGGACAGGGGGGGGAGAAAAGGAAGGGAGGCCTATTGCTGGACAGGGGGAGCAGGAAGAGATGCTGATGAACAGGGGGGGGAATGAAGGGAGGCCTACTGCTGGACAGGGGGAGCAGGAAGAGGTGCTGATGGACAGGGGGGAGGTAAAACAAAGGGAGAAGGGCTGTTGCTGGATAAGGGGAGCAGTGAAGGGGTGGTGATGGACACAGGGGAGGTAAAAGGAAGGGAGAATGGACAGGGGGAACACTCAAGGGGTGGTGGTAGACAGCCAAAAGAAAGAAAGAAATACAGAAAGCGGCTAAGGAGACAGAGAGAGAAAGAACATAAGCAGTGCCTCCGCCGGGTCAGACCACAGGTCCATCCCGCCCAGCAGTCCGCTCCCGCGGCGGCCCAAACAGGTCACGACCTGTCTATCACCAGAAGGGGCTCCCTTGCCACCTTGGTTTCTCATTTAAGTCCTGTCTTCTTATCGAAGTCCTAACCCTCCGGTCTTGCACATGCACGACCTGGTTTGGTTTCTATACTCATTACCTGGTTAGCTTTCTATACTTGTGTTACATCCCAGCTCCTCCCTCAGTATCCCATGATCCCTTTATCCTTCAGGAATCCGTCCAATCCCTGTTTGAATCCCTTTACCGTACTCTGCCTGATCACTTCCTCCGGTAGCGCATTCCAAGTGTCCACGACCCTTTGGGTGAAAAAAAACTTCCTTGCGTTTGTTCTGAACCTATCTCCCTTCAGTTTCTCCGAATGCCCCCTCGTACCTGTTGTCCCCTTCAGTCTGAAGAATCTGTCCCTATCCACCCTCTCTATGCCCCTCATGATCTTGAAGGTCTCTATCATATCTCCCCTGAGCCTCCTCTTTTCCAGAGAGAAGAGCCCCAGCCTATCCAACCTCTCGGCGTATGGGCAGTGTTCCAGCCCTTTTACCATTTTCGTTGCTCTCCTTTGGACTCTCTCAAGTACCGCCATGTCCTTCTTGAGGTGCGGCGACCAATACTGAACGCAGTATTCCAGATGTGGACGCACCATCGCTCGATACAATGGCATGATGACTTCCCGTGTTCTGGTTGTTATGCCCTTCTTTATGATGCCAAGCATCCTGTTGGCTTTTTTCGAGGCTGCTGCGCACTGTGCAGATGGCTTCAGTGATGCATCCACCAGCACACCCAAGTCTCTCTCAAGTCTGCTGTCTCCCAACAATACCCCCCCCCCCAAAGAAATAAAGACAAACGCACACATATATTCTAGCACCCGTTAATGTAACGGGCTATAAAGCTAGTAGTGTAATAATGTTTTTACGTAGACCACATTTCATATACACTGCTTCAGAGAGACACCCCCCCCCCAAAAAAAAAATAGTGAGTGAAAGGTGACAAAACTTTCTCCTGACATGCCTGAAAATAGAACTAAATAGCAACTTGAAGCTTTCCAAATGCTAAATTCCATAGTACTTAATCCTTGCAGTACCACTCTAACCTGTTTGACTTTACTTTTTTTTTTTAAATATAATCTGGAGGTTCTGGTATTGAGCGGGGAAGACAAAGGTGTGTTCTCTGACTTATGATAAAGGTGTCACCACTCTGATGAGAATTGTGGCAGATTGGGCTTTCCTTTTCGCCCTACCCGACCAGTCCCTATGTTTGGATTATGTATGCAGGTGGAACCTGAGTGTTGCTGATGTCATGCCTTAAGAAGAAGGTCTCCCAGCCAGTCTGTATTTCTGTCAGCTAATCTGTAGAGCCTGGTTTTGTAGGACTGTTTTTTTTTTTCTTTTAGATCAGGCATTTATTCATTAACATGAATGATCAGAAAGAAAAAGAATTTAAGGAGCTTTTCATTTTAAACTGACACTTGTACCTGTATATAATATGTAAATCATTTTGGTTGTATGTTTGTTTATTAAAAACTTTCTATACCGCATAACAGCCTAAAAAAAGGATCCAAGAGGTGTACAATACATATTCATCGAGAAAGGAACTACATTTAAAAATAGGATAGAGAAGAGCAAAAACAAAAGTTTTATTTTTTTTTCTAAAATACTAAGCAATCAGCATTTCCATGACAGTTCTAATAAAAACAGTCAAATCTCAATAAACCATAATTAATACATACAAATTAAAAAATTTTGTTTTTCCATATCTGAAATTAATCACTACATTAATTCAAATTACAGTCCCAAACTCAATTATTCAAATTGAGAAAGCCAATTGGAAAAAAGTGCGTTTTAGATGTCTTTTAAAGTTTATTCCATAGCCGTGAAACTAAATAAAAGAACACACAGTCTCTAGCTGACGCAAGATAAGCCTTTGAAATATAGGAACAACTACCCTGTTGTCAGTCAAAGATCGTAGTAAACGTCTTGGGGCATAAAATAAACACCAAGTTAGAGAGATGTGAAAACTGTAGTTGAAATAATGCTTGATGTGCCAACATCAAGATCTTAAATTTGATCCTAAATTCCATTGGTAACCAATAGAATTTTAGATACAGAGGTGTCACATGATCACGGATATATATATGCATGGCCTAATAATCTAATCGCAGTGTTTTGCACTGTTTGTAAATGTTTCAGCTGTGTATACTAAGGGCTCATTTTACAAAGTGTTTTTAGCGCATGCACCGGATTAGCATGCGCTAGCCGAAAACCTACCACCTGCTCAAGAGGAGGCGGGTAGCGGCTAGCATGCGCTCTTCTGCGTTTTAGGGCCCTAACGCGCTTTGTAAAAGTAGCCCTAAATTACCATAATCTAACTTTGACAATAAATAAAAAGCACAAACAGAAAGGGTCCCAACAGGTAAACCAATATAACTTCCAACCACTCCTGTTGGCTATGGAGAACCTCAGTGTGAGCAAAGAACCCCTCTAGGCTGGAGAAAACAAGCCTTGGCATAAAGTGCCATAAAGTCAGGCATAAAAAGACTTCAGCCATTTTATACACACCTTGCAGTACAGCAGACACACTCCCTCCTAGGTTAAAGGTGCACATGAAGAAACATCGGCTAAGGTCCTGGAAATCTGGGCTCTTCAATCATTCTTTTAACACTGCCCAAGGATTAGCCACCTATGACCGACTTCTGACTTTTACTGCCACTTTCTGCGGAGGCTTTTTTTTCTCCTCCATCCTAGAGGGGTTCTTTGCTCACCCTGAGGTTCTCCATAGCCAACAGTAGTTTTTGAAGTCAAATTGTATCATAAAAAGGCCCTCTATTGAATGCATTACCCTTCCATCCCCCAGGTGGTATGGCAGTGCTAGCACCAGTTGGGGGTTTCAGTTCTCTCCATGACCACCTCGCTTTAAAATGTAAAGGAGTATTTTTGTGTATCAACCTTTATAATCTAAGCTGAGTGTTTGTTTTTTTTAATGGATGTTATTAATATTATGATATAAATTAAGACTTACCAGTTAACTGTACAAATCAAGATCATATATACATGATTATGTAATAACAGACATGAAGTAATACAAAGTGATGACAGTACCCACGTTATCAATAGGAGAAATATAAGGAGTACACTCACCGAGCATCATGTAAACCCAACAAAAAGTGGTCATTATGTCTTAAGTAATATGTTCTAAATTACTGTATAATGCAGTAAATTTGGACAGGGCCCCAGATTTTAAGAAATGTGCCAGTGGATTGATGTTTTCCTGCGATTGCACCTTCAAATTTGATAGTGATGCTGACCATATTCCACCAGACCATGAATTCTACTTTGATAAATTCTTCCAGGAATGCAGTACGTTCTTAATAGCTAAAAATAATAATATATGAAGGTTGTACAAGGCCCTGTTGGCATAATCTGAGTGTTTCTAATCTGCTTAACTTAATTGTGCTCAAGGTGGATAATAAGACAAAGAAAACTGGATTATAATGCCAGAGAACACATTTTAAAAATATTGAAAATACAACAAGTCTATTACATCAGTTTATTAATAGAACTTGTTCAAACAAGCAGGGCTTTCACAGAACCTCTAAAAGCAGAGGAACAGTCAGTTCCTTTTAAGAGTACATGATAACCTGTTCTATAATACAGGGCCTCTACCTTGAACGGGGAAGGTGTCTTGAATGCCTGGGTTAAGGTCTTCTCTACCAGCAAGGTGAGTATCGTTTGCAGAAGCAGTACTGGCCTTTGTTTAGTCTTGATAACAGCTGGTGAAAACCACCCCTGATATCAGGGGAGTTTAGTACTGTACTGTAAGCAATCATTCACAGATAGGCCCAGGCTGCATGACTTTGTAGTTTTTACTATGGCAGTGCAACCAGAACAAAACAAGGGTCACATACTTCAGTAGGGCACGGTTGATAATGTGAAAAGGCTCATAGACAAGCTTTCTGCCGATTTGGAACTTTTATACAGGTATGGTACAGTCAAGACCAGGGATGTTAAAGTGCCTCCTCAAGGGCCACAATCCAGTTGTGTTTTCAGGATTTCCCCAATGAATATGCATGAACTCTATTTGCATGCACATAGATCTCATCCATATTCATTGGGGAAATCCTGCAAACCCAACTGGATTGCGGCCCTCGAGGAGGGACTTTGACACCCCTGGTCAAAACTCAAGAGCATTCTTGGTGTCTGTTTCAACCCCAGATAACTCTCCTATATTATCTCCTAGCTTTGTAGGAAATTCTAATTATTTTCAGCAGAGTAGTTCTCAAGATTCAGACCCTGTGCATGGATTTTCCCTAGAATTTACACTTTTCATGGAAAAGGCTTTTTATATGAAGACTTGGGCATCTTACCAAAGTTGGCTTATCGCTTCTATCCCTACATCACCAAAAAGAAAAATTGTTGGAGGGATGAGAGTGATAAATGGACATAGGGGGTGGAGGGGGAGAAAATGCTGCTTTGGGGGGGGGGAAGAGGAAGAGAGATGGACCTAGGAAACAAGGTAGAGAGATGTTGGATGCCCCTCCTAACCACAATCATCACACCCATGACCTCCCTACAACAGCGATGCATAAAAGGAAATACCCACAGCTAACAAAAAAATGGCTCTTACAGAACTTCCTTTTGCTTCAAATGTACTTATGTGAAACTAATTTCTCTCAACATGTAATAGTTCACAGATACGAGAAACCACTTCTGTGTAACTTGATTATGGAAATTAGTACACTAAAACAGATTCAGAATGCTTATTTTATCCCAAAAGACCAGAGCTCCCATTACAACTGTAAAAGCAAATATTTGTGTCTATATTTCATCACATTTTAAGACAGTTGCCACTGTCAGTTTAAGTGATTATGGTTTCATTCCTTGTATGTTCTGAAAACATTTCTGTGTCATTGCTATGTGCTTTCATTTTTTGTTAATTTGATAGATGCATATGATCTCTAATAGAGAATGACACAGTGACAAAATTCATCACCATTCCCATCCCCACGGATAACTGCGGTAAACCATCTTCTATCATTCTTTAAGGAGAGAGGGAAGAATCAGAGTATGAATGGCTACAACCACTGACCCGCAAGCTTTGCTTTGAAGAATGCCGGTGTAGAAGGACCGAGGTTGAAACAGACACTACCGAATGACAGTCTCTGGTATCCAGAGCAGATATTGTGATGTCATAATGCCTCATTCCACAGTGCCTAAGAACCAATCACATCAGTGATGTCACAATGGCTTCATTATCCTTGGCTCACATAAGAATCAGAGTATGAATGGCCACAACCACTGACCTGCAAGCTTTGCTTTGAAGAATGCTGGTGTAGAAGGACTGAGGTTGAAATAGACACTAGAAAATGACATGGGATTATTTCCCACAGTTAGCCACAGGAACGGTGATGAATTTTGTTACCATGTCATTCTCTAATCTCTAACAGAGGAAGAGATAATGGTTACCGAGGATGGGCAGACTGGATATTTGGCCTTTATCTGCCATCATGTTTCTCCTTTGACAAAAAAGCAGAAGTAGGTACTTGGGCCCTTCATCTGTAGAGAAGTCCTGCAAAGAAGGTTACAGCCCTAAGAACCTGTGGATTCTGCATGGTGGATTATTTTTTGTATAATAGAAGCCATTACACCACTGAGATAGATATATTGAAGAACCTCTGAATTGCTTACAATTTAAGTAGTATTTCTCCATGGTCAAGATTGCAAGTCCATTTGACAAAGGCCATTGCAGTGAAAGGCTACCCCAGTTCAGGATTCATCTGGAAGGTTTGGAGAAGTCTCATCAAGCATGTGCATATATTCACAGCATGGTCTTTGTTTCAAAGTAGCTCAAGACCATCGTTATAGCATTCTCAAGCTCTCTAGAATAAAACTCAACTTGTTATTTTGTACTTCTTTCAATATCCCTCAGATTGCAGGGTTTTGTTTTTATTAGTAAGATTCTTGCATTTGCCTGGTCAGGTCTCTTCATACTTTGTCATAGCTAATTTTTTTGACAGGTCTCCAAGATAACTGGAGTACATACCCATAACTGGTATTCATGCCTTTGGCCTGATCCCAATTGCACATGTTATTGTGCTTTGATAAGGCTTCATTGCCATGAAAACACAGCACAAGCATTTCAGCATGTCTTTGTCTAATCCAGCAGCAGATGTATCTCCAAAGGTGCAGGACAGCAGACTGAAAATGCCATAATTAAGTGTTCCGATGGAGAGATACCATTTATTCTAACATGAAAAGGCTGATTATACAGGGTCAAGAAAAATTGATCTTTTTATTAGGCATTTGATATACTGGAAGATATAAAACTGGGTTGGTATGCAGTTTAACCTAATTTCTTACTCTGGCAACCAATGATGGCATTTTTAAAAGTGGAGAATAGCCACATTTGGACATTACCCAATAATCCTACTATGAAGCTTTAAATACTTCATTAACTCTGAAACCTGCATATATCAGATTACAAGCTCTAAATATTAATATGAGGAAGGGCACTGAACAGTTCTCAAGTTCAACCAAGGGCATGACATGGCACTATGAAACTTACAAAGTTCAACTTGGCACATCATGTCTGAAGATTTTGTAACCCTTCCCCCCAAAAATACTGTCATCTGGTCACCAAAATACTGCTCTGCTGCAAATACCTCTGAAGCACTTGAAAATCGGCACCCTTCAAAGAGTTTGAAAGCAGAAAATGGCTGCTGTGAAAAATACCCCTATGCAGTGGGGAAGATAAAACCCCATGAAACACAGGCCTTGTTGGTTATTGGATAGCAGCCAGAACATACTTCAAACTCTGAGACACTATCAGAATGGAATTGTTTGATGCATTTTACCGAAACAGCTAAAGATAAGTTGAACTTTATATTTTGTCTATATAAAGCTGATCAAGCTCTGGACAGTGGCAAGGGGGTATACCAGGTCTGACTTGGTAAACACTGAATTATAGGTATAAAGATTTACATCTGCAGGGAACCAGACCCCAATCTCCATTTCTGCCTGGCACCTTCCTCTACTCACACTTTTTACTTTCAAGAGCAACAGCCCAGCAGCTGTTAACGGCCACCACTCCCAGCTTAGAAAAAGCATCACACATGGATATGTACAAGGAGCAGTTGGGGACCTAGCAGAGCATCCACAGAATAACTGCATCAGCCCTTGGGGCAGGAATATAAGCAATGCAGCTCTCTGCATTAATGCTTGAGAACAGGCTGAAAATTAGTGCCTCCACACAAAGCTTTAGCTAGAAGGGCAAGTAGCATGGGGCCACCAAAGCCAGCTCCGTACAGAAGTCTCATATCAAGTCTGCCATGTTACTAGTTTTGTTATTTTTCCCTCCAGAGATTGAAGGCTGTGATGTGCAGCAGCCTACCTTGGAAGTATTTGGGCGTTACGAGAAACAGTGGCCAAGGCACATTTCACTTCAAGCCGTCCTTAGGTTCTGCAACTGAACTACATGTGAAAGCTTAAATGAGCACAGAACTCCCTAACAGAATTGTTTTCTTGCCATGCAGGACTTTTAAAGCCACCATTTTGAACCGAGTTACTTCAACTTCCTTCACCTCAAGTACATACCCCCATACTAAATGGGGACAGGGACAAACCATTTCCATGCCATTCTCTGAAGACTTGACTAGTATCAGTACATTTATTTAAAAAAAAAACAAAACCCCAACCACCTAAAGACGATTGGCAACTGAATTCAGTGATTTAAACTTGAAGCTGCTTTTGGATTTAAAAAACACACACCTGTTAAATGAGTTGTCTCATCTGCCTGATGTGGCAACAAGTCTCATCTACTAATCAGACTTCCTATCATCTGCAATGTCCTTCCCCATCATGTACCCAACTGCTCAAGAGAATCCTACCGTTATCGCAACAGATTCATCCACTTGTGCTAGCATCGAGGAACATATGCTAGCTTATTTCCCATTCATCCACTATAGTTTAGGTTCTCCGCTATATCTGCGTCTGAAAGACAATCCAATTGTCCTCTCAGATGTAAAAATATAAGCAGCTGAATCTTTGGGAGGGTTGTACCATAACCAGATCAAAATGAAAGGCTCTACTTGTGATTTATAGGAACAGTTGTACAGAATATACTTTTCAAAGACTTGGGCTTAGAGGGAGGGTTGCATTTATATTTATAAGATACAATGATAAGATGTTCAAGTGATCTAATTAATAGTGTTTATTATGATTTCTGTACACTTGAAAGTTTAAAAACGAATAAAGAATTAAAAAAAAAAAAAAACCACAAAGACTTAAAGATAAAATCAAGTGTTCAAGGCTTGTGCAAATGGAAATTTTGCAGGGACAAGGTAGAAAGGGACAGGATGGGAATAGAGAAAACTGCCTTGCTATATTATACCATACTACCAAAAAAAAAAAAAAAAAAAAAAAACAACCCCCCAAAAAACTGTAATATGCTTTGCTGTGTAAGACTTACTTGTACGTCTTATCTTTCTGGATGTTTTATTGTAATCTATATAGAATTGTAGGATATGTGGAATATAAATTAAAATAAAACAAAACCATACAATTTTTTTAGAATTTCAATTTTATTTCATATTCCAATATAAATTCTGGAAAAAAAAAAAAAAAAAGTTATACAAGAGGACATTGGCTGCTAAGGGACTTCATGTCGACAAAAAGGGCATGGCGCAAGAACTGAGAAAGCAAGCAGCTGTAGCTGAATTCCTCGTGTTGGGGGATTGTGCCCACCTCTTGCCGATGTGCTCAGTAGTACCGGATTGGATAATGCAGGAGGAAAAAGCTGGGGAGGGAGGGATGGTGTCGATTTGGATCCATCAGTATCCTGATTTTGTCAGGTACTCAACTGTGGGAGAAACTGCTGTATTGACTGTGCCTCCGTGGACTCCTTCCTTGCCAACTACCATGATCAAGGCTGGGAAGAGAGAGGGGGGGGGGACAATTTTAGTCTGTAGAGATGCAACACAATTTACACAACTTGTACAGAAGTGTTCGCATTTAAAAAAGCAAAGGCTGCTCTGCACATTTTACACTAATTAGTGTTTGCTCAGGGAGGCCAGCGGTGAAAGTTAGTACGTAACTGCTACAAAATGCCCTACCTAGATTATGGGTTCATAGACAAACGGCGCGAAAGACAAAAGTGCGCGCCGACAATTGAGCGCAGCGCAGAGGTGCGCGCCGCACAAAATTATAATAATAATAATAACTTTATTCTTCTATACCGCCATAGTCAGATGACTTCTAGGCGGTTCACACTCTTATTATTTCTAAACTGGACTATTGCAACTCTCTTCTAATTAACATAACCCAAAAAGAAAATAGACGTCTCCAAATCATCCAAAATACAGCAGTCAAATTAATCTACAATGCAAAGAAATTTGACCATGTTACCCCCTTACTAATTAAATCACACTGGCTCCCTATAACCCATCGAATTACCTTTAAAATTTTATTTTTATTTTTTATTTTTTTTTATTTTTATTTTTATTTTTTTATTTTTATTTTTGGTTTACAAAAATTACAGTTTTTAGGGGCTCCGACGGGGGGTTTTGTTGGGGAACACCCCCCCCCCAGTTTACTTAATAGACATCGCGCCGGCGTTATGGGGGGGTTGTAACCCTCCACATTTTACTGTAAACTGAACTTTTTCCCTAAAACAGGGAAAAAGTGAAGTTTTCAGTAAAATGTGGGGGATTACAACCCCCCACAACGCGGCGCGATGTCTATTAAGTAAAGTGGGGGGGAGGTTCCCCCACGCCCCCCTGTCGGAGCCATAAAAACAGTAATTTAGAGCGGCGCGCACCTCCGCGCTGCGCTCAATTGTCTGGGCGCACCTTTGACCTGACACCATATTATGAAATACTAAAAGGAGTTTTAAAATATTTGTTTTGCTTTATGAAAAAGCTACTGCAGATCAAGGACTGTGACCAGGTGAGTCGCACGCCCCCTCCCCCCCCCCAAGGCTTAGGAAATGATTTAACACAATAGACTGTAGAACTTGTCCACCGAGGCAGACCTTACACCAGGAAGCTACTTGCTCCCCCCTTTAGGTATACCTATTATACCAGTGTCCAGCAAACTTTGAGCCACAGCACACTTAACGCAGTGGCTACGGCTCGAGGCATCTGGAAGTGTGCAGACGTTGCCATGACCGACATGTGCACGCATGATGTCATCACATCCACATGTGTGTGAAGGCTCTCCAGACGGGCCCTGAGTGTGGGGGGGGGGGGGATGCCAAAAGGGAAGCGGGCTGGAGAGGAGAGGTGCCGGCACCGGTTGATTGCCTGCAGAGAATGTGCCTCTCGCTGCACATCCTGTAAGCAGTCAGCCGGCACCTACCCTCTCCAGTGTGCCATGGCACAGCTGAAATCTCAGGAGGCACACAGTTCGAGATACACTATTATACCTTGGCTCTTGAATCCCAGGCACATCTAACTTGCGTTTAGAATTCCTGAACAGGCAACATTTACATAATTGCATTTTTTTTTAGTAGTTTTCTAAAACTAACTAGATATGCCTTTAAGAGGATTCAGAGCTTTGTTATATACCATATAGGTATAGCCAATGACCAGCAAGCACATTCAAGTGAAGACCTGAAAACAAAACCTGTAGTTAAAAACTGGCTTGCTTACATGAAGATATGAATTATTAAAAACTGGCTTGCTTACATGAAGATATGAATTATTAAAAACTGGCTTGCTTACATGAAGATATGAATTTATTATTTTTTTTTTAAATAAGAGGACAGACAATGAACTTACAAGCTGTTTGTGTTCAGGATGAAGAATTCTACTACACTAATCAAATTGCTCATTTTCCTTGCTCTTAACACAAAGCCCCCCAAATAACTTTAAATCCTGTATATGTTCTCACACAAATTAAACTTGGTATAACCATTTTAGGGTTTGTTTATGCAGGTTGCTGCTGAACAAGATTGTGAGATCATCAGGATAGTGTAAGTTGCATAGAATAATAAAAAAAAAAAAAGACATTTGAAGAGGTGGCAGATATGAGGGTCATCCTTCTGGTCACGAGCCAGGGAGGCCTTTGGACTGCTGGACCCAAGCAAGGAACTGGAGTCATCCAGTACTATCAGAGCCCAAATATAAAAGTGGCATGGAGTGACCAGGGCTGTGGAGTCGGAGTCGAGGAGTCAGAGGAAATTTCGGGTACCTGGAGTCGGAGTCTAAAGTACAAAAAACTGAGGAGTCTGAGTTGGAACATTTATCTACTGACTCCACAGCCCTGGGAGTGACTCAGGTCACTAGAGCTAGGACCCAACTTGCTTAACGGAGAAGCAGACACTGGAGAAGACCCTCCCAGGGTCAATGACTGCAAACATGCTCTCCATTGAGATTCAAACACTATGGGGAGAAGCCCCGTGCAGGGGAAGTAAAATGAAGCCTGAAGATCCTCCAGGCTGAGACCTTGTGGGTTCAGACTCCATATGTTTCCACTTTGCATCAAACACAAGACAGGGGGAGGGGGGGTCCTTGTTGGTACTTCCTACCCATTTCTCAGACCCACTGCGGTTCACCGGCCCTGGACGACAAGTTTTACATGAAATAGTGTCCTCACCACCTGAGGAGTCAATCCCAAAATGACAAATCAAAAAAGGAGTTTTGAGGCAGATCAACTGAAATCCAAAATGGCTGCTCCTAGAAAAATTGTGCCAAAATAGCTCGTGGAAACTTCTGAAAATCCAAAAATGCAAACTGGAATTTTGGAGGTGGGGAACTAACCAGAGAAACCTTCAAAAACGGAGTTCTGACCCACCCCGAAATTTCCCATAGGAATCGATAGGGCTGTCCTTGCAGTTCTGTGCAGCTGGAAAGATAGAAAGGACTTTCCGCTTCAGATGCTTCTAAAGAAGGCTCCAAACTCAAATCTTTGGGCTGCTAGTCAGACCACCCCACCAAGACCACCACCCCCACAGAACCTGAAAGCATGATGGGGATGGGCAAATATACATCTGGCACCCAGATACCCCAAGGGTTCTTACACATGGCACCCACAGCCTGCGCTCGAGCCACTAAGATATTCGTCCGAGATGTGAGTAGAGCAGATCAAAAGTGAAAAGGATTAAGTGCTGGATCCCATGTTGAGGGGGATGGAACCCTGGACAGGTTGTCTCCACGGGCCTTGCATTGAATGTTTTAAGAAATGATCTGCATTTTGGTACACAATCTTGTCCGAGATGTGCTACAATCAAAAATAGTTTTGCACGTGGTATCGTAAACATGCAGTTCAAATCAAGCAACCTTTTCTAGGACAAACTAGCAGTTGTAATACACTTCCCTCTCCATATTCGCAGTGGTTAGGGGCAGAGCTGGCCCATGAATATTAAAAAAAAAAAAAAAAAAAGAGAGAGAGAGATTATTCAGGCCGGTTCTGCCTCTAACCCCTGCGCGTCCCTCGGCTATTTTAAGCCCTGAAATCCCCCCTTAAGCCTTACCTGGTGGTCTAGCGAGTTTTCAGGCAGGAGCGATCTTCCCACACTCCTGCTCCGTGCAGATCGCTCACAGGAAATGGCTGCCTTGAGCTCCCGTAGTCTCGCAAGCCATTTCCTGTGAGCGATCTGCACGGGGCAGGAGCGGGTGAAGATCGCTCCTGCCCCGAAAACCCACTAGACCACCGAGTAAGGCTTAAGAGGAGGCTTAAAATAGCCTGAAAAAAAGAATTTTAAGTTTAAAAAAAAAAAAAAAAAAAAAAAACCCAAAAAATTAAACCGTACATACAGAAACTGTGAATACACAAGGGGAAGTGTACTTGCTCTTCCAGCCCAGGTGCATTAATTAGCACCAAAGTTCTTGAGACTCTGGAAGAGGATCTTTAACTTTACAAAATGTTTCCAGTCTTTAGCCAATGTTCCGCTCAATTGTGCGCTTCTCAGCCCACCCCAATGTTAAGCGATAACTCACCGCTTTTAGTCCTGCTGATCGAAACGGCAAATGTTGGGCCTCCACAGCTGTTTTTTGTTCTGGCATCTATTGTACCATCATCTATATAGTTATCCTTGATCACAGACACCTTCTGACCCCCTAGACATGCACCTTTAGTGAGGATTGCATTACGGTCCTGCCCAATTAACATATTTATTTCTTGAGGCTGAAGGAATGGGAATTAAAAAGAAAGAGGATTAGTGTATTGGGTAGAGCAAGAATTTTTTTTTTTTTTTTTAAAGAAACAAAACTTGCGCACTGCTTTGACCTTTTTGGGTATGCAGTATAGCAGTGGTCTCAAACTCAAACCCTTTGCGGGGCCACATTTTGGATTTGTAGGTACTTGGAGGGCCGCAGAAAAAATAGTTAATGTCTTATTAAAGAAATGACAATTTTGCATGAGATTAAACTCTTTATAGTTTATAAAACTTTCCTTTAACAGCTAAAAGGAAAGATATATAAACTATAAAGAGTTTTTAACCTCATGCAAAATTGTCATTTCTTTAATAAGACATTAACTATTTTTTCTGCAGCCCTCACATTTAAAGTTTAATATCTTTTCTTTCTCAAAAACTGGCACATTTCAATCACTAAATTGAAAATAAAATCATTTTCCTACCTTTGGTAATTTCATCAGTCTCTGGTTGCACTTTATTCTTCTGACTGTGCATCCAATATTTCTTCCCTTCTTCCAGACCTCTTTCCCTCCCCCAACTTTTTCTTTCTTTCTCTGTCTGTCTTTCTGATTCTGTGTCCCATTTTTTGCTTTGTTTCTGGCTCCCTGCCCCCCTTCTTTCTTTCTTCCTGCCCTCCCCATGCCACCACCGCCGGGGAATAGGCTGCTGCTGCTGCTGCCGCCATCGGGAACAGGCTGAGATCTCCCTGCTTCTCTTCTCCACGGGGCCAGTTCTAACGTCGGAAAGGACGTTCCAAGCAGCCAGGCAGCGATTGGCTAGCCAGAACGTCCTCTCGACGTCAGAATTGATGTCGAGCAGAAGAGAAGCAGGGAGATCAAAGAACACAGTGCCGGCCTGTTCCCAGATGGCAGCGGTGAGAAGGGAAGGGAAGCAGGTTGGGCACCACTGCTCTAGAAGAGCCGCACTCTAGGGAGAACAGTGGACCGCCCCCCTTGTTACGCCACTGGAGCAGCAGCTTGTCTGGCCAGCTCTTCCATAGATAGCACTCTAGGGAGAACAGTGGACCGCCCCCCTTGTTACACCACTGGAGCAGCAGATTGTCTGGCCGGCTCTTCCATGGATAGCGCAAGGAGCTGCCAACCCGTGGCTTTGAACAGAACGAGACGGCCAGACACGCTGCTGCTCCAAAACAAAGAGAATGATCGCGTCCAGACCACGGGCCGCAAATAAAACTTGGAGAGCCATATGTGGCCCGCGGGCCGCGTGTTTGAGACCGCTGCAGTATAGCATCTAACAGCAGAAAGGAGCTCCAAATTAAAAACATCTGCTACACACAGTTGTACAGATTAAAATAGAAGTTCCTTCACAGGGCCTTTGTTGTGAAGTTTACTATACAAGACTAACCTTACCAGGGCTGTGGAATCAAATGTACCAACTCCAACTTCAAAATAAAACTTGCATTAACTGGTAAACGTTTTAACATTTGCTAATACTGATGTTTAGAGCAGTGGTTCCCAACCCTGTCCTGGAGGAACACCAGGCCAATTGGGTTTTCAGGCTAGCCCTAATGAATATGCATGAAGCAAATTTGCATGCCTATCACTTCCATCATATGCAAATCTCTCTCATGCATCTTCATTAGGGCTAGCCTGAAAACCCGATTGGCCTGGTGTTCCTCCAGGACAGGGTTGGGAATCACTGGTTTAGAGTACCAACACCTGCAGCCCAGCCTGCCTTAATTTTGTAAAGGCTTCCACTGGATTTTATATACTGGTCTTACAGATTTGATTGTGCCCAGACAGGCGGTATAGCAAAACCCATGACCCTTTTACAGGCCAAAAATGTATTAAATCTTCAAGCCAGCTTCTAGGGCAGTGATTCTCAACCTTATCCTAGGGGACCCCCAGCCAGTCAGGTTTTCAATATATCCCTAATGAATATGCATGAGAGAGATTTGCATATAATGGAGGAGACAGGCATGCAAATGTGTCATGCATATTCATTAGGAATATCTTGAAAGCCTGACTGGCTGGGGGTCCCCTAGGACAGGGTTGAGAACCACTGTTCTAGGACCTTTTACTTCTTCCAACCGTTTCCCAGTGACGGGGGGAGGGATAGTTTGAATCCCCTCCCAGATAAGCATTAGCTCTTAGAAAACTGAGCTACTGTAAAGGCAATCCATGTAGAGTAAAAGGGAAGG
Organism: Geotrypetes seraphini; assembly: GCF_902459505.1. Taxonomy (NCBI): domain Eukaryota; kingdom Metazoa; phylum Chordata; class Amphibia; order Gymnophiona; family Dermophiidae; genus Geotrypetes; species Geotrypetes seraphini. Next base: position 29,641,381 of record NC_047099.1, read on the forward strand.
CTGCCCCCCCCCCCCCAAAAAAAAATTGCAGAAACAGGCAAAAATATTTGGAAAAGTTGAGGCTGGTCAAGTAGTCAGTAAAGCAAATATGGAAGACAGCAGACAGTAAAATTGAGGGGAGGAACAAGACTTTAGATGTGTTGGTAAGACGTGCAAAAGTGGTATAGGGTAGGAATATCTAGAAGCTGACAGAAGTGCCACCAGGCCACCTTGCTCCATCACTAGAGTCTCCATATCACTACTACGACCAAGAATTATTTCTATAGTGCTACCAGACACACAGTGCTGCACAGAGCCCCGAAGAAGGAAACATCCAACCATGCAAAGCCTCACCATTGAGACCCCGAGAGAGGCTAGGGAAACCCGTACAAAGCACCGGGTACTCTCCTGCTATCGACAGCACTCTGCGGCGATGTGCTATCTGCCGACCCAGTTCAGAAACAATCTGAAACTGGGAAATAGAATACAGAGCGGAGTCTCCCTTCAAAGCATCCTCAGGCCGATCACAATGGGCCGCATGCCACGAGAACGCACAGTGCATTAAAAGAACCAGTTCTTGAGAAACTCACCAAGCCAGACTGCGTGTCATTGCCAAAGGCAGCCGTACTGCCGCCGACATCTGTTTTGGACAACAGAGGCCAGGGCACCTGCTGAAAAAAAGTCAGCTTTGCTTTGCGTGTTACTCATGTTGACACCAAACCCTCAGTCCAAACACTTGGAGACTGATACTCACAACCTCTTTGTTAGGGCTGATAGATGCTGGTTACTCAGCACTGGCAGGGCAGAAACCCATACAGTAAATTTGGTCTCGCTGGTTTTGTTGTTGTTTACGAGTATGGGAAAGAAAAAAAAAAAAAGAGACCAAGTCAGCCCTCAATCACCAGAGGGAGGGTGGGGCAGGGACCTGGGGGCCCAGGTGTAACCTCCAAAGTTGACACTGCTCAGCCAAAACACCCCTTGCTCACTGAAGAGCACTCTACAGGAGCCAAAACTAAATCCAGAAGCCAGTGGAACTGCAACCATCCGCCTACTGGAGATAAAGAATACTGAGGAACAGGAGAAGTTACGTCGAAGAGGGACACCTGCTAATCAGTCTCTATACCTCCACCTGCTGGTAGATGTGTGCTATCCCACTAGTCTCTGGATTCATCTGCTGCTATTGCTAAGGAAGACGCTGAATTGCTTAAAATGTTTGTTGTGTTCACAGCTGTAGGACTGGAAGCAGAATGGACATAGAAATGTGTGGTACACCCTGAACGATTTCACCAGGAGCTAGCTAGAGGTGGACAAAGCAATAGAGGGTACTGAAGAACTTATGGAAGTTCTGGCAGCTCTGCTGACTGATCTTTTCAATGCTTCTTTGAAGTTGGGAGTGGTACCAGACTAGAAAAGGGTGGGTGGATGGTTCCTCCACTAAACTGAAAGAAAGAGGTAAGGAACTACAGGCTAGTGACTTCACTAGAAGCAGGTCTTTGACAAATCTGATCAAGTTCTTTGACTGGGTGACCAAAGAATTGGATGAGAGTGTGCTGTATGTGTATTTAGGCTTTTAGCAAAGTCTTTGACAGTTCCACAGGCATGTGGAACTTGAGTGCCCTCAGCAAGATTGGGTCAGAAACTGGTTGAGTAGAAGAAGACAGAAGATCACTGAGGAAAGGATATTACCAATGGTGTGCCACAAGGTTTGGTTCTTTTTTTAAAAATTATATTTCTGAAGGGCTGACTGGTAAGATTTACCTCTTTACAGATGATACTGAGGTCTGAAATAGAGTAAGAAACCCCCTGATGGTGTGGATAACATGAGGAAAAACCTAGTGAAGTTTGAGGAATGGTCTAGAATTTGGCTAAGATTCAATGCTTAATAGAACAGTATAATTTGTTTTTTCTTGGGGTGGGAGAACTTTTGCCATGAAAGAGTGGGACTTGGTGAGATGGCAAAAGCTAGAAGGGTGCTTGGGTACAAAGGGAGAGAATGGCCAGTAGGGAAAAAGGAGGTATTGATGCCCCTATATTTAAGACTGGTGAAGTCTCATTTAGGACATTCTGTACAATTCTGGAGACAATACCTTCAAAACAGGATGGAGTCAGTCCCAAGGAAGACTACTAAATGGTGAGTGGTCTTTGGCATAAGGTAACAGGAACAAAGATCTCAATACGTATACTTTGGAGGAAAACACAGGGGATGGGAGATACAAGAGATGTTTAGTGTGTACGTAGCATAAACATACGAGGTGAGTTTCAATTGAAAGAAAATGTTGAAATGAGGATGCATAGGATGACTGAAGGGATAAGAGCCTGAAGGGACCTCAAAATACTTTCATAAGGTGAATCCTTAATAGCTCAGTAGAAGTGGGAAGACAAGGGCCTCTGAATTCAAGAAAGCTTGAGATAAGTACATTGGATCTCAAAAGGGGTAGATGGCATGGCTAGGAAGATTATACCAATAGACTCCCTTCCCAAAGCATGCCAGCTGTATTGACAGCACCCATTAGATGGCTAAAGCGAAACAGCAGAATGAGACAACTTCCCCACCCATTTCTCTGGATCTTACCTTATTCACAGCACTGGTTCAAACTGCTCATCCCTGTATATCCCTGCAACTAAAACGCAAATAATAATTAATTCCCTAGTGGGGAATTAAGAAGTCTTGTGGTTTCAAATTAAGACTTTCTAAATACCTTGCACTGCATGGCTAAAGTATATGCAGATCCTGATCACCATGCAGGGCTGGAAGAAGCCGTTTGGGGCAGTGCTACCCAAAGGGAAAATAAAAAAAAAAAAAGAATCAGGTGCCTGAAATCCCAGGTCACACAATACCTAGAAACTACATCCTGGTGCCTGGGATTTGTCAAGCCCTGTTTTAAAAAAAAAATTTTTTTTATTGAGTTTTTAAAAAAATGTTGCGAACCAAGACTGTCAGAATGCTGTATATGACAATGAAGTGGTCTTCTCACCCTGAACACAATCTAGTGAAAGGCAAATATGTCCTACTATAAAGCACAGTTACTTACCGTAACAGGTGTTATCCAGGGACAGCAGGCAGATATTCTTGACTGATGGGTGACGGCACCGACGGAGCCCCGGTACGGACACTTTTAGAGTGATTGCACTCTAAGAACTTGGAAAGTTCTAGAGACCGCACCGCGCATGCGCGAGTGCCTTCCCGCCCGACCCCGACGCGCGGTCCCTCAGTTAAGATAAGCCAGCTAAGAAGCCAACCCGGGGAGGTGGGTGGGACGCAAGAATATCTGCCTGCTGTCCCTGGATAACACCTGTTACAGTAAGTAACTGTGCTTTATCCCAGGACAAGCAGGCAGCATATTCTTGACTGATGGGTGACCTCTAAGCTAACAAAAAGAGGGATGGAGGGAAGGTTGGCCATTAGGAAAACAAATTTTGCAAAACAGATTGGCCGAAATGTCCATCCCGTCTGGAGAAAGCATCCAGACAATAATGAGATGTAAAAGTATGGACTGAGGACCACGTAGCAGCTTTGCAGATTTCCTCAATGGGCGTGGAACGGAGGAAAGCTACAGATGCTGCCATAGCTCTAATTCTATGTGCCGTGACAGAACCTTCCAGTGTCAGTCCGGACTGAGCATAGCAGAATGAAATGCACGCAGCAAGCCAATTAGATAGCGTACGCTTAGAAACAGGACGTCCCAATTTATTAGGATCAAAGGACAGAAAAAGTTGGGGAGATGATCTGTGGGGCTTAGTACGGTCTAAATAGTAAGCTAAAGCCCGCTTACAGTCCAAAGTATGAAGAGCCTGTTCCCCGGAATGAGAGTGAGGTTTAGGGAAAAAAACAGGTAGTACAATAGATTGGTTGAGATGAAACTCAGAAACAACCTTAGGAAGAAACTTTGGATGTGTACGTAGAACCACCTTGTCGTGATGAAAGACAGTGAAAGGTGGATCAGAAACTAGTGCATGGAGCTCACTGACCCTCCTGGCAGAGGTGAGAGCAATAAGAAAAAGTACCTTCCAAGTGAGAAACTTGAAAGAGGCAGTAGCCAAGGGTTCAAATGGAGGCTTCATCAAGGCGGAAAGAACCACGTTCAGATCCCAGATCACCGGAGGTGCTTTGAGAGGTGGTTTCAGATTGAAAAGACCTCGCATGAATCTGGAGACCAGGGGATGAGCTGAAAGGAGTTTCCCCTGGACCGGCTCATGAAAGGCCGTAATGGCACTGAGATGAACTCTGATGGAAGTAGACTTGAGACCAGAAGTAGACAGAGAAAGCAGATAATCCAATAGAGGTTCCACTGCAAGAGACTTGGGGTCATGATGATGTAGGAGGCACCAAGAAGAAAACCTCGTCCACTTTTGATGGTAACATTGTAGAGTGGCTGGTTTCCTGGAGGCGTCCAGGATGGAGCGAACAGGCTGAGATAACAAAAGATCAGTTGAAGTCAGCCCGAGAGATACCAAGCTGTCAGGTGTAGAGACTGCAGGTTGGGATGGAGGAGGGTTTCCTGATCCTGTGTAAGCAGAGATGGAAACAGTGGAAGTAGAAATGGATCCCTGGAACTGAGTTGAAGTAGAAGGGAGAACCAATGCTGTCTGGGCCACCGTGGAGCAATCAGGATCATGGTGGCTCGTTCCCTCTTTAGTTTGAACAAGGTCCGAAGCATGAGAGGCAGAGGAGGGAAAGCATAAAGGAATAGATTGGACCAATCCAGAAGAAACGCATCCGCTGCCAGACGGTGAGTAAAGTCTGGAGCAGAATTGGGGCAACTGATGATTGTGAGGAGCTGCAAAAAGGTCCACCTGAGGAGTGCCCCATTGTGCAAAGATGGACTGTAGAGTCGATGGGTCGAGAGTCCATTCGTGGGGTTGGAGAACTCTGCTGAGCTTGTCCGCTAAGAAGTTCTGTTCTCCCTGAATATAAATCGCTTTCAGGAATAAGCGGCGCGAGGACGCCCAAGACCAGATTCTCTGGGCTTCCTGGCATAAGAGGCGAGAGCCCGTTCCCCCCTGCTTGTTGATGTAGTACATAGCCACCTGGTTGTCTGTGCAAATTAGAAGGACTTGAGGAAATAGAAGGTGTTGGAAGGCCTTGAGGGCATAGAACATTGCCCTGAGTTCCAGGAAATTGATGTGATGCTTCTTTTCCTGAGGAGTCCAAAGGCCCTGAGTTTGGAACTCGTTCAGATGAGCTCCCCATGCATAAGGGGAGGCGTCGGTGGTGATGACCAGATGATGAGGAGGCAGATGGAACAGAAGGCCCCTGGAGAGATTTGAGGATATCAACCACCATTGCAGAGACTGACGAAGAGACGATGTCACAGATATGTGTCGTGAGCAAGAGTCTGTCGCTTGAGACCACTGGAGAGCCAGGGTCCATTGAGGAGTGCGCAGGTGAAGCCGTGCCAGGGGTGTGACATGAACTGTGGAGGCCATGTGACCCAAGAGAATCATCATCTGCTTTGCAGAAATGGAGTGCTGGGACAGCACCTGCTGACAGAGTGATTGGAGGTTGTGAAGACGGTTGTCCGGCAAGAAGGCTCTCATCTGGACCGTGTCCAGTACCGCTCCAATGAATTGAAGTCTCCGCGTAGGCAGAAGGTGAGACTTGGGTATATTGATTTCGAACCCCAGTAGTTGTAGAAAAAAGATGGTCTGGTTGGTGGCCAGAAGAACAGTCTGAGATGAAATGGCCTTGATTAACCAATCGTCCAGGTAGGGAAAAACCTGAAGGTGGTGGGAGCGTAGAAACGCTGCCACCACTACCAGACATTTTGTGAACACTCTTGGAGAGGAGGCAAGACCGAAGGGGAGCACTCTGTATTGGTAATGACAGCGATTGATCATGAAGCGAAGGTACTGTCTGGAGGCCGGATGAATTGGAATGTGAGTGTAGGCCTCTTTGAGATCGAGAGAGCATAGCCAGTCGTTGTGATCGAGGAGAGGATAAAGCGTAGCTAGAGATAGCATCTTGAATTTTTCTTTGACCAAACATTTGTTGAGATCTCGCAGATCTAGAATAGGTCTGAGGTCTCCTGTTTTCTTGGGGACTAGAAAATACCGGGAGTAGAATCCTTGCCCTCTTTGGTCCAGAGGAACTTCCTCTATGGCGTTCAGAAGCAGGAGGGACTGAACCTCCTGACAAAGGAGGGCAGATTGAGGAGTGTGCAAAGCAGACTCTTTTGGTAGACTTTGGCCCGGAAGGGTGTGAAAGTTGAGAGAGTAGCCGTGGCGGATGATGTTGAGGACCCACTGGTCCGAAGTGATAACTTCCCACCGGCTGAGAAAGAAAGACAGTCGTCCTCCTATCGGTTGAGGGAGGAGAGGAGATGGTTGAACGCTGGCTATGCCCTCGAGTATCAAGTCAAAAGGGCTGAGTCGATTTTTGTGGAGGAGGCTGCTTAGCTGGTTGTTGCTGCTGAGGCCTAGGTGTTTGCCGCTGCTGTTGCCGCTGCCTCCTAGGTTGCTGAGTGGAAGGCTGCAAGGGGCGAGCCACAAAACGCCGCTGATAGGCCGTTTGCTGTCTGAATGGCCGTGAAGGTGGAGGTTTCTTCTTAGTCTTAAGAAGGGTATCCCAGCGGGTTTCATGAGCCGAGAGCTTCTGGGTCGTTGAGTCCATAGAATCTCCGAACAGCTCATCCCCTAAACATGGGGCATTAGCCAACCGGTCTTGATGATTAACATCAAGCTCAGAGACTCTGAGCCAAGCCAAACGGCGCATGGCTACAGACATGGCTGTTGCTCTAGAGGTAAGCTCAAAAGTGTCATATATAGACCTTACCATGAATTTTCTGAGCTGGAAAAGAGCTGAAGAGCACTGATGGAAAGCCTCACGATTCCCCACAGGAAGGTACTGCTCAAAGGAAGCCATGGTGGTAAGGAGATGCTTTAAATAAAACGAAAAATGAAAAGCATAGTTACCAGAACGATTAGCAAGCATCGCATTCTGGTAAAGTCGCTTACCGAATTTGTCCATGGCTTTACCCTCTCTGCCAGGAGGGACAGAGGCATAGACACTAGCTCCCAAGGACTTCTTGAGGGTGGATTCTACAAGAAGAGACTCATGAGAGAGTTGCGGTTTATCGAAACCAGGTATAGGGATTACTTTATAAAGGGAATCCAATTTGCGAGGGGCTCCCGGGACAGTAAGAGGAGTCTCCAGATTCTTGTAAAAGGTCTCCCTCAGGATGTCATGTAAAGGGAGTTTCAAAAATTCTTTTGGAGGCTGGTCAAAATCAAGAGCGTCCAGAAAAGCTTTGGACTTTTTAGACTCAGCCTCCAAAGGAATGGAAAGAGATTCACACATATCTCTTAAAAAAGAAGAGAAAGAGGTGGAATCAGGCTTGGAGGAAGTGTCCTGAAGTACAGGCTCGTCTTCCTCTGACAAACATTCTCCTTCTGACAGAAAAGGTTCTTCAGAATCGCCCCACAGATCAGGGTCTTGAATATGGGGACCACGGCTCCGAGACTCCGGAGTGGACGGGTCCAGGTGTCGGGACTTGTGTACCGACTTACCCGACCTCATCGACACGGTACCGGGAGATGTTATCGGTTGCACCGGAGCCGAAGTCTGTACCGATTGGTGAAGAGACTTGGGCTCCGGTGCGAGGACAGGCATCAATACCGATGAGGCCGAGTGTACCGGTACCGAAGGAGTGGATGGGGACAAAATAGACTGTTCCACAATCGGTACCGGTTGCCCAGTGGAGACCGACACCGGAGGGCTCGGTGTCAGGAGAGCTGGAAGGAGTTGTTTAAGCTGTTCCCTCAGCTGCACCTGCAAGATGGCCGCAATGCGATCATCGAGGGAGGGCACCGGTACCGCTTTTTTCTTCTGCGGTACCTGCGGTGCCGCTCTACGCCCCGGAGATGAGGAGCCCGATGTCGAGGGACTCACCTCAATAGGGGCGGAGCGCTTCCGCTGGCGTCTCACGGTCGGCAGGACTGGACTCTCTGCACTGGAGACCGGAGGACGTTCCAGCGGGGAAGGCTTCTTAGCCGGCTTACCTGGATGTTGCGACGCCGACGCGGTATCGCGTGGCGTCGATGAGGTGGGTGCCGACGAAACAGGTACCGAAACCGGTGCCGAAGACACGGGGTCGGACATGTCGGTGCCGAAAAGCAGTCTCTGTTGGATTTCTCGATTTTTGAGAGTCCGCTTTTTCAAAGTGGCACAGCGGGTGCAGGTGGCGGCCTGATGTTCCGGACCCAGACACTGAAGGCACCAGTTGTGTGGGTCTGTAAGTGAAATAGGCCGTGCACACCGCTGGCACTTCTTGAACCCGGGCTGGGGGGGCATGAACGGAAAAACGGCTTCTGCCAAATCGAAGGCCGAGGCCTCGATGATGGCAGTAGGCCCCGCCGGGGCAAATCAAGAAAACTCGACAAAAAAATAAGATTTTTTTTTTTTTACAAAAGAAAGAAAAAAGTAAGGGCAGAAAAAACCCGAAAAAGTTTACGCGAGCGGGAAGGCGAATGAAAAATACTTTCAACAGCCGTTGAAAATGCGACTTCTTAGCTCCGCGGAAACTAAGAAACTGAGGGACCGCGCGTCGGGGTCGGGCGGGAAGGCACTCGCGCATGCGCGGTGCGGTCTCTAGAACTTTCCAAGTTCTTAGAGTGCAATCACTCTAAAAGTGTCCGTACCGGGGCTCCGTCGGTGCCGTCACCCATCAGTCAAGAATATGCTGCCTGCTTGTCCTGGGATAACATAAGCAACAGTGTACATCAAAAACAAGACAGTCCCTGCTCAAAAGAACACAACCTAAGAGATGCAATTCTGGGGAAAGACCAAAGGGCCATCAAGCCCAGCATCCTGTTGGCCAACTCAGGTCCCAAACACCTAGCTAGATCCCAAATAGTAAAACAGATTTTTATGCTGCTTATATCCTAGGAATAAGCAGTGGGATTTCCCCATCTCAATAATGGTTTTGGACTTCTCTTTAAAAAATTATCCAAACTCTTTTTTTTTTTTAAACCCTGCTGATTTCACCACATTCTCCGGCAATAAATTCCATTGTTTAGTTACATGTTGTGTGAAGATATATATTCTCCAGTTTGTTTTAAAATCTACTACTTAATATCTTCCTAGTCCTAGTATTTTTGGAGAGAGCCAACAAGCGATTCACATCTACCCTTTCCACTCCACTCAGTATTTTATAGACCTCTATATCACCCCTGAGCTGTCTTCCCCAAGCTGAAGAGCCCCTAGCTACTTTACCCTTTCCTCAGAGAAGTCATCCCATCTTTTTATCATGGGTCGCCCTTCTCTCTCGTCTAATTCCGCTATTATCCGAGATACGGCGACCAGAATTGCACACAGAATTTGAGGTGTGGCCATACCATAGAGCAGGGAAAGGGAACTCCGGTCCTCGAGAGCTGTATTCCAGTCGGGTTTTCAGGATTTCCCCAATGAATCTGCATGAGATCTATTTGCATGCACGGCTTTCAATTCATATTCATTGGGGAAATCCTGAAAACCCGACTGGAATACGGCTCTCGAGGACCGGAGTTCCCTACCCCTGCCATAGGGCATTACAACATTGTCATCTTTTTTTATATTCCTTTTCTGAGAATTCCTAACATTCTATTTGATTTCTTAACCACCACCACACATTGAACCAAGAGTTTCAATGTATCCTCATTGACAGAACTTTGATCCTTTTCTTGGGCAGCGACACATGGAATCATGTAGTTAGCTTGGGTTCCTCTTACGGAGTTCATCTCATCAGCGCAGAGATCCTCTCTTATTTTCATATCTAATCCACAGCCTGCTTTTAGGACCTACAGGGACCCCTGAAGGCGGCAATAGGTGTTGCAACACAGACTGTGTTGGGTCCATATGTTTCCAGCGGTTCAGGCCCTACACATTTTTATGTGGATTATTTTATTGTTTTAATAAAGCCTTCCGTCTTGGACATCAACTCTCCGCAAGTTTCTTGGTTTGGGGTCCTCTTTCCCACATGCATCACTTTGTACTTGCTCATGTTAAACGTCACGTCATCTGCCATTTTGACGACCAGTCTCACTGAAGTCCTCTCGTAATTTAACACCTTTGAACCACCTTATCAAAAATTCAATTCACTAGTTATTACCATCTCTAGACCATTAGTAGATAATGGTAAAAAGCAGCAGACCCCTGGGGAACCCTACTATTCACCCTTCTCCACTGAGAATACCGACCCATTTAAACCTGTCTTTCAACCAGTTCTTAAATCCATAAAAGGATATTACCTCATGGAAGACTTAAGTCACAGGATCCGAGATGCTTTGTCAAATGCCTTTTGAAAATCCAAATATACAATAAGTAAGGTGAGCTGGTTGATTATCTACATTTTCATTCACCCCTCAAAAAGAAATGCAGTAGATTGGCAAGGCAAGATTTCCCTTTATTAAATCCATCTTGGCGCTCTCTCATTAATCCATGCTTATGTATATGTCATTTTGTTCTTTTATAAAAAGAAGTCTCTACCATTTTGCCTAGCACTAAAGACTCACTGGTCTGATTTCCCGGATCATTTTTTTTTTTTTTTTTTTAAAGGGTTCCAGAAAAGTCAGCGTTATGTTCAGGGCTGTGGAGTCAGTAGATAAACGTTCCGACTCAGACTCCTCAGTTTTTTGTACTTCAGACTCCGACTCCAGGTACCCGAAATTTCCTCCGACTCCACAGCACTGGTTAATTTTCAGATCGTTAAAATGGAATGTCAAGTTGAGAGAAATAAGCATTTTCGACACCACCTTCTTTTTGCTTTTAATCAAGGTTCTAAGGCCGCAGAAGCTGCTCGCAACATTTGTGCTGTGTATATAGTGGGTGCTATAGCTGAAAGAATCGCTCGTGATTGGTATGCCAAGTTCAAAAATGGAGTCGGTAGATAAATGTTCCAACTCAGACTCCTCAGTTTTTTGTACTTCTGACTTCGACTCCAGGTACCCGAAATTTCCTCCGACTCCACAGCCCTGCTGATTATGTTGGCCACACTCCAGTCTTCTGGTACTATGCAGGATTTTAGAGAAAAGTTACAAACTAGACAAGATGCATCTATACACAGTACTCAAGAAGGGGAACGAGAAAAGAAAAAAAAAAAAAAAAAAGTTGATGTATTCTGACCCATCTAATCTGAACACTGAAATTGGATCTCATGCTTCTTGCTATCAGATGGGACAGTACAGTTCACAAGAATTCTAGCAACTCTGTAAGCTCAAACATTTGAAGAGCTACTCAGATTTTAAAAACCAAAAAAGCTAGTACAACCACAAAAGTCTGCTCAAGCTTGCATGAACAGCTTTTGCCTTATGCAGTTTCTATTACAAAGTAGTGTACCCTCTTAACTCATGGGGCAAGACTGCCATTACCATCTAAGCCAGTGTTTTTCAACCTTTTTACACCTATGGACCGGCAGAAATAAAAATTATTTTGTGGACCGGCATCGGTCCGTGGACCGGCGGATGAAGAACACTGGGCTAAGTTGGGGGCCAGACCCCGCCCATCTCTACCCAATCTCCACTGCAGACCCCCAACCCCATAATAGTACTAATTGCACCTTGCATGTCCCGTGCCTCATCTAGAAGCCTTCCCTCTGACGTTGCAACATCAGAAAAAAAGGCTTCCGGTTCAGGCGCAGGATGCCCGTAGGAGCCACTGCCCTTGGCTTTGTGCGCTGAATAAGTTAGAAAGAGGGAGCTAGCTCGAAGATAACGCCGCATCAATCGCACCGTGGACCGGCGGTTAAAGAACACTGTTTTGGGCCTGATGCACATGCTGGCCCTGTGGACCGGTGGTTGAAGAACACTGATCTAAGCTATGCAGAGATCACATCCAATTCTCTTTACTTCAACCCCTCCCTTTAGGAGAGATTTAAATCTAGCTTTGTTACCTTCATAAATACCCAAGTAATTAGAAAGTTAGTTCTCAGCCTTATTCCATCCATGCATGACCAGAACATTTAGAACTAAGCATAACATCCTGGTGCATGGGCATTTTGGGGATTAGTGTTCATTTAAAAAAGGAGTGACATGCATTAAGAATGCCACATACTGTTAGGCTATTAAAAACCATACAGAAGAGACAGAATCGAGACTGTTCTAGCAGGGTTAATAAGCATGACAACTAGTCAACTCTACCAGCCACTGGAATGCTGCCTTCAAGCAACAGGCCCCATTCCAAAAGCACTCTCCCCTTCCCCCTAACATTCCTAGGCCTGCTTTGTTGGTTCAGAAAGTCTGAATTTAAGACGGACCATTATCCCTGCCTCCTCCAATTACTCTGCGAGTCAGTTTTCTGGCAAGAGGGGTAAGAAAGCCACAAGTTACAACTTGATAAGCCTATGGAATTCCAAGAACAGCTGCCGCCAGATGCTCAGTATGCAAACCGCTGTAGGTTAGAAGCAGCTGCGCAAGGATTAGGACTACTTTCTTTTAGTGTTGAGAACAAATGCTAGTCAGCTTCCTACGACCTGTTCAGTTGCGATTAAACTTTCGGTACACTTCTCCCTCTGTATTCGCGGTTTTTAAGCTTGCTGGCTCCTCCCCGCCAATTACATCAGCTTGCATAGAGAAATCACCGATTCCAAGCATTTACAGAGAAAATAGCCGATTCCCACCACTTTCTTCACCGTGTTCTGCCTCTCCTTCAGGAACAGGCCAGGTCTCCCCACCATGTTATTCGCGGTTTCACCATATTCATGATGATTTTTAATAGAAAACAGCGAGCATGAAAAAGTTATTTGTGGTTTTTCTGTATTTGCGGTTTTGTTAATCCCCTATCACAGTGAAAACTTGAGTAACAGGGTAAGTTGAGTTCTGAAGTAGAGAATGACATGACAAAATCACCGTTCCCGTCCATGCAGGAAACCATCCCATTCCATACTTTAGTGAATATCTCAACCTCAATCCTTGTACACCAGCATTCTTCAACGCAAGGCTTGAGAGTTGGTGGTTGTGCTCAGATTCTTATTTGAGCCAAGTATAGGACATTGTGACATCACCAATGAGGTTGGCTCTTATGACATTACAATCACAGCTCTGAAATGTTGCGACTCTCTGGGTTTCTGCCAGGTACTCGAGATCTGGGTTGGCCACTGCTAGAAATGATAGACCTTGTCTGTCCCAGTATGGCAATGCTTATGGCCTTAATGTTCCAACTATCCCATGTCATTTTTCAGTGTCTCTCAACCTCAGTCCTATCCCACCATTCAATGCAAGACTTTAGTGGAATGAGGCTTTACGACACCACAATACCAGCTCTGGAATTTTGCTACTCTAGGTTTCTGCCAGGTACTCAAGATCTGGGTTGGCCACTGCTGGAAACAGGGCTTGATGGACCTTGTCTATCCCAGTATGGCAACGCTTATGGCCTTTTAATGTTCTAACTATCCCATGTCATTCTTCAGTGTCTCAACCTCAGTCCTATACGTACCAGAATTCTTCAATGCAAGACTTGAGGCTCGGTGGTTGTACCCATTCATAACTCTCCATTCTTCCCTCTCTCCTTGAAGAATGACATGGGAATGGTGATGCATTTTGTCACCATGTCACTCTACTTTGAGGAAAGTAGAGTTAATGTTATCGCTCTCCATACACAAGGTTACGTAAGTATCTTAAACTAGGACAGATTTTTAATATCTTCAATAAGAAGCACTAGAGAAAAAGCCCTTTAAGTTAGTAAAGATGCTTCGATCACCAATTTATTGTAACCTACTCTGTAAAGTTTGCTAAAACAAAGCAGCAAACTAAAAAAAAAAAAAAAAATTTAATAATTTAGGTTACTAATGATCTGATCACTTCTAAATATGGAGATACTTCAATTAAGGTAGTGGTCAACACTAGAAAAATGCTAGGCTACATGTGGAGAAGTTAACATCTTTGCTTAAGCACAAAGGCTGAGAAAGTCTACAAAAGTGGAACCGATTAAAAATACCTAACAGGGATCTCAAAGTCCCTCCTTGAGGGCCGCAATCCAGTCGGGTTTTCAAGATTTCCCCAACGAATATGCATTGAAAGTAGTGCGTGCACCTAGATCTCATGCATATTCATGGCGGAAATCTTGAAAACCCGACTGGATTGCGGCCCTCGAGGAGGGACTTTGAGACCCCCTGGCATAGAACATAAGATGCTCTTAAGGGGAGGTAGACATGTCTACCGAAATCTTGGGTTTTAAGTCAGAGTTCATTCAGAGTGGACGCCGCTTCCTGAAACGTTACACAAATTGACAGGAGAACTGAACAGCAGACCTCCAATGTCTCTTCCATCTATATCTGCCACCTCTCACTCATTTATTTTATGTTTCCAACTTTCTACACCTTTCTCCCAGGAGAGCCAACAGTTTACATGAGTTTATTCAGGTACTCAAGCATTTTTTCCCCCGTCTGTCCTGGTGGGCTCACAAACTAATGTACCTGGGGCAGTAATGCTGTAGCCCCCCAGTGAACACAAGGCCCTAGGTCAGTATTCACTTTGACCCCCTGAAATCTGCATAGGCTTCTGTCTAACAAAGACCACCCAGAAGAGGGCAGAGCCAGGCCAGTGAGCACTTATTTACAAGACCCATGCTGACCATTGCTACTAGGACAGTGACGTCCAGAACAAACAGCCCCGTGATGGATTCACTAGTTCTGTCTATTTGGTGGCCCCCCAACCCACAGTGGGAACCATGACTTAGAACATTAGAACAAGCCTTCATATACCAGAACCACCAAGAGAAGGTAGAAACTTGAGGCACAGAAGAGTAGGCATCCGCCACTGAACAAGCCTTCATATACCAGAACCACCAAGAGAAGGTAGAAACTTTACCACAGAACAAGAGTAGGCATCCGCCACTGAACAAGCCTTCATATACCAGAACCACCAAGAGAAGGTAGAAACTTTACCACAGAACAAGAGTAGGCATCTGCCACTGAACAAGCCTTCGTATACCAGAACCACCAAGAGAAGGTAGAAACTTTACCACAGAACAAGAGTAGGTATCTGCCACTGAACAAGCCACAACCCAGCTGTGGCTTCAAGATCGAATCAGTACATGCGAACAATTAACAACAACAAAGGTATTTTACATATTTCATTACAGAAATCTTGAAAACCCAACTTGGCGTTTTAGCCTTCAAGACTGCTTTCAACTCCTGATGCCTCATCTTGGGTTCTACACCCAACCCTATGTGTCACGTATGACTAAATTAGGTTGTAAGCTCTAAACAGGGGCCATCTATTGTGTCAAATAGATGGCGCTGCAAATGCTTTTCAGCACTATAGAAGAGCTAGTAGTAACCTTGAGGACTAGTTGCCTAGGCCTGGCAAAGCCATATCCAGAAGACTAAGCTTTGACCTTTGGCCTTTTAGGTTAGTCTTATTGCTGAATGTTCACTTTTATGATTCGAGATTCATAAAAAATTCTCACCTTTGTCCAATTTATAACAGGCATCCTAGGTTCTGCAAGCTTATGGGAAAAGCTTTATTGTGAACACCTAAGACCCAAGTGCAGGGGTGGGCAACTCCAGTCCTCGAGGGCCGGAATCGTCGCGTTTTCAGGATTTCCCCAATAAATATGCATGAGATCTATTTGCATGCACTGCTTTCTAAGCATAGTCATTGGGGAAATCCTGAAGGACCTCTAATATCTGGGGTAGCAACTCTCTAATCATAGCAACAGAAAACTAGACATAAGATTTCCTGCGCCTGTACCATAGGGGTCCATAACAAACCTAGAGAGGGAAGTAAAGAAATGTAAGCAGGTCTCAAATTTAAAAAAAAAAAAAAAAAAGTTGCAAGAGTTCTATCCTTGCTACTTTGTAGAATGATACACGGTGTACAAGTGGCTCCACTATCTCTACTACCTAGAGCCACATAATTGTAACAGTTCCCCCTGCCTATGAATGTTACTCTCCCATTGCATACAAGCAATTACAGGCCCTGTTTAATGGTGCCCTGCAAGCTTGTACTGCATTAGTCCAATATATTGAGAATCAAGTCACTTGTGCATTTCCCTGCGTTTTACAAGCAATGCCTCGGTGTCAAGTTTAACAAACGTCTGATATATCGCCTATCTTAATTCTAAGTGATGGTACGAAATATAATAAAAATCAGGGATCGATAACAAAGTCAAGACAGACCGACGAGATACAAGAGGGAGAGTGGTGAAATACAACTGTAACCCTGCTGAAAAGAAAGCTAAAAGCAGGTCGTCTAGGGCAGTGTTCTTCGACCTTTTTACACCTATGGACCGGCAGAAATAAAATAATTATTTTGTGGACCGGCATCAGTCCGCAGACCGGCGGTTGAACACTGGGGCCAGACCCTGCCCATCTCTACCCAATCTCCACCCCAGACCCTTCCCCTATTGTCCTAATTGTAACACTATTTTTCATATATACACACACAATATAATCTTATTAACAACGCATCAATTGCACTGCGGACCAGCAGTTGAAGAACACAGTTTCAGGCAGGAAATTTCTGTAGACCGGTGGTTGAAGAACACTGGTCTAGGGTTTTAAACA
The DNA here is from genome assembly GCF_902459505.1 of Geotrypetes seraphini. Taxonomy (NCBI): domain Eukaryota; kingdom Metazoa; phylum Chordata; class Amphibia; order Gymnophiona; family Dermophiidae; genus Geotrypetes; species Geotrypetes seraphini. The sequence goes on from NC_047099.1 coordinate 29,657,838, forward strand.
CTCAGGGCTAGATCCTCAAGACCGATGGGGCCACCGTCACAGCCGTTAGTGTAGCGATTTCAAAACGGGCGAGTCGCACGAAAAAATCGTGCATGCAAACGAGGTTGGCCGAGAGTGGCAAAGTTTTGCTACATTTACTTGAGATGAGTCGCTGGCAGTAAGTGATCGGCACATGTGCAGAATATACCATGAAAGAGGCGTAAATGTGTCCCTGTTCCAGGAAAAGCGACACTTAAGTGGCGTGTCAATAGTAGGCATGCCAGAGATACTGGATGAAGGGAAGGGGTGGAGATGCAACATTGGCTTTCAACAAGCACGCATAAGATGTGCCTTTTCTCCCCCAAAACTATTATAGTTCATGAAAATCTTGTAATTTGTTTTTTAATGTCAAATTTTATCATAGCCAGAAAAAAAAAACAACTTAAATTTATGTGAATCGTGTAATCTATTTTTTTTTCAGAAGCTACAGACGTACTTTTCACAGTACTAACAATTGCTGATTTTTGGTCGCCAAAAGCAACTGTTGCGCTTGGCGAAAAATCCACCGAAGTGCTCATTAAAATACCAATGAGCCCCATTTGCATGGCAGAATCTTGACTGCTCTGAAGAGACCATAAGCTGTGGTTTAGTGACTGCGTTAAAAGGCAATCTAAGTTTTGAGAATCTGGCCCTCAATATTCTAGGGCAGGGGTAGGCAATTCCAGTCCTCGAGAGCTGGAGCCAGGTCAGGTTTTCAGGATATCCACAATAAATATGCATGAAATAGATTTGCATCTCGAGGAGGCAGTGGACGCAAATCCATCTCATATATATTCATGGGGGATATCCTGAAAACCTGACCTGGCTCCGGCTCTCGAGGACTGGAATTGCCTACCCCTGTTCTAGGAGATGATTATATGGAGACGTCCCAACTTCCATTAAAGCAGGGGTGTCAAAGTCCCTCCTCGAGGGCCACAATCCAGGTCGGGATTTCAGGATTCCCCCAATGAATATGCATGAGATCTATTAGCATACAATGAAAGCAGTACATGCAAATAGATCTTGTGCATATTCATTGGGGGAATCCTAAAAACCTGACTGGATTGTGGCCCTCGAGGAGGGACTTTTGACATCCCTGCTTTAATGGAAGTCATCCTGGGACAATATGACATGCAGTTTAAGATGTACCCTGGTTCCCAACTCCATTACAGACTTATCTCATCTCTGCTTGACTTGTGTGGTTGTAAAGCTACCAAAAAAAAAAAGGCACTACACAACTCCCAAGTTTTCTCTAACAAACTGGTCCTTAATCCATCCAAACTGTTCAGGTCCATTGTGGGTTCCTCTTTGCTTATTGAGTACTATAGTCCTATTTTCTTTTGGTAACTTGCTCATCGACACTCAGCCTGAGTTTCAGGACCAAGTTTCTCAGGTTGTCATGGGTGGTTTCTTCTGGCTTAGGCTCTTTCAACTCTATTTTATAAAAGCAACTCTCCATGCCACCGATGAGCTATGCCTTCTCCAGACCAATGGCCAAGTAATTTAATCATATCCTGCTTTGTTATAGCTCTGTCTTCCGGTTAGATATTAGTCGATATTAGGAAGAGGAGGTTTACAGGAGTCATGGGGGAAGGGAGGAGAAGTGGGCACAGGGCACTTCCTTAGTGGACAATAAGATTTATCCTGGATTGGGAGTTTCCTAGACTTAAGATTGGCGAGCGAATATCAGATCTGTGCATTTGGCAAATCATTTTAAAGCCACTCTTCACCCCAAACCACATTACCTTCCTTTTTGTCCTTCACCCTCTTCTCAGCCTTAAAGCTTTAATGCCGTCTCTCACATTTGTCCATCCCCATTCTTGTGTGAATGTTAGCTGTGAAGGCCCCCCCCCCCCCACCAGTGCAAGCCTATTCAAGGGGAAAAAAAAAAAAGATTCAGCCTATTGAATTTCTCAATTTGATTTGCTTTTCCTGCTAAATCCTTCAACTCAAGACTCCTCAGTTTCTGGTACTCATGACTCCAGTACCCCAAAATTGTCTCCAACTCCTCAACTCCTGACTCCACATCCCTGAAAATGTGTGTAAATAAATTCTCTCAATCCTTTAGCGTTACAAAGCCATGGACTTGGCAACCCCTCGTAGTCCATCCAGTCATCCCGACATCTCTATCTGCTGATGACTTACCATGTATTAAGCAATGCAGCAGCATTCTATAGGATATACCACTTACTGATTTAGTAAGCTGCGCGTTGGGGGGGGGGCCAGACTTGCGATGAGTCCTAGCAACTTCATGATAAAAAGTTTTCATGGCAAAATACAGAAGTAGATCGCCAGGCCTTTCTTCTGTGCGGTATTAATTTGGCGCCATTGTCGCATCAAAACGTGATCCTTCACCTCCAGCACTGCCCATCCGCTGTTGCCCAGATGGGTTGTTCATTGTTAAGTCTTTACATCTCCGCTAAAACTTGGGAGGTCCCAATGGTAGTGAAACTTTCAGCTTCATGGAGGCGTGCAAGCTCCGGTGGCACAAGCCCATGTACCATGACTAAAGCTTTGCCATGAGAGTTAGGGTGGTACACAGCTTGACAACTTCAATCTCCCCCCCCCCACCCCCCCCCCAATGTCTGCAGAAGGGTGGCTCCCACAGGGACGAGTCAAGTCAACGCGAGAGAAGTCCCCGTTTCCCATTAAGCCAACCTCAAGCTTTTAGATCTGAAAAATGCCCCACTCGGTGCAGACTGCAGAGAGGTGCAAGCATGAAGCTTTCCCAACCACACGGCTGTGAAGACCCAACCCCAAATTATTTCTTGTTAAGGCCGACATCCTGCCTCATGTCGGGTGAAAAAACACCAAAGTGGAGGGAGGAAGGTCGAATCTCCACTCAGCCCAGAGGCAGAACGAACGATGGGACTTAGCAACTTGGAGGCAAATACTGTGCAACTGATCCTCGAATGCTACGGTACCTATACCAGACAGATTTCTTCCAGTTTCTATAAGCATAGGCCTCGGAGGTAAAAATGCCAAAATGGGTAAGTCTAAAACTTTGTTTCACATTTAAAGTTTACAAGAATGCCAAACCAACACAATCAGTTAAGGATCATCAGAACATGGGAGAAGATGACCAAGAAAAACCATGCCTTACAAGGACACTTTCAAATAGTGCCGTTTTAACACTAGATATGTGTCTCTTCCCCCCCCCCCCTTAAATTTAGCAAACTAATGGCATGCAAATAACTTATCTTTTTCGGTGTCAGTGTAAGGAGAGAGAGAGAAAAAAAAAAGATTGGCTCACATTGAAAGAAGAGATCTCCAAGGCCAGTATATAAGAAAGTTGACTTGGCCCTCTACCCTAGAAAGAGACGGGAATATGTATGGAGCAGATTTGCATGCCCGTCACTTGCATTATATGCAAATCTCTCTCATGCATATTCATTAGGGCTAGCCTGAAAACCCGATTGGCCTGGTGGTCCTCCAAGACAGGGTTGGGAACCAGTGATCTACAGCATGCTCAAAGAGAAAAACCCGCTTGAGTCAGCTAACCTGAGAAACTTCTGAAACACTTTTTTGGGATTTACTCCTCCCACATTGTGGCGTGGCAGCAACTGCTCTTCCCAGGACTTCACAGGTCATACAGACAGGGGGTGCCCTTCCAAGCTTTTTTTTTTAACCTAAAATACTGGAACATTTCCCCAAGAGGAAACTGAACTCGCCTAAAGAAAAGTTTTTAAAGCCCTGTAACAGATGACCCCTCACCCTCTTCATGTCAAGCTTGTGGTGAGCCAGACCCCCCCCCCCTAGTAAACTTCACTTAAACAAGAGAATTGCAACTCCTATTCTTGTCCTGGGATTCAGAAGCTTCTTCAGCTTCGCGCCTCCCCCCACACCCCCCCCCCCGCCCGCCGTGTCTGCATAAGGGCGAGGGACAGGTCCCTGCTTCTCGTTATACCGCCCTCAGAAGCGTAGCTTTTTTTTTTAAGATCTGAAACGTGCCTCAACCCCCGCAAAAGCAGCGCGAGAGGCGCGAGCAGGAAGAAGCGCGAGCCTAGTCGCAGCCCTTCCCAGCCCAACTTTTTTTTTTTTTTTCTTGCAATGCTGCAAACTCACATCCTGCCCCGCTAGGCGGAGGAAAAAAAAAAGCCGGAAGCGGGAGGGAGTGAACGGTGGGACTATAATAGCAACGTGGAGGCAAATATAACCGATCCCCACCCCACCCCCATCTATGCCTATCCCAGATGCCTAGCTAGTTGTTTTTGGTTGGTTTGTTTTTTGTAAACTTAGGCCTCGCTGAGCGAGTCAAGTGCCGAAACGGGGACGTCTAAAACCTCGTTTTCACGTTTTGTTTGTTTGTTTTTTTAAAAAAAAGTTTACAAAAACGCCAAACCAACGCAACCAGTGAAAGGGAAGATCGAGAAAAAGAAAAAAAAAAACTAAACTAAACACCCCCAAAGTCGCCTTACAATAGGCGACAGTCTCCCCTGGTACAGTTTAATCTTAACGCATTACGGACGCAATTTGCTTCTCGTCACCACATCCTGAAACCCTCCCCCCCCCCCCCCCCCCAAAAGGATGTGGCCGGCTACTTCACAGTTTAGGCTCGGCCTAAGAGAGCAGTCCCGTTTAAAGGCCACGTTTTAACGCTCGGTTTTCGTCGTCCCCCGTCTCCCTTTTAGCTTTATAGAGAAGTGTTGGGGGGGGGGCATTCTAGATCTAGACTCAAGACGTGTCGGGGGGGGGAGGGGAGGGTGAAACCTAGATGCACCCGTCTCGTAAAATGTACCCAGCCCTCGGTTCACTTCCGGGATCTGCCCACCCTTTCGAGACCATAATCTGCAAACATGAAAACAAAAGACGATCGATCCAACATGCTTGCAATTTTAAGACAACGCTTAACCGGAAATCGACCTATCAAAAATGGGGGGGGGGGGGGGGGGGGAGAGGAATCGGAGATTGAAAGTGCATGCAAAAGTTTCCATAGTGCTTAGACGATATACTTTCATGAAGCTCTTAACAAATCGCTCCCATTTGTTCCCCTGGCGCCGAATTTCCTCCCCCCCCCCCCCCGTTAAGTTCATTTTAGCTTCGAAATAATTGTCATGTATCCCTCTTTCTATAAATTTCCTTACACATCCGGAAGTGGGGGGGGGTGGAGGAAAATGCATTTTGATGATTAAAATTATTGTAATAGTGCAACACCATAGTGCAACGTCTTTCTTGAATTAATAATTTGGGAGGGAGAAAACGATTGTTTTATGTATTACGTTTTTTTCAGTAGTGCAGTTTTATGTTCAATTGTCTTGCACTGTCGAAGTTTGGAAAATCAATAGAGATTTATTAAAAAAAAAAAAAAATGAGTTACCGCCACCGCCTCGATTGCGGCGTTATTTTGGAAAGCGTAAAAAAAAAAAAATATATCGCTTAAATGCTGCAACACGTGGACAGGACGGGAACGATTTCGTAACTGGCTAACGCCCCTCAAAGTACGTTCACCGGCGTTTACGCAGCTTAACCAGAAAAAAAACGAGAGATGGGACTTTATTTTAGTTTCTGTACTAGGAAAATGCAATTCTAGTGGTGTAGTTAAACACATTAAAAAAAAAATAAAATAAAAGAGTTACTTTGAACTTCCTCTTCTGCAGACATGGCGTCTGAGGGTAAATTCCTGCCCTCCATTGCTTCCAGACTGAGCCCTTGGGGGGGGGGGGGGACAGATTTGGTAGGTTTTTTTTTCCTCAAATCCCTTAATTTCATTTCAGTTTGATACTTTGCAACACCGCAGGAGCGGTAGATCAAATCTTAAATGAACGTAATCCAGGAGAGCCCAAGAAGCAGGATCGTTGCTTTTTTGGGGGGGGTCACCTTTGAAACAATGTCTCTTCTTGACTTCACCCAACAGGTTACATGTTCTTTTCCAAGACCCCCCCCCCTCCCCATCTAAAATAGATCTACGGAGTTCAGAGTCAGTTGGGCAAGTTACAAAGAAACCAACAAGGAAGAGAGATTTAGCCCTCCTAAAACTAAAAGAAAACTTAGCGAGTTTGCAGGAAGTTTCTTCCCGAGCATGCTTCAATTAAGAAATGTCAACTTTTACCAAAAACCGAATAAAGATAAAGAGTACCTAAAACGTGCAGACATAGTATTTTTTTTTTTTTTTTTTACCGTGGACTTGCACAGGAAGCCGGATTTGTACCCGGCCCACAAGGACGGGTTATTTTCATGAAGGCCAAAGATCGCAGCGTCCTGGAGGACTTTAGTCCCCATCATTGAATCGATGTAACAATCCCAGCCAGACATCTCGAGCGCGGTAGGATTTCTTTCGCGAACCGGGAAAAAAAAAGGAAAACGAAGCCTCTCGCTGCCCCCGAAGCGGAACCGGGTCAATAGCGGGCAACGGAGAGAGCGAGAGATGGGGGGGAGGAGGGGGAAAAAAAAAAAAAAGAGATAAATCTGCACGTCCTTTCCCAGCGCGCGGATTGGGCGACGCTCTCGCGCTCTCTTCTTTCACGCGCACGCCAGCGGCAACTCCTAGGGCAACGTTCCAAAGAAGAAAAAAAAAAAACAACACAACCCCCTCGCGGGACGCCGAACTCGCTTCTGCCGCGACTGCAGAGAGAGAAAAAGCACACGTCGCCGGCCGCCGCCTCTTAAAAACGCCAGGCGGGAAAAGGCAATTAGGCAAAAAAAAAAAAAAAAAAAAAAAGGGCGGAGGAGGAAGTGGTCAACCCCGCCTCCGCCCAGGTATCCTTCCGCAAACAACTTTAATCTTTCTACCAAAAACAAAACATTCCAAATAGAGTTGAATGCATTCGTAACTTTCTAGCGATAATGTGACATGCACAATTAAATTAGCTGTGTTTTTTGTTTTGTTTTTTTACATGTGGCGCTGAGTCTGGTTTTCGTTGGGGGGGGGGGAACTAACAAAAGTTATTCCTTCGCGTCCTCGTTGCTCACGTGCTTCTGCTTTTCTTATTCTTGCTGGTAAGGTGTTTTTTTTGTTGGTTTTTTTTTTTTTTTTGGGGGGGGGGGGTTTCCCCCTCCACTTCTATAAATGCTGTAAATAAACTGCATTGATGGATATCCTGTTGGCGTCTTCTTCGGACGAGGGGACTGTTTTGTTTGGCGGAAGAATCTGTAACCATTTTTTTTTTATATTATTCTCCTTTTTACACATTTTCGTTTTAAGTTTTTGCGCCATTCGTCGGTTGTTTCCTGCCGTGGTTAAGCGGCTTTTGGGTCAGCACTTTGTGCCCCCTATTCTAATTGAAACCTATATAGTTTATTTGTGGAGTTTCAATATACAGTATCTAATTCTTTGTGAGAATTTTTTTTTTTTCTTCTTTTGCCTCTTCGCACATTGCAAGAAAGAAGGAAGTTGATAAGGTTTGACGCAAACGTACAAGAAGGGGAAGCGATTTCAGTTCAAACATAAAATGTCTCGTTTTCCCATTCATTCTGATTTATTTGGGGAAAAATATTGGTTATAGTTTTTGAATCCTTCTCCACTGTAGTCCCTGGGAGCCTAAAAAGCAAAATAAGGGAACAGTTTCCTGTTGTCATCAAAGTCCTCTCTCCAATACAGACATGGAGCAGATGCCTCATGAGGCTGGAGGCATTGCCCAGAGGATGTGGTAAGAACTGGTTTTAAGAAAGATTTGGACAAGTCCCTTGAGGAAAAGTCCATAATCTGTTATCGAGAAAGATATGGGGGAAGCCACTGCTTGCCCTGTATTGGTAGCATGGAATAGTGCTATACCTTGGGTTTTGGCCAGGTACTAGTGACCTGGATTGGCCACCGTGAGAACAGGCTACTGGACTTGGACCATTGGTCTGACCCAGTAAGGCTATTCTTATGTTCTTAATTTAGTGGAATAAGGGACCCTTATACTAAGATGTATTAGAACATAAGAATTGCCGCTGCTGGGTCAGACCCCATCGTGCCCAGCAGTCCGCTCAAGCGGCGGCCCTTAGGTCAAAGACTGAGGTTAGCCCCACCTGCGTACGTTCTGGGTTCAACAGGAACTTGTCTAACCTTGTCTTGAATCCCTGAAGGGTGTTTTCCCCTATAAGAGCCTCCAGAAGAGCGTTCCAGTTTTCCACCACTCTCTGGGTGAAGAAGAACTTCCTTACGTTTGTACGGAATCTATCCCCTTTTAACTTTAGAGAGTGCCTTCTCGTTCTCTCTACCTTGGAGAGGTTGAACAACCTGTCTTTATCTACTTTGTCTTGAATCCCTGAAGGGTGTTTTCCCCTATAACAGCCTCCTGAAGGGTGTTTTCCCCTATAATGGCCTCTAGAAGAGCGTTCCAGTTTTCTACCATTCTGGATGAAGAAGAACTTCCTTGTTTGTACAGAATCTATCCCCTTTTAACTTTAGAGAGTGCCCTCTCATTCTCCCTACCTTGGAGAGGGCGAACACCTGTCTTTATCTACTAAGTCTATTCCCTTCATTATCTTGAATGTTTCGATCATGTCCCCTCTCAGTCTCCTCTTTTCAAGGGAGAAGAGGCCCAGCTTCTCTAATCTCTCACTGTACGGCAACTCCTTCAGCCCCTTAACCATTTTAATCGCTCTTCTCTGGACCCTTTCGAGAAATACAATGTGGATGCTGCATTCCAGGTGGGGGGGCATACCATGGCCCGGTACAGCGGCATGATAACCGTCTCCAATCTGTTTGTGATCCCCTTTCTTAATCATTCCTAGCATTCTGTTCACTCTTCGCTGCCGCGCATTGCGCGGATGGCTTCATCGACTTGTCGACCAGTACTCCCAAGTCTCTTTCCTGGGGGGTCTCTCCGAGTACCGCACCGGACATCCTGTATTCGCGTATAAGATTTTTTTTGTTACCGACATGCATCACCTTACACTTATTGACGTTCAACCTCATTTGCCACGTCGCAGCCCATTCCTCGAGCGTGTTTACGCCACGTTGCAGGTCTTCGCAATCCTCTTCACCAGTGGTTCCCAAACCTGTCCTGGGGGACCCCCAGCCAGTCAGGTTTTCAAGATATCTCTAATGAATATGCATGAGAGAGATTTGCATACCTGTCACTTCCATTATATGCAAATCTCTCTCATGCATATTCATTAGGGATATCTTGAAAACCTGACTGGCTGGGGGTCCCCCAGGACAGGTTTGGGAACCACTGCTCTTCACGAACGCCGTCTTCATGAACGCCGTCATACATGAAATACCATGTATGACGGTGGTTTTTTGGGGGCCCTGTACCAAGCCGTGTGTTAAATTTGCCAAAGCCCATAGGAGTTCAGTAGCCTTTGGTGCATTTACTGCTGCTTTGTAAAAGGAGCCCTTGATTTGCCCCCTGCTAATCGCACTCAATTTTATTTTTATTTTTTTGCATTTTTTGAGGGGGTATGGAGCATGGGCATTCCTGCACTAACCAGTTAGTGGGTGCTAGTTGGATCGTATGCTGATAATGCAGGAGCTCTTTTCGCTTACAGAATATGAGGTGGTAAATGCTCTTGTAGTAATTTTTAAGAAGGACCAAGTGTTAATAGCAATATATTTTTTTTTTTAAATATTCTTTATTCATTTTTAAAACTTACAATAAGTGAAATAGCATATAACATCAATTATTCTTGAATACATCACTTAATATCTTATTAAAATCTAATTCATATCACATATCTCTCCGTTCCCCATAATCAATAACCTTCTTTAATATAAGAACAAATGAAATAACCCCCCTCCCCACATTATTTGCATTAATAAAAGAACCGACCCCCCCACCCCCGTCCTCCCCCTACTTTGGATGCACATATTCAAGAGGAAAGATGATATTCAATCTTTACAGTATTTTGTTAACGGCTCCCAAATATTCTGAAATTTCCTAAAATTCCCCTGCTAATCTAATCCTTAGGTTTGTATATCGCATCATCTCCATGTTTGTAGAGCTCGGCGCGGTTTACAGAGAAGAAATAGGAAGTGTCTACTCTAGTGCAGGTTTTGGTATCGCCCTCAAAGAGGCAAATCTTACCCGATAACCCTTCAGCAATATCATTTATAAAAATGTTAGAAAGAACAGGCCCAAGAACAGAACCCTGAGGCTCACCACCGGTAACATCCCTTTCCTCAGAGCCATCTCCATTGATCACTACCCTCTGTCGCCTTCCACTCAACCAGTTCCTGACCCAGCCCGTCACTTTGGGGACCCATCCCGAGGGCACTCGGTTTATTTACTAGACGTCTGCGTGGAACACTGTCAAAGGCTTTGCTAAAATCTAAATACACCGCCTCTAGCGCACATCCTCTATCCAATTCTCTGATCACCCAGTCAAAGAAATTGATCAGATTTGTCTGACAAGACCTACCTCTAGTGAATCCGTGGTGCCTCCAGTCCTGTAATCCACAGGATTCTAGAAACTCGATAAATCAATATATGCTAACCACTAACAATTTGTGCAATATCCCTAGTAAGGAGTATAGTACTAGAGTCAAAATTAATTAAAATTTGCTCTGGCTTCAAGTAATTCATCTCCTATGTATAGAGACAGAGAAAAAAAGAAGGCAGGTAAAGAGCCTATGGCCTGTCCAGTGTACCCGACGCGATTTGAGGAGGCTTTTCCAAAACCCGGACAAAAGTGCCAGATTTTGAAAAGCTGTCCGGACCCCCGGGAAAATCCGGACGTCTGGTAGCCCTAACTAAGATGCAATCCCACCTATTCACCACCGTTTCCATGAAGTTTTTCCTTAAATTATCCCCGAGTCCGAGAGACGGATTGAGTTTGTTTTTAATATGTTACTTCATTGGAAACATTCCATACCGGAAGTTTTAAATAATTCCTTCCCATTGGTTACAAAACAAGAAACTGGTCTCTTCCTTGGTGCTTGCTTTCTTTACGAGAGTTAAATCAGAACTGTTGTCCAGTTAAATCAGGGATCTCAAAGTCCCTCCTTGAGGGCCGCAATCCAGTCGGGTTTTCAGGATTTCCCCCAATGAATATGCATTGAAAGCAGTGCATGCACATAGATCTCATGCATATTCATTGGGGGAAATCCTGAAAACCCGACTGGATCGCAGCCCTCAAGGAGGGACTTTGAGACCCCCTGAGTTAAATGAATCTGGAGAATTAATATTTTGATAAGTTATTGATGTTAATTAGAATCAATTAAGGGTTTTGTGTGTAGATTTAGTGCAGGATCCACGTCTCGAAAAGGGGGCACAGAAATAGGTGGTAGTTCTTTGCTAGCAGTGAGTAATAACTCATATCTATGGCTCACACCAGCTCCAAGCCTTCCCTCTGACACAACTTCCTGTTTCTCCATAGACGGAACCAGGTCACAGAGGAAAAGCTTGGGGCCATTATGAGCAACGGGTGGGAGTTGCTGAACTGAAGGCTTTGAAAGCTATTGAGGGGAGAGATAGATGCCCAGCAGGGGATGGGGTTGTCGTGCCCACCCACTTCGGGCTCAGCCCCACCTGAAGCTGGGTATCTGCCTACGCCCCTGGTTTAAAGTCTTCTCAGTATGCATTGAGTTCTCCCTTTAGTACCGACCTTATCTTACTTGCATTAGTTACTGAAGTACAAAAATAAAAAAAAAAGGTTCTAAGCCAGGGGTGTCCAACCTTTTGGCTTCCCTGGGCCGCATTGGCTGAAAAACAAATTTTCTGGGGGCCGCACAAACGCTGCAGCAAGACAGAGGAGGGAGCCGGCAAGACGGTAAACACCCGGGGGCAGCAGAGGAAAATACAGCATCGCCCTTGACCGGGGCCGCACAAAATACTTCACGGGGCCGCAGGTTGGACACCCCTGTTCTAAGCCAAGAAAGGCAAAAATTATTCTTGTACAGTCTGATATATTGGTGCTTTTGACACAGTAAATCATACCTTACTGTTGTCTAAATTAAGTGAGATAGGTATTGCAAGAGTCGTTCACAATTTTTTTTTTTTTTTAAATCTTTATTGAATTTTCAAAGCTGCCAAAAAATGCAATACAATATACATACCAATAATAATAAAAAATAAGCACTTATAATCAATCAGTATCAATACAACAATAACCCCCCCCCCACACACACACACACCCAACCAACATTTTCATCAAGGAATAAAGTCACACGAAAGATATACCCCCCTCCCCCCTGGATGTGTGTGTATTATACCAACAGAAATAAGGATAAAAGACAACTATAACGACTCCACAAATTTTTTTTAAGCCATTTTAGAACAGGAAATATTGGTGATCATTTAAAATAAAATTTAAAAAAAAAAAAAAAAAAGAGTCCAAAACATGGCATAACAGGAAGATAGGTGAACATAAAATTTATCTGAGTCAGACCAATGATCCATCTAGCCCATCTAGTCTTCATGGAGGCCAATCTGTCCACAAAACGTTTACCCAGATAAATATCCCGTCTCCTATTCTCTATGAAAGATACGTCCTCTTCTTTCCTCTTGGAGAGAAATGTCAGCCCCCAGAGGCCTGTCCCCCAGCCTCGTGGCGGACATCCCTCTTTACCGGCCTTCATTTGTGAATGCGATCCTCAGTGTCCCTGTTGTTACGGTGGACAGATGTCGCCTCAGCCTTTTCCCTTGGTGTGGGCACAACGCCTTTGTCCCTTGAGGGCAAACAGGCATGTGTGGGATGCACCAATAACCTCCTGCAACAGTAACATAGTGACGTCTCAATCTCTGGGCCAGAGAACTTCATCTTGTTGCTGGGAGCCTGGACCTACTTTTTGGGACCATCTCCAGTGAAGGCTAAAAAGTCTTGGGGGATGGACATCTCAGGTTTCGATTATGGTCCAGTCGGGAGAAATCATCTAGCAGAGAACCTGCCCCTTAGTCACTACTTTTGATTCTTCAACTCACCTGAATGTTTCGTTCCCTGGGAGGGGCCTTCATGGTTTCAGTCTGCTATATCTGGAGCATTAACCATCTTAACTCTCCTTTCTGTCTGCACAGGGCAGCTGTCTGATGCAGTGGATGCCTTGAGACTGCTGGACTTCGCTGCAGTTCCTGTCTTCAGGTAAGGCACTAACCCGGCTGTTTTAATGAGCTGCTCTGTAGTCCCAGGTCCAGGGTCAGTGAAGCAACATCATTGGTTACTGTCTGCTGCAAGGTTCACCTACACACCCTTCCTCTATCGTGAGGCAGGCTCCAGGGCCACTGACAGGGTTGAGGGAGGAGAGCATGGCCCTTATGGGCCTTTCATATCAGGATATGCTTTAATTTAGAGTTCGGTAAAAATGGAGTGCAAGCCCAACACCAGCTGTGTTTCAGCAAGACTGCCTGCGTCAGGGGGTCCAACATGATCTTAATATATATACAGTGGTGCCTCGCATAACGGACGCCTCGTACAGCGAACGCTGCACATAACAAACTTTTTGTCTTGCTCCCTATAACGAACTTCGTTTCACACAACGAAGTCGCCCGAGGGGCCCGGGGGGGGCGGAACTACTCTCGCCGAAGCCGGGAACAGCAGCACCCTCCTGTCTGAATGCAGTGTTCCGTCATCTCCCTCCACCTTACCTTAGATGCCGAGTTTTCTGGCTTTCTTTTTCGGCCAGCCACACACTTTCAAAGAGCAGCACATGCGCGCATGCTCTGTTGTTCAATCTTCTCCTCTGACGCAACCGGAAACCGGAAGTTGCAGGAGAAGAGAACATTGATCAACTTCAGCAGCTGCGCGTGCACAGCTTTTTGAAAGCGTGCGGCTGGGTGAAAAAGAAAGCTGGCAAACTCTGCATATAAGGTGAGGTGGAGGGAGGGAAATGTAGGGCTGCAGAACGAATTATTTTGTTTTACATGTATTCTTATGGGAAAACGCGTTTCACACAACGAACGTTTCACATAACAAACTTGCTCCTGGAACGGATTAAGTTCGTTGTGTGAGGCACCACTGTACTTCGTTAGACCGAGGAATGCAAAATATTTGCAAAATATATCCAACGGTTCCGACACCAGCTCAGAGAGCACTTATGCAAACTGCTCCTCGTTCACATAAATGAGGTTAAGTATCGTGGAATCTTGCTGTTTCTTTGGGGGGGGGGGGGGACTCACATCAGGTGACCTAGACTGGCCATCATGGAAACAGGATTCTGGGCTAGATGGATTCTTAATCTGACCCAGCAGGGCAACTAATTCACTTTAAGGGCTGCTGTTAAGAAGCCGCGTTAGCGGTTTAACCCGCGCTAATTTGCCGGCCGCGCTAGCTGCTACCGCCTCCTCTTGAGCAGGCGGTAGTTTTTCGGCTAACGCGCACTAAAAAGGTGCTTGTGATAAAGTCACTAACGCGGCTTCGTAAGAGGAGCCCTAAGAGTTCCCCCCCCCAAAAAAAAAAAAAAAAGAGCTAAAGGCCTATTTGGTTTGAAGAATTTGTACTTAAAAGGATATAACTCTTTGCTAACCAGTTTATAATGTTGCATTAGCTCATTTATTTTTATGTAAACCTCTGTGAACTGCCATGAGGTATTGGCGGTATATAAATAGAGTGTATCTTATTGTATTTGGGTAATGTTAACAGTGAGACTTATTTTTGCTGCAAACTGGGGGAAGGGGGGGGGGAGAAGTCAGGAAGTGGCGCTTTCTCAGTCAGCCAATGCTTTTTATGGTAGCTGTGTAAAAGTCAGTTCTGCTCTGCACAGAAGAAAGTTTCCTTCAGAAATTACAGGGATAATAATTGAAAAAAAAAATAAAGAGTCAAGAAAATTATTATTATAAATACCAAAAAATATAAACTGACTTCACTTGAATGAGCGACCCGTCTATGGAGGGCGATCAAAAAATTGTTAATTGCTCAAAGACATGAAACTCTGCAAGGAAGGTTGAAAAAAACCCCTAGTAGTGGTAAAGAGTTCACCTTCCAGTCATTGCAACTGCGTCAAATAATGATCACGCTCCAAGCCAAGGTCTTGAATAAATAAATAAATATCCAAAGTCTTTCAAAACGCTCATAAAAAAATATGTTTGGTGTTCTTTCTTCTTATAACTCATAAAGCAAACATCGCTCTTGTAAATTGACTGTAACACTTTAACTTATCTTGTAGAAAATCCGGGGGTCCCAACGTGGCCCCGTTTCGATTCCTGCTTCAGGAGACCCGATGTTGAATGTTATAGGAATCCCTTAAAACGATTAGTAACTGTTGTAAATTGGTGATGTACACCACAACAGAAGAAACCTCTCGCTAAAGAGGTCTAGGATAGGCAGTGGCATGCTTAGGAAAATCCCTTGTGTACTGCATTGTGAAAAAAAAAAAGGCACTGCTGAATGGTGTCAGGTCAAAAGCGCGCCGGGACAAAGGCACGCCCAGACAATTGAGCGCAGCGCAGGGGCGCGCGCCGGAGAAAATTACTGTTTTTAGGGCTCTGACGGGCGCGCCGCGTTGTGGGGGGTGTGGTGGGTTGTAACCCCCCACATTTTACTGAAAACTTAACTTTTTCCCTGTTTTTAGGGAAAAAGTTAAGTTTACAGTAAAATGTAGACGGTTACAACCCCCCATAACGCCGGCGCGATCTCTATTAAGTAAACTGGGGGGGGCTCCCCAACAAAACCCCCCGTCGGATCCCCTAAAAACTGTAATTTTCTTTGGCGCGCGCCTCCGTCTTGCGATCAGTTGTCGGCGCGCGCCTTTGTCTTTCGCGGGGTTGTCTGTGAACCCTGCTGAATTAATGCCATAGTGAAAGAGTTGCTCAGAAGAGTGCAAAGGGCGCCTGAAAGCTGGGGGGGGGGGGGTCAAGCAAAGATTGTAAAGAAGTTTTTGCTTAACTGTTGTATGTTTGCAGAGAGGTGACACACTGTTGCAAATAAACATTTTCTGAAAGGTACATTTTTAATGTATCTCTTGTGACAAAACCAGTGTGTGGTTGAAGTGAGAAAGTAACATCGGGATCTGGATAGTCCCATCATGTTGTCATTCTCCCTCCTTTCCCTACCCCATATTAATAAAACAACACACCTTATTGTGGTAAATAGCCGCAGCTCTTTATTATATCACATTAACCCATAAATACATTTGCATAAATTAACATCATTAACACATTGAACCTTAATTAACAATGAACCTCAGCAAGCTCCTCCCGAGCTACCCTGTGTAACAGTACCTTTGCCCCCGACCCCGCCACCAACAGCAAGTGTCTGAGGGGTGGCATGACCTCATGCCCCTTTAACCCGGGTCACCTGACCCCAAGGCACGGCTCCCAGCCGGCCCACCGCTCATCGCCGGATGAGCCCCAGCACCCAGTAGCTCGGGAGACCCGCCTCACACACCACGAAGTTCACCAAAGGGAGGGAGGGCGGGACAAAAATATGCCTTGGAGGACCTGCAATGAACTCAGTCCTCCAAGGCTCATGCTAAAACTTTAAGTAAAACGCCCCCCTTTTCCTGCACTATCCAATCCCTGCCTCTCCTTTTGGCGCGAACCCCTCCCCTTCTTCCATATAATTCCTTCTAACGGTTCTTCTCTACCAACCCCCCCCCCCCCTTCTTCCCTACCTTGCCTGCAAGCAACACACGGGCCTCCCAGCCCCGTGTTACTCTCCGCCCTTTGAGACCAGCTCTCGGGCTCCTTCCAATGGTGAGAGAAGGAGGGAGCGCTACAATGAAATAATGATCCCCTCCCCCACCCCTCTTTTATGAAGCCGCGTTAGGCTTTTCTATCGCCAGCAGGGGGCGGTAAAAGCTCCGTCGCTCATAAAATTCCTATGAGCGTCGGAGCTAATACTGCCTTGGCCGGCGATAAAAGAGGCCCGATGCGGCTTCATTTCCAGGCTGAGCGGCTCCCTTCTCTCATAGAGACCTGTTTAAAATGCAAGTTAAGAACGTAAGAATAGCCTTACTGGATCAGACCAGTGGTCCCTCAAGCCCTGTAGCCCGTTCTCACGGTGGCCAATCCAGGTCACTAGTACCTGGCCAAAACCCAAGGGAGTAGCAGCATTCTAGAACCCCATAGAGTAGCAGCATTCTAGAACCCCAAAGAGTAGCAACATTCCATGCTACCGATCCAGGGCAAGCAGTGGCTTCCCCCGTGTCTTTCTCAATAACAGACTATGGACTTTTCTGCCAGGAAATTGTCCAAACCTTTTTTAAAACCAGCTACGCCATCCGCTCTTACCACAACCGATGGTAACGCGTTCCAGAGCTTAACAATTCTCTGAGTGAAAAAAAAAATATTTCCTCCTCGAGTGTCCTCTGGTCTGTGTAATTTTTGACAGAGTGAAAAACTGATCCACTTGTACCCGTTCTACTCCACTTGTTTCCCCCCCCCCCCCAAAGTGCTTGAGGTACACCAAAGCCAAGCTAATATCTTAACTAAAATTGAACGTTAAGGAAGTTTATATGAAGTACCACAAGAGGTTGTGGCAGTCATTTTTCAGAGGCATCGGAAAAGTGACTGTGCTCCTTGCTCCCAGTGACCCCATACTGGATCACAAGGGAGAAAGGTAGGCCCAGGGGGACCTATCTAGATAGGGAGGGAGGTGGGGGAGGGAAGGAGGAGGAGGATTTGCCATAGGCTGGGGGAGAGAGAGGACATGGTTGGGGGGGGATTAAGCTGTTTTATTTTCAAACAAAAGAAAGTTATGCGGGTGTCAGCCCAATAAGAACATAAGTATTGCCCCTGCCGGGTCAGACCAGGGGTCCATCATGCCCGGCAGTCCGCTCCCACGGCGGCCCCCCAGGTCCATGACCTGTTAGTGATCCTAACCTAAAACGCTCATACCCTATTCGCTTAATTGTCCTGTAAAGTAACCCTCTATCTGTACCCTGTAATTCCCTTCGCTTCCAGGAAGTCATCCAAGTCCCTTTTTGAACCCCAGTATTGTACTCTGTCCTATCACCTCACTTGGAAACGCGTTCCAGGTGTCCACCACCCTCTGAGTGAAGAAGAACTTCCTTGCATTCGTTTTTAATCTGTCCCCTCTCAGTTTTTCTGAATGACCTCTTTGTTTTTGTTGTCCCCGCTAATCTAAAGGATCTGCCCCTCTCCACCTTCTCTATGCCTTTCATGATTTTGTAAGTCTCTATCATGTCCCCTCTCAGTCTCCGCTTTTCCAGGAGAGAGACTTGAACCCTCAACCTCGTGTCACTACCCTTTTCTCTTCACTTGAACCAGTACCAACCCCTACTCCTTAGCTGAGACTTGAACCCTCAGCCTCTTGTTACTAACCCAGCACTCAACCCTTGCGCCAGCCAGGCTTTCAATATTCAGGACTGGCACCTGCATAGTTAAGCAGCCTAGTTTTGGTCAGTTTTTTTTAACTCTCCTAAATTAGACCATATACCTGTGCAGGTGCCAGCGCTGAATATTTCCCAAAGCCACATATCCTGACCTTCCTACTTTTCAGTCCGGTTAAGTGCTGCAGATTCAAATGGTACAAAGCATGGCAGCAGGATTTCTGCCTGGGAAAATCGAGGCAGACGAGTGCCACCCTGCTACTGAAAGAGTTAACATTGGCAATATCTAGCGGCCAGACCGCATTACCATACACATGCACGCGCCCTGTGCTCGAGCCAAGAACACCTTGTTGGAAATACCCTCCTTCAGAGACGTCAAATACAAAAGTGTTAGGGCAAGAATGTTCTCAGTGATGGCTCCAAGTTGATGGAACGCCCTTCTGAAGGAATTTAAACACTAGAAAAGGACAACGGAAAGTTCAAGAAAGGACTAAAGACCATCCTCTTCACAGACTAATTAATAAAGCAGCCCAGGTACTTCAATTTGCAGAGGGTCTTTGTCTTCTTTCATGGAATAGTCCCCATTAGGAACACAAAATAGAACATGATATAGGTATTATGTGTGCAAATAAAAAGGATTTAGTATGGACATAGTACACAATACTAGTATTATATGTGTATATACGTAGGATGATCGACTATGGTATAAATGTCTGAATTGAAAACCATCTCAAGAAACGCTAACTCTGTATTGTAACACCTTTATAGAAGCTCATGTAAACCACTCTGAATTGGTGTCAGGTCAAAAGCGCGCCGGGACAAAGGCGCGTGCAGACAATTGAGCGCAGCGCGGAGGTGTGCGCCGCACAAAATTACTGTTTTTACGGCTCTGACGGGGGGCGTGGGAGGGGAAACCCCCCCCACTTTATTTAATAGAGATCGCGCCGCGTTGTGGGGGCGTTTTTGAGCGGTGTGGGGGGGAGGTTGTAACCCCCCACATTTTACTGAAAACTTCACTTTTTCCCTGTTTTTAGGGAAAAATTTAAGTTTACAGTAAAATGTGGAGGGTTACAACCCCCCAAACCCCCCCCCCCACAACGCCGGCGCGATCTCTATTAAGTAAACTGAGGGGGCTCCCCAACAAAAACCCCCGTCGGAGCCCCTAAAAACTGTAATTTTCTTCGGCGCGCGCCTCCGTCTTGCGCTCAGTTGTCGGCGCGCACCTTTGTCTTTCGCGGGGTTGTCTATGAACCCTCTGAATTGACTCCCCAGTCACGTTTCAAGTTTATTTAAAATTTCTTATACCGCCCAGTCAGCCTTCTAGGCGGCGTACAAATTCATAAAAACATAAAACATACTTTAGCTGGAATAGAAGTTTAAGCTGCCATTGCGTCACCAAACTGTAACGATAACTTTCGAAGACTTAAAAACAAAGACAAACGGGAACAAAAGGTAAAAAGGCAAGAACTACAATAGTCAAAAGAGTACAATTAAGGAAAAAACTATAGGAGGGGCTGCTATAAATAATGTTGAACTCAATTGCCCTTAAAAAGGACAGTTGGGTCTCGAAGGCATCAAGGAAGAGAAATGTCTTTAGCTTCGTCTTAAAATTATAAAGAATTGACTCTTCGCGTAAGTAATTTGAGATACTATTCTAGCGGGAGGGGGCAGTAACAGAGAAGATAGTAGACCTCATTGTATTTATATACTTCAGTGAGGGAATAGAGAAAAGGTTAGGTCGATCTTAGGGTCTTAGAAGGATTATAAGGAGTAAGAAGTTTCTCCTAAAAGGGCATATTTGGCTCACTTCCGTCCCCATGCAGCCTGCCTTCGTTGTCAGGCTCCGGAAGCCAGCTTAGGCCACATGTTTTGGACTTGTCCTCAGATACAACTTTTTTGGACTGCTATATTTGCTTTTGTGGAGACTATTTGGCGTGTTACTGTTCGCAGTTCCCCTTTGCTTTTATTTGGGACTGTTCCTCACTACTTTCCACGTTCCAAAGGAGTTGCAGCTTTCCTCAAGTGGTCTATCCTGATCGCATTGAAATGTATCCTGTTAAAATGGCTTGAGGCTGAGGCTCCGGACTATTCCCTTTGGAGGAGCCGCATGATCTCTCTTTTGATGTGGGAGCGAAGGGATGTGACTGACTTGTCTTCTCGCCCAGGTCGTCTTTTCCAGACCACTTGGGAACCTTTCTGGAATACTTTGACCCCTCTGGCTCGTAGCCGGATACTTAATTGAAGCTTTTGTTTGTACTTACCCTTTTGTGACTCTTTTGTATAGTTTGTTATTCAGATTTTGTTAATTTGTGTTTCGAAGGAGGACCCAGGGGTGGGTATGGTGGGGAGGGGGGGGGGTTGGGTGGGGATTTGGGGGGGGGGGTTCTTTTGGGGAATATTTCAAAATTTTGAGCAGGTTCTGTACTTTGTGTTACTCTGTTGTGTTCTTGATTGCTCAATAAAATATATTTGACCATAAGGAGTAAGAAGATTATTAATAAATTCAGGTTGATTGTTTTGTCTGGTCTTAAATGTTAACAGAAGAATTTTGTAAGTGATTCTGTGTTCCACTGGCAACCAGTGGGCTTCTTGCAAAAGGGGGGGGGGGGGGTAACAAGGTCGGATTTTTTTTGCACTGAATATAATCTTTACAGCGGTGTTCGATAAACATAAACATGTAGACCACTGAAAGCAATATAAGTGTACAGGAGAGCTAGCTTCCTGCCTGCTTGCATGCCTTTCAATACTGGCATCTTTGTCTTGTTCTGGGTTTCTTTTTTTTTTTTTCTTTGATCCTGGGTCCACTTCTCAGGGGCAGCGGGGGTTGTAGCACAATAAGACGACAGGTGTGGTGCGGAGAAAAAAGTATTTTATATAGGTCAGAAGGCCCGAGAGCCTGTCTCGATGGGCGCATCTAACGCGGAGCTGGAGGCCCGTGAGAGCGCCTGTTGGGAGGAGGGGGCGGGATTGAAAAAGGGTTAGAGTAGGGGAAAGATCGAATCTTCCCGCTGGGGGGGGGGGAAGGTTCCGGATTGGTAGAGGCCACAGCGAGGGGGTTGACAGGAGAGTAGATAAAGAGGGGGGAGCTGGAGGACCCAAACGGTCGCCGGGTCCTCCAAGGCAGCATGGCGGGGTCGGGGGGAGCCATTTCATGGCCATAGTAGCTCGGGGTCAAGTTGTTTTTGGTTGCAATGTTGTTTACAATGCCTGTTTGTTAAACATGGTTATAATTTATTGAAGTTATATGTTTATTTCAATGAACAGGGCTGCGGCCAGGTTTCACCCATGACAGCGTAGAGTGTGTTATTGTGGGTGGGGTGGTAGGAGGTGTGATATGAGAGCGGGCCGCTCCAGGTTCCGCTGCTAATAGGCTTATTACAAATGTACAGCACTTAGACCAAAAAGTCGTTACAGAATTGTTTCTCTTTGGCCTGGATTCACTAAACTTACCGGTCTGGATCCTTGTTGGGCAATTCTAGGCCGGGTTTTGCCGAGCGACCGATTCACTACAGATTCCGCATGCAGATGATCTGATCGGAAGCACGTGCAGAGTATCCTTGTTGTTTATTGACGCAATTTACGCATGCACTAGCTCTTTGCCCTTATTACGTCATTGGCGGCAAAACACAAGCGAGCTCAAAAGAAAGGGGGAGGGGTGGCTGCCGTTTACCTTTTGCTGGCCCTACGAGTTGGGCATTTTTTTTTTTTAAAAGGAATGATTTGTGACCGACGCAGTGAATTATTTTATGTGGCCAGATTATTGAGCAGAGCACGCTTTAAACCCGTGGGTTAACACCACGGGCTCGCCATGCGCTTTTTACAGAATAGATTAAAAAAAGGAATTCTTACGCATATTGTATACGTATTTTACAGTTTTATTTTTAATTTTGATGGTAGTTTTATATGGGGTTGTAACCTCGATACTGATATTTCAGGGCGGAAGAGGGCAGGAGAGTCGGCAACGATAGTAACCAACTGGTCCTCGGCAGTTGCTTCTTTTTGGATCGGCAAACCCAATCGGTGTTTCTTCTTCTACTTAGCGAATCGATGGCTTCCTATTCATGCATGGATCCGATTGATCAGGAAGCTCTTTAGTGAATCGGTTCGGGTAACGATCGCAAAACCAGTAAAACTGGTTTTGCGATCGTCGGGGACAGGATTGGTAAGTTTAGTGTAAATATACCTGAATTGTCAGCACCTTCCTATGTCATAATTATTATTTTTTTTTTTGTGTGTGTGTGTGTGTGTGTTGTCTCTTGATTACCAAGATGTGAATTCCTTTGAAAGCCCAGTTCTCAAGGAGAGATAGCCTGTCTGGTTTCTAATCCCATCAGTCAAACTAATCCTATCAGGTAGGGAGACATCCTGTCTACCTACACTGACATCACCAGGGGTCAGATGGGGGGGGGGGGGTGACGGAGACTTACAGCTGCCTGCAGAGGCCTTTTGCTAACTTTCTGGGTAGGTCTTGAATGCTCGGTTAGGCTCAGCACCGCACAATGCGACTGTGACAATTTGTGGGGGGCAATTCTATAAAGCAGGGGTCTCCCAAACTTTTCGCCACGAGGGCCACATGGGTACTTCAGCGCTTTTCAACGAGCCATACGAGTTTTATTGAAAACAGAAAATTTTATAAACTAATATGTGAATAAGTGACTACGCACCTTTTTAAATATAAATTTATGCAATTACAAATTGAGTATTACACTGCGAGTATTCTTATGGACAATTAACCGTAACGACTAGAATTTGCAAAAGGTACGGGGGAAGGGAAGAGGGCATGCGCACGCTAGGGGGGGGGGGGGAATGAGGAAGAGGGCATTGGAGGGGTGCCACTCACCCGTGGTGCACCACTGTTAATCACTACCCTGATGAAATAGCCTAGGGCCGGTCCCCTAAGGATTCCTTTTTCATGAGCGTCTTGATTCTGCTGTACTTCCCTCTCGCTGTTCTGCAAAAATACGGGCTAGTTTCACTAAGCAAACTGATCGTGTACCGATCGGTTTGCGACCCCTTTACGACCCGATTTCCCTCCGACCCGATTCACCAACCTCTGTCCCGACCATCCTCCTCTGATCCACACATGCAAATGAGGGGGAACGGCGTTCAAATGTAGACAGTAGAGAATGACACGGTGACAAAATTCATCACCGTTCCCGTCCCCGCGGATAACCGCGGGAAACCATCTTCATGTCATTCTTTAAGGAGAGAGGGAAGAATCAGAGTATAATTGGGCACAACCACTGACCCACAAGCTTTGCTTTGAAGAATGCTGGGGTAGAAGGACTGAGGTTGAGACAAACACTACAGAATAACAGTCTCTGGTATCCAGAGCAGATATTGTGATGTCATAATGCCTCATTCCACCAGTGCCTAAGAGCCAATCACATCAGTGATGTCACAATGGCTTCATTATCCTTGGCTCACATAAGAATCAGAGTATGAATGGCCACAACCACTGACCCGCAAGCTTTGCTTTGAAGAATGCTGGTGTAGAAGGACTGAGGTTGAAATAGATACTAGAAAATGACATGGGACTATTTCCCGCGGTTATCCGCGGGGACGGTGATGAATTTTGTCACCGTATCATTCTCTAGTATAGGCAGCGATTCACTAAACAAAATGAGGGAGTTCGACTGGGCTGACCGATCCAAAACTAAGCGACTGCTGAGGACCAGTCGCTCAGGTCCTTTCCGACTGCCCTGCCTTCTGCCGCCCTGCTCTCACCCCCCCCCCCCTGACTTTCCAGCTCTGTCTGCCCCGACTCTCCCGCTCTCTCACCCCCCCACCCTGACTTTCCAGCACGATGTCCCGATCGCTTTCCCTGCAGTGCGAGCCCGTGGTTTTAACCCGCGGGTTAAAACCACAGTCTCACTGGGGCTCGCAAAAGTTAGAAAAGTTAAGAGTTAAAATTTTTTTTAATTTTTTTTTTAAAGGTCGCTGCTGCAGATGGCCTGTTCATGCGTCAGGATCGCTATAGAGTGCACGAGGGCGAATCGTGAATCATCCCCGCCCCCTGGACATGGATCCGATCCAATCCGTGTGCCCTTAGTGAATCTTGTAAGGCTTTACTTCAGGCATCTTCCCAGACAGTTCATATTTACACAGATTCAAGGTATTCATGGGGAGTGGTTCATGCTTTTCACTCCTTTGGAAATGCTGCTGTTTCCTTACTTTTAACGATACCCCTAATCAAGCAGCCTCACTTAATCTCTGGAAGAGACTTCCTCCTTCAGATTGTCCTCCCAATTCCTGTCTCTCATTCCACTTTAGGTGTCGATCCTCCGTTTCTAATTCTAATTGGCATCCCTTTCCAGCTTGTTGATTCCTCACTTAGAATGTCCTTGAATTTCCTGTCTTTCACCTTAAATTTCCTGTCTTTCACCTCATTCTTTCCCCGGTTGGAAAACAATGTCAAGTAGTGTAGCTCTCGGGCAACATTTCTTTCTCTCTCTCTCCCCGTGCACCGTCTCTCCCTGCCCTCCACCCTTTGTCCCAACAATTTCTCCTTCTTTCTTCTCCATGCATGTCTCTCTCTCTCCTCCACCATATGCAGGATTTCTTCTCCCTCTCACCCTTTCTCCCTCTTTGTAGGGATGATGCAGTCATGACCTAAATAAACTCCAGAGCAGGAGCTGGACTGCTCAAGATCATGGTGTTCGTTGAGATTCTAAGGTTGGGTTATCATATGGCTCCAGAAAAAAAGGAGGACAGATTGAGACGTCCATTGCTTTCAGGAGAAGTTAACCAAAGAACTTTACGGTCTGAACCAAGAACAGAGTCTGTATGTAATTGAATACATAGAAAGAACTGGTGAATGGAAAGAAAGAGGTCCTACAGCCTTTTTAGGAACTAATGTTTGATTGACAGGGATTCAGCTGCACAGCTGTAGACATGTTTTTACTATATAAATGTCCGTAATGCACAAAGAAGTGTGGAGGATGATCCAATAAGAGCTGGAAGGGCCTCCATCGGTATTGCTTTGCAAACAATTTCAATTTAAAAAAAAACTCGGCTTGATCCATTTCGTGGATTCCCCTGGGGCTCTCTCACGATAAAAGATATGCAGCATCTCGCTATCATTCCACCCTCTTCCTTCTTGTTCATCAAGCAGACATCTTGGTATGGCAGGATTTTGTACTTTCAAAAAAAAACAGCTGCTGCATAATCCTCAAATAGCTCATCAAAGGGAGAGGGCGGAGCTTAAGCAATTGAAACCCCCCCTCCCCCCCCACCAAAGCACGGCCTTCCATTTGACTACCCTCTGGTCTTGGCTGTTATGTTTGGGTGAGCTTCTGGTATTTTACTTCACAATAAATTGACCTCTGGGAAACTTAGTGAAAGAGTTAAAACACACTCACACACTCTCTCTCTGAGGTATAGAGTTGCTAGGACAAGTGATTCTAATATCCCAACACCAGAATATGTATCCTGATCTTTGCGTAGGGTAGAGGACGGACTCATTATTTCTTTTAGGCTCGGCGGACCATCGCCACGGATTCCTGGATTCTGAGTATCCTCAAAAAGGATTGCCACCTCAGGCTTCTTCTGAAGAAAGCCCCCGGATTGAACTCTGCACGGGATCCACCTTCTCGGCTCTTGCAAGAGAACGAGTCTCTTGTGCTCGTTCCAATCCCGTAGAACCTTGTTCATTTGTAGGAGTCGAATCAGGGTTTCTACTCAGATACTATCTAATTTCCAAGGATCGGGAGCCTCTGCCAGGAAGATCTCTTCAAACGGAAACTGCGCGCAAACGCTCCTGCACGCCGCTATGGAACCAGCTGTCCATGCAAATCCAGGACACTAGACTTGCTGATGGTTTTCCGAAGAGCAGTGAAGAGTCTCCTTTTCTGTTAAAACTTGACATCAGCACAGACCCCCCCCCCCCCCGCTCTAGAAGCTTCCTTCTATGCGCCTCCTGTTTGTGACTAGTCATGTCTTTGTATGTATGTGATACATGTCTTACGCTTCTGGAAATAAAATATTTTCGGAGAGAAGTGTTGGGTAATTCATGAGCTCAGCTGTGTGTGAGCTGCATGTTAGCCGTGTCTGGTGTGTGTGAATGATTTCTTGGGTACTGTGTGAGTGTGGTGGTTGTAGTGGGACAAGGAGGGTGTTGGGTGTGGCTCCTGTGGCCATTACATTAGAGAATGACATGGGGACAAATTTGTCCCCATCCCTGCAGGAACTCAATTTCCCCATCTCGTCCCTGCCCCATTCCAGCCAGCTCTGCCTTAAGCACACAAGCCTCAAACACTTATGATTTTAAAGCGTTTGAGGCTTGTGCAGATGAGGACGGAGCTTAGGCATTGGTGGAATGAGGCATTATGACATCACAATCTGAGCTCTAGAATGTTGCTACTTAATGATTCTAAAGGGATTGAGGCTTGTGCAGATGAGGACGGAGCTTAGGCATTGGTGGAATGAAGCATTATGACATCACAATCTGAGCTCTAGAATGTTGCTACTTAATGATTTTAAAGGGTTTGAGGCTTGTGCAGATGAGGACAGAGCTTAGGCATTGGTGGAATGAGGCATTATGACATCACAATCTGAGCTCTAGAATGTTGCTACTTAATGATTTTAAAGGGTTTGAGGCTTGTGCAGATGAGGACAGAGCTTAGGCATTGGTGGAATGAGGCATTATGACATCACAATATGAGCTCTAGAATGTTGCTACTTAATGATTTTAAAGGGTTTGAGGCTTGTGCAGATGAGGACAGAGCTTAGGCATTGGTGGAATGAGGCATTATGACATCACAATCTGAGCTCTAGAATGTTGCTACTTAATGATTTTAAAGGGTTTGAGGCTTGTGCAGATGAGGACAGAGCTTAGGCATTGGTGGAATGAGGCATTATGACATCACAATCTGAGCTCTAGAATGTTGCTACTTATGATTTTAAAGCATTTGTGGCCTGTGAAGATGAGGACAGAGCTTGCAGGAATGGACTCGCCGGGACGGGAAAATGAGTTCCCGCGGGGATGGAGAAAAATTGGCCCCTGTGTCATGCTCTACTTTACACACTTTCCCAAAGAGTCAGTTGCCTATGTTTTTACGTCATCTTGAAGGGCAATTGGATTGTCTTTCAGACATGGTTACAGAAGAGAGCCTAAAAACTGTGTAGTGGATGAACAGGAAAATAAGGGTCTATTAAATGTCGAAATGTTCCTCGTTGCCAGCAGCGATGGATGAATCTACATATTGCCGTAAGAGTAAGATGCTTGAGCAGCTGGGCAAGACAAGACACAAATGGTGTCATTGAACAGGAATTCATTAAAATCCAAATGCAGCATCTGCCGGGGGTGGGGGGTTATAATCATTGAATTCGGTTGTCAGTTGTCCAATATGTGCTAAGTTATTACATATTGATACTAGTCTCACATTTTTAGAGAATGACACAGGGACAAAGTTCGATAAAGACCGAGTTTCAAGTTTATTAAAATTCTGATGAAACGCAAATCATAAATTCTAACGCGTTTAACAATTAAAAATGGGGACATAACATACATTCAGGTCATGGACCTGGGGGGGGGGGGGGGCCGCGGCGGGTGCGGACGGCTGGGAGAGATGGACCGTGGTCTGACTCAGCGGTTCAAGACACTTATGTTCTTAACATACATAAAAACAAGAGGAAAGTGGAGGAAATACAATTTAAATAAAAAGAAGAGAGTGCAAATAAGGTTAAGGACAAGAGGGCAGTGAGGGAAATCCTATCAAAAGCTGACCCTCTGATTACTTAGCATCCATATGCATCTTTAAACAAATTCTTACTCCTCAACTTTTGGATAGCAATGAAAACATAGCTCTTCACCTAAATCCCCTGCCCACAACCGATAGATTAGAAAGAAATTTATAGTGGTACTAGCTCCGTACCTGTAAATTGTATATTATATATACTGATATTAGATTTCCACGGTGTGTCACGTTAGGATAAAAAGTTATATCGAAAAAAACTTGTACTGTATCTTTGGCAAATTGTAACCTGTCAATTGTATATTATGTATGTTTAACCTGTAACCCCTTCTGAGCTCTTTGGGGAGGACGGGATAAAAAAAAAAAATGAATAAATAGATAAAATATTTATAGATTGGACAATTTTAAAAAATATGCAAGGGTGTGAAGACTTTTACAAGGCATTGGTTTTTTTTTAAACTTATGAATATACATAGGGTTACCAGATGTCCGGGTTTTGAAAATCTTTGAAGAAATCGGTGTGGGGCAGAGGGGCATCCGCGCCGGAGGGCATCCGTGCGTGCGCGTGATGTCATCATGTGACATCCGCACGTGCGCGGATTTCCTCCTGCCCGACAAGAGCAGGCAGCGTTGGCTGGGGGGGGGGGTTGGGGGCATTACAGGGCGGGTATGGGTGGAACTGGTCGGGTCTAGGGGGTCCGGATTTTCCGACTGGAAAATCTGGCGACCCTAAATAGGCATGAGCAAAAATTCCAACAGTGCATGATGTAAAGTAGAGAATGACACGGGGAAAAAATTTGTCCCCGTCACCGCCCCGTCCCTGCAACCACCATCCCTGTCACTGCCCCGTCCCCGCGACCACTGTCCCCGCCCCGTCCCCGCGATCACTGTGCCCGCCCCGTCCCCATGACTACTGTCCACTCCCTCCTTTCTAACTTGAGGGAACATGCACGATCACGGATCGCGTGGTCCAGAAGCACCATCCCGCCCGATCGCCGCATCCTGCCATCTCCCTCCCTCCACCTCACCTTAGGTGCCTGCCGAGTCTGACTTTAATTCTTCTCCCAGCCACACGCTTTCGATAAGCCACGCGCGCGGCTGCTTGAGCTGTTGAATCTTCTCCTCTGACCCAACTTCCTGTTTCCGGTTGCGTCAGAGGAGATTCAACAATTCAAGCAGCTGCGCACACGCGACTTATTGAAAGTGTGCTGGCTGGGAGAAGAATTAAAACTCGGATTCGGCAAGCACCTAAGGTGAGGTGGAGGGAGGGAGATGGCAGGACGTGGGATGCGGCGATCGGGTGGGGATGCTGGACCGCGCGATCCGTGCTGGCTTCACTGCGGAGACAAGACCATTCACCGCTCCACGGGGCGGTGAATGGCCTTGTCCCCGTCCCCGCAGCGACCACTAATTTTCTCTTCCCGTTTCGGCAGGTTACCTGCGGCTAGCCGCAGGTAACAACCACCGTGTCATTCTCTAATGTAAAGCTAAGACAGTCTCAGGTATACAGTTGCTAAGGGGAAGAATTATTTTTCAGTGGGATCTTTTGACTTCATTTCCCATCCCAGCTCATGTTCCATCCCATTCTGCTCATGTCCCACCTTCATTCCAACCCCTCTGTGACCCTGTAACATCTTCAGATCTCACAGATGACACTTCCTTCCTGTTAATATTGCAACAGGAAGTATTGATTGTGAGATGTGAAGGTGTTTGCAACTGAGTGCAAGCAGAAAAAAAAAAAAAAAAAAGCTATTCAAACACTCCCAAGCCCGCCTCATTTCACAGGAGATTCCTAATTTTAGATAGGAAATGTCCTTCCACAGCAGGAGCCTCCCTGCTCAATGCAAGAGACTTTGCAGGTCTGCACATTAATCTGGTTTTCTGGAGAATTAAGATGGCAAGGGATATTTGGGTGAATCTGCCTCTCTGAATTTTTAGATCGCTGTGGAAGATCGATTGGCAAATTCCAGACTCTTCAGTCTCAAGTCCCTGCATGCAAAAGAGTTAACTGTGGGCAGCTGCATCAGTGGCACTATCTCATCCAGGAATCTCTTAGCTGGGAGGAATAGGAGGAGTAGATTAGAAAGAGAGCAGGATGTAGGTGTTGAGTCGATGGAATTTAGAACATATACCTCGGGGTGTGTTCCAAACTCTGCTGTTTAACTGTACATTGTGCATTTTATCGTCTAGACCTGTCACCATATGGATCCCTACCAAAGTACTCTGACATGCATTATAACTTAATGAAAGTTCTCAAAACACAGGAAGCGGCAAACATATGTATATTTCAGTTTTTATAAAATGTGTAAGGATTTCATGTGTCTTTCCTCAATCGTGACATTTATGGACTGGCATTGCAGAGCTACAAGTTAGAGGTCTGCACGGGAACGGGGATCGTGGGAATCCCACGGGGGTCCCACAGGAATCCCCCCTTAACTCACGGGGACCCCCCCTCTGGCCCAGGGGACTCCCACAGAGACCCCCCTCCCACGGGGATAAAAGGCTTTGGAAGCAGGGTTCGTCCATATAATATAATGGACACGTCAGCCTTAGTAAAAGAGGGGGTTTATAAGTTAATTACCTGAACAGAAAACAAAAAAAGGGTTCCACCAAAGAGATTCCACAAGGAAAACAGCAAAAGAAACTGTGGAATTGATGATCCTGTCGGAAGTAATTGCTGCGTTTTATGGGGACGGGCAATGGAGGTAATTCCTTGCGGGGACGGGTGGGGATGGAGAGGATCCTGGCAGGGACGGGTGGGGACAGAGAGGATCCTGACGGGGACAGGTGGGGACAGAGAGGATCCTGGCGGGGATGGGTGGGGACAAAGAGGATCCTGGTGGGGACAAAGAGGATCCTGGCGGGGACGGGTGGGGACGGAGAGGATCCTGGCGGGGACAGGTGGGGACAGAGAGGATCCTGGCGGGGATGGGTGGGGACAAAGAGGATCCTGGTGGGGACAAAGAGGATCCTGGCGGGGACGGGTGGGGACGGAGAGGATCCTGGCGGGGACAGGTGGGGACAGAGAGGATCCTGGTGGGGACAAAGAGGATCCTGGCGGGGACGGGTGGGGACGGAGAGGATCCTGACGGGGACAGGTGGGGACAGAGAGGATCCTGGCGGGGATGGGTGGGGACAAAGAGGATCCTGGCGGGGACGGGTGGGGACGGAGAGGATCCTGACGGGGACAGGTGGGGACAGAGAGGATCCTGGCGGGGATGGGTGGGGACAAAGAGGATCCTGGCGGGGACGGGTGGGGACGGAGAGGATCCTGATAGGGACAGGTGGGGACAGAGAGGATCCTGGCGGGGATGGGTGGGGACGGAGAGGATCCTGACAGGGACAGGTGGGGACAGAGAGGGGACGGGCGGGGATGGGTGGGATTTCTGTCCCCGCACAACTCTCTACTATGAGTGCCAGGCTTTCATCCCATCTCTACCGCTAGGGTTGCCGAATTTCCTACTTGGGGGGGGAAAAAAAAGGACACCTGGTTCCGCCCCATTCTGCTTCCCACTCTGCCTCCACACAAAGTTTCTTAAGCTCGGGACCACGTCTGTGCATGCACGGACATCGGCACAATGACATCACATACATGCGCTTTGGCATCACTATGCACCGCTAGCCACCAGGGACCTAGGCGTCGCTCCTGGAGGCCTCATAGCAGCAGCTTTTTTTTTTTTTTTTTTTTTAAATTAAGGGTTTAATTGGCTTTTAATGGCGCAACCAGTTATCACACCACTTAAACCCAATTAAACCACTTACGTTGGGTGCCTGCCAGCACCTAATGTAAAGCGACTTATTTGTGAATCCGGGCCTTTGTGCTTTTCTTGTATTCTAGTCAATAGGTGGCCAGAGGAGAAAGGAGTTGACTCTGGGTGCCGAGGGGGGGGGGGATTAATTGCTGCTGGAAATGACCTTTTATGAAGGCCTATTCCTGCTGCCGCAGCACCCGGAACAACTCAGTGGGAGATCCCGGCCTGTTGCCAGGAGGGCAGGAGAAGACCAATAAAAGTGTGTGTGTGTGGGGGGGGGGGGGTCTCCCGCTTAGGGTTTTCAGATGTCTGGATTACCCTGGACATGTCCTTCTATTGAGGACATGTCCAGGGATCCAGGTTTTAAAGCTGTGTCGAGCAGGGAGGAAGTCCGCACTTGCGCTTTTCAAACGAAAATGAGGGAAAGAAGAGAAATGGAGATATACTGATTACAACAAATGGGCTGTGCAGGAAGGAAGAAAGAATGAAGAGAGAAGCTGGACAGGGGGGGGATAGGGTCACAGGAAATGCTGGGCATAGGGAGGGGGATAAAGACACAGAAGTGATGCTGGACAGAGAAGGAAGGATATGGACAGAGAGGGAAAATACTGAGCAGGGCAAGGATAAGGACATAGAGAGGGGAGATCCTCAACATGGGACATAGATTTGATCACTTACATCAACTTTCAAGGTGATGTAAATGATTGTGCCTACATTTTTCAAGAATGCATGTAATTGATGGTATTTTATCTACGTGCATTGCTTGCATACCCACACATCGCCAAAACTCTGCCCATATGCATGCCAGCAGTGAAAATACAGTACATACCGTGCAAATGATGCATATACTGTTACACTGGTTGGGACTATATAAGAGACATAAGAGTTGCCATACTGGGACAGACTGAAGGTCCATCAAGCCCAGTGTCCTGTTTCCAACAGTGGCCAACCCAGGTCCCAAGTACCTGGCTAGATCTCGAGCAGTAAGATAGATTTTATGCTGCTTATCCTAGGAATAAGCAGTGGGTTTCCCCAACCCATTTCAATAATGGCCTATGGACTTCTCTTTTAAGAAATTGTCTAAAACTTTTTTTTTAAACCCTGTTAAGCTAACTCATTTCACAACATTCCGGTTTGTTTTAAATCTACTACTTACCTAGTCTTAGTATTTTTTCTCAAGGCAATGGTGAAGCAAGTTACAAACCAGTAATTATTAATTTTACTTGCTATGCTCCATAAGATGTCTTCCCGCCCCCCCCCTCCCCCGGAGATAGGTAAGACCTGTACTCAGACTATTTGAATGGGTATAAAACACACATAATTGCTCCTGATCCTTCTTGCCACTTATGGGACAGAGACCATAGAAGTCTGTCTGGCGTCAGCCACATTGCCCCACTGCTGGAGTCACCCTCAAAGCTAACCAGGCCGTCCCGATCTATCATGAACATTGTAATGCAAAACTAAAAGACAAAATGAGACATGTGAACATTTCACAATGTATCTTTTCCTTCTTTGTTCAGAAATGTACACATGGTTACAACAATGTTAATATGTACACCATCAATATTAGAAATGGATTTTCTTTATAGAAAACTAAGCAAGAAAGAGTCGGCTGACTGCCCTAATATTAAGTGAACAGGTCTCTTCCCCTAAGTCAGGGGTAGGGAACTCCGGTCCTCGAGAGCCGTATTCCAGTCGGGTTTTCAGGATTTCCCCAATGAATATGCATGAGATCTATGTGCATGCACTGCTTTCAATGCATATTCATTGGGGGAAATCCTGAAAACCCAACTGGAATATGGCTCTTGAGGACCGGAGTTCCCTACCCCTGCCCTAAGTGATAGGTCCCTGCACCTAGATCAGGGGTAGGGCACTCCGGTCCTCGAGAGCCGTATTCCAGTCAGGTTTTCAGGATTTCCCCAATGAATATGCATGAGATCTATGTGCATGCACTGCTTTCAATGCATATTCATTGGGGGAAATCCTGAAAACCCAACTGGAATATGGCTCTCAAGGACCGGAGTTCCCTACCCCTGCCCTAAGGGAATAAAAAGAAGGGATTCTAAATGTCAGGGGTGTCAAAGGCACATGAAGGTGTTAATCAGTGACATGGAATGCTTTAGTATCTGTAGCACTTTGAAATGTTAATAGGGAAGGAGCCACAAACATGATCATCTTATAAAACCATTTTCTCCTTAGGAAGATTGTCTATTTATATCTTATCACTGAGGATGACATGCAGGAAAAGCAGCAAGATACAGGTACTACTATTAATTATTTCTATAGCCGCTACCAGAGTCACAAAGAATAAGAAAACAGTCCCTGCTCCAAAGAGCTTACAATCTAAACAGCCAAGACAGACAAACAGAATGTCATTGATAACAGTTAAGGGGAACGGTTAACCAGCGGGCTGGGTTGGAAGTACCAGATCCCTTATCCAAAATTCCAAAACCCCAAATTTCACACGAACCGGAAGTAGTCAATTTCCTCGACATGACACACACTGAAACCATCCTGTTCTCTGTACAATTCAAATCGGAAGACTGGAATAATGGCAAAGAGAGCTGCAGATTCCACTCAGGGTGGCAGTGAGACGCCGAAAAGAGTCTGTCTTTTTCTCGCTTGGCATTACCATTCCAGAACACAAAAAGCTCCAAAAACCAAAATATGCCTGGTCCCGGGGATTTCGGATAAAGGATCTTGTACCTGTACTAAACTGGAAAGACTAAACCTCCAACAGAGGACATCTCTTCTTCCTGGGGGAAACCCAAGGGAATGTAGGCATGCATCCACTGGTGCCATGCCTGGTCCCCGACTCCTGAGTGGTAACGGGAAAAGAAGGTCAAAGAAACTCAATTGCGCTACGAAGCGTGAAGAAAGAACACAAAGGCAAGACGACATAATTATAACCAAGGAAGACAAAAAAAAACAAAAAACGAGCAACATGGCAGACACCATGTAGAGAACACAGAAACACCACGCAGTGTGGCTTTTCATTGCATGCAATGGAAGATCGCAGCCAAGGCCACAGAAAAGAAACCCACACCACAGTACGCACAGACACAAATGTACTGTACATAAAGGCACAGAAGACAGGGACGGAGAGAGCAGGTATTTTGAAAATGTGAGAGCTGATGACACACACAAACTAGGCAGGATACCAGAGACGGAGACGCGCTACGTATGTCATATTTTTGGCCAGTTTGCTACCTCATTATCGATCCGAATATCATTGCTGACTGGCTAAGAGCGAACTGGAGCAAAGTTCAAACACTTATTTCACAAGACCTCAAACACCCAAGACACTACATAAGTTCGGTCGTAAAAATCTGCTTTTTTAAACTTCGTATTATTCGATCACTCTGTCCTATCCTAGATACTGACTCAATCAACATCTTAACTCATTCCCTAGTTATTTCCCACCTAGACTACTGTAACTCCCTTTTAAACGGACTCCCTCAAAAAGAACTACAACGACTGCAATTAATACAAAACTCTGCTATAAAACTAATATACAAAAAAGGTAAATTTGAACATGTTACTCCTCTTCTTAAAGAGGCCCATTGGCTCCCCATCACCCATCGCATCACTTATAAAATCATCTTACTTTCCTTTAAAATTAAACTTTTCCATTAACCACTATTCCTTGATAAACTATTAATTCCACAATGTTCTCCTCGTACGTTAAGATCCACTGACCAAAAACTCCTTTTTATCCCTTCTCTAAAAGAATTCTACTACACCCGAAAAACTAATTTTGCAGTAACTGCACCTACATTATGGAACTCTCTTCCTCAATATTTATGCAACGAACAAAATTTAATCAAATTCAAGACTAGCTTAAAGACTTTTTTTATTTCAAGATGCCTTCGAATGAACCTAAATCACTCTTTTGCTTCTCCCAAATCTTCCTCTTTTTTTTTTTTCTTCTCTTTCTCTTTTCTGCTTCTTACCGCGAGTAAGTATTTGCCTCAACAAAGCTACCCTATCCTTCATGTTCTATCCCCTCCCCATCTTCTCTTTCCTTACTAGACTATGTAATTTCTCCCCTCCTTCCCATACTTTCCTCACTTTCCAGTTTGTCTAATCTATGTCATTTACGTTCACTTCATTTTATAAATTTTTTAGCCTTTACAAAACATTGTTAACCGGCCAGACATTTGCTTTATGGTCGGGATATTAAAAACTAATAAACTTGGAAACTTGGAACTTGGAAACTACTAGAATTGTTCTCCGTGTCCTTGCTGGGGGTGAAGTGTTCATCATTGGTCTTCTTCCTGAATTAATTATTCGACGTAGGCTAAAATATTATCGGTCAGGTGTGTTGAAAAAAATCAAGAGGAGCACTTATTTTGTAGCCCGACGGCTACCCAACCGTTTCACGGCTAAGTTTCATCGGGGAGGGGGGAGAGGCTTTTCTCTTCAAGGTCACACCTCCGCCCTAAATCAAACATGAACTGCATTAATGTGTAAATCCCAACAAAACCCCTTCAATGTGTATTTATATTAATTAAATACTTAACATTTATATTTCAGTGTTTTAAGGGCTCCTTTTACTAAGCCGCGTGTGCAAGACCTTAACACCAGCATTGAGCTGGCGTTAGCTCTAGCCGCGTAGCATGTAATAATCATTTAAAATAGTCCACAAATTACAAACAAGACAATAGAAATTAATAGAATTATAATCAAAGAAAATACAAGGGTCATTTCATAAATAATGCACACTAATTTTTTATAAAATTTACATATTGTTTTTTTTTTTCAAGCATTTACAGTCCTTCAATATAGCCCCCCTGCTTTGCAATGACAGAGTCCCAACGTCCGGTAAGCTTCATTATTCCATCCAAGACACCGTTTTTTTTCAGTTGCCGAATGGCTCGGGTACCGGCGGAAGAAAAGCTCTTCCAGAGATGCAAAACGATATCCGCGCATCGGTTGTTTCAACTTTGGAAAACGGTCAAAGCCTGGTGGACTCGCGTCTGGATTGTAGGGAGCGTGAGGTAACACCTCCCAGCCGTATTTGCGTAGTTTTTCCAATTACGACACTCCCTATGTGCGGGTGAGCGTTGTCATAAAGAATAAGTGGCCCAGCCAAGAGCAACTTTTTTTTGCAAAAAAAATCATGATAATACACTGCTGTGACACTTCTTCCACATGGAACTTTGTAATGATGATGCCTTCATGATCATAAGCATGATCATAAGCATAAGTCATGATCATGACTTTTGATTGAGCTCATCAAAATTTTTTGGGTCGTTGGGAAGATGGAGCTCTCCACTCATCATTGGAAAAACTATGTGAATACGGCTGGGAGGTGTTACCTCAAGCTCCCTACAGTCCAGACGTGAGTCCACCAGGCTTCGACCTTTTTCCAAAGTTGAAACAACCTATGCGCGGACATCGTTTTGCATCTCTGGAAGAGCTTTTCTTCCGCCGGTACCCGAGCCATTCGGCAACTGAACAAAAACGGTGTCTTGGACGGAATAACGAAACTTCCCGGACGTTGGGACTCTGTCATTGCAAAGCAGGGGGGGGGCTATATTGAAGGATTGTAAAGAAATACTTGAAAAAAATAAAATAAAACATATAAATTAAAAAAAAACCCAACAATAGTGTGCATTATTTATGAAATGACCCTCGTAATTATCAAATGCAATCATAAACCTGAGAAAACTAAAAATATTTTTGGCCCCTTTCCAAAAGAAAGCAAAGACTGCTGTTCTGTCAGCTCCAGTGGTAAGCGATTCCAGTGTTCAGGGCCCCTAACCCTGAACATTGGTTTCTTCCGCTTTACAAATTTCACTTCCTCATTACCTGGGACACACAATACATGTCTTGTTTCAGGGCGCAATGATCTATTGAGAGCATAACAAACAATACAGTCTTTCAAATACTGTAGCCTTGAGTTCTGGAGAACTTTTTAAACTGTAACATTAGTAGTTTAAGTTGACAGCACAGGAGGTCAATGTAGCTGAAATACAAAACACTTTCTCGCTTTCTTTTGCCAAATAAGACCTGGCTGCCTCTTTTGGAAATATTTGTAACTGCTCTCATCAGTTTAGACCCACATCCTTATATACAACGCAATAACCTAATAGACACGCCGTCAAAAATTACGAACACTAGGGAGCACTCGATGAAGTTACAGGGAAATACTTTTAAAAACCAATAGGAGGAAATTTTTTTTTTTCGCTCGGAGAACAGTTAAGCTCTGGAACGCGTTGCCGGAGGTTGTGGTAAGAGCGGATAGCATAGCTGGTTTTAAGAAAGGTTTAGACAAGTTCCTGGAGGAAAAGTCCATAGTCTGTTATTGAGAAAGACACGGGGGAAGCCACTGCTTGCCCTGGATGGGTAGCATGGAATGGTTCTGGAATCTTTTGTTACACTTTGGGATTCCAGAATCTTGCTATTCTTTAGGATTCTGAATGGAATGTTGCCACTCCTTGGGTTTTGGCCAGGTAGTAGTGACCTGGATTGGCCACCGTGAGTATGGGTTACCGGGCTTGAAGGACCATTGGTCTGATCCAGTAAGGCTATTCTTTTTTTTAATTTAATTTATATTTAACACTAAACAAATCAAGAAATAACTTATTCTACAGAATATTGAGAAAGACATTACAATTTGTAATAGATGTATGACATACTTTTCTTTATCAATACTTTAGTCCAAAAATCATAAATCCAAGAATCTTAATGTGTGGGAAAAAGTAAGGAAAATAATGGAATCGCATCCAATTTCACAAAGGCATAGCAATTTTCTGACTGTGGTTACAGGAGTATTCTTAATAAACCCACGCTGCTCCTTGTGACCTTGGGAAAGTCACTTAATCCCCCCGGTACATTAGCTAGATTGTGAGCCCGCCAGGACAGACAGGGAAAAATGCTTGAGTACCTGAATAAATTCATGTAAACCGTTCTGAGCTCCCCTGGGAGAAAGGTATAGAAAATTCAATAAATAAAAATTAAAAAAAAATAAAATATATATATATATGTATTAGATCTATATTTGACAATACATTTACAGGGATATCACAAGAAGAAAACTCCCCCCACCGCTGCTACCCCTGGTTTAAGAAGCAAGAACTGATGTCGACGTTTTTGGGTTTCCTTCGTCACATCTGGGAACATCTGTTTCTTATACATAGTAACATAGTAGATGACGGCAGATAAAGACCCGAATGGTCCATCCAGTCTGCCCAACCTGATTCAATTTAAATTTTTTAGATTTTTTCTTCTTAGCTATTTCTGGGCAAGAATCCAAAGCTTTACCCAGTACTGTGCTGGGGTTCCAGCTGCCGAAATCTCTGTTAAGACTTACTCTAGCCCATCTACACCCTCCCAGCCATTGAAGCCCTCCCCTGCCCATCCTCCACCAAACGGCCATACACAGACACAGACCGTGCAAGTCTGCCCAGTACTGGCCTTAGTTCAATATTTAATATTATTTTCTGATTCTAAATCTTCTGTGTTCATCCCACGCTTCTTTGAACTCAGCCACAGTTTTACTCTCCACCACCTCTCTCGGGAGCGCATTCCAGGCATCCACTACCCTCTCCGTAAAGTAGAATTTCCTAACATTGCCCCTGAATCTACCACCCCTCAACCTCAAATTATGTCCTCTGGTTTTACCATTTTCCTTTCTCTGGAAAAGATTTTGTTCTACGTTAATACCCTTCAAGTATTTGAACGTCTGAATCATATCTCCCCTGTCTCTCCTTTCCTCTAGGGTCGACATATTCAGGGCTTCCAGTCTCTCCTCATACGTCTTCTGGCGCAAGCCTCCTATCATTTTTGTCCAAGAAATTCTTTATGTCTGTTTTTAAATACAATTTCAGTAGCCAATTTTTATCAGGTGTTAACACCACCGTAAGTAGAAGGGCAGCGGGTTTTACTAAATCCTGGTCACATCCATTTGAGAATCCTGATTTTGTGCCAACGCAGAAGATTCTTCTTGCACTTTCGTCGGGAGGTAAAATACTTGTACAAAAGGAGGAAGCATATCTTCAGAAACATTTAATATTTCAGTTAAATATTTTTTTTCCAGCATCTCTTTTGTGGATATCATTGAAGTTTTAGGAAAATTCAGTATTCTGAGGTTATTTGAGCGAGATATATTTTTTTAAACTTTCCTTCTTAAATTAGTGTTGTCTCTAATTAAGGTACCCTGCACCTGTTTTACTTCTGATAATTATTTTTCAATATTGTCCACTTTAGTTTTCAATAAAGAAGTACCTTGTTTAACAGCTTTAAATTCTTCCTTTTGTTCCAAAACTTTTTTTTCCCAGTTCCTGTATTTGTGGAGATAAAGTCTGACCCAGGCTTGCAACTGGGTCCCAAATACAATCCAGGGTAACATTATTAGGTTTTAAGGAGGCAAATGTACTTGGTTGTATTGATTGGATTACTAAGGCTATTCTTATGTTCTTTATCCTATAAACAGGGCCTCAGCTCCAGATTACTAAAAAAAAAAAAAAAAAGACAAAAACCAAATACATTTCTAAAAGGAATACTGGTCTCAGATTTTTTTTTTTTATTTGTGTTTGGGGGGGATTTATATATAACAATTTTATTGAAAGAATCAAATAATCAATACAATAGGATAATACAAAAATACATTCAATACAATAAGAATCATAATAATAATATTTCATACAAATTTATATAATTCTTTCAAATTAAATTTCCATATGAACTAATCCAATCTTATCTATACCCCCCTTAATTCCATCCCCTACCCTCCTATCTTTCTCCCTAAATGAAATCCCTCACCCTGGATGAAAGTTGACAAAAATAAAGAATTAAAATAAATAACTGTAATGATTAAACCTAATTTTCATACTAAATCATTGATAACCAAACTTCGTATTCTTGGTGCAAGATTCTGAATATAAGGATCCCAAACCTCCATAAAAAGATGAGTTTTTTTTTAGGCGAACCTCAAACCTGGAGAAATCAATGCAATTGATTTCTCCAGATTTTATTTGCTTTGTAAACTGCCTTGCTATGTGGTGGCATAAGAAGCTCGATAACATCCAAACCATAATTGATAAAGCAGAGTCAGGAAAGAGTATCAGGGTCAAATCTATGCCATAAAACATTGAATCCCCAACCTGTGCTAGGCAATCCCAGCCAGTCAGCTTTACATGATATTGCATACTTTACCTCAGGGGTCTCCAAAGTCCCTCCTCGAGGGCCAAATCCAGTCAGGTTTTCGGGATTTCCCCAATGAATACGCATGAGATCTGTATGCATGTACTGCTTTCAATGCATATTCATTGGGGAAATCCCGAAAACCTGACTGGATTCGGCCCTCGAGGAGGGACTTTGGAGACCCCTGCTCTGCATTTTTGGTATGCAATTCTATCTCGTGCATATTTTAAGGGTTACCATGTAGAACTGATTGAGTCATCCGGGTTTTTACTTCCACTGAAAGCAATCGAAGTAATCGTCCAACTTTTTCTGGAGCCATATGGTAACCCTATTGTGCATTTCCTGAAAACCTGATTCGCTCGGGGGGGGGGGGGGATTCCCCCCAGGATAGATTTGTGAATCACTGCCTTAAAGAATGATTTATACTGGAAGGGACAGACAGAGAAGAAAATGACTCAACCAACCTGAGCCAGAGAGCCACCTGCAAAGGAACCGGGGGGGGGGGAGGATGGAGGGGGTAGAGGAGGGGGGAGGGGAGGGTTTGAATCACTGGACAATGCAGTAAAGAAGTGGTACATGACAATAGAGGGGAACGCCCATCTCAGAAGAGGCTGAGAGATGTTGATGCTTTATTTTTGGTTTCTTTTCCAACTACTTTACTTTGCTCTGATGGACAGTTTTCCTTATCATATATTTCTACATTTTAGGAGGGCCCATAGGAATATAAGAACAGCCATACTAGGTCAGACCAATGGTACATCTAGACCAGTTTCCTGTTTCCTTTTTTTTTTTTTTAATTTAATAATTTTTATTCTAATACAGCAATCTCACCACAAGACATAATCAACATAGAATATGATTCACAATCTTAGTAAACTAATAAAGATAATACAACTTATCTATTCCACTGTTAAAGCAATCCTAACCCCTACCTCCCCCAGCCCCCCCCCCCCTCCCAGGAGACCTGGATCCCCAATCGTTTCCAACAGTGGCCAGAGCAGGTACCTGGCAGAAACCCAAAGAGTAGCAACATTCTAGAGCTTAGATTGTGGTGTCATAAAGCCTCATTCCACCAGTGCCTAAGAGCCAAAGTCATCAGTGATGCGACAATGGCTTGATTGTCCTATACTTGGCTCACACACAACAATATAAGAATAGCCACCAATGGTCCTAGCCTAGTTTCCTGTTTCCAACAATGGCCAGTCCAGGTCACAGTTCCTGGCAGAAACCCAAACAGTAGCAACATTTCACGCTGCCCATCCAGGGGACTTCCAATAATTCTTATCCTATTTTAAGATCTACCCTGTGTAGGAACAATATCACATATTTATTTTATCTTATGGGATCCTCAGAAGGCTGCTATCAACGTTGAGCCGCACGTTTCTTAGTGTCCCGCTTCAACCGCTCAGTTCTTCATAGGTCCCATAATTTTTTATGCATTTTCTATTTAGTTTGAGTAATAGAATACAGTGGTACCTTGGAATCCGAACTTAATCCGTTCCAGAACCCCATTCGAGTTCCAAGACAATTTTTCCCATTGAAAAGAATAGAAAGTGTATTAATCCGTTCCTTGGTCCCACAAACTCTGCAAGATCGGGTCTACCTGGCAGAAACAGCAAGATCGGGACCCCCCCCCCAGCGGCAGAGGAAGCAAGATCGGGATCCCCAGCGGCAAGACAGCAAGATCGGCAATGGCAGCTGCAAAGCTTCCCTCCCAGGCGGAAACAGGAAACAGCGTCAGAGGGGAAGATTTGGGCTGAGCACTGCTTGCAGTTCGGATTCCAAAGCAGCGTTCGGATTCCGGGGCAAAAATGAAGAAAAAAAAAAAGAATATAAGAATTTATTTGAAGTAACATAAATTGGTATCTGGGAGGGTGGAATGGGTTTCTTTATATAATTATTTATTTGGAATAATATAAATAAGAATGTCAAGTGATGATTTAAGGTCTTTCTGAATGATTGTTGTACACTTGTTGTAATTTTTTGAAAATGAATAAAGATATTTAAAAAAAAAAAGTTCGGATTCCAAATCATTCGAGTTCTGGGGTGTTCGGATTCCGAGCTACCACTGTATAAGTAGTGAAAGACACTTATCTGCGGTGTCGAGG
Organism: Geotrypetes seraphini; assembly: GCF_902459505.1. Lineage (NCBI taxonomy): Eukaryota > Metazoa > Chordata > Amphibia > Gymnophiona > Dermophiidae > Geotrypetes > Geotrypetes seraphini. The sequence continues at coordinate 29,700,652 of NC_047099.1, forward strand.
CATCGCAAGGATCTCCCCTTCCGACATAACCACGTTTCGGTTTTTTTCTTCAGGGTCAGAGGTCCTTACTTATCATAAATCCAGATTCTGTTGGCTTACTTGTTTCTAGGGTTACCATATGGCTCCAGAAAAAGGGAGGACGGATTGAGACATCCGGGTTTTACTTCTACTAAACGCGGTGGAAGTCAGGAGGACAGATAGGGGGCATTTGGGCTTTACTTCCATGGAAAGCAGTCGGAGTAAAACCCGGATGTCTCAATCCGTCGTTCCCTTTTTCAAATGTTAGATGGTCCCTGCTCAGAAGAGCATACAATCTAACTTGGATACACAAGGTACCTAGCATATGTGATACCCGGGACCCATCATTTTTTTTAACACCCCCCTCCTCTATATGAAAAAACATGATTTTTAGTAATAATCCACATGTTGCACAAGAGTGTAGCTAGAAAAAGGCAGCATCTTACATACTATATAGTGAGTAGTAGAATACCAATATACTCACGGTAGAGCTAAATAAGCCAGACTAGTACAGATTGATCCTGTACACTCAATGCTAACAGAAAACCATGTCTTTCGTACACACAGAACACAGAAACACCTTCACCCAGTATGGAATATGTAATCACAAACTAAAAATAGAAATACAGTGTTTTCCCGAAAATAAGACAGTGTCTTAAATTAAATTTGGGTCCTATTTTCAGGGATGTCTTTTTTTTTTTCATGTACAACAATCATCTTTCCCTTCCTCTTTCCTTTCTCCCCTCCTCCACTCCCCCATGTGCAGCATCTTTCCTCCCCTCTCATCCATCAGTGACGTGGCAGAGGGAAGGCCCCGGCGGGGAAGGCTGCTCAGAGTGCTGCTGCTGCTGCCGCTGCTGGTTTTGGAGGCCTCGGAGCGGAGATATGTCAGTCTCACCGTGGGAGGGTCAGCGGGGTTCTGCTGCACATGGGGTTGGGAGGGAGGGATAGAAAGATGGTGCACAAGGGAGGAAAGATGCTGCACGTAGTTTCAAATGCACTGATACGATTTTACCAGGGGGTGCGTTAGAGGGTAAAATACCGGTGTTCACAAATTTCTGGAGGTTTATGCATGGAATTTATGCCGTGGCGTGGGACCAAGAAGTTTGCTTAAGGCCCCACAAAGGGTTAATCCTGCCCTGGCCCCAGCACCCTCTTCAGCACAGTGCTTTCTTCTGTGGCGGCCGTGGCTCTGCCACGGTGTCCCTAATTGCTCTCTTCTCTTACCCTCTTTCCAGTATTCTCCCCTGTGTCCAGAATCCCAACTCTTTCTCCCCGCCTAGCAATCTCTTCTTTCCACCCACCTCCCCCCAAAGCATCTCCCTCTCTTTTTACCTCCACTGTCTGTCCCAGAAGCGTTTGCATTACTGGGGGGGAAAAGGTGCCGGTTCTGCAAGAGGTGAATTATTTAGGAGTGCTTGCGGACATCAGGGATTACCTTTAAAGGGCGTATGTTGGCGGTAGTCCAGAAGGCGTATTTCCATCTCCGTTTGGTAAATGGTCTTAGGCCGTGTTTGTCAGCCCACTTGTTCAGGATGGTTTTGCAGACAATTTTTCTGTCGGTTCTTGGCTGTTGTGGTTCGGTGCTCCTGGGGGGGCGCCCGGGGTCGGCACTAAGCTCGCTCCAGGTTGCCCAGAATTCAATGGTCAGGACTCTGTTTAGACTGGGAAGACGGGAGCATGTGACGGAATATTTTGTGAGCTTGTACTGGTTGAAGGTGAGGGATAGGATACGCGACAAGTTATTGTTAACTGTTTACAAGTGTCTGTACAATGTGGCTCCCAAACATCTTGTCCGGGGTATTCTGCCGCAGGCCCTGTCTCGGTCGTTTCGGTCTACAGAGCAATTGGATCTGCATATTCCATCTGTAAGAAAGCTGAGGCTTACATCATCCAGGGATAGGACTTTGCATCAAAATATGCAAAATTGTAAGAGATCGCTTAAACGGCACCTCTTTTGCCTGATGAAATACAGGGTATGAGATTCAATGGACAAGGAAGAATAGGGATTGCTGACAGGAAGGCGCCGGTCACCGATGTTTTATTGTCTGGTATTTTGTCTGTTTTGTACTTTTAGATGCAATTTTGTATTTTGTCTCTGTACTTTGTAACCTGCCCTGGATAAGGGCGGGATATAAATGAACAAACCAAACCAAATATAGCACCAGTATCCCAGTTTCTTTGCTCTCTCCCCCCTTTCTTTCACCACCAAACTTTCACATGCCCAGGACACTTTTTTTTTTTTTTTTTCCCCTGCCCCCGTCTGCCTGTTCTCTCACTTTTTCTCCATCTTCGCCGCTCGCTCAGCTTATACCCTCCCTACCACCGAGCACTTCCCCTCTCAACATCCTCTTTATTATTTTCGCCACCCACACGCTTCCCTCTCTCCTTGCCAGCTCCTCTTCTGCCTTCCTAATTGCCGCAGCTTCAAGCTTCCTCCTGAAGTCTTCGGCCAGCGATGGGTCGAGTTCCACTAGCGACCACGGGACTCTCATGCGCTTTTCGGCTGCTGGCGGGATAAGTTTCACCAGCGGCCCCGTGCTAGCACCAGAAATATTTTTTTAAAACCGGCAGGCACACCCGGTGTCGTGACCGCTGACATCGGAATGCATGAAGTCGGAAACTGAAACATGCCAGGAAAAAGTTTTTAAAAATGTTAACCCTTAGGACCTCGGTTTTCTTGAAACCGAGCAGGTAGCATCCAGAGGTTCCTGGGGTTTTGCTGCTTCGCCCTCCCCCGACTACTAAAATAAAGTTTTTAGCATTCTAGGTGAACTATAAAATCAACTCTTGGGAGGTCCAGCCAATGACTCTGTGATGAAGCTAAACTGTACCATTTCTCAAATCACAGTGTAAATATAGAAGCATCAAAAATTTATTTATGTTTGTTTGTGAAGTGCTCAGACCCGCAACCTTATAGATTTTGGGCTCCGTTTACTAAGGTGTGCTAGCGGTTTTAGTGCATGGTACATTGCTGCTCGCTAGACGCTAACGCCTCCATAGAGCTTACATAGTAGATGACGGCAGATAAAGACCCGAATGGTCCATCCAGTCTGCCCAACCTTGATTCAATTTAATTTTTTTAAATTTTTTCTTCTTAACTATTTCTGGGCAAGAATCCAAAGCTCTACCCGGTACTGTGCTTCGGTTCCAACTGCCGAAATCTCCGTCAAAACCTACTCCAGCCCATCTAAACCCTCCCAGCCATTGAAGCCCTCTCCGGCCCATCCTCCCCCAAAGGGCCATATACAGACACAGACCGTGCAAGTCTGCCCAGTACTGGCCTTAGTTCAATATTTACTATTATTTTCTGATTCTAGATCCTCTGTGTTCATCCCACGCTTCTTTGAACTCAGTCACCGTTTTCCTCTCCATCACCTCTCTCAGGAGCACATTCCAGGCATCCACCACCCTCTCCGTAAAGTAGAATTTCCTAACATTGCTCTTGAGTCTACCACCCCTCAACCTCAAATTATGTCCTCTGGTTTTACAATTTTCCTTTCTCTGGAAAAGATTATGTTCTACGTTAATACCCTTCAAGTATTTGAACATCTGAATTATATCTCCCCCGTCTCTCCTTTCCTCTAGGGTAGAGAATGACACGGTGACAAAATTCATCACCGTTCCCGTCCCCGCAGATAACCGCGGGAAACCATCTTCATGTCATTTTTTAAGGAGAGAGGGAAGAATCAGAGTATGAATGGCCACAACAACTGACCCACAAGCTTTGCTTTGAAGAATGCTGGTGTAGAAGGACCGAGGTTGAAACAGACACTACAGAATGACAGTCTCTGGTTTCCAGAGCAGATATTGTGATGTCATAATGCCTCATTCCACCAGTGCCTAAGAACCAATCACATCAGTGATGTCACAATGGATTCATTATCCTTGGCTCACATAAGAATCAGAGTATGAATGGCCACAACCACTGACCCGCAAGCTTTGCTTTGAAGAATGCTGGTGTAGAAGGACTGAGGCTGAAATAGACACTAGAAAATGACATGGGATTATTTCCCGCGGGTATCTGCGGGGACGGGAACGGTGATGAATTTTGTCACCGTGTCATTCTCTACTCTAGGGTCTACATATTCAGGGCTTCCAGTCTCTCCTCACACGTCTTCTGGCGCAAGCCTTCTGTCATCGCCCTCCTCTGGACCGCTTCAACTCTTCTTACGTCCTTCGCCAGATACGGTCTCCAAAACTGAACATAATACTGCGTTCCGTGTCGCGCAGGGTTTGCGCATGCTAATCTTCAGGATGCGCTAAAAACGCTAGCACCTTAGTAAAAGGAGCCCTTAGTGTAAAAACCAAACCAATGTTGCCGCTGGGACCATCATAGCTTATCTCTATCCTGACCGCCGTAACATTGATTGAAATCAACTGAAAATTGACATATAAAACAAAACTTATCTGTGATTCCATGGCGGTCAGCTGGTCTCGTATGTAGGTGGCAACTGCAGTTGTGTCTCTAATAGCCCACCTGCACGACAGTTGCCAAAAGCCTGGAAGGATTATCAAAGATCATAAGGGGAAAAGGTCAGAACCATCCAGCTACCGGTCAATTGCAAACATCCCATTTCTTGCGAAAATAGCAGAAAAAAATAGTCTTTAATCAACTCTTAGATTTTATAGAAAAAAATACATGTCCTACACCTTAATCAGACCTGCTTTAGACAACACCATTCCACTGAACTCTCTCTTATAGGATTAACAACTAAAATACTATGCCACATAAACTACCACAAATCTGCTCTACTCATTTCCATAGATCTCTCGGCCGCCTTTGACACAATTGACCATACCCTAGTTCTGTAAAGACTCGAATCTATTGGAGCCACTGATCAGGTACTGGAACGGTTTAAATCTTATTTTGCAGATAGGACCTTCAGAGTAAACTATAGTAATTCAAAAAATAATAATAATAATTCCAAATCAGATAGTCACAGTTCCAATTACGGAATCCCCCAAAGCTCTATCCTGTCACCCCTACTATTCAATATCTTTTTGGCCCCTTTATTTACATTATGTCAATCAATAGACTTTACCCCATTTGCATATGCCGATGATCTCCAGTTACTTCACCCACTGGAAACAAACGACTTAAGTGAAATTATGGACATCCACCAGAAAATGGAAAACAAATATGTCAAAAAAATATGTTTGCGCTCAATATCTCAACATCGTCAACAACTTAAGGAACTGGGTCATTTGCACTCAGACTTAATGGGGTGGGTCAGTAGAGTGGGCAGAGTCGATGGGCTATAGCCCTTTTCTGCCGTCATCTTTCGATGTTTTCTATGTTTCTATAATGGTGGGACTGAAGGTGGATCGGGGCGGGGGGTCATGTGTCCGGGGATTCCTGGAGAAAATATGACATCATTGCGTCGACAATGCACATTTCCAGGTGCCCTCCACCAGCCACAGCCCCGAGATTACTGCGCCGCAGCTTAAAACGTTTGCGACACACCGCTTTAGGGCACAGGTTGGGCCCTGGATCTCACCTTTCACACACTCTTCTTTATTAATATGACCTCTCCATTCTCTCTCTCTCTGTAGCTTCTGACCTTCTGTTCCCAAGGCTTATCCAGTTACCAGTTCCACCACTCTCCAGCTTCTGGTCCTTTCCTGTCTGAATGGCTTACTCTTTAACCTTCTCTTTGAAGACAGCATCAGATCTCCCCACTAATCCATTCTTCTTCCTCTTAAGTGCCTCAGGGGACATCTGTTATACTTTCTGTGTGCTCCAGCAGACAGCTGTAGACCAGACCGGCAACTTCTATGCTTTATCCTTCTTCTTTCAGCCCCTGTGAACGTCGGGAGCAGCGCGGCTCCCTGCGCTAATAACCGCTATCGCGGTTTAGTAAAAAAGGGGAGATTTTTTTTTTAGTTTGCTGAGGTTTTCTCCTGTTCCCAGGATTATATAGAGAGAATTTTCTCCTCATTCTTATATGAAGACTTTTTTTTTAATTTTCTCCTTCAGCTTTGGGAAATTTGCATCTCTTCTGCCATTGCATTTTGCACTTAAACAGTATATCCCGCAGTCAAAAGTAAGACATCGATAAAAATTTCCACTATATAACCTTCGATGTCCTTTTTTACCCTTTCACTTCTTATTCAAACTCTTTTAGGGCTTCAGACATGCCATTGGTTACCAGACATTTCTATGGTCACCGAATAAATTTACGGCCATGGCTTCCTCACTAGCCCCATCATGCTTTTTTTTTCATGTTTTTTATTTGATTTATAAACTTATTATCTCAAGAAATATTATGTGGATCGGGATGGTGCAGATAAGTTGGAAAAGGGGGGACTTTTCTTGAAACAGCCGGAGGGCGAAACATGTCGAAATGACAGGTCCCTTCCCGATGATATTATGAGAAAAGACTGAACTAATCAAATTAAGATAAGTTTTAAATTTACATAAGGATTAAGTTATTAAATTCAGCACGGAGCGCTTTAAAAAGTTTATAAATCAAATAAAAAACATGAAAAAAATAATCATGATGGGGCTAGTGAGGAAGCCATGGCCGTAAGTTTATTCGGTGACCATAGAAATGTCTGGTAACCAATGGCATGTCTGAAGCCCTAAAAGAGTTTGAATAAGAAGTGAAAGGGTAAAAATGACATTGAAGGTTATAGTGGAGATTGCATTTTGCACAGCACGGAAGGAAATGGGGGGGGGGGGGTTCAGTTCCTCTTTCTCAAATTTGCCTTGCATGAAGATTCTGACATCTTGTGGGTTTTTTGGTTTAGTTTTGTCTACTCATTTCTGTTTCTAATTGGTGGTCCCTTATTCTATATGAGGCGATCGTCGGTCTGTGTTCTGCGTGTGACCAAGGCGAGGTATTCTGCTAGACTGTAGTTTCCATCCGCAGTAACCTAGTTCATTTTGGGGTTTTTTGCCAGAATGGGACCAGCGTAATATTTGCAGTGCTGCCTTTTCATTGCTTGGGGGGTCTTGCTGTTTGAATTGGGAGGGGGGGAGGGGATTGGTGCTTTTATGGTGTGACGTTAAGTGTACTTACATAGTAACATAGTAGATGACGGCAGATAAAGACCCGAATGGTCCATCCAGTCTGCCCAACCTGATTCAATTTAAATTTTTTTTAATTTTTTCTTCTTAGCTATTTCTGGGCAAGAATACAAAGTTCTACCCTGTACTGTGCTTGGGTTCCAGCTGCCGAAATCTCCGTTAAGACTTACTCCAGCCCATCTACACCCTCCCAGCCATTGAAGCCCTCCCCAGCCCATCCTCCACCAAGCGGCCATATACAGACACAAACCGTGCAAGGAATCTTTTTTTGTGTGTGTGTCTGTTACTGGAGGTACTTTGTGTCTTTGTTGCTTAGGTGACATTAGAATTGAAATACAAAGAGTAGCGAGGGGAAGCTATCTACCTTTGCTCTGCACCTGCTCTTCAGGGAGTTTCTCTGAATATGACATGTTCATTTAATTTTAACACACTTATCAATCATTCATTGCAAACAGCCCTGAGTGATGTATAACATTCATAATATACAATTATAACAACTAAAATAACAAAATCTCAATATATAAAAGCACAAGCCATTCATCTGCCTGTCTCTCTGCACAGCAGGGTGCATACCACATCCTTATAGAGAGAAAAAATGAAGGCAGATAAAGACCATATGGCCCATCCAGTCTGCCCATCCATGCCACCTATTACCCCTTTCTCTCCCTTAGAAATAAATATGTACTTGTCCCATGCTTTCTTGAATTCACCTCTACCTCCTCCACCGGGGAGGCCATTTCACGGATTCACCACTCTTTCGATGAAGGAGTTTTACCTCAGGTTACATCTATCCTCTTTCACTTTCATCCTTTGCCCCCTTGTTCCAGAACTTCCGTCTGTTCAATTGAAAGGCTCACCTCTTGGGCATTTATTTCAACAGGAGATTGGCCAGAGAGGGGCCTATAAAGACCGCGCCCTCGGGGGTCTGTCTTGCGATGGCACCGATCTTCCAGGGTGCGGTCATTATAGGCCCCTCTCTCCAATCTCCTTCCATGCATCCTTCATTCTGTTGACGCACTCCCGTTCCTCACACTGGATTAGTGTGATCTCCTCTCTCCGGCAAGCTGGCTCCCTTCCAGCCAGGGTTAATCTTGGCCCCGGCATGGGAGAGCTCCTCCGCCAGATTTTCACCAACAGATACTCTTTGGGCCCATTCACAAGGCTCAGCATTTGGATCTCACGCTGTTTCACGCTCTCGGTACTCATGGCTCTTTGGCTGTTCCTCCACCTGCTCTCTGCCAGAAGATATAGTCCAAGGCTGGCCAGGTACCATTGGAAAAAAATCAAATTTCAAGTCATAAAATCAGTCTATTATAGTCCAAACGGTGTGGCCTTTGAAATTTGCTTGCATTCAAAGTCCCTGTTGTTCGGGTGCTATTTCTGTAACCCCCCTTGTTTACCCGATAGCCGGGATCCACTCATAAGATGGCGTCCCACAGCAAGCTTGCACCAGGCTTCCACTCTCATTTCAAAATAATAGCAGATCACACTGGGTTAACTTCAAACTTTACTTCTCCTTAGCAAGACAAGAAGAGTAATTCTCATGAACAGTGAACAGTTGTCTTTGATAACACTGTCCAACTATGTACACGTCTCCAACACTCCAAAAAGATGACTTTACAATTTCCACTCCAATGGGTCAGTTGGTAGGTTTTGACCACAGAACCCAGACTTCCAAATCAGATCTTCCACTGGTCAGTTGGTGGGCTCTGATCAAAAGACAAAATTGCCGCCATATCCCAGCCCTTGAATTTCTTCTGGAGGTAGGGCTACTTTAAATTAGCCCTCCCCCATTAGAGGCTCACCCCGAGAGCTGGCTTCTCCCTGCTTAGTTTTCAGAAGCTGGGTCTCCCAACTAGAGAATGACATGGTGCCTGTTACCTAGCCGCAGGTAACCCGCCAAAACGGTGGGGAAAAAACCTGTGTTCACCGTGGCTACGGGGACAAGGCCATTTACCCAAGGCTACATCTGCCTTAATTTTTCTGTGATTCTCTGTTTTAAGGATAGGCAGTGGCGTAGAGGCTTTTAAGAGGTGCCCGGGCAGTAGCGCCCCTCCTCCGCCCTGCCGCTCCTTCCCCGATCCCCCCTGCCGCACGCGCGCCTCCTTCCCTACCCCCACACCTCTAGTTGTTCAGCGCCATGAGCAACAAGACCTTCAACGTGCTCCTCGCAACCCCATCGTCTCTCCCACTGACTTCACTTTCTATGCACTCCACCTGGAAGTGACATCAGCAGGAGAGATGACGCGGTCGCGAGGAGCACATTAAAGTTGTGAACAACTAAAGGTATGGGGGAAGGGAAGGGGGGGGCATGCGCGTGGTGAGGAGTGGGAAGAGGCTGGGGCAGAGAGGAGGAGGGGTGATGGAACCTAGGGCGGAGGCCCCCCCCCTCCCCGTCTCACTACTACGCCACTGAGGATAGGTTAGCAGGAGAAAGAAAAATCGACTGCAAACCTGAAGACTCAGTTGGGAAAGAATGATACAGCTCCCCCTCCCGATTTGCGGTTTCCCCAATCGCGAATTCGGTTATTTGCGATTTTTTTATTTTTTTTTAGCCTTGATTTTTAATTGAGAAACGCTGCCCCGGACATCCCCCAGACCTTACCTGGTGGTGTAGGGGTGACGCGGGGCAGAAGCAATCTTCCTACGCGCCTGCCCCATGCAGAGCCGTGCTGTGAGTTCCCATGGTCTCGCGAGACTACAACGGAAACTCCCGTTGTAGTCTCGTGAGACCACGGGAACTCACAGCATAGGTGCACAGCATGGCTCTGCATGGGGCAGGAGCGTAGGAAGATCACTCCTGCCCCGCGTCGCCGCTAGACCACCAGGGAAGGTCGGGGATGCAAAAGAGAGGTGGGGGTGGGTCAGAGCCGACCCAAAAAATTATTCACGATTTTCCCTATTCGCGGGCTGGCTCTGCCCCTAACCCCCATGGATATTGAGGGTCTGCTGTAATAACATATAATTCAAATCCACACAACCGATTGAAGAAATATTGGTTCATAGACAGTGGCGCGCAAGACGCCAGCGCGCTGACAATCCAGCGCCGACAATTTGGTGCAAGACAGAAGCGCGCGGGGTAGGGAAAAAAGTAATTTTTAAAGAGGTCCGACAGGGGTTTTGGGGTGGCACCCCCCCACACACTTTATTGGTTAGTGTTCGCGCTGCTGTTGAAGGGGGGTTTGGGGGGGGGTTTGGAAACCTACATTATAGCAAAAACGGAACTTTTTCTGATTTTTTTTGGGAAAAGTTCCGTTTTCTCTATAATGTGGGGGGTTTCACCCCCTACACCCCCCTCCGCAACGGCAGCGCGAACACTAACCAATAAAGTGTGGGGGGGGGGAGGTTGCCACCCCAAGCCCCCGGTCGGAGCTCTTTAAAAATTACTTTTTCTCCCGCGCGCTTCTGTCTTGCGCCGAATTGTCGGCACGCTGGCGTCTGGCCCGCGATTATCCCTTCACCGAAATATTTAGTTGGGAGGGATTTGCACGTACAGTTATATGCACATGCATGCAAATATAATCTGTAATTAGAAACATAGAAACATAGCAAATGACGGCAGAAAAGGGCCATAGCCCATCAAGTCTGCCCACTCTAATGACCCATCCCCCTAACTCTACCCTCTTAGAGATCCCACATGGGTATCCCATTTACTCTTAAAATCCGGCATGCTGCCAGCCTCGATCACCTGCACTGGAAGCTCATTCCAATGATCAACCACCCTTTCGGTGAAGAAATACTTTTTGGTGTCGCCATGGTGCTGCAGAATTATGTAAACTGTGCATAGTTCACCCCTGAGCTGCCACTAGTTTTAGTAGAACTGGTTAAATGTTGCTATGGAATAAATGCAATAGGATTTTGAGAGTGAGAGCTAGTCCGAAGCCAGCCAAGGATTTCTTTACTAGAGCTGCTTTCTTTGTAATCAATTATTTCCTTGGATATTTAGGTAAAATGTGAGTTTCCACTAGAGAGCATTATTATTTTTTTTTCTGGAAAATCATAATTTTTTGGCTTTTCCAGATTCATCAGTAGGGCCTGTACTTTGCAGTAAATCAGTAGTAAGTTAGGTTGTCTTGCAAAGGAAGGGAGAAAACGTCCTGATCCTTTGCAGGCAGTGCGTGATCTCTGAATCATTCAGTGTTAGCCCTGGGGCTCAGGATAATATTGTGGAGATGGGGGGGGGGGGAGGAGGGAAGAGGGTGGGGCACAAGTTACATCCTCGTCTTACCTCTCATTGTGGCCTGAAGCCGTCTGTCTGCAGCTTCTTTCTTTTGATCTTACAGCTAATGTATGAATACATGGACTCGATTAGATCATCGTCACCCCACCCCTATTTTCTCTGCTGTAATTTGCCATTCAAGCCAGAAAGCCAAATAATCTATTTTTCTTGAGGGGCAGTTCTTTCCGGAGGTAGTTTTATAAAGCATGTTCTTTGTATAAACATGTTTTCTATAAAGAAAAATGTTTTATGTTGGAATAGTTTTTATTCAGCGAACAGATTTCCATGGTATTATAAATAACATCCATCAAGGGCACTGGAAAAATACTTACAATTTTCCCCTGAAGCAGCCAGTATCGCTGGCGAAACAAGGCTCTTGTTAGGAGATTATACAATTCTTATGCTGATAATTTGAGCTGAAAGAGTAAAGTTATCCCCTCCTTTACAAAGCCGTGTTAGTCTTTTTAGCACCGGCTGCCGTAGTAACATCTACGACGCTCATAGAATTCTTATGAGCCTCTCAGCTGTTACCGCCGCACCTGGCACTAAAAATGCTAGCGCGACTTTGTAAATGAGGGGGTTAAACGAATGCTGAGAAGCGTTGGGTTATTGCAACTCTAAGAAGGATTGATTAAAAGAAATGTGAAAACGGCTTAAGTTGGTCCAGAATACTGCGGCCAAATTGATCTTCGGAAAAAAAGAAGTTTGATCATGTGTCTTCCCCCCCCCCCACCCCTCTTTTGAGGAAACTTCACTGGCTCCCCTTTCGATTGAGCGTTCAATTTAAATGTACCTGTAGGATATTTAAAATCTTATACAGAATCTTTATGCCTTTAATCTCTTTTAAGTGCTTTGAGATCGCCAGGCTCAAGAACCAGCTCTCTTTTCCGTCTGTGGCCGATTCCAGCAGGCCCGACCAATTCACAACATCTAAAAATTCTAATGAGGGTGATCGGAGGAACGCCCCCCTCTGCCTGCTCGGATCGCTTTCCCTGCAGATGGTCTACACATGCATTTTTGTGTCCGTTCTTTTTTTTTTTTTTCTCTCTCGGGCTCCGACTCTCTTGCTCTCAAGCCAGCCCTTGAAACCCTGCCTCCCTTCTCAAGCACAGCACCAGCAGAGCTGACTTCTATTTTACTTTTGTAGCCGCCCATGGTTTTAACCCGCTGTAAACCCGCAGTTAAAACCATGGGCTCGCAGTGTGGCAGGCTGGAGAGATTCATAGAAACATAGAAAATGGTGGCAGAAAAGGGCCATAGCCCATCGAGTCTGCCCCTGCCAATTATCCGCCCCCCCTAAATTTACTCCCTTAAAGATCCCTCGTGAGCATCCCATTTTCTCTTGAAATCTGTCACGTTGCTGGCCTCTATTACCTGCATTGGGAGTCTGTTCCACTGATCCACCACTCTTTCAGTGAAGAAATACTGTCTGGAGTCGCTATGAAACTTCCCTCCCCTGATTTTCAGCGGATGCCCTCTGGTGGTCGAGGGACCCACGAGACAGAAAATATTATCTTCCGACTCGATGCGATCCATGATGTACTTGAACGTTTCAATCATGTCTCCCCTCTCTCTTCGTTCCTCAAGTGAATACAGCTGCAACTTTTTTAGTCTTTCTTCATACGTTAGATCCTTGAGCCCCGAGACCATCCTGGTGGCAGCGATTGGGGAGAGAGCAGGGCGGCAGGCAGGAGAGATTCGGGGGACAGCAGGGGGGCAGCAGAGAGCAGGGCAGCAATGGAGCAAGGGGGTCAGAAAAGACATTTGCACTGGTCCCCAGCAGTCGCTTCTTGGGTTGATCGGCCAGCCCAGTCAAATCGCAAAATTTGTTTTGCGAATTGGGTCCCCGCCTACTTTGCATGCCGTTCCCCTCATTTGCATGTGCAGATTGGAAGCGGATTGCATGAGAGGTTAGTGAATCGGGCCGGAGGGAAATCGGGTCGCAAAGGGGTCACAAACTGATCATTACACGATCAATTTGCTTTAGTGAATCTATAAACAGGGCTGCGCCAGGTTTCACCAACGACAGTGTAGAGTGTGTTATTGGGAACCAGGATGGGTGGGGTGGCATGGGGTTTGTGTGAGAGCGGGCCGCTCCAGGTTCCGCTGTTAACTAATGAAGACAACTTTGTTGAGGCATTCTCTTGATTGACCTAGGATCTCAATTGGAGATGTTTTAGATACGTTTGTTTACGTATTTGTATGTTGGTTATGTGATGATGTATTTGTGGTTTTGTAAAACGCTTAGATCTAATAATAATAATAATAACAACAGTTTATATACCGCAGGACCGTGAAGTTCTATGCGGTTTACAATGAATTAGAAAGATTCTACAAATTGAATGGAACATTCATAGTTAGAGATTAGTGGTTAACAGTTTACAAGATCAGATTTGGGGATGGGATTGTGATGGGGTCTATTGTCCAGATTCGTTACCTAGGTATTTCGAGAACAGGTATGTTTCTAGGTGTTTCCTAAATTCACCATAGTTGTTTGTGTGTGTAATTAGTTTTTCCAGGTCTTTGCCCCATAAGGCTGCTTGATACGTTAGAAGTTGTTGATGATGTCTCTTAAATTTGCATCCTCTAGCCGGTGGGGAAACGAACTTCAGGTGTGTTCTTCTCTTATGTCTATTGATTGAGAAGGAGAAGAGGTCAGTTATATATTTAGGGGCTAGACCAGATAGTACCTTGAAGCAGAGACATCCCAGCTTGAACTTCGCACGTGCCTCCATTGGCAGCCAGTGCAGGAGTCGGTAGGAAGGGGTTATGTGATCGGACTTCTTCAACCCGAAGATCAACCTGACTGCCGCATTTTGTATCAGTTGTAGTCTCTGCATTTGCTTCCGGGAGATTGCCAGATGGGCAATGTTACAATAATCAAGATGGCTTAGTATTAGGGATTGTACCAGAATTCTGAATGCTGAAGCGTCGAAGTATGCTCTAATGGACCTAAGTTTCCAGAGAGTAAAAAACCCCTTTCTGACTAGGGAGTCCACATGGTCTTTCATGGTTAGACCTTGGTCCAGTATTACCCCCAGAACCTTCATTGTAGGTTGAATAGGGTAGTTGAGATTGTTAATGCGTAGTGGTGTTGTGGTGACAGGTGGGTGTGGCGAGGCTATAAAGAATTTAGTTTTATCTGAATCTAGGCGGGTTGGAGATTTTAAATAAATAAATGTGTTAGACGGCTCCACAGAAATTGGATTTTCAGTGCCAAAGCCTGGACCATGACCAAGCATTGAATAGCGGGGAAATAACACTGACGGAAGTCAGCAAAACGCTCACCACCACCACCCGGCTGAATAATTTATCCCCTAGTTTCCTGTATAGAACAGGCTTGTAATAGGTGCCTCTTTAAAGTCCTCATAACTCTGACAAATTGGAAAAAAAACCAACAACCCCATGTGTTTGGCCGTCTGAAACTGGGAAGGACCCCCCCCCCCCCCCCCCCCCCTTATCTGCATTCATACCGAATCCTCTGCGCTTGCAAAGTTCCTCATTTTAACGTTTAGGACAAATAATTTCCTTAAAAGGATCCAAGTGTTTCTTTATAAAATGGGGGGGGGGGGGGGGAGGGGGAGGGGGAGGAGACTTCCTTGGGTAGAGAGAGTCTGAAGGCTCATTCTGCTACATCCAAGGCTGGTTTTGGCTGAGAGTCCAGTGTAATACAGTGTGAGAGGCTTAATGCAGAGCTTAGCATGGGTTCCGTGCACACAGTTCTCTGTGCTATTATAGCTGCACTATTCACAAGGTTTGAAAGCCCTGTATATGGATTTTCTAAAGCTTTAATGGGGCTTTAATTCGTGGTCTGAGGAAATGTAAAAAGTTAGTTCATTCTTCTTCAGCTACCATTAGCCAAGATTTCACACCTGTTTCTTTTCTTTAGCATAACAATATAAGAACATAAGAAATGCATAACAATATAAGAACATAACAATTGCCCTACTGGGACAGACTGAAGGTCTCAAGTACCAGGCAGAAATCCAAATAGTAGCAACATTCCAGAGCTGAGGTTGTGATGTCATAATGCCTCATTCCACCAATGCCTAAGAGCCAACCTCATCAGTGATGTCACAATGGCTTCATTGTCCTATACTTGGCTCAGATAAGAACATAAAAGTTGCCATACTAGGACAGACCGAAGGTCCATCAAGCCCAATATCCTGTTTCCAACAGTGGCCAACCCAGGTCTCAAGTGCCAGGCAGAAATCCAAATAGTAGCAACATTCCAGAGCTGAGGTTGTGATGTCATTATGCCTCATTCCACCAATGCCTAAGAGCCAACCTCATCAGTGATGTCACAATGGCTTCATTGTCCTATACTTGGCTCACATACGAACATAAAAGTTGCCATACTGTCCAAAGGTCCATCAAGCCCAGTATCCTATTTCCAACAGTGGCCTACCCAGCTTCCAAGTACCTGGCAAGATCTCAAGGAGTGGCAAGACCCCCCCCCCTTGCTACGCCACTGCACTTGCTCACATTAGACGTCGTCTGCCAGTCTCACAAGGTCCTTTTGCAATTTTTCAAAATCCTCTTGTCATTTAACAACTTTGAAGGACCTGCAACTTTTTCTCTTTTATTGAAAGGGGATGGATGGGTCAATTAAAAACAAAAAACAAAAAAATAGCTGGGCGAGGTCCCAAAGCTGTGGAATGAAGGGTAAAGCATTCGACCAAAGAAATTTAAATTATACTATACCAATAAGAGTTAAGGGCAGTATAGCATGTAGAAGGACTGAGGCTGAAATAGACACAATAAAATGACATGGGATTATTTCGCGCGGTTATCCGCGGGGACGGATACGGTGATGAATTTTGTCACCGTGTCATTCTCTACTACAAACCCCACACTGCTTTGAGATGTAAGTTCAAAACCAGGACCTGCCTAGAGCTGGGTAACTTGGTATCTATGCGTCTGCAACTTCAGGTACCGTTACAATTTATTTTGTGCACAAAATATAAAATCTGCTACAAATATACACACCCATTTGTGCATATAATAAGGGTCATTTTATTAAGGCCCGCTAACCAATTTAACGCACGCTAAATGCTAAGGCCCTCATTGAATATAATGGATGCCTTAGCACAGGGGTCATCAAAGTCCCTCCTTGAGGACCGCAATCCAGTCGGGTTTTCAGGATTTCCCCAAGGAATATGCGTGAGATCTATGTGCATGCACTGCTTTCAATGCATGTTCATTGGGGAAATCCTGAAAACCCGACTGGATTGCGGCCCTCAAGGAGGAACTTTGGAGACCCCTGCCTTAGCATTTTAGCACGCCTTAATAAAAGGACCCCATGGTTAGGTTACAACATTGAACACAAAACATTGGCTTGGCTGCATACGTCAGGGCTCAAGGAGCATACCATCTTTCGCTCCTTGGCATATCGTCTTTATGAACTTCTAACTTCAGATCCTATTGTCTGACTGGAATTTACTTTATTTCATTTATTTTATTTTTATTTATTGTTTTCTCAGGTACTTTAGCTAGATTGTGAGCCTTCGGGACAGCTAGGGAAATCCAAAGTACCATTTTAATTTATTTTATTTTAATGTATCTTTAATCTATCTTCATTGTAAACTGCTTTGAACCTCACGGTATAGTGGTATATAAGAAATCAAATCAAACGACTGGCTCGGTAAAATTATTCCATGTGTTTCATCTTTCTACTCCTTTAGAAAATTAGTAAAAACGCAATTATTTAATAGATTTGTAACCTAAGTTTTCACTGTTTTAGTTCATTTGTCTATTATGTACTTTTTAATGATTTGTACAAGTCACTAACTGCTCAGTTTCTCTTGTAAACCGCCTTGAACTGGTATATAAGAATAAAGTTATTATTATTATAAATTACATGTTAGAAAGCCCTGCAATGAGCTTCAGCACATGCCTGCAGTCCTGAGGTAGAGAGAAAAGAAGCAGGAGAGAACTGCGTGGTGGTGGGAATAGATAACTCCTTCCTCTGCAAACAAAAAGACTGTAATAAAACCCCTTTCGCTCTGAGAGGAAAAGTTTCCTGACTTAGGTCTTCATATGACCTCTTCTGGCAGAAGCCCCTCACTGCAGTCTCAAAGCAGAGGTGTAGAAATATGCTGCTACTTATCATTAGAACATGCAAAGACACAGTCCCTTCTCAGAAGAGCTTACAAATGTGACAAGTAGGGGGTTGGGGAGTTCATCAGGCACGAATGCTTCACAGCAAATGGGGGTTAGAAGTTAAAAGCAACCTCGAAGAAGGGTCTTGAGCTTGGATTTGAATACAGTCGGGCACGGAGCACGAGAGCCTGTTTCAGATGTATGACGCAGCAAGAAAGCAGTAACGGACTCCGGAGCTGGCATTAGCACAGAAGGGTACT
Source organism: Geotrypetes seraphini (assembly GCF_902459505.1). Taxonomy (NCBI): domain Eukaryota; kingdom Metazoa; phylum Chordata; class Amphibia; order Gymnophiona; family Dermophiidae; genus Geotrypetes; species Geotrypetes seraphini. The sequence continues at coordinate 29,718,284 of NC_047099.1, forward strand.
GATAGGAGAGACTTACCTGATGAACGGACTTCCTGGGGAGTAGTACAGAGAGAGATAAGAGAGGGTGAGATATTGCAGAGCTGCTGAGTAAATGCGTTTGTAAGTCGATGGTGAAGAGTCTGGATTGTATGCGGCGATAGATGGGGGAGCCAACGGAGTGATTTGAAGAGAGGGGATGATGTGGGTATAGCGGCTCTGGCGTAATTTTGGATGGATTGAAGGGGAGAGAGGCGGTTATGAGGAAGACCCGTGAGAAGCAAATTTCAGTAGTCGAGGCGAGAGGTGACGAGAGTTGTGGATAAGGGTTTCGGTGGTGTTCTCCGACAGGAAGGGTTGGACTTTGGTGATATATAATGGTGAAAGGAAGTGATTTTTCCAACTAATAGAACTCATAGTAGGTTACGACAAGTGTGAATTTACATCACAGTTTGAAACATATTGTTAGAAATAACTGGGGGATAACATTAGAACGCGGACATGATAGTTAGCATCGGGGTGGGGGGAATTTCACGGTGTGAAACGAGTAGGAGCAAACCCATGTCGGGAGTAGTTTTTCATCTGTGTCAAAATTCCCCCCAAAAATGCACGTTTTATAAAACATGGTGTCATGTCGCGGCTAGCCGCGGGTAACCCGCCAAAATGGTGACCCAAAAAAAAAGGTCACCGCGAGTTCGGGGACAAGGCCATTCACCGCCCCGTGGAGTGGTGAATGGTAGCACGGGGCGGTGAACAAATAGTGAACGCGCGGTGAACGAGCGTTTGATCCGGCAGCCCACTCTCTCCCGCCGGCCGTCCATGCATCTCCCTCCCTCCTTTTCCCTTACCTTTTCTTCTTGAAACTGGTGATTTCTATAAGGCTACGAGCTGTATTATAGCCGGAACCTTGAAGTCGCGTCATGTTGCCTGCTGGAAAAAGTCTTCTCTGACGCAACTTCCAGTTTCAAGAAGAAAAGGTAAGGAAAAAGGAGGGAGGGAGGGAAATGCACGGCTGGCCGGTGGGAGGGAGCTGCTGGACCGCGTGAAGGGTGCTGGGGATGGGGGGATGGAGAGGAGAAGACGCTGAAGACGGGGATGGTGACGGGGCAGTGAAAGAGACAGCGGGGACGGTGACGGGGCGGTGAAGGGGATGGCAGAGACGGGGACAGGGCGGTGAAAGGACCAGCGGGGACGGGGCGGTGCAGAGGATGGTGGTCCAGTGACGGGGACAAAATTTTTCCCCATGTCATTCTCTAATTAGCAACATCATCCTGCCCTGGTAACCTTCACTCTGAAGCACTTCCTGTTCCCATGTAGGCGGGACGCTGTGGAGCGAAGACTTCCAGGGCAGGCTGACGGCAGAAGGATCACGTCATTAATGCTGCTGGCGGCCCAAAGTTTTTAAACTGCAGCACCGGAGGAGGAATGTGGGGACAGGGGAGACTTAAGAGAGTCATGCCCAACTCCGGGGTGACCTGGGTGAGGGGCTGAAGAGAGAGAGAGAAAGAGAGCCTGCACTGGAGAGGTGGGGCACGATAGAGGCCAGGCTAGTGGGAGGCAGGGGTGGGGCAGGGCACTGTGGGTGGAGTGGAAGTGGGTCATGGGTGGGGCCAGGGTAGGGTCCTCTTTTTTATTTATTTGCTTGTTTATTTAGCCCGTCCTCCTAAAGGAGCCAAGAACGGGTTACAAGGTACATTCACAATATGTCCGACGCATGACAGAGATGACATGACTGACAATCAAAATAACACATATTACACTATGGCAGCATCTGGGTGAGAATGGGTGGCACAGTTACGTTGAACTCTGAATGGCGTTTGTGTGCAGCAGGTCGGGTAGTGGAGGTGTGGAGTCTTGACAAATATGGTAACCCTAGTTCTAAACATGTGCCTGGATTCTCGGTTGGACTACTGCAACGCCCTTGACCTTGGGATTTTTAAAACAAGGTGTCGGGCGTTGCAGTTCAAGTGCAGAGGCGTGGTCGGTAACGGGTGTTTCAAGGAGTGAACATATAACCCCAATGCTGCAAAAATTGCGCTGGTTGCCAGTGGTACTGAGAATCAATTATAAAGTGATTTTGATTGTTCTTCAGACCCTTTACCACCCGATACTATTGTATTTTAAACAACTGGGGTCCAGGACGATGAATTGCGGCCATTTGATCAGCGCAGCTGTTTCAGTGCTGAATCATCCCATGAAACGTGCCGTGGTGACTATGCTATAAAAAAAATAACATCAAATCAATCTCCCCTCTCTGTGGTCTGCCAATTCAGCGTTTGGGGGGGACGACGACATTGTCTCCCCACACTCCTCAAAATCCTACCTACCCAGACGTGGTGAGATCTGGACGACTGCAACAATCAGTTTATGGATTTTTCCCCCGGGAACTTGTCCAAAACCTTTTTAAGCCTGGTTACATTAACTGGCTTTTACTACATTCTCCAGCAGAGAATTCCATAGTGTAATAATATGCATTGGTATTTTCTTCTATTTGTTTTAAATGTACAACTTAGTAACTTTGTGGTGTGTCCCCTAGTCTTTCGTTCATTTTGAAAGAATAAACAATCATGTTGCATTTACCCATTCCTCATTAAGGATTTTACTGTACAGTATAAATCTCTAATATCTTCCCTCAGCTGTCTATTCTCCAAGTGGAAAAACACTAACTTCCCTGGCCCAGTGTCTCTGAAACGATGTGCCCCGAAGAGATTCTGGGTGTGCCACGAGAGATTCCAGAATTTTAATTTATTTAAAAAAAAAATAAAAAATTCCCTTCATAAGTATACACAAGAATAGACAACATGGACGTTGCATACGCAAGAGTCTGTCAATGTTATGAGAGTCTGTGTGCGTGAGGATACAGCCACCCTGACAAGCATCATTCTTTGATGTGAATGGTCCTTGAAAACTGACGGCAAGTAATTTTAGTCTTATTTTGTTATGTAGTAGTTATCCTAACTTGAGCAACAAAGCAATCAAGGCTGTGGTACCGTTTGAATCTTCTTATCATGGTGAACTTGGATTTTCAGCTCTGACAGCAATTAAATTAAAAAAAAAAAAAGAGAACAACTGCAGATGGTGGATGATGAAATGCATGTTTGCTTGTTGACTATTGAGCCGCATTTTGAGTTAATTTGGACTCAAAAACAAGCACATCCATCGCATTGATTAGCAATTCTATCTACTTTAGTTTCACTGTTGTTACAATTACCCATACATAGCTTGAAGAATTTTAAATAATTACGAGGGTCATTTCATAAATAATGTACACTATTTTTTTTATATACAGTGGTACCTTGGTTTACGAGCATAATTCGTGCATCCTGCGTGCTTGTACGTGGTGCGCGCGTTGTTGGAGCGGCGCCGGCTTGACGGGGGAGTTCAGAGGTCCTGCGCATGCATCTGGAGGATGGCGGCTGGCTTGAATCGGAAGCCGGGAGGCGCTGGTGGACGGCAGAGGCATCGGCCGAAAAGGGAGGAGAGCCGCACGGGGACCCCGGGGAAAGGAAACCACCACGCTGCAAGGGCTGCAGCACCCACAGGCAGGTACCCACCCCTGGGCCACCATAGTGAGAGCTTGTGTAGCGAGTCAACACTCGTTTTACAAGACGAAAGTTTGCTGAGTGTTTTGCTCGTCTTGCAAAACACTCGCAAACCGGGTTACTCGCAAACCGAGGTTCCACTGTACATGTTTGTTTGGGGGCTTTTTTTTCAAGTATTTCTTTACAGTCCTTCAATATAGTCTCCCTGCTTTGCAATGACCGAGTCCCAGTCCGGGACGCTTCATTATTCCATCTAAGACACCGTTTTTGTTCAGTTGCCGAATGGCTCGAGTACTGGCGGAAGAAAGCTCTTCCAGAGATGCTAAACAATGTCCAAGCATAAGCTGTTTCAATTTTGGAAAAAGGTCGAAGTCTGGTGGATTCCTGTCTGGACTGTAGGGAGCATGAGGTAACACCTCCCAGCCCTATTCGTGTAGTTTTTCATTGACGACTGGAGAGCTCCATCTTCCCCACGACCAAAAAGAATTTCGACGAGCTCAATCAAAAGTCAAACAAATGATGATTTTTGCATATGATCATGAAGGCATCATCATCACAGACAAAGTTCCATGTGGAAAAAGTGTCACAGCAGTGTACTATCGTGATTTTTTTTGCAAAAAAATGCACAGAAAAATGCACTAATCCCGACCTCAATTGCTCTTGGCTGGACCACTCATTCTTCACAACGCTCGTCCACACATAGGGAATGTCGTCATTGAAAATCTACGCAAATATGGCTGGGAGTTGTTACCTCATGCTCCCTACAGTCCAGACATGAGTCCACCAGACTTCGACTTTTTCCCATCCTATGCATGGACATCGTTTTGCATCTCTGGAAGAGCTTTCTTCCGCCATTACCCGGGCCATTCGGCAACTGAACAAAAACGGTGTCTTGGATGGAATAATTAAGTTTCCCGGACGTTGGCACTCGGTCATTGCAAAGCAGGGAGGCTATATTGAAGGAATGTAAAGAAATACTTGAAAAAAAAATAAAATAAATAAAACATGTAAATTAAAAAATAATAGTGTGCATTATTTATGAAATGACCCTCGTAACTCTCAAGTTTCATTTTTTGTTGGTTTTATAATTTTATAATTTCAATTATAATATGCCGTGAAAAACATTGGCTCCGTTTAGTGTGCTGGAGCTAAAAATGTTTCAGAGGCACAGCTCTATCCTCTCTTCATAGGAGAGCTGATCCTTCCCCTTTATCATTTTGGTTGCTGTTTTCTGTATTTTGTATGACATTTTTAATACTCTTGCCTTGGAATGGTAGATTTGAGATTGGTCAATAATTTTTTTTAGCTTGTTTGAGTCTAGATTAAGTTTTATTTAAGTTCAGCCTAACTATTCCTTGTTTTAAACAGTCAGGAAGGCAATCTTCAGCTAATGACGCATTCACCATGGACTGGAAGTGATTCATTAGTCTGGAATTATTTGACTAACCAGGAAGGGCAAGGATCCTCATTGCATGCTCTAACTTTAAGAGCTGATAGGAAGGTGTGCAGAGTGTTGTTAATCTATGGAGGATAATGAACTGGTAGAAGGTTTCTAAAGTCCCAGAGTCCAGTTTAAATTAAATGTGTGATTGTGGCTAAGAAAAAAATGTGCACTATACTAGAAAACAAATCCATTCCTCTTTTTTGTTATTTGTTTAAAAAAAAAAAAAAAAAAGTGCACATTTGTTACAGTGTGGTTTGAGGCCATGCTAGAGGAGAGAAAGGGTGTTTTTCTTAGTAGCTCACATAAAAATAGCCTTACTAGGTCAGACCAATGATCCATCAGGCCCAGTAGCTCATTCTCACGGTGGCCAATCCAGGTCACTAATACCTGTCCAAAACCCAAGGAGTAGCAATATTCCATGCTACCGATTCAGGGCAAGAAGTGGCTTCCCCCATGTCTTTCTCAGTAACAGACTATGGACTTTTCCTCCAGGAACTTGTCCAAACCTTTCTTAAAACTAGCTATGCTATCCGCTCTTACCACAACCTCTGTCAACTATTCTCTGAGTGAAAATAAAAAATTTCCTCCTATTGGTTTTAAAAGTATTTCCCTGTAACTTCATCGAGGGTCCCCTAGTCTTTGTCATTTTTGACAGAGTGAAAAATGGGTCTAATTGTACCCGTTCTACTCCACTCAGGGTTTTGTAGACTTCAACCATATCTCCCTCAGCCGTCTGAATAGTTATCTAGGTGGGCTGTTTGCTTTTCAGGGGGGGGGGGTGGAGATGTTTGTTTATTTTGCTTGGCTGATTGCATTTGAGAAATAGGCCTTAGCCTCAATGAAGATCACAGTAGGGTGCCTGTGTCACTTGAAATCATTTTGGTCAGACTGTGATATTGATTTTCATAATTTTTATTCTAGTCTTCTTCAAATTTGTTTTAGCTGTTTTAGTTCTAGACAGAGTGAAACAGAAAGATATGATTCTTGATTTGGTAGGGAACAGGGGTAGCCTACATGGCCTGGTGATAAACCAGGACACCGGAATAAAGAGTTTATAAAATGTTAGCAATCTGGTGTATAAAATCTCTTTATTTATCTGTATTCACACAGATCCAAATCCAAACCCCCCTGTGCCAATAGGATTACTGATAAGCAAATAGACCAAGCTCAATGTTAGCAAAATAGAAAATGTATTTACATTACAAGTGTCAAATTATAATGATCAGAAGGTGCATATTATGTAAGAGACCCTTAGGGCTTAGACAACCTGGAATGCATAAGGAATATGATTACCCACTATTTTATTGACTATTTGGTAAACAAACGCACGATCCCCCTACAGGCTAGGAACTGGCCTCCTGATTAATTTCCATTATTACACAAATAAGCTGATATGAGGGAGACAAATAACCTGTAGACGCAGGGAAGGTCTTCCTTGGTCAACTTAAGCTCTGGCACGATGCAGCAGGAACATATGAAAAAGATAATTGTTATAATGTCATTCTTGAAATCAGCAAGAATGTGAGGTACAGCTGTTTTAAGTTCTTTAAAGAAATTTAATTCTTTAAAAGAAAAAGAGCCTCAGAATCTGGAGCTAATGTACCCAATGCGGGTTCTTTTAGTGGCTCCTGGTCACATCACTGGCTTGAATTCCACACTGCCACCAAACGTACTTTTAACTAAAAGTTCATATAATTTAAAGTAACATAGTAGATGACGGCAGATAAAGACCCAAATGGCCCATCCAGTCTGCCCAACCTGATTCAATTAAAAAATTTTTTTTTTTTCTTCTTAGCTATTTCTGGGCGAGAATCGAAAGCTTTACCCGGTACTGTGCTTGGGTTCCAACTGCCGAAATCTCTGTTAAGACTTACTCCAGCCCATCTACACCCTCCCAGCCATTGAAGCCCTCCCCTGCCCATTCTCCTCCAACGGCCATGCACAGACACAGACCGTACAAGTCTGCCCAGTAACTGGCCTAGTTCAATCTTTAATATTATTTTCTGATTCTAAATCTTCTGTGTTCATCCCACGCTTCTTTGAACTCAGTCACAGTTTTACTCTCCACCACCTCTCTCGGGAGCGCATTCCAGGCATCCACCACCCTCTCCGTAAAGTAGAATTTCCTAACATTGCCCCTGAATCTACCACCCCTCAACCTCAAATTATGTCCTCTGGTTTTACCATTTTCCTTTCTCTGGAAAATATTTTGTTCTACGTTAATACCCTTTAAGTATTTGAACGTCTGAATCATATCTCCCCTGTCTCTCCTTTCCTCTAGGGTATACATATTCAGGGCTTCCAGTCTCTCCTCATACGTCTTCTGGCGCAAGCCTCCTATCATTTTCGTCGCCCTCCTCTGGACCGCCTCAAGTCTTCTTACGTCTTTCGCCAGATAAGGTCTCCAAAACTGAACACAATACTCCAAGTGGGGCCTCACCAATGACCTGTACATCTTTAGTGTTTATGCTGCTGTTTTCCTTGTGGAATCTCTTTGGTGGAACCTTTTTATGTTTTCTGTTCAGGTAATTAACTTATAAACCCCCTCTTTTACTAAGGCTGATGTGTCCATTATATTATATGAACAAACCCTGCTTCCAAAGCCTTCCATCCCTGTGGGAGTCCCGTTGGCTAGAGGGGGGTCCCCGTGGGAGTCCCGTGGGCTAGAGGGAGGTCCCCATGGGAGTCCTGTGGGTTAGGGGGATTCCCGCAGGAACCCCGTGGGACCCGCAGGATTCCCGCGATCCCCGTTCCTGTGCAGACCGCTACTGCAAGCACTTTAAAGCTAAGTTATATATTAAGTTATTTATGATTACTAAAAGCACTTTAAATGATAAAGAAATAGATTTGAGTGGTAGGCAGGGGGATAAGACCAATGAGGAGGCTAGCTACACTGAAATTCTGTACTTTCAACAGATTTATTCTGTACAGAAGTAGCCACTGAGGTCATATCCCATAACCAGAATATAAGACTGTATGAAGAGAAATGAAAAGTGATATTTGAAAGGATTAACAATATAATTTTCAAGTAAATCATAATATATCAGAAGACTTTGGAAGATCGTTGATGTTAAAGAAACTCCTTGATAATATATAATGAGGATATAGTAAATAGATGGTGAATTATTGAGTTCCTCATATAAATAGAGAAAGATATTTGCCAAATATCGGATGTGGGATAACATTGAGTCACTTAAAAATCCTTATTGAAAAAAAAATGGAGAATTTTTACAAAATTCATTAAAAGAATTAAAGAATTAAATTATATGAATTTGTAGTTAAAAGTCCATTTGGTGGTAGTGTGGAATTCGAGCCAGTAGCGTTCATTAGCTCCAGATTCTGAGGCTCTTTTTCCTTTAAATAATTAAATTCCTTTAAAGAACTAAATACAGCTGTATCTGCTCTTCTTGCTTTGTTGAGTCCACGTGGATATTTTTGATTTTCATCCCGTATATGATACTTTAAAACCACGGGTTTATAGTTTATTCTTGAAATCAGCACATAAAAGCTGCGAAGGATTGCTGTGCGGTTTTTATTTATCCTCCCATCCCAACTCAGTAGATCATTTCCCATCCCCATTCCCACCTCACCCTACACCTCTCTACTCTCTTTCACCCCACACCTACCTTTCACTCCTGTGCTCCCCCTTCCCACTCCTACACCTCTCTTTCCCTCTGACCTCTACACGGTTATTTCAACCTATCCCCATCCTCATTGATCTTTCTGTTCCCCTTTCCCAGAATATTACAAGCTCCCCTTCCTTGGTTGCACCCTAGATGGCACCTTGCTCCAGGGATGGGTGTGGGGCTTCGATCGGGTTTCCGTGTCCTTTAAATGCCTGCTTGGAATTGAAGGGCAAGTGATAAGGTACTCCTTGACCTTTACTGTGTCTCTATATATAGGACACTCTCAGTAGGAAATGTCTGCTTGTTACCATCAGCTGAGTGTAGTTTAAGGAGGGGACTCATTTAGAAACTTCATTAGCCAGAGTTCTACCTGAATTCTAAGCCTTACCACAATATATTAGAAATGAAAAGGATCTCACCTCCTTTAAAAAATCCTTAAAATTTTATTGTTTTAAAGATGCTTTTAACATTTAAATTTTAGATTTGTTAAATATTCTCAGATTTTTTATCTTTCCCGTTCCCCATTGTTCTCTTCCTTTTTTGTCTATTTCCTCTAAAAAAATTGTAACTTTCCCCTCCTTTCCTCCCAATTCAAGTTTGTCTTATCATCAAGAATTTTGTCATTTGGTTTGTCTTTTTTGTAATTTTACTTCTTTTTATAATTTTGTACATCGCTTAGCAAACCGAATAAGTGATTCATCAAATACTAATAAACTTGAACTTGAACTTCATACCCTTTCTCTCTTCCTCACCTCATACTTCCCCTCACCATTGCTATCTCCCTCCCACCAGAATTCTGAGCACCTTTTTTTCCAGCATACTTTTTTACACCGCCCCCAAATCTGTAGTTCATCTCCAACCCCTACACAACTGCCCTCAGTCTTCTACTTCCTCTCCCAACCATGCAACCTTTTCCTACTCCTTAGTCTCTCTCACGAAGTAAAACCTAGATGACTCAATCCATCCTCCTTTTCCTGGGAACATATGGTAAATAACCCTACCTACCGTCCCACTTCTGAACATAAGATTAGCCTTACTGGGTCAGACCAATGGTCCATCAAGCCCAGTAGCCCGTTCTCACGGTGGCCAATCCAGGTCATTAGTACCTGGTCAAAACCCAAGGAGTAGCAACATTCCATGCTACCGATCCAGAGCAAGCAGTGGCTTCCCTCCGTGTCTTTCTCAATAACTGACTATGGACTTTACCTCCAGGAATTTGCCCAAACCTTTCTTAAAACCACCTATGCTATCCGCTCTTACCACAGCCTCCAGCACATAAATCCACCCCTGCCCTATGCGCCTTCTCCACTCCTGTATTCCCTATGACATCCAAATGCTTTCCCCAACCTCTATATTCCCCTCCCATACCTATGCACTTTTCCCAATCTTTGTTTTCCCTCTTGCACTCTCCATGTCCCTGTATTCCTCCTCCCACCTCTCTTCTGTAAATTACTTCCTACCTCTTTAATTTCTACTCCCATCAAACCCCAACATCTCTTTTCCTACCTCGGTACTTTGTTTCTCACTCCTTCATCCCCCCCACCCCCTCACCTAGACTTTCTATTACACTCCTATAATTTTGTCCTTTCCCAAATTAATCCTGCCACTGTACTGTGCACCGCCAGTCCGCCACTGTACTTTCCATCTCACTCTGACTTTGAACAGCACTCCTCAGTCCTGTACTACCTCTACAAAATCTACACACCTCTCCCTACTCTTGCACTCCCATGCATCCCTTAACACAACGCCTCATCTCTATATTCTGCATTTTTCCTCCCATACCAACTCTGTACATAAGAACATAAGAATAGCCTTATGGTCCATCAAGCCCAGTAGCCCGTTCTCACGGTGGCCAATCCAGGTCACTAGTACCTAGCCAAAACCCAAGGAGTAGCAATATTCCATGCTACCGATACAGGGCAAGCAATGGCTTCCCCAACGTCTTTCTCAATAACAGACTATGGACTTTTCCTCCAGGAACTTGTCCAAACTTTCCTTGAAACCAGTTACGCTTTCTGCTCTTAGCACATCCTCTGGCAAGGCGTACCAGAGCTTAACTATTCTGTGAGTGAAAAAAAATTTCCTCCTATTGGTTTTAAAAGTATTTCTCTGTAACTTCATCGAGTGTCCCCTAGTCTTCGTAATTTTAGACGGAGTGAAAAATCGATCCACATGTACCTGTTCTACTCCACTCAGGATTTTGTAGACTTCAATCATATCTCCCCTCAGCCATCGCTTTACCAAGCTGAAGAGCTCTAACCGTTGTAGTCTTTCTCATACGAGAGGAGTTCCATCCCCTTTACCATCTTGGTCGCTCTTCTTTGAACCTTTTCTAGCACCACTATGTCTTTCTTGAGATAAGGAGACCAGAATTGAACGCAATACTCCAAATGAGGTCACACCATGGAGCGATACAGGGGCATTATAACATTCTTAGTTTTGTTAACCATCCCTTTATTAATAATTCCTAGGATCCTGTTTGCTTTTTTGGCTGTCACCGCACATTGGGCGGAAGGTTTCATCATATTGTCTACGATGATACCCAGATCCTTTTCTTGGGCGCTAATCCCCATCATTTCCTACCCCTATTTCCACCTCACCCTACACATCTCTACTCTCCTTATTTCAACACACTATATTTCTTCTTACCCCTGAACTCTTTCATCCCCACACCTACATACCTTCACTCCTTTTCTCCCCTTCCCAGTCCATTTCCCTCTGACCTCTACAAAATTATTTTAACTCACAAGCTCCCTATATTACCCCTACGCACCTATGCTCCATTGTACCCCTAGAAAGCTAGAATGATGCTAGGGTGCATAGGAGAGGTATGGCCAGTATGAAAAAGGAGGTATTGATGCCCCTGTATAAGACACTTGTGAGACCCCATTTAGAATGTTGTGTACAATTCTGGAGGCCCACACCTTCGAAAATATATAAAAAGGATGGAGTCAGTCTGGAGGAAGGCTACTAAAATGGTGCTTGGTCTACATCATAAGGCGTATGGGAACATGTATACTTTGGAGGAAAGGCAGGAGAAGGGAGATATGATAGAGGTGTTTAAATACCTAGGTGATATAAATGTGCATGAGTCTAGTCTCTTTCATTTGAAAGGAAGCTTTGGAATGAGAAGGCATAGGATGAAGTTAAGAGGTGATAGGCTCAAGAGTAATCTAAGGAAATACTTTTTTATAGAAAGGGTGGTAGATGCGTTGTACAGTCTCCCAGAAGAGGTGGTGGAGACAGAGACTGTGTCTGAATTCAAGAGGGCCTGGGATAGGCACATGGGGTCTCTCAGAGAAAGAAAGAGATAATGGTTTCTGCAGATGGGCAGCTCTATGACCTCACAATGCAGGTGCACAGAGCCTTAGCTTATAGGAAGAGGAGATGCAAATGTTAAGAACCTTAGCCAATAGGGAGAGCAGGAGATAATGGTTACTGTAGATGGGCAGCTCTATGACCTCACAATGCAGGTGCACAGAACCTTAGCCTATAGGAAGAGGAGATACAAATGTTAAGAACCTTAGACAATAGGGAGAGCAGGAGATAATGCTTACTGCGGATGGGCAGACTGGATGGGCCAGTTGGCCTTTATCTGCCATCATGTTACTATGTTTCCTATATTTACAGTATATAGTTCTACAAAGCTCTTGCCATTTCTCTACTTCCTCTACATTCCTAAACACCTCTCCTCATCCTTGTAGTCTTCCCACTTCTCTCTACGCTTTCTAACCTTCCTCTCAACCCCATTCGAGTTCCAAAACGTTCGAGTTCCAAGACAATTTTTCCTACTGAAAATAATAGAAACTGGATTAATCCGTTCCTTGGTCCCACAAACTCAGATCGGGCCCCCTTGGCAGAGACAGCAAGATTAGCAACAGCAACTGCAAGCGTTCCTCAGCCCAAAGCTTCCCTCTGACGCAAACCGCCCGGGTGGAAAGAGGAAGCTGTGTCAGAGGGGTACCCCACTGGTTCTTATTTTTTTTAGCTCCCTCATTCCCCTTTCCATTCTGTATTTCATCTTAGATTCTCCATATATACACATACAACCCCTGAACACCCCGTAACTTGCCTTCAATTATTCCTGCATCCCTTTTTGCCCTATTATAACCTCAAGACCATGTCCTAGTATGTGATACGCTTGGGGCAGTAAAGGTCAGAGTTTGACAGCTGCTGGCTCTGTTCCTGTTCCTGTGACCCTTTCCTTAACACAAATGATGGCCTGAAGAAAAATGTCACCCAAGGACGCTGCAGGGTCAGGATAGCTAAGGGAAAATTTGCAAAGGCTTAATCACCTTTTTAGTGTGCCTTAAGTCAGCCTTCTCTGGATAAATGGAAGCTTAAACCCCAGAAAGTCAATGCATACCTTTAACCACATAGAAAAGAGACAGTATGTGCTGTTTAGAAGAGGTATGTTTAGACCAGGGGTGGGCAACTCCGGTCCTCGAGGGCCGGAATCCATTCGGGTTTTCAGGATTCCCCCAATGAATGTGCTTTGAAAGCAGTAATCCTGAAAACCCGACTGGATTCTGGCCCTCGAAGACCGGAATCCGGTCGGGTTTTCAGGATTTCCCCAATGAATGTGCCTTGAAAGCAGTAATCCTGAAAACCCGACTGGATTCTGGCCCTCGAAGACCGGGATCCGGTCGGGTTTTCAGGATTCCCCCAATGAATGTGCCTTGAAAGCAGTAATCCCGAAAACCCGACTGGATTCCGGCCCTCGAAGACCGGAATCCGGTCGGGTTTTCAGGATTTCCCCCAATGAATATGCATGAGATCTATGTGCATGCACTGCTTTCAATGCATATTCATTGGGGAAATCCTGAAAACCCGACTGGAATACGGCTCTCGGGGACCGGAGTTCCCTACCCCTGCTCTAACATGATGATTTTAATGGCCAAATTAAGCAAAATTCTTAATAATTTAGATTGATCATCAGATATTGGCTACCGAAGCCCCAAATGACCCATTACAATAATATTCAATGTTAGTGGTTCTTTAATTCTCAGCAAGTTACAGATAGTGCCCCAAACTTTTGCCCAGTAATCACGTATATTATCACAGTACTACAGTAAATGGGTTCTTAGGCTTTTTTCCTCCCTACTTGATTAATTTTGGGGTGGCTAATGTTTAATATACTGGATCAAGTGTTCATCCCACACAAGCCTGGGTATCTACTATTTTTACATTGGAAATGTTGATAGTGGTAGGTTTCTACTGTTCTTGTGTTTGGTTTACTATTATTCGGGTTACCATATGGCTCCAGAAAAAGGAGGATGGATTGAGACATCTGGGTTTTACTTCTAATGGCAGTAAAGAGGACAGATTGAGACAGTAATACTCGGATGTTTCAATCCATCCTCCTTTTTCTGGAGTTACCGTATATGGTAATCTTAACTATTACTTGAAACTATACTTGTACATTGAATTAAAATAAATACAGAATGTTTGTTATAGGCATGCTGCTGGTGTCTAATAAGTATAAGTAAGCGTATGGATATTTTTAGCCATATAGCAGTCTGGGATTTAAAAAAAATGCATAGAGATACCTTGCGGTTTTTTTTTTGTTTTTTTTTTTTTAAATGGGTGCGGTGGAGTGTGCTCTCTGTCCAAAAAAACCCCCCCACGGGATCTGTATCTGGACCTAAATGATACAAAGGGGATTGAGTACTCTGAGAAACAGGAAAAGCCTATACAGTATGAGAAAACCTTGATCAAGAAAGGACCACAGGTGAACATAAGGACACAAGAATAGCCTTACTGGGTCAGTAAGCCCAGTAGCCCGTTCTCACGGTGGCCAATCCAGGTTACTAGTACCTGGCCAAATCCCATGGAGTAGCAATATTCCATGTTACCAATCCAGGGCAAACAGTGGCTTCCCCCATGTCTTTCTCAATAACAGACTATGGACTTTTCCTCCAGGAACTTGAAAAAAAAAAAGATAGTATGGGATCTATTTTCTATACTGTCTTTCCAGGGGCGCTCAGAATTGTTTTCATGAATTTATTCAGGTACACAAGCAATCTCTCTAATGTACCTGGGGCAATGGGGGATTTGGTGACTTGTCCAGGGTCACAAGGAGCAGCATGGGTTTGAACCCACAACCTCAGGGTGCTGAAGCTGTAGCTTTAACCACTGTGCCACACACTCCCTGCCAACATGTGACTGCCAAAAGGTGAGACAGAAATTATCTCAGAAAAAAAAACCCAGTAACATACATAGTAATATAGTAACATAGTAGATGACGGCAGATAAAGACCCGAATGGTCCATCCAGTCTGCCCAACCTGATTCAATTTAAATATTTTAATTTTTCTTCTTAGCTATTTCTGGGCAAGAATCCAAAGCTTTACCCTGTACTGTGCTTGGGTTCCAACTGCCGAAATCTCTGTTAAAACTTACTCCAGCCCATCTACACCCTCTCAGCCATTGAAGCCCTCCCCAGCCCATCCTCCACCAAACGGCCATACACAGACACAGACCGTGCAAGTCTGCCCAGTACTGGCCTTAGTTCAATCTTTAATATTATTTTCTGATTCTAAATCTTCTGTGTTCATCCCACGCTTCTTTGAACTCAGTCACAGTTTTACTCTCCACCACCTCTCTCGGGAGTGCATTCCAGGCATCCATTACCCGGGAGCGCATTCCAGGCATCCATTACCCTCTCCGTAAAGTAGAATTTCCTAACATTGCTCTTGAATCTACCACCCCTCAACCTCAAATTTTGTCCTCTGGTTTTACCATTTTCCTTTCTCTGGAAAAGATTTTGTTCTACGTTAATACCCTTCAAGTATTTGAACGTCTGAATCATATCTCCCCTGTCTCTCCTTTCCTCTAGGGTATACATATTCAGGGCTTCCAGTCTCTCCTCATACGTCTTCTGGCGCAAGCCTCCTATTCTTTAGAATTTGATAAGGTTCTACAAGAGGAATGTTTTGGAACAGGTGATAGAATGGGGAAACTGCCAGGATGCAGCTAAAAAAGAAAAAAAAAAAAGGAGCCGCTGGTAGGGATGGAAGAGAGAATGAAAGGAAATTCAGATGCTGAAGAATTTAGGAAAGCTCTATGAAACCCTTTATAGCTCAGAGTTCCAGACAGATATTAGCAATATTAGACGATATTTGGATGGGGCTTACAAAACCAAATGATGCAGAGACGGACTAGTTAAACAGCCCAATCAGGATAGTAGAGATAGCCATTAATATTTTAAAGGCAGATAGATTGCTGGGGAACAGGACCGTCCCAGGCTGGGAACACACCCCATGCAACATGACCCCTGAAGCTCTAATCCTGCCCACCGCATCACAGGCAAGCAAAGAAGTCAACGGAAAGGACAACATTTTGGAGTCCTCAATGTATAGCTGCCACTGCTCACACACACCTCACTATGGTCCTGTTGGAGAGGATCACTAGAAGGCAATATGTTCAAACTTAGCTCAAAAGTTGAAGCAGGTGCTTTAGGGAATTCTGGAAGGGAACTACTTTCTGATTCCTTTTATACAGCCAAAGCAGTAGCAATACACAGAGATGGTAAACCGGTAGAGGGGTGTAGGAGTTATAGGCTTATTAATTTTCTTCTTAACTGCGTCATGAAAATCTTTTCTAAGATTCTGTCCAATTGACTGGAAGCTTATCCCACCCCCCCTCCCCTCAGATTGTGGAGAAAGACGGTGATCTCCCGCGTCCCGCAGCAATACCGGAAATTCAATGCCAGCATCGAATCCGGCCCTGTCATTGAATTTCCAGTCTATTTTTGGCTAGCCGAGACATAGCTGGCTAGACCAGCCTTAGTGGCTAGCCAGCTAAGTCTTAATGGCCAAAGATATACCACCCTTATAGGCGGTTCTATCTGGTCACCAAACTTAGCCAATATTTGCGGTAACCAGCTGTCATGTGACATAGCCAGTCACAGGCCAATCCACTAAGCTGAATATTCAGCAAGGGATACCTGTCTGTCTCCCATTGAATATTGCTGGCTATGTGCTATTTAGTTGGCTGGAAGCTGTTCACAAAAATCTCATGATTATTTTCTACTACATTTATGATTTAAAAAAAAAACAACTCAAGCCGTGAAATGCTGCCAGCCTCGGGTTGATTTAAATACGTAAAGAAATTTTTAAAAAGTCATGGCGATGGGATTACAGCAAGTATTTTGATATGTGTTTGAAATATGTT
Source organism: Geotrypetes seraphini (assembly GCF_902459505.1). Taxonomy (NCBI): domain Eukaryota; kingdom Metazoa; phylum Chordata; class Amphibia; order Gymnophiona; family Dermophiidae; genus Geotrypetes; species Geotrypetes seraphini. Next base: position 29,735,046 of record NC_047099.1, read on the forward strand.
AAGGATAATTTGAAGAATTGATGTGGTGAGAAGTTTAAAAATCAAGGTGCCAGAGGGTAGGTTTTTATGCCCGATGAAAGAAAGAAAAAGGAGCTGGGAGAAATCCTCTATAATGACTCCGAATGGAACTCTGAGGCGTTTCCTACCCTCGGACCTTATTTTAAGTTTTAATTTAAAAAGCAATACAAAATCTGAAGGCAATACTAACCTATGAAAAAGTGTCTCAAAAAAAGTATGTATTTTTATAGGTGTTTTCTCCTTTTTGGAGTTGATATTGAAGAATGTTTTAAAACCTACTACCCAGAAATAGCTCCTTTTTCTGGAGCCAGATACTAATCCTATGATTAGATAAAGTAAGAAGAGAAAAATACACTCAGTGGTAGCAAGGAGAAGGCCTTGGACACAAAAAAGAACTTTGATCAATTGAGAAACATGATGGCAGATAAAGGCCAAATGGCCCATCCAGTCTGCCCATCCGCAGTAACCATTATCTCTTTCTCTCTCTGAGAGATCCCATGTGCCCAGGCTTTCTTGAATTCAGACACAGTCTCTGTCTCCACCACTTCTTCCGGGAGACTGTTCCACGCATCTACCACCCTTTCTGTAAAAAAGCATTTCCTCAGATTACTCCGGAGCCTATCACCTCTTAACTTCATCCTATGCCTTCTTATTCCAGAGCTTCCTTTCAAATTAAAGAGACTCGACTCATGCGCATTTACATTACGTAGGTATTTAAACATCTCCTTCATATCTCCCCTCTCCCGCCTTTCCTCCAAAGTATACAGATTGAGATCTTTCAGTCTGTCCCCATACGCCTTAAGACGAAGACCACACACCATTTTAGTAGCCTTCCTCCAGACTGACTCCATCCTTTTTATATCTTTTTTTAATGTACGGCCTTCAGAAATGTACACAGTATTCTAAATGAGGTCCCACCAAAGTCTTATACAGGGGCATCAATACCTCCTTTTTCTTACTGGCCATACAGCTCTCCCCATGCAACCTTGGGGGCGTTTGCAGTTTTGCAGCATCTCAAACTTGAGATCTTTCTAAAATGAGTACTAGTGAAGGGTCATGGGCTACCGTATGGCTCCAGAAAAAGGAGGACGGGTTGAGACACCTGGCTTTTACTTCTATTGAAAGCAATGGAAGTAAAATCCAGATATCTCAATCCGTCCTCCTTTTTCTGGAGCCATACGGCAAAGGGCCTGCCGTATAGCCCATGTTGATAACTCTCTCTCTGAACCTGTGAAACGCTATTAATGTTTTGTTAACTGCTTAAAAAGTTTTAATAAAGGTGTGAAGTTTGAAAAGAATTTCTGACAAACTCCATCCTGATGGATTATGGGACGTGCAGTACAAATTTAATGGGTACGATCACACACTAGAAACACTTTGCTGCTTTGAGGTGTAAGTTCAAAACCAGGACCGGTCAAAAAAAAACCAACCAAAAAACACCTTACTACTGGAACTGGGTAGGTCTGCCCTAGGAAGCGAGAGAGCGCAATGATTTTATAAGTGACATTTTTAGGTTATGAGAAAAATGTGGACCTGGACTCAGTCCCAGGATTGACACCCCCCACTCCTTTTTCCCCACAAGCAGCCAGGCTCAGGTCACAGCCAGAGCTGCATGAGGGGAAATTATAGCTGATCCCCTAGCTAGCTGCCAAGTGGGCAGGCGTTCGGTATAAATGGCCAGGAGAAGCCGGTGTAGGGTGTCTCCAGCTCCCTGCTCCAGACCTGCCAGAGGACCTCCAGTCGGCACAGGCTAGTATCAGGTAAAGTGAAGATACCCTAAGCCCTTTGCTTAATGTGCACTACAGACTCTAGTTCATTAATTTCCTCTCATTCTGGGATCAACCTGCTTAAATAATTCTCAGATTTCTTTATTGGGCTTCGGTATTTGTGCATACATTATTTCCTTTCCAACTTTCACCTGTATTTTAATTCTTTCATTTTCCATTTAATATTTCTTTATGGCAAAAATTGCAACAGCTTAGAACGTGTCACTTTAATACGCATGCAACATGTCATAACAAAAACTGACATTATTGTATTCATGTCAACTGTGCCCAGGATGTGTTTATATTTTTCGTTATTTTAATCCCTTGCTTTTCCTCCTTACCTCTCTCTAATTGTCATCTGATGTATATTTTATGCTGCCACGCATAGGGATCCTTTTACGAAGCTGTGCCTGTGTTGTTTATAGCGGGTGGGTTTCCCCGCGCGCGGTGGCCGCTTTTTAGCATGGCTCCAAAATAGCCGACGTTACTGTCGTCCTCTTAATTGCAAAATTAGCGCGTGGCCTCGACTGTGTGAGCACTTAACGCCGTGTATTTAGCAGAGGTTAAGGGCTCCTGAACTAATCCTGCGCTAATTGGTCAGCGCATGGCAGCGCTCACATGCAATGGCACAGTAAGGGTGAATGGCGCCCCCCCCCCGGCCACCCGCATGCCCCCCTTCCCTTTCCCCGTACCTTTTTAACTTCGGCGTGAGCAGCATGGCCAACGTCGGTGTCGGCTCGCCCTTTGACGTCACTTTCTAGGTGCGGCTCCCGGAAGTGACATCAGAGAGAGTGCCGATGCGGGCAGGAACCTCGCGCTGGGGGAAGTAAAAAAGGGTACAGGGTAAGGCAAGAGGTACATGTGTGTGGCAAGGAGAGGAGCGGGGGCACAGAGGAGGAGGGTGCCACGCCCTTAGTAAGATGGCGCCCAGGACAGACTACCCCCCTTCACACATGCTAAGCAATTAATTGCAGGACATGCCTACTCTCCACCCCCAAAAATACCCTCTGTGCTAAAGCATAAAATATATATTTTAGCGCATGGGAAGCATGCACCGATCCTACTGCTACTTAGTTAAAGTGCCCCGTGGTTTTTCCTTTGCTATTACCCCCCCCCTCGGTGAATTCCTGGATTAACCTATTCAAAATCTGCTTTATTAATAAGAGTTGCCATTCTGGGACAGACCAAAGGTCTTTTAAGCCTAGTCTCCGGTTTCCAACAGTGGCCAACCCAAGTCACAAGTGCCTGGCACGATCCCAAAAAAGTAGAACAGATTTTATGCTGCTTATCCTAGGAAAAAGCAGTGGATTTGCCCAAGTGCATTTTTTTTTTTTTTTTAGTTAAGTACCTATATATACTCTATATGTAAACCACTTTGAATGTGTAACCACAGAAAGGCAGTATAGAAGTTCCGTCCCCTTTCCCTTCCCTAATAAAGTCTGATGTAGGTTATACAATATACTTGTACTTCATGTGCCTACATTCACAGCTGCTCCCAGATGGTGTAAAAGTGAACAGATATAAGGACACATGGGGGGGGGGCATTTTCAAAAGGATGTTCAGAGGGGAATTCCAAAGTCCAAATCAGGACAAAAAGGTTCTATAAACATGCAGCTTCATGGAAAATAGAAGCAAGTCCCTCTAAATAATTTTAGAAAGCTGAACATTGGGGAGGGGGGTAACCCCCCCCCCAAAAAAAAAAAAAAAATACTTCTTCCCCTCACATAGATGTAGAAGCAGCTTTCTTAAATCATTGCTCCTTCAGCCAAGGCAGTCCCATCCCGATGTGACCAGCCCAGACCCTCCTAGCATGACCTTCCCCCCTTTCCTGGCGCTAAAAGCCCCCACCACCACCACCACAAGAGCAGATCCCCCCCCCCCACGAAGGTGCAGGGTATGCAAAAGGTGGGGGAACACTGGAATGGAGATGATCCCGAAGCAGGCTCTTAGTCACACCTTGGAGCAGGTCGAAATTCAGATGTGTCGATTTTCCACTGCATGCGAGTGTGAAATAGGGAATGCACATCTGTATTGCTATCCCGCCCGGACCACTCCCTTTTCCCACCTTCCCCATGCCTCCTTGCCACCTAGATATAGTGAGCCTCCGCACTAGAGAATGACAAGGGGACAAATTTTTCTCCATCCCTACGGGAATTCATTTTCCCACAACGCAAATTGTTTTTTTTTTCCTGTCCCTGTCCCTTCTCCATTCCTGCAAGTTCCGTCCTCATCTGCACAAGCTTCAAACACTTTAAAAGCATAAGTAGCAACATTCTAGAGCTCAAATTGTGATGTCATAATGTCTCATTCCACCAATGCCTAAGCTCCGTTCTCATCTGCACAAGCCTCAAAATCATAAGTGTTCAAGGCCTTTGTGGCTAAGGCAGAGCTTACAGGAATGGGGCAGGGACAGCGACAGTGACAAAACGGGGAAATTGAGTTCCTACGGGGACGAATTTGTCCCCATGTCATTCTCTACTCCACATGTCTGAATGATACTTGTGAAATGGCATTTCAATGTCAACGTCTCTCCAGACACTTAAAGGCTGCCATTTAGATGTGGATGCTTCAAAATAAGCATCCTAGGTGCTTATTTTGTCTTTTTTAAATAGGAGCCCACTTTTGACCTTCTGCCTAGATGACCTGTTACAAAATTATCCTTCAGAAGGTCAATTATCCTTCAGAACTGGTCATCTTGACTGTACTCATCATACAGAAGAATGGAAGAGTAGAACTTGGCCAAGGGGAGGGGATAGAAGTCATTGTATTATTGGTTTTATTTTATTTGGCCATTGTTGCATTTTTCCGTTTTGTTTACATTACACTGTAAGTTTTTCTTCGTAAAATCGTAAATTGCTCTGAGTTTTTTTTTTAAGAGTAGGATTTTTTTTTTAAACTGAAAATACAAATAAAAGTGTTTTACCCAATGGAAATAGGTTATTTGAAAGTCGTCTACCCTATGCACTGATAACACCCAATGGCGACTGAAGTCAAAAGTTAAATATGGGTAAAACACCTAGGGGCTCTTCTCCTTCCTCCTTTTTGGTTGGTCTTTTGTAATGCCACCAGATCCCATTAAATCTCAGTTTTCTCTTCACTACGTTGCAACTATGCATCTTAGCTCATCACAGGTTTAACTGAATTTTGTTACTGTTTTTGCTTCCATCATTTCCCCCTGCGGAGGTCATTCCATGCATCCATCACTCTTTTCATGAAGAAATTATTTTCTGGGTTCACTCCTGAAGCTCCTCGTCTATCTTGGTGCCTCATACTGTGACCTCTTGCTCGAGGGCATCCTTTCCTCTGAGAAGGGTCTTATTATTGTGCCTGATTCGTTACTTTTAGGTAATTGCCACGGAGTGATAGCACATCACCTTAGTTCAGAGTTGTGAGTGAAGGCGCAGGAACGGGAGCTGCTTCTGGTAGCACTCTGTTAATAATCTGTGCTCTTTCTCCTGCAGGCACTATGTCTATCCAACGCATTCATGCCCGGGAAATCCTGGACTCCCGCGGGAACCCCACAGTTGAGGTGGATCTCTATACCGGCAAAGGTGCGTACCAGAAGGTGTCTGAATATCCATAATCCAGTGGTTCTCAATCCATTTCTTGGGACACACCTAACTAGTCAGGTTTTCAGGATGCCAACTGTATGCAAATCTATTTCCTGCATATTCATTATCAGCATCCTTCTTTGGGACTGCTCCAGTGCTGTTCCCCATTAGATCAGCAGGTGTCGCTGTATGAACAACTTGAGTTTCCCTTCTAGAAGATGGCATCGTACCTCTGATACTCTCAGTTAGAACTACTGTGTTATCCTTGTGGATGACTTCTAGTTTTCCAACCTTATCTTGGAGACGCACATTGCTAGCTGGGCTTTCAGAAATGCCACAATAAATATGCAGGAGATAAATTTGCATACACTAGACACATATTGCATGCAAATCTGTCTCATGGATATTTGTTCAGGCAATCCTGAAAACTCAACTGGCTTTGTGTCTCCATGATAGGAGTGCGAAACATTCTAGTGGCTAGTCGGAGATGAGAAAGGAATTTGTAGGGTGTCGAGGTTTGGAATTTGATAGCTGGGCACCATCATTGATTGTGGGATCTTTACTTCTAGGCCGATTTCGGGCAGCTGTTCCCAGCGGTGCCTCTACTGGCATCTATGAGGCTTTAGAACTTCGTGATGGAGATAAATCCAGGTACTTGGGAAAAGGTAAGAGCCAAAGAAGGCTTCAGCAGTTAATCAGGTGTGAGATTTGTGGCTGCTGGAAGAGGGGGGGAGGGGATCAGTGTCTGGGTCTCACTGATTTGATCACTTTCTTTCCTCTTGCAGGCGTGTTGCATGCAGTTGACCACATCAACAAGACTATTGCACCTGCGCTCCTTGAAAAGGTTTCCAGTATTTATTTATTTAGATTTCTATCCTGTCCTCCCAACAGCTCAGAATGGGTTACAAAAGGACATTCACAGTGTAGGGAGAGGACCTGAAGCTAAAGACAGGGACTGCAGAGGACAAAAGAACTAAAAAAAGGAAGAGAGTAACTGATAGGAAATTGTCACCTTGTGTGCTTCTAACTATAAAGGGACGAGAGGTTAAAGGTAGTAGCTTTCGAAGGGGTCAGTTAAACAACTCTTCCCTATTTATCCTTACACCCCAATCGTAATTTTATAAACATCTAACATTTCTCCTCTCTTCACAAAGGAGGTGTTCCATCAGCTTTATCATTTTTGTTGCCCCGTTCCCGAACCTTTTCTAGTTGCATTATCTTTGTTAAGATGGAGTGACCAGTGTTCAGGGTGAAGAAATACGACCACATTACCTCCACATTCCAAGACTCACACTGGCTCCCAGTACAAGCACACATACCATACAAATTCTACTGTACCCTATACAAAGCCCTGAATGAAGACAGACCAAGCTATTTAAACAATCGCCTAATCGGAACAACACATCCAGACCAAGGAGAACAAAGGCACACTTTACCCCCCCCCCCAGTCAAAGGCATACAAAGCAAAAACATATATGACGGACTATTAGCAACCCAGGCAGCAAGACTAGACCACTACCTCTCCAATCTAATGACCATAATGTCCAACTACAAAACCTTCGGGAAAGAATTGAAAACCATGCCATTCAAGATATTTGTCAATTGCTCTAACTAAACCTTCCCGACTCCCCAGATCCTAATGCATTTTCCAACTATCAACCTTGTAATCTCCCTGGGAATGCCCAAGCCAATTCTTTTGTAAACCGCCTAGAACTGAAAGGTATTGGCGGGATAGAAGACACCAGTGTAATGTAATGTAACGAAGATGCACTAGGGACCTGTACACGGAAATCATATTTTCAGTTAGGTTCTCCATCCCTTTTTGGATATCCCTAATATTCCATTCACTTTCTTAGCAGCTGCAGCCCACTGGAAATTTCTACAAATTATCCATAATGACACTCAGGTCTTTTTCTTGGGTTGCCACTCCTAACTCGGAACCCGGCATTTTATTATATCTGTAGTTGAAATGATTTTGAATGTACGAGGGGGCCGTTGAAAAGTTTTCAGCCTGTCCAACAAAGTCGGGGCAGTCTCCATCGAGGGCTACATATGTAGTTCAGCAATTTTCCACCTTTTTTTCATTCTGTATCTTTCCAATAGAATGAAAAAAGTGGAAAAGCACTGGACCAAGTGTATAGTCCTCGATGGAGACTACCCCGACTTTGTTGGTTGAGCTGAGAACTTTTCAGCGGCCCCTTATAGTTGGGGGTGAAGAAATGATATAACTTTAGAGAGCCTACTTCAGCTATTGAGATTGTCGACTGGATGATGATCATTCCATGCCCAATTTCCTGGGTCGATGGTGCTTTCAACAAAAAGTGGACTTACTAATGCCTCACCCTAATAAATGTGGAAGAAGAGAGAGTTACTGACTAGTACTGTATTCAGGCTAGCAGTAGTTTAAAGAGTAGCTTGATAGAGAATGACACGGTGACAAAATTCATCACCATTCCCGTCCCCGCGGATAACTGCGGGAAATAATCCCATGTCATTTTCTAGTGTCTATTTCAACCTTAGTCCTTCTACACCAGCATTCTTCAAAGCAAAGCTTGCGGGTCAGTGGTTGTGGCCATTCATACTCTGATTCTTATGGGAGCCAAGGATAATGAAGCCATTGTGACATCACTGATGTGATTGGCTCTTAGGCACTGGTGGAATGAGGCATTATGACATCACAATATCTGCTCTGGATACCAGAGACTGTCATTCTGTAATGTCTGTTTCAACCTCGGTCCTTCTACACCAACATTCTTCAGAGCAAAGCTTGTGGGTCAGTGGTTGTGGCCATTCATACTCTGATTCTTCCCTCTCTCCTTAAAGAATGACATGAAGATGGTTTCCCGCGGTTATCCGCGGGGACAGGAACGGTGATGAATTTTGTCACCGTGTCATTCTCTAGTAGCATCACAAGACTTTCTAAGCAATGGGCTGGATTGTGGGAGCTCTGTGAAGGACTATGAGCTTTTTTTTTTTTTTTTTCTATACTGGTCTCCCAGGAGAGCTCAGAATGGTTTACATTAATGTATTCAGGCACTCAAACATTTTTCCCTGTCTGTCCCAGTGGGCTCACAATCTATCTAATGTACCTGGGGCAATGGGGGGGGGGGAAGGAGATTAAGTGACTTGCCCAGGGTCACAAGGAGCAGTATGAGTTCGAACCCACAACCCCAGGGTGCTGAAGTTGTAGCTTTAACCACCGCGCCACACTTTCTCTTCACTCTTGCTAATCTCTCCATCTCTGGTCATTTTTCTGCAGAAACTGAGTGTGGTAGAACAGGAAAAGATCGATAAACTGATGCTCGAACTGGATGGAACAGAGAACAAATGTAAGTCCATAAGTGCATAAGTGACTCGTCTGAGGTCAGGCAGAGGATTAGTCAGTGCTTCTCAGCCCTCCTGTGGAGACATAACCCAGCCAGTGGAGTTTTCAGAAGTACCACAATGAAAACGCATGAGATAGACTTGCATACATTGGGTCTCCAACTGTATTCAAATTTATTGTTTATTTAAAGCTTCGAGACCATTAACTAATGACTATGAAGTCAATTCATAAGAACATAAGAATAGCCTTACAGGGCCAGACCAATGGTCCATCAAGCCCAGTAGACCGTTCTCACGTTGGCCAATCCATGTCCCTAGTACCTGGCCAAAACCCAAGGAGTAGCAATATTCCATGCTACTGATCCAGGGCAAGCAGTGGCTTCTCCCATGTCTTTCTCAATAACAGACTATAGACTTTTCCTCCAGGAAATTGTCCAAACATTTATTAAAACCAGCTACGCTATCCTCTCATACCACAACCTCTGGCAACGCATTCCAGAGCTTAACTATTCTCTGAGTGAAAAAAAAATGTCCTCCTATTGATTTTAACAGTATTTCCCTGTAACTTCATCGAGTGTCCCCTAGCCTTTGTCATTTTTGATGGAGTGAAAAATCGATCCACTTGTACCCGTTCTGCTCCACTCAGGATTTTGTAGACTTCAATTCAGAGTGGTTTACATGAGCAGTTTTGATGGAAATACGAACATTAACTTCACGAGCTACAATATATGAACTATAGTCAAGGAAGGTGAGTGGCATCCAGGGCATTGGTGCCCCCCCCCGCCATCTTCTTTTGTCCCCCACTCCTTCCCCAACCTCCCCCCACCACCACGCGTGCACCCCCTTCCCTCGAACCTTTTTAATTTTCCAGGCATGAGCAACCTCACGAACTTAACTGCCCGCGTCGCATCACCTGGCGCGGGGCCCAGAAGTGACATCAGAGAGCGGCGACACCGACATGGGCAGCAAGTTCGTAATGTTGCTTGCGCAGTGAAAAATTAAAGAGATACGATGGAAGGGAAGGGGGGCACACATGCAGCAGGGAGGGATTGGAAAGGAGCGAGGGGGCGGAGAGGAGGACGGGTGCCGGTGCCCCTATCAAGACCGCGCCCGGGTCAGACCCCTCCCCCTTTACTACGCCACTGGTAAAACTACACTGCTGGAGTTATGATGAAATATCTCATATGTACTTACTTACCATCCCATACTCTGCTCTTAAGATCTCTGAATGAGCATCGTGGTCCCGCTGGGAGCCCATGTTGTGCAACTGGAAAGTATCCAGCATAGTGCCTTTTTCTTTGCAGCCCCTGCACTATGGAATTCAGGGCCTTTAGCATTATGTTTCTGAACGATCAATTAAAACGTTCAAGTCCGTATTAAAGACCTGGCTTTTTGAACAAGCTTTTAACTCCTGATTAAAGAATGACACGGGGACAAATTATTCCCCTTCCCTTCGGGAACTCATTTTCCCCCTTCCTGCAAGCTCCGTCCTCATCTGCACAAGTCTCAAACACTTTAAAATCATTAAGTAGCAACATTCTAGAGCTCGGATTGTGATGTCATAATGCCTCGTTCCACCAATGCCTAAGCTCCGTCCTCATCTGCGCAAGCCTCAAACCCTTTAAAATCCTAAGTAGCAATGTTTCGAGAGAAACTCAGAAAAGAAGGAGGGAATTTTTATTGTTAAAACCTGGTGTGACCCAGATGGGGGGATTATTTTTTCTTAGATATCCTTGTAAGTGTGTAATTTCTCTGAATTTCTGGACTTAACTATCTCTGACTCTCTCTCTCTCTCTCTCTCTCAAAAGCTAAGTTTGGAGCCAATGCCATTCTGGGGGTGTCTCTGGCGGTCTGCAAAGCTGGTGCCGCTGAGAAGGGTGTGCCCCTCTATCGCCACATCGCTGACCTGGCTGGCAACAAAGAACTCATCTTGCCTGTTCCCGTGAGTGCTCTATTGCAATTCCCCTGCCGCCTTCAACAGGGGACACGTGGGGCTCTTTTTACAACGCCGGGCTTGCGGAATAGCGTGCGCTGAACCGCCGGCCGTGCTAGCCGCTGTCGCCTCCTCTTGAGCAGGCGGTAGCTTTTCGGCCGGCGTGGGGGTTGGCGCGTGATCTCCTTTTCATAACCTGAAGAACTGTACGGCTTCCCCGTTCTCACTTACTTGATCTTAATTGAATTCAATATTTATATTCCACTTTATACCCCCCCCAAAAAAAAAAAAAGTAGGTAGATTACAAAATACAAGCCTATGAGTTCCTCTTTGCTCTCCTATATGAAAGACCAAACTACAATGTATTCCCTTGCTCCCGTACATACAACCAATTCCCCCCAATACCCTAACATTCAACCTCTGTATCCCCCTTCATCTGCTCACCTGCTCTTCCCCTCCCCCCCTACAGGCTTTTAACGTGATCAACGGCGGCTCACACGCTGGAAACAAGTTAGCCATGCAGGAGTTCATGATCTTGCCAGTGGGGGCCAACAGCTTCCGGGAGGCCATGCGGATTGGGGCAGAGGTCTACCACAACCTGAAGTCTGTCATCAAAGCCAAGTATGGGAAGGATGCCACGAATGTCGGCGATGAGGGAGGATTCGCACCCAACATCCTGGAGAACAATGAAGGTGAGGCAGAGGACTTGCTGTCCAGCTAGGTTGTAAAGATATAGGTCAACAAAATATAGTTATGGAGTTGACGATAACTTAGCATTATAACATGCACTCTTGACTGTTAGGCACGCAACTGACCCACTTATGCTCCTACTTTGTCCACCCCTTCCCCCCCTAGAAATTGCACATAATAGAATTTGATGTCCAACAGCTGTCAATTTATCAATTATCATTTTCCGCATAGTAAATCTTCATCAAACTCAAAACAATCGCCATACATTATAAACCTTTGGATCTCAGCTTAGTACCTTCCTTCCTAATGTGTTTTCTGCGATGCAGACAGGAAGAGCGTACAGGATTTTCACCGATCCATAAAATTTTTATATAGGTTAATGCAATTGTATTTTAGACTTTATAAATGAAGTAAATTTTAGAAAAGCTAAGTTCAGGACAGAATGATCCCCCTTGCTGACAGAATCTAAAGCTAAGTCATGGATCTTACTTTACTAACCCCCTAATTCTCTATATAGCCTTCAAAATTGTGTGTGCACATTTGGGCATATGCCCAGTTTGTGCGCATAATTTAATTACTTAATGAGCCAATTAGCATAGATAACTGGGTGCCAGCAGTCGATTAGTGGTGGTAATTGGCCAAAATTAGAATTTACGTGGGCACCTTTATGTTCTAGAAAGATGTATGCGTACATTTTTCCACGCGGATCCAAAAAGCAGGCATGGCCTTTGAGGGGCATTGCCAGGACGTTCCTAGGATTTATGCGCAGGGGATCCCACGGAGATTTACATCGGGGTTCAGTTAGTGTAAATCCATGCACTTAGAGTCGGGTGCAGATCCCAGCGCTATTATAAAAAATTGTAAAGGTACGGGGGAAGGGTGGCGGTCAGGAAGGAGCAGGAGGCTGAGAAGGGGATGGGGGAGAGGTGCCACTGCAAACAGCGCCTAATTTTAAATGGCATGCCTTTTCTTAGGTGCCTACTGAATTAGACACCGTTTATAGAATCATGGCCTTTGTACCTATTGGCCACCTTCTTATCAGGGTGATAAGAAGGTGGCCAATAGATACAAAGGCCCTGATTCTATAAATCATCTCCCCTCCCTTATCCCTGTTTCCCTTTTCACACTATCATTGTAATGTTATCTATGATTCACTTATAACATACTGTATGTTCAGACAGTGCCATCTTTTCTTTTTCTCCAGTCTGTATCTGATCTGATGAAACGAGAATCGGGTCCCAAAAGTTACTCAAGAAATGTATTAAGTTAGTCTTATGAAAAGATATCTCATAATTCTTTTTATTTAATGACCTTTATTTCTGCACGTAGCGGTTTCTAATTTTGAAGTCCTGGAGAATGACCTTTGCAGACAGACCCTCCTTTTCCTCAGCCAGCCCCGTCTCTCTTCCCCAAAGGCCACGGATAAAATTAGCGCAGTAATATGATCTGGGGGGGGGGGCATAGGGCAAGCAGCATAAGGCTTTCTCAAGAGCAATGTCATGGAAAGTGGAGCCCCTCAGCCTGTATGTACTACAAGAAGTGATGCCTCGGGGGAATGTGAAGAGTGGCAATATACAACACGGAGTTGACCTTGATAGAGGACAGAAATCATTCATCCCTTTGTGCACTTTGGAATTTTGAAGTCTTGCTTTCTTAGTATCTTTTTTCAGACTTCTTTTGGTTTTGTTCCTTTGTCTCCTTTTTTTTAGACTAACACTTGACTGTTCTATTTACATATTTTGCATTCCTTTTGTAAATGAAAGCATCGAATGGTTTTCTACATTCTGACACTCATATACACCACAACTGACACCGGTTCACATTACTCCGTTTGCATTAGAGAATGACAGGGGGACAAATTAATCTCCGTCCTCGAGGGGAACTCATTTTCCCATCCCATCCCGGCGAGTTCTTTTCCTGTCCCTGCCCCATTCCTACAAGCTCTGTCCTCATCTGCACAAGCCTCAAACCCTTTAAAATCCTAAGCATCAACGTTCTAGAGCTCAGATTGTGATGTCATAATGCCTCATTCCACCAATGCCTAAGCTCCGTCCTCATCTGCACAAGCCCTTTAAAATCATAAGTGTTCGAGGCTTGTGCAGTTAAAGCAGAGCTTATAGGGATAGGAAAGAGACAGCAACAAAAACTCACAGGGATGGGATGGGGAAATTGAGTTCCTGCGGGGACGGAGACAAATTTGTCCCTGTGTCATTCTCTAGTTTGCATAATAATCACCAACTCTTACATTACTTAATTGTGGGTACAAGAGAGTGAAAAGTGCCAAATGTTATACAGTTGAAGGGTGCATTTTTCCAGTATAAGGCATTCCTTTACTATTGGGTGAACCCTCTTTTCACCCATATATAAAATTCACTTTTGCCGGAGCCCAGCTTTTCAGCTGTCTGTTCTGAGTTCCTGTCTGGTGTGTCCAAATGATTTCTGTCATGGGTCTGTGCTTGTGAACCTCTATTCCTCAGCTGTCTCTGCCGTTTTCTTGTTTTATGGGTATATAATCGGCACCAGCGGCTTAGTAAGGAGGAGGGAACGGACCACCCCGGGCGCCATCTTCTTGGAGAATGCCGGCACCTCTCCTCCCCCTCTTTACCTCTTGAAATGTTCGTCTTCCGCCTGCTGCCCGCCCCAGCCTCGGCCACCTTCTGATATCACATCAATAAGTTCAATATGATTTTCACTATATGTCTGAAATAATGCATTTTGTTTTTGTTCTTGTGTTGGGGTGGGAGGGAGGGGAGAAAGGTTTTTGAAGTATTTCTATGATTAATTTAAATGCAATTTTGAAGCTAATTATACGTACAGTATATGTATATTTTAATGCATTGTTGTTGAATGAAAAATTAATAAAAATTTATTAAAAAAAAAAAAAGAGACACGCAGAAGGTGGGGGGAAGAGTTGGGGTGGGGGGAATAGCCTGGTGATGCTGGGCATCACCTCCCAGGGCACCAATCTCCCTCACTACGCCACGGATCAGCATAGCGGTATGCTAACGGCAATGCCTCTGTTCCTCTACAGCATTAGAACTCCTGAAGTCTGCCATTGAGAAGGCTGGATACCCTGACAAGATCGTCATTGGCATGGACGTGGCTGCCTCCGAGTTCTATCGCGAGGGCAAATATGACCTGGACTTCAAGTCTCCGGATGATCCCAATCGCCGTATCAGCGGACAGAAGCTGGGCGAGCTATATAAGAGTTTCATTGCCCACTACCCTGGTAAGTCAGAGGCACACCTTCAGGTCTTGCCTCTTCACCCCTCATTGCAAGCACAGCTGGGATTTATATTGCCGACTTCAGGGAAATGGAGATAACATTCAGGCCCGCCCCCCTTCCCTCTCCCTAGGTTTACCAGATTTCGTCATGAAAAAAAAAAAAAAAAATAGGATGTGGTCCTGCCCCATTCCATCCTGAGCTCTGCCCCCCACGCAAACCTCGTATCTTCTTAGGGCCTCCAAACATGCGACCTGATGACATCAAATGCGTGCTTACGTGTGATGTCATCGTGTCGCCTCCATGCACGCTCGGAGGCCCTCCAGACGCAGCCCCGAACTTGGGGGGGGGGAGGGGGTGCCTTCCAAAACCCGGACAAAGTGACGGGTTTTGAAAATCCATCCGGGTACCCAGACGGTCTTCTAAAATAAAGACGTGTCTGGATTTACCCGGATATCTGGTAACCCTACCCCTCCGCCAACATACAAGTATTCGCGGCCTGCGCAGCTCCCCCTAGTGGCTCAGCAGAGCAGTGCAGGAGCCCTAATGAACAGGGAAAAGCTGTTTCTTTCTTGCCCCCGCAGGCAGAAGGTATGCCCAGACTAGCAGAGGAGGAGGAGGAGGAGGAAGAACAGAGAATAAAGAAGTGTTCTATTTTACTTATTTATTTGTTCAATTTTCTACACCGTTCTCCCAGGAGAACTCTGAACTGTTTACATTAATTTATTCAGGCACTCAAGCATTTTTCCCTGTCTGTCCCGGTGGGCTCACACTCTATCTAATGTACCTGGGGCAACGGGGGGATTAAGTGACTTTCCCAGGGTCACAAGGAGCAGCGTGGGGTTGAACCCGCAACCCCAGGGTGCTGAGGCTGTAGCTTTAACCACTGCGCCACAGTGCTCGGCTGCTCCGGTTCGGACAAAAGAGGAGATAAGAGAGGCAGATCTGACAGTGTAGAAGCCTCCCTGCAGATCCAGAGGAATTAGTGTAACCCCTTAGGCTCAACCTATCCCCCCCTTGTAGCTGCTTATGCCTAGGCTTACCAGACGTCCGGATTTCCCCGGATGGCTGTTGATGTGTTATGATGGGCAAGAGTGGTCCTTAGATGGCAAGGAAGATAGCAGTGGAGAAGTAAGGCCAGTGCCGTGCAGACTTGCATGATCTGTATCCCATATTTCAGATCAGGATGGGCTGGAACGGGCTTTAATAACAACTCTGGGTTACAATTAATAGGATATCGGGTACCTCCATGTCCATGTCTTACGATGTGGTTCTCTTTGGGAACTATACTGCAACCCAAGTCCCTAGTTTCTGCAGCTGAGAATAAATGACTTCTTGTAATGACTGGGGTTGCTATACGAATGATCACAAAACACTGGAAGAATTGCGATGCATTGAATCGCACCTTTTGGTGGGAATCCCTGTGCTTGTGTCATCGATACGCACGTATGAATTCAGAAATAAAGGGTTATGGTAAAAATTTTAATAAGATTTGGGGCCCTTTAGCATCCACCAATTAATAGTCCAAGCCTTCAATTTTAGAGTTTTACACACATCCGGATTGGGAGGGATGGGGGGGGGGTGGGGGGATAAAGATGTTTATATTATTATTGTTAGTAATAAGTGCTGTTATTTGGTGCCAATTGTTGTATTTTTGTGTGCACTTTGTATGTTATTAAAATGAATAAAGACTTAAATATATATTTTTTTAAAAACCCAACTCCAGTAAGTTCAGAAGTAAGACCGGTGCTAGGCAGGCTTCTACGGTCTGTGTCCCAAAGAGTGCGAAGAGATCAGGATTGCTGTATATACTTGAATACAAACTGCTTTCTTGATCGTAGGTAGTGGATAACTCCTCCCAGACAATCGTACACTCAGCTCTTTAGATGGCGATGAACCCGTTCTACGATAACGCAAAAACTGGGAAATGGGCAAAACTCCTCTTCAAATGCATGGAAAAAAAACTACTGAAATGCAGAAAAGTGTTTCTGTCAGTCTCTTTCCTACATACTGTCATCTCCAGTTTGTTGCCCATCCAAAAACAACTTTACATCCCAAAAATATATAGAAGTTTTGGCTAGAATGATTGCTGTATATCTCCGTGGGGGAGGGGAAGATATCTTAAGGTTGAATTGAGTAAAGTATTAGTAATTTTGTTAACCAATTTGACTGTTGGGCAGACCAGATCAGGGCCAGTGTTAAGCATACTGGGGCCCTGGGCAGAAATTAAGAAGGGGGGGGGGCCCCAATTGCTCTACTTCCTGCCCCCTTCCCCAATTTCCCCACTCACCAAATGAACAACCGTCCAGCCTTTCTCCTCCTTCTCCTCCTCCCCCATACCGCCCACGGGTCCACTGCATGCCTTCCCATACATTTAAAAATCAGCTGCTCAAGGGGGCCCCAGTGGGCTGGGATGTTCTTCCCTTCTCCCCACTTCATTCCAAAGCCCCCCCCCCCCCACACCTTTTAAAATGCAAAAGGGTTGCCAGTACGGCAGCGATTCTATTGCTGTTCGTGGCTTCCCTGGCTCTGTGTTTAAAAAAAATAATTTATATTCTGCATATCCTACAAAATAATTTATATTCTGCATATCCTACAATAACTGTCCTGGTGGGCTCCCGCTCTGTCTAATGTACCTGGGGCAATGGGAATTAAGTGACACCCAGGATCTCAAGGAGCAGGATTTGAACCCACAGCTTCAGGATGTCAAAGCTGTAGCTCTAACCACAGCGCCACACTCACACACTCACCCAAGTGGAAACAGGAAGTTGCATCAGAGGGGGAGCAGACCGCGTCAGAGAAACGGCGCCGGGAAAGCCGTGAGCACCAGCAACCTTTTTACATTTTAAAAGATGAGGGGGGGTCTTCAGAACAGGATGGGGAGGATGGAAGACCATCTCAGCACTCGGGGGGGGGGGCCCTGGAGCTGTGAGACCCAGGGCAGCTGCCCTCTTGTCCCCCCCCACCCCACCCATACACACACCAACCCTGAACTAGATGGACTATGCAGGTCTTTATCTGCCAAACAGCGAAGGAGATTCTGGTGGCGAATCACCTTTATTGTATCTCAAGACTCGACACGATCGTGTTTCAGCCCCAAATGGGTCCTGCCTCAGGAGTCTGAAAATTTATTCAGCGTTTTATGCCTTCACCAATCCTCTGACAAAATAGGAACGCCCTATATGCAATCCTCTGAAATATAGCTCCGCAATGTAGGTGAACACCTTTCCCAGAAACGTCTTGAGATACAATAAAGGTGATTGGACACCAGCTGTTTGTTCTTTCTTTGGGGAGCTGTCTTCTGTTTCTCTAAAGTCTTTATCTGCCATCATTTACGATGTTACTCTGTTACTATGAGCAAATCCTGGTTTTACTCTATAGCAGGGGTGTCAAAGTCCCTCCTGAAGGGCCGCAATCCAGTCAGGTTTTCAGGATTTCCCCAATGAATATGCATGAGGTCTTGAAAGCAGTGCATGCAAATAGATCTCATGCATGTTCATTGGGGAAATCCTGAAAACCCGACTGGATTGCGGCCCTCAAGGAGGGACTTTGACACCCCTGCTCTATAGCATCTCTAAGAAATGCAGAAACTATAAATTCCAGCATACAGTTGTTTGCCCTTGCTAGGCATATCTTTGACGCTATGGGAAGCACTGGATGTAGACTCTCCATTTCCCTCTTATCGCCCTTATTCTGTCTTCTGCTACTCATGCAGTGGTCTCCATAGAGGACCCATTCGACCAGGATGACTGGGAAAATTGGACAACGTTTACCAAGGAGGTGAAAATCCAGATTGTGGGGGATGATCTAACAGTCACCAACCCAAAGAGAATCCACAAGGCGGTGGAGGTCAAGGCCTGCAACTGCCTACTGCTGAAAGTCAATCAGATCGGCTCCGTCACAGAGTCCATCCAGGCGTAAGTTTTTAGGGTGGGAGCCCAAGTGCGAATGCTGCTATGAGAAAGATAGGTGGAACATTAGTGGGCAAAACAGCAAATGGCTTGAAAGGGAAACACATGTATGGAAAGATAAAACAAAGGGGGGGAGGGCATGCCGCATAGGGTTAACATATGTCCGGATTTACATGTCCTCTGTCCGGGCGGTTTTTCAAAAAGCTGGCAGTTGTCCGTGTTTGGAGGGTATGAAAGCATGTGTGTGACATTATAGAGAATGACACGGGGGAACAAATTTGTCCCTGTCCCTGTCCTGTCGCTGTACCTGTCCCTGCCCCATTCCTGTAAGCTCTGCCTTAGCCGCACAAGCCTCGAACACTTATGATTTTAAAGGGTTTGAGGCTTGTGCAGATGAGGACGGAACTTAGGCATTGGTGGAATGAGGCATTATGACATCACAAGCGGAGCTCTAGAATGTTGCTACTTATGATTTTAAAGAGTTTGAGGCTTGTGCAGATGAGGACGGAATTTAGGCATTGGTGGAATGAGGCATTATGACATCACAATCTGAGCTCTAGAATGTTGCTACTTATGATTTTAAAGTGTTTGAGGCTTGTGCAGATGAGGACGGAGCTCAGGCATTGGTGGAATGAGGCATTATGACATCACAATCTGAGCTCTAGAATGTTGCTACTTATGATTTTAAAGTGTTTGAGGCTTGTGCAGATGAGGACGGAGCTTGTAGGAGTGGGGCAGGGACAGGAAAAGAACTCGCAGGGAAGGGATAGGGAAAAAATTGTCCTGGTGTCATTCTCTATTTTGAATCTCGCCTAATCTGAAAAACAATGATAAACCAAAGGGAATTTCCCGAGACACTCGTCTCTTAATGTAAGAATGTCTACCCTAGGGTCCTGCTTTTGCCTTTAGTTCAGCTTTGGACAAACCCCATGATGAAAGGAACATAGAGGAAAATATGACAACACCTCTCATCTGAACAGAAATAAAGGCAAAGCTAAGAACCTCTTCCCTTGGTCATGAATGTCCCTCTCCCCCCTGGCCATGGCTTTGGAGGTGGCAGTGTGAGATCATCGTGGACTGTATATATTTCAGGTGTAAGCTGGCACAGACCAATGGATGGGGTGTGATGGTCAGCCATCGCTCCGGGGAAACTGAAGATACTTTCATTGCTGACCTTGTGGTTGGACTTTGCACCGGACAGGTGAGTAATTCATTTTCAAGATGAAGACAAGATTGATGTTTCCATAAAACCCCTTTGCCCAGCCCATGCTGGTCATAACGGTTTCTTATTGTATTAAACAATGAATTTCCAAATGTTAAGGTTATAGCAGATAAAGTCCTTAAAATATCACTTTGCCTGTTTTATACCTCAATCACTGCCTTTGCAGTCTTATGTCTAAATCTGTGTTTCATTTCTAGCTTAATGGCTGCATGTTTTACATATATTTTTAGGAGGCAAAGGGGGAAAAGTCCATAGTCTGTTATTGAGAAAGACATGGGGGAAGCCATTGCTTGCCCTGGATCGGTAGCATGCAATATTGCTACTCTTTGGGTTTTGGCCAGGTACGGGTGACCTGGAATGACCACCATGATGATGCGATACTGGGCTTGATGGGCCATTAGTCTGACCTAATATAGCTATTCTTAAGTTCTTATGTGAGCCAAGTATAGGACAATCAAGCCATTGTAGCATCACTGATGAGGTTGGCTCTGGCATTATGACATCACAATCTCAGCTCTGGGGTTCCAGAATCTTGCTATTCTTTGAGATGCTGGAATGTTGCTACTCCTTGGGTATAGGACAATCAAGCCATTGTAGCATCACTGATGAGGTTGGCTCTGGCATTATGACATCACAATCTCAGCTCTGGGGTTCCAGAATCTTGCTATTCTTTGAGATGCTGGAATGTTGCTACTCCTTGGGTATAGGACAATCAAGCCATTGTAACATCACTGATGAGGTTGGCTCTGAAGCACTGTGGAGTGAGGCATCATGACATCACAATCTCAGCTCTGGGGTTCCAGAATCTTGCTATTCTTTGAGATGCTGGAATGTTGCTACTCCTTGGGTTTTGGCCAGGTACTAGTGACCTGGATTGGCCACCGTGAGGACGGGCTACTGACCCATTAAGGTTATCCTTATGTTCTAGGCATATTACGTGTTAACATACATATTTCAGAGAGACAATACAATCTTAACTAAAAACGGGGCGGACTTCACAAAGATGATAGATCAGTCATCCAAATACCATTACTGTGTTGCCACCCAAAACTCGGCTGGCTCCTCTAACTGTAGCTGACAGCAACTCCTGCCATTGCTTGACTTGAAATACGAGTTTGAATCATATAAAGGCTACAAGGTTAAAACAAAGACCAGTTTCTTTAAAAATCCTGTGCTCCCTTTAAGCTTCTAAATGTAGCTGAAAAGAGGTCACGGATTTAGGTGCCAAACTTTTCTGGTTAGCAGGTGCTACTAACACATACTGAATATTTCCTCTGAGTCTGACCACCTCAGTGATATCTGGACAAGTGCCAGGGCAGCCTGATGATTATCTGCTTAGCAGCCGTATTCACACCACTAATAGATAAAGTCAGGGCAGAAAGGTTTCATTTTATCTGTGGTAGTTGGCATGTTGCCTAAATGCTGACCCTAGTGCAGGGGTCTCAAAGTCCCTCCTCGAGGGCCGCAATCCAGTCAGGTTTTCAGGATTTCCCCAATGATTATGCATGAGATCTATGTGCGTGCACTGCTTTCAATGCATATTCATGGGGGAAATCAGGTCAGGTTTTCAGGATCTCCGCTATGAATATGTATGAGATAGATTTGCATGCACTGCCTCCTTGAGATGCAAATCTAGCTCATGCATATTTATTGTGGATATCCTGAAAATCTGACCTGGCTCCAGCTCTCGAGGACCGGAATTGCCTACCCCTGCCGTAGGCCATGCCTTCATTCCAAGCACACAGTTTAGACCAGGAATCTCAAAGTCCCTCCTTAAGGGCCGCAATCCAGTCGGGTTTTCAGGATTTCCCCAATTAATATGCATTGAAAGCAGTGCATGCACATAGATCTCATGGATATTCATTGGGGAAATCCTGAAAACCCAACTGGATTGCGGCCCTCAAGGACGGACTTTGAGACCCCTGGTTTAGACTGAGATTCTGTTTATCCTGTATAGACTCCAGACCGCTCCTAGCTAGAAGAATTTGTTGAATGATGGTATCAAATAATTATAATGGCTGAAACTGGCTTATGTTCTTTATGTACAGAAGGCCCTTGGGAAAGAATTTTTCAACACTTTAACAGTTGCTAGGAAATGAGATAAAAATCTGAATTAAAACAGTAAATTTTAACTGGTTTTAATTTGAAGTTTCTGAATCATTTTTAAGGCATTTGTGGGTAGCAGGAAAAAAAAAAAGTCAGCTGTGGGGTAACACCACCACCTGCTGGACACTTAGCAGACTGCAGCAGCTCCTGTATATTCAAAGAAGAAAACAAGTTAACAGTCATTTTCTTTCTACTGACTTTTTTCCCCATTCTCAATCTCCTCAGATTAAGACTGGTGCACCCTGCAGGTCTGAGCGCTTGGCCAAGTACAACCAACTAATGAGGTAAGAGAATGGTGCAAAGGAGTTGTGATTCGATAAAAGGTTATTTTAGTAACTTTGACCTATCCAACAGTATAACCTAGGTAAAGGTAGCGACAGCATTTAACAAACCTTCCAAGGGCTTGAAAGCAATATCATTTTAGCCAGATTTTACATTCAAAAATAGATGGAGCCAGTGTTCAAAAGATTTGTCCAGTTAACGGGGTCCTTTTACTAAGCATGACCTTACAAAGTGCTCTGGGGATCGCTCCCACCCATGCTAGCTTCAGTCTCAAAATGGCTATTGTAACCTCCAATGGCGGTCTCATGGAACTGTTGTTAGAGATTGCAGCAGCCATTTTGGAAGCAGAAAGCACATGGGAAATTGCTCCTTCCCTGACTATCCACAAAGCCACTAGGGGATAGATAGTAGACCTGGGTGGAGGGAAGGTTGGTTCTGTGCATAGGGGGAGGGAGGAGGTTTATTCTATGCATAGAGGGGGGGGGGAGGAAGAAGGGGCTTGTTCCATACATGGGGTTGAGTTAGTTGGGCCCTAGCAGCCAGTTTCAGTTGAAGCTGAGCAGCAAATTTAGACCACAGCAGTGGCTTGCAAATTTTTTGAAGCTGCAAAACTCTAAACTTGGGGCCACGGCTGGAGGGCCTGCGGACATTTGTGATATCACATGCATGCACGGAGGCCCTGCAGATGGGGCCCTGAGCTTGCTAATCCAAGGAGGAGAGGCTAAAGCTCTTAACACTTGCATTGTGAGGTCATAGAACATTTTGGTTCTAGAAACATGATGGCAGATAAAGGCCAAATGGCCCATCCAGTCTGCCCATTCGCAGCATCCACTATCTCCTCTCCTTATAGGCTAAGGCTCTTAACACTTGCATTGTGAGGTCATAGAACATTTTGGTTATAGAAGCATGATGGCAGATAAAGGCGAAATGGCCCATCCAGTCTGCCCCATCCACTATCTCCTCTGGCTAAGGCTCTTAACACTTGCACTGTGAGGTCATAGAGCTTTATGGTTATAGAAGCATGACGGCAGATAAAGGCCAAATGGCCCATCTGGACTGCCCATCCACTATCTCCTCCTCTCCCTATTGGCTAAGGCTCTTAACACTTGCACTGTGAGGTCATAGAGCTTTATGGTTATAGAAGCATGATGGCAGATAAAGGCCAAATGGCCCATCCAGTCTGCCCATCCGCAGTAACCATTCTCTCTTCCTCTCTCTCTAAGAGTTCCTACGTGCCTGCCTGTGCTTTCTTGAATTTCAGACAGTCTCTGTCTCCACCACCTCTTCCGGGAGACTGTTCCACGCATCTACCACCCTTTCTGTAAAAAAAGTACTTCCTTAGATTACTCCTGAGCCTGTCACCTCTTAACTTTATCCTATGCCCTCTCATTCCAGAGCTTCCTTTCAAATTTTTACCAACTGTGCCCTTGAGCCCAATTTATAAGCAGGTGCCTGGTTTTACACAAATGGTGCCTCAAATTAGATGGGCAAGGCACAGCATCATCACCTAAGTGCCTAACAATTATTCAGTTAGGCTTAATAGGTGCCGATAATTGAAAAGCATCATTAAAGAGCCATTAAAAAGAGAATTAGCTGGTAGGCGCCTAATTCGGTAAGTGCCCACCACTTCCAGGCAAGCATCAGCCCCGAGGCGCCTACCAGAAAGTAGGTGTGGTTACAGCCGGATTTGAAGTGTGGTTTGACTTGGGCACCGGTTGGGTATCTAACAGGCGCACTCTTTCAAGCCAAGAAAAACCCTGACATCAGTGGCAGGGCGCCTAAAGTTTTCAACGCTTTAGGCACCGCGAAGTGCGATTTTAGAAATGGTGCCTAGCGGATGATTGACAATTGACAGGGTGCTGAGGCAGTAGCTTTAATCACCGCGCCACTCTAGAAATCAAAATGTAGTAAAAGTGAGCCAAGTGAAGGACAGTCAGGCCATTGTGACATCACTGATCAGGTTGGCTCCTAGGCATTGGTGGAATAAGGAATTATGATGTCACAATACCAGCTCTGGTTATCAGAGGCTGAAATTTGTTACACTATTTATTCATTCAATTTTCTATACTGTTCTCCCAGGGGAGCTCAGAATGGTTTACATGAATTTATTCAGGTACTCAAGCATTTTTCCCTGTCGGTCCTGGTGGGCTCACAATCTATCTAAGGTCAGAGCTGAAAAATCCAAGTTCACAAAGATAAGAAGATACAAACGGTACCAAAGCCTTGACTGCTTTGTTGCTCAAGTTAGGATAACTACTGCATAAAAAATAAAACCAAAATTACTTGCCCTTAGTTTTCAAGGACCAATCACGTCAAAGAATGATGCTTGTCTGGGCGGCTGTATCCTCACGCTCACAGTCGCTCATAAGATTGACAGACTCTTGCATCTAGTCTAGTGTATAATTACGAAGGGAATTTTTCTTTTAAATAAAGTAAAATTCTGGAATTTCTCATGGCACACCACCGTGCCGTGGCACATAGTTTGAGAGACACTGAATTAGGTGCTAAGATCGTACAATTGCTTTTTTTACTCCTTAATTCTATAAAGGATACCCATGGAACATTTGCAAAGTGCTTGTAGAAGGAGCTGGAGAGCGTGGGGAATGAGAATAAAATCTAGAGGGACAACAAGCGTGGTATCCCCTGTAACTACGGTTACCAGAAGTCCGGATTTCCCTGGACATGTTCTCATTTTCAGCTTTTCAAAACCCAGCACTTTGTCCGGGTTTTGAAAAGCTTCCTTTGAAATCGAGTTGGGCATGAGGGCATCCGCGCGGGCGTGGGCAAGGGCAGGACTGGGTTGCAACAGGGCGGGCCTGGGGGGGGGGGTGCGTCTAGGGGGGGTCCCGATTTTACTACTGGTAACCCTACCCTGTAACCTCGCTGTCATTTCCATCTTTTCTCCTCCAGGATTGAGGAAGAGCTGGGGCAGAAGGCCCACTTTGCTGGACACCATTTCAGGAACCCCCGTGCTAAGTAAAAAGGGAGTCTCAGCCAGGCTGTGTACGAAGGGAACACAATCTCCCCATGATGCAAGAAAATTTAAAAAAAATTAAAAAAAAAAGAACAAAAAAGTTTTCCCTGTTCTGTATGTGGTCATGGAAGGGCTGGAGCCCCATTCTCCTCTGGCTTAAAGCTGATGCTCCCTGGTGGAAATTTTGCTCCTGGATAGCAACTGGAACCTCCTCCAATCATCCCATCCTTTCCAGCAGATACCCTACTCTTGTCATCTCAGAATACAGTTTCCTTAGGACCAACCTGGCTTTAGAAGCCAAAGCTGTGTCGCCTCTATCTCTCCCGCCCCAACCATCATGACAGCTGTTAATGCTACACAGCCAATAACCTTTTTTTTTTTTTTTCCTAGTTGAAACTTAAATAAACTGGATTTCAATACGGGTGGGAGAAAAGCATGAAAGGGAGGTTTATTGCTGGTTACAACTTCTAGAAGTAGGTTGTGGCCTATGCACGCAAACAAGTTACTTTGACTAATGTTATGGCCCGGAGATGAGTAAGAAGAAAACCAGGGTTAGCAAAGAGCTCTCCCACTGTTCCACCCAAGCCAGCCCAGCGATCTTCACACGAGGGAGCCTTAACAGAACCTGCAGCCATCAGGACCCTGCAAGAGACAGCAACAGCTGACAATGCTGCAGAAGACACCGGATCCTGTTCCTGAAAGATCAGAGGCCAGCACGCAGGATGTCAGAGCTCAAGGGCGCAAGTGACCTTTTTTGGCTATCATAATAAAATCGACCACGAACGGAGCAGAGAAAATGGCTGACGAGTGCATTACTGTCTCTTATTACTGGTACAGCACTTTAGAAATGGGAAGTCACGGTCCCGTCCTCCAAGCACACATACACTGCCTCTAAGTCAGGGGCAGTGCAAGTTTCACACTCTCTCTCTTGTCATAGAGAAGGTACAACATGGGCAGCAACAGAGAAGACAAGGACGGCCCTATCCCGCAGAGTAGGGTTACCAAATGGATCCAGAAAAAGGAGGACTGTTTAATACATCCGCTTTCAATGGAAGTAGAACCCGGATGATTCAATCCGTCCTCCTTTTTCTGGAGCCGTAGGGCAACCCTACCTCAGAGTGAGATTTTTGCAGGCTGTGTGGCCAGGGTATAAATCTGGAATGCTATAAGTATTACATTTCTTTGTAAATGAACAGTTTTACAAACTGATAGTTAAAGCTTCCCTTAAATTGTCTGTAGGCTGTCATGATGCGCTGCTTCTCCAGACCACTTTTGCTTCAATATCGATAGTCTAACTACAAAACTAGGGGAAAGCTAGAGCACAGGGGGAAAGGTGCATCAAGTCAGGTAGGGAGCACGAAGGGTTCCTAAAACGGCACCAGAGCGAGGCATCCTACCACGCCTATCCATTTCTATCCAGACACTTTGGGATCCCATCATTAGGCAAAGATTGCTACAGGTTGAAGCATATCTCGGGCCTAGGTGAACCCTCAACCTGACCAATATGGCAATGCTTATGTTTTTATCCCATTCTGAATTCCACGGCATGTTTACTTAGCAGAACTAAAAAAATTTGACCATGCATCTCCCGTTCAGTCCTTCTTTGGGTTCATAAGGCACTCCACACAGGCATCCCATGAATACCTTTCTGGCGTGCAATCCCGTCATTTCTTCATGCTCTACAGTCTTGTATGGACCAGTTTCTGCCATCTGCTTGAACACATTACTTGGAGTGTATCAGAGACTTGTGTTTCTTACCCTGGCCTTACTACTGGATCTCTCTTCTTCTGGAGTTGAATCACAGTTGATTTAAAAGTACATTGAAGGCCTATCTGTATACCGAAGCTTATGGTGTCTTTGGGCTAAACTGGGATCGATACCGGCCGGTGATATTCTCTCTCCCTTCCCTTTAACCCCATTCCCCTCTCCTCTAATTAGCTTTGTAAAGTCTGCTTTGAATTGTATGGTATCGTCTAGTCTGAATGGTGGTACACCAAGAAATTGAACTGAACTGTGGTCGGCAGATGATGCCAACACTAAAGAATTTGGATTCCCACTTTTAAAAAAAACAACACACAACACAACCACAAACAGCAAACCATAGATACTGGGTTTTATTTAACTACAGATCTCTTTAAAATACACAGTATTTAAGTCAAACAAGGCTGGGATTCTATTTTTGGCTTTTATTTTTACAGCTCCCCTCCTATCCTAGAAATCATTTTGTAGACTAGAAGATATGAGTGGCTGCTTTGTGCCTTCTAAAACAGTGTTTCTCAACTCGGTCCTGGAGTAACCCCCCCCCCCCCCCACCTTGCCAGTCAGGCTTTCAGGATATCCACATTGAATTTGCATAAACTTGATTTGCATACACTGCCTCCATTATGTGCAAATTTCTTTCATGCATATGCATTGTGGATAAATTGAAAACCTGACTGGCAAGGGAGTACTCCAAGACCGAGTTGAGAATCTGTTCTAAAAGGTCAAGCCTGCTGGGGAATCTTTTTTTTTTTTTAAATCATCTTCTTTGCTTCAAGGACCAAAAGCTTAGCCAAGGTCCAGTCTTTCCCTAAAGTTTCCTGTACTGCACCAGCTTCTTAATTTAAAAGGTTTGCATTTTAACAATCACTTTACAGCCATAACACTTGCTGTACACTGATAGTTTAGGAAGCTAAGAAAGATTTTCCTCCGGTTGACATCACTGGGCAAATCTCTAACAGCCTTAACCACTCTATGCTTTTTTGATGTCAGCTGTCAAGACCACATCCTGAGCTTTGCATTCCGCTGTCACTCTGCAGGAAAACGTGATTTTCCTTTTATTCCTTTGAAACCAGCAAACCAAGGCATAGGTAAGCTGGAAGTCACAGAGCAATGAGACACACAAAAATGCATAGGCCTTTCTGAGCGGAAGAATAACCTGATGGTCAGAGCAGCAGCCTGAGAGCCGGAGAAGCCTGGTTTAAATCCCACTGTGGCTCCTTGCGACCTTGGCAAGTCACTTAACCTTCCTTTGCAAATTGTACAAACTTAGATTATGAGCTCTCCAGGGACAGGAAAATATAACTCACCTTCATCTACAACTGGAAAAAAAAAAAATTGTAGATCAAATATATTACATAATCTCTGAATGCAATCCGGAGGGGTTGAATACACCCAGCTGTGCTCGCCAAGTCTCTCCCTTCCCTGCATTCCACAACTACCGATAAACAAGCGCGCCCTACCCACAAGGCAAAAAAAAGGGAACACAACTGGCCAGTGCATTTCATGTTTTGGCAAAGGGGCATAAAAGATGTATAAATATTTAAACGGTATGATTAAGAACAAAAAGTTAAAACTGTAAATGTTTTCAGCACATCAGCAGCACATAAATACTCCTCTTTGCCATTAATGCAAAAGAAATAACCAAGATGTGGGCTGCAGACCCATCCAAACTGAGCTCTACGAGCTCCCTAAGAGCTGTATTTGAGGAGAGGGGAGGCTAAAATGTTCAATGAAGGTTTTATAAACCTTCCAGATCTTAAGTAAAAAAAAAACATATGCTTCCCCACCAGCCAGTCAGGTTTTCAGGAGAGCCCTAATGAATATGCAAGGAGAAGATTTGTATGCCTGCCACCTCTATTATATGCAAATCTCTCTCATGTATATTCATTAGGGCTCTCCTGAAAACCTGACTGGCTGGTGGGGAACCACTGTTAACTCACCCCCAACCCCTTCTAAAATACAAATCAAAAAGAAATGCAAAGTGAGGAAAAAAATAAATCAAATTGTTTCCACGACTGTCCCGGAGGTGAATTCAAAACTTTGCAGCTTCCTCACTTGATGATACGAGTATTAACCAATAGTGGAAAAAAAGAATGCGGGGTCGGCTCAGGAAGGATGTCCTTCCCCAGCCCCTCCTATTATCTTCACAGACCTGCTATGCACATCGTCTGCAGCTCATTTGAGGTTTGCAAGAATCTTCACTGTTTTTCAAGTGGGGGGGGGGGGGGAAAGTTTTTCCAAAACAGTTCGGTGCGAGAGCCAAGATCACTGCACAAAATGTCAGACACTGTGCCAGCCTCCACCCTACTGTCTTCCCCCCGCCTTCCGTTTCTAATCTTCTCCTGTACTGCCCCTGGAGGCCTGTTTGTGGTACTGCTAACCTTAAACCGGATGTCTTGTTTTCTTCCAGCACCACATAATTCACAGTAGGTTTGAACTGCATGGTGTCCTCTGCCTTGTGAGGAAAGAGCGAGATTATGGGCGGCCTCTAGCTCAAACTAGAGAATGACACGGGGACAAATGTTTCCCCCGTCCCCGCAGGAACTCAATTCCCTCGCCCCGTCCTCGCGGGTTTTGTGGCTGTCCCTGCCCTGTTCTTGTAAGCTCTGCCTTAACCGCACAAGCCTCGAACAGTTATGATTTTAAAGCGTTTGAGGCTTGCGCAGATGAGGATGGAGCTTAGGCATTGGTGGAATGAAGTATTATGACATCACAATCTGAGCTCTAGAATGTTGCTACTTATGATTTTAAAGTATTCGAGGCTTGTGCAGATGAGGACGGAGCTTAGGCATTATGACATCACAATCTGAGCTCTAGAATGTGGCTACTTATGATTTTAAAATGTTTGAGGTTTGTGCAGATGAGGACACAGAGCTTGCCGGAATGAGGCAGGAACAGGAAAAGAACTCGCCGGGACGGGAAAATGAGTTCCTGCGGGGACAGGGAAAAATTTGTCCCCGTGTCATTCTCTAGCTCAAACTCAGTGAAAGCTGTGTGGTACAGCATAATCGCTATGGAGATACGCCAGTAGCAGTCTTAGGAAAAGGTAGGGAGGAGCTGTGTACTGGAGAAATAGTGAGGTGGTCAAGAATGGCTGCAACTGGCCCCTGGCTACGGGGTTGTTGTCCACGATTCCACATCATGAATCCACCACAGTGTCCGGGTAGATAGTAGTTTATCCTTGCCTACAGTAGTTGGTCTTTCATGGTGATCCCCCCCCCCTTCCAGGAACTAGTCACAACTCCCCCAGCTTATTATCTAAGATCTAACAAAGCCAGGCACTCCCAAGTCTGGGGAGCAGGGGTTGAAAAACATAAAAATTAAATTCTAAATGCTTCAAAAGGATGCGAGCTTGGAGTTTCCAGGTGCTCTCACGCCTTGAGCTGGAGTTGCAGCAAACGGCTCCATTCTCAAATAAAAAAAAAAAAAACAACAACACCCCCCCCCCCCCCCAAAAAAAAAAACCGCCATAAAATAGATACAGCTGCAAAGGAAGGGGATAAAATAATTCTTACCTTGCTTTAAAAAAGAAGAGGCTTTCGACTGGACATGGAGCAGTACAAAACAAGACAACCACTCTAGCCGTTAAAACACGTGCAGGTTAATACTGAGTCCGTGATGGTCAGCAGCTGCAGAGGTGCTGACCGCTACTTAGATATTCAATACTAGGCCTAATTTACGCAATACTGCCGGTTCAAGTTAGGATACTCTTTTTTTTTTTTTTTTTTTTGCTGTCTTAACTTTGGTGTATTGAAAATTCTCCAATAAGGTTTAGATAGGTTCCTAAAGGATGAGGGGATTGAGGGGTACAGATAGAAGCAGAGGTAGGTTATAGGAATAGTCAGGGACCACTTTCACAGGTCATAGGCCTGATGGGCTGCCGCGGGAGCAGACCTCTGGTCTGACCCAGTGGAGGCAACTTCTTATGTTCTTATGTTCTTAACTGGGTGAGTCCCAGCTCCATCCCGGCACCGACAGGATAGCGCTACGACGGTTTGTACCGATATTCAACGGCCTTATTTGCTTCAAGTGGAAAAATATCACGTCTTACCTCACTGGGAAAGGAGACTAGCATTTTGAAATACTGAACCATATATGGAAGAAGGGGTTTTTAGTCTCGCTTTATAAAGGCCTGTTCATTATATGATGTCACGTAGCTCTCTGCCAGTATGTTTTAGAGCAGGGGTGTCCAACCTTTTGGCTTCACTGGGCCGCCTTGGTCGAAAAAAACGTTTCTGGGGCTGCACAAACACGAAAACTCTGCAGCAAGACAGAGGAGGGAGCTGGCAAGACGGTAAATACCAGGGGGCAGCAGAGGAAAACCGGGGCAGCACAAAATACTTCACTGGGCTCCATGTGGCCCTCGGGCCGCAGGTTGGACACCCCTGTTTTAGAGCTTTGCAAAGTAAATGCTCAGTCCTGCAAAGGAAGGTCGCTCTGTTTAAAGTCTCTATCCCCACCAAAATTCACTCAATTATAAAACCATCAGCGATACTCTACCCAGACCCTCCACGTCAAAGGATCTACAGTATATACCAGACAAAGCTAATTGGAGCCAAAGCTAAAATTTGAGATATTAAAAGCAAAAGTTTTCTCTTCTCCGCCAACAATAAAATATACATTGTTCACAGACTGCCTCCTTTTCTTCTTGGAAGCTAATTCCCCCCTCCCTCCCCCAGCTTACAATCTGTAATTACTAAAGTTTGAGTCCATAAACAACATCCTAGCAAGAGATCCCAAATTCTTCCATTCATGAGTCAGATTAGTGAAAACATCAGCAACTTTTTGCACAGAACAGAAAGGTCCAGTGGTTCACCAGTAATTCCCCATCCACCAAAGGTTGAACTATTCACTTTGGCAACGATCATTTAACCAGCACTGAAAGCACTCCTCTAATTATGCAACATCACGTTCCGATGGTACACCTACAACAGCCTTTTTGTGCTTGAAACCAAAGACAAACGACAGTCCAAGATCAATGACAAACCAAGGGATTCTGCTCTCTCTTTCATCAAGAACGAACTTCTGCAAGCTCAGGAATGGAAAGGACGCTTGACTGGAAGCCCTTCGCTTTCCCACTCAAAAACGGTTTTGCTGACGGTGACGGAGTCTGAGAGACAAAACAGCAGAGCCAAAGGGAGGGGGGGGGAGGTGGGCTTCAGCCCTTCTCTTGGGTTCCTTGGGTCTATGAATTACTGGATCCAGGGCCATCATCCTCTGACTGTTTCAGTCGCTTTTTGGCGCGGATCTCGTTCATGGCCTCTTCGATGGAGCGTGTGTCCCTCTTGTTTGCGACAGGAACTGAATGAAGAAAGACAGGTGTAATTAAAGCCACTGAGTTAAGAAATTGAAGGATTCTTTGTACAAGAGTTAAAAACTGGTAACAGGGGGAAGGGAATCTGTTGCTTTTTATTTCTGGGACCTATAAGAACCAAGGGTCCTGGGATAATTGGTTGGTTCTTATATGATAGCAATGCATTGGAATGAGGGAGGGGGGTTTATATAATAATTGATGACGATCGCTTCACTTTGTGTATTGTTGTTCCTAATTCTTTTGCTATTTTCTGTTTGCCTGTCATATCACACTGTACGTTGTCAATTATCGTCAATTAAAAAATGGTTTAACCTAAAAAAAAACAAAACCTGTAACTGGTTTTGTGACTAAAAGTTTCAGCGCTGAACTGTGCTCGTGCTCATCCTAAAGGCGACAGACTCTATCCCCATGCCCATCTCCTGGCACCTCTAGCCCCAAGGTAACAGAACCGGAGTGACCTGAGCAATCCAGTCTTATAAATTATGAGAATTTAAGTCTTAAGGTTAGAAGATGGGGGGACGGAGTCCACCGCTGTAGAGCTTACCACAGCCATAAGCCTTGTTTGCCTCCAGTGTGTGAGCTGCGTCCTTAGCTGCAACCTTGCCAATGAGGTGGCTGTACTTGTCCTTGTAGTCAGTGTTAGGATTGACTTTCAGGGGACCTTTCAAGGCTTCTTCCTCAGCCTCCTTCTGGGCCAACTCCTACTCGGCAATAAATAAAAAAAAATCCAGTCAGTGTGCATTACGGACGGAGGAATCTGTGTACAAAGTATCAACTGGGGAAGCTCTGTTCAAATCCTGCCGTTGCTCCTTGTGATCTTAAGCGAGTCACTAAAGCTCTTCGTTTCCTCAGGTACAAACTTAGGGTCCCTTTTAAAAGCTGCAGTAGCGATTCCCATGTGGTAAACGTGACGTGGCCCATTTAATTCCAATGGGCTGCATTGTATTTGCCGCGCCAGTACTCGCTACCACTGCTGTGTAAAAGGGGCCCTAAGATGGTCATTTCCCTCTTCCTGGAGAGCCACAAGAGGACATCCGCTGAAAATCAAGGGTGGGAAATTTCATGGCGACACCAGGAAGTATTTCTTCACCGAAAGGGTGGTTGATCATTGGAATGAACTTCCACTTCAAGTGATCGAGGCCAGCAGTGTGCCGGATTTTAAAAAGAAATGGGATACACACGTGGGTTCTCTAAAGAGGTAAAATCAAGGGAGGTGGGTCAATAGAGTGGGCAAACTTGTTGGGCTATGGCCCTTTTTTGCCATCATCTTCTATGTTTCTACCTTGCGCTAAATCTAAATAAATATGATTCCAAATTTAAAGCTTTGCTTAAAAAGAAGTGTATCGCAAACTGTGTGCCAGGGCGAGATTTCAGGTGTGCTACGAGATGCCAGCGAGGAGAGGTAAGCATGGGGTGTGCCTCTCACAACAAAAGGCCTGCGCCTCTCCTTCGTCAACCCCCCTTCCCCCCCCCACACTGGCATAGTGATAGCAGGCTTAGGGCCCCGTCTGAAGGGCCTCTGTGCGTGGGCAAATGTCGACGTGATGACATCACACATGCGGCCAACATCATCGTGTCGGTGTCCGCGCATTTCCGGATGCCCTGCAGCCGCGGCCTCCGAGTGCAATGACTGCTAAAAGTTTACGGGACACTGGCTTAAAGCTTATGAAATTCTGCGCGGCAGTCTGGAATGCCACGGAGAAAAAAAAAAAAGATTTGTTTCTTCCCCCCAGAATAGCCTGCACTTCCTAACTAAATGAAAGATGTCTTATTGCCCCCGCCCCTTGTTCTAATCTTTTCCTCCCATCCCTTCTTGAAATACACTATAATCTTTTCTTTCCTCTATCCTCCCCGTTGCATTACTGTTTTGCTTACTTTTTGTTCTCTATTGTTCATAATTCCCTTATTTTATCATGATATTGTATTGCTGATATAGCGCACATTATCTGCTAAGATGCCTACTATATTCCTATGGACAAATTAGCAGTTAGGTCCACTTTGGTAAAAGGACTCCTTCAACTTTTATCATATAGGTGGCATATCAAATCAACATCATCCCATCGTGTCCGGGATTGGCTCTCTAATGCAGTGGTTTCCCAACCCTGTCCTGGAGGACCCCCAGGCCAATCGGGTTTTCAGGATGGCTCTAATGAATATGCATGGAGCATATTTGCATGCCTGGCACTTCCATTATATGCAAATCTCTCTCATGCATATTCATTAGGGCTAGCCTGAAAACCCAATTGGCCTGGGGGGGTCCTCCAGGACAGGGTTGGGAAACCACTGCATTAGAGAGCCAATCCCGGACACGATGGGATGGTTGGGAACCACTGCTCTAATGGAACCATTATCACAGTATTTGGATAACCACATAAGGGATTTGGTACAGCGGGCTAAATCCTATGTTAAGGACTCTTCACGGTTTTTTTAAATATGTTAAAAGACGTACATCTCAGGGGCATTGGTGACAGCGGATGTATCCTCTTTATATACCAATATCTCACAATGGGCAGCCTTTGATCTTGTCCAGCAACATGTAAGCACGTTGGATATATCCCAATCTAGGGTACTATTCTTAACAAAATTGATTGAGTTCATAGTACAGTGGAACCTTTGAATTTTCTTTTAATAATATATTTTATTGTAAAACGCTTAGACTAACCGTGGGTTGTATTTGCGGTATATCAAATAAATTGAAACTTGAAATTTGTTCTCAGCACTTAGTTACCGAATGATACTGGAGGCAGTGATGGGAAAGTCAGGGATGGCCAATTTGCTGCTTGCTCATTACCCTACTCCACCTAGCGCAGGCTATAAACGTTTCAAATAAATTAATAAACGCAACAATCTATTCAGAAAAAAAAAAAAAGTACCTTCATTTTCCGTTTCTCGCCCGCCTTCTGTGGATCCCATTCCTCTCCCTTACGATATGCTTCCAGTTCCTCATCCGAGGGAGCAAACTCCTGTCCAGAACAAAAAGGGGATCAAAGGGTGACCATTAACCTTTGTGAGGATGTCAGGGACTCCTGGACAGCACCAGTACACCAAGAGATATTCCCACATGGGATTCAAGAACATCCTCACATGAGACTCTCTACAGTGGGTCCTGGACAACCCTTACCTTTTTGAAGATCATGACGTATCTGCTTTCCTCATCATCCCCAAAAGAGAAAGAGGTTAGTCCAGCCACTTCCACCACATCATGCCTGAGACACACAGAAAACCAGAAATCAGTAATTAAGGCGCAGGTATACGTTAAAACAGACCATTGTGCATTACTTACACTATTAACAAAGGTTCACACTTGCTCATAGGATGCAGATCACATAGCAACATGATGGCAGATAAAGGTCAAAGGGCCCATCCAATCCGCCCAATCCACAGCATCCACTATCTCCTCCTTGCCCTAAGAGATCCCACATGCCTGTCCCAGGCTTTCTTGAATTCAGACACAGGCTATCTCCACCACCTTTACCAGGAGACTATTCCACGCATCTATCACCCTTTCTGTAAAAACGTATTTCCTTAGATTACTCCTGAGCCTATCGCCTCTCGTTTCCTTTTAAATGAAAATGAAAGAGACTCGACGCATTTGTATTTAAGCTGTGTTGGTATTTAAACGTCTCTATCTTATCTCAGGATGTGCTCTGCCTGCAGCTAGACCTCAGCAGGCTTTAGTCAAAGGACATCATTTTACCAAGTCTGGTTTGGTCCTAAGAAGAGCTATTTTGGTAGATATGCTCTATAATGCAGACTAGCTCAGTCTTGTATATCCCATAAGCACACACATATATTATTTCAAGCTAATGCCTTTATACAGAATACCACTCCAGGCTCACTGAGTTCACAGACTTAAGCTTGACAAGTACGTTCCTCGCTAGTTCTTTTTTCAAAATGCTCAGTGCATATAACTTTTGTTGCAAAAACGCTAATGTATTTTATAAATTATTTTTCATTATTATACCTCCATTATTTAGAAGTTTTTTTAGATTTTTATAGAAAAGTACTTAACTTAATATTTGTGGTCGCACCAATGGGGATTATGTTGCCGACATGTTTCGCTACGGATTTTTCAAGGCTTGATCCCTTTTATTTCTCCCGCCAGCTTTCTGGACCACTTTAATTCATACAAAGATCTCCTTGTTAACCGTTTTGGATAAAAACGGTATAGAAATTTTAAAAATAAATAAATAGGTCTCAGAAAGGTATGGCCCAACGAAAAGGAAGAGAAGTTATTGGTAATACAATTTCAGCTTCCCAGTCATCTAGACTGTGGTGCTACGAACAAATGGGATGCAGAAAAGCAGATTTAGTGGAAAGACAAAGCCCCCTAATGATGGTTTTGCCACGTTACCACTCTACAAATTTCCTCCAGGGCTACTGCCTGGGCCCAAAGAAGCTTTGAGTGGATTTTCAAACCCGGAAGCACTTGACAGTTCCTGCAAACATAGGTGACCAATAGCCACCTTGATCCACCTCACAATCTAGGCTTTAGATGCTGCCTGGCCCTTCTGAGGGCTGTGGAAAAGGAGAGATGATTGCAGCACAGCCCCCATCCCTCAAAGCAGCAGTAGCCAAAAGCAGCAGAAGGGGAAAAAAAGGATTTAAAATGGCCACCTCGGTTTATATTTGGGTCAGTTATGTTTGAGATATACGGTAAGCCAGGACTAATCTAATCTAATCTAATCCTTAGGTTTGTATACCGCATCATCTCCACGTTCGTAGAGCTCGACGCGGTTTACAGTAGGAGAAATAGGAAGGAACTACAACAGAGGGTTAGAGGTAGAAGTGTGAAGAAAATTTAGAGGACTTGGGATGCCAAGATATAAGAGTTTCCTTGATTCCTATAGGACTATAGGAAATTTGTTTTGTAATAACCCCTTTGTTTACCCCTCAGAGCAGAATTTCAGCTTTCTAATCTGTGATTTGTGATAGGAAGTAGAGGGTTAAGGGAGGAGAAAGATACAACCCCCCCCAAAAAAACCCAACCTTCCCTTCTTCAATTCTGGCAACACATTAATGCATACAATGTAGTGGGATGTATTTTTATGGAATAAAAAGATAGGGTTACCATATTTTTCTCAGCAAAATTCTGGATGCCCAGCCCTGCCCTGTTCCATCTCCAGCCTGCCCCATTCCGCCTTAAACCCCGCCCAAGCCCTGCCCCCTAAAAGCCTCGTCTCATTATTCCTGACCTCTGGGCCACGTCCGGGAGCCTCCGAGCATGCGTGGTCATGTATGACATCATCCGCACATGCTCAGAGGCCCTACACGCACAGCCAGAGCTTTCCAAAACCTGGAGAACTGCTGGGTTTTGGAAAGTCCGTCTGGGCACCCGAACAGTCCTCTAGAGGACCTGTCCAGGTTTCCCTGGATGTCTGGAAACCCTAATAAAAAAGATGTACTAATTTTTGTACTGTATGTTTTGGGGAGGAGGGGATGAATCATGGACATTTCTGGGTTTCCCTGCAATACTGTAGTTTTTCTCCCTTCAGTGACATCTTTTGCTCGAGAGTACATGGTTTGAATTCAAGATTGCTGCTAAATGTCTCAGGCTCCCTTTCAAGTAAAAACAGATTTTTCTTGTCTCTGGGGAGCTGGAAAGTAGAAGGCGCTCTGGCAAGTATGCAACTCACAAGATACTTCTCTCAATCTTCCCCATTGGCAGAAATTTCTTCTTTGTTTGCGCACTGTCCTGGATGAAATCACACACTTCCTTCTCCATCTGAAACACAATTGGAGAAAAATGGCATTTAGGATCTTGAGGGACTCTACAGGAGAACGATACATTTTTATAAATGGATATTTAGGGCTACTCCCAAGGTTCTCCAGCAGAACATGGTAGAAGTTTTTTAACATGTACTCAAACATAAGGAGGGTCCTTACCAATATGTGCCTTCACAGAAACACAACAGTAACAACAAAAAAAGGTAGTATATTGTAGACAGTACAGGGTGTCCAAAGCTTAGGGCTAGATGCACTAAAGATACCGACTGGATTGCTATTGGCTGATTCTTGAGCAGCAATCGATGTGCTATCAAGTTTGCACGCTATCACCTGTGCCATGGCCACCCCCCCCTGCGCCAGGCACCCAAACCACCGTCCCCCTCCAACCCGAACACAAAATAAATGGCAGGAGGGATGCCCAATTCTTCCTGCCACGCAGAACACCCCTGCGTCATGCCCCCACTCCCATTCCAGGCATCCCTGAGCCACCGTCCCCCCTCCCCCAAACCCCTTAAAAATGGCAGGAGGGATGCCTACTCTCTCCTGCCAGTTGACACAACCTGCCCGCAAACCGCCCCTGTACCTTTTTAAAAAGTTGGAAGCAGGAAGCCCGCTCTGATGCTCCTGCTTTGGGCCCGCCAGTCATAAATGATACACGGGGAGGGGCCAAAGGCCCTGATTGGTTCACATGCCTAAGGCCTCTCCCAAGGGGTAGGGCCTTAGGCGTCTGAGACAATCAGGCCTTAGGCACCACCCTCTGTATCCAGGATACTGAGGGAGGAGCCTAAAGCCCTGATTGATCAAGCTGTGAAAACAAGTTTAGCAACGATCGCTTACTTTAGTGCATCTAGCTCTTAGTGGTTTCGATATAGTGAAAGAGCAAAAAATTATCTTATTCCTTCCTTCTGAGTTTCGTCAAGGAAAAAGTCCAGGGCTCATGGTGATTGCTGAGGGCTCTAGGGAGTGTGCTTGGAATTCCTATGAGAGAGCAATCAAGTAATGATTCCCATACAAAAGGGAATATTATCCATATTCTTTGTGCTGTTGTTGCAGTCTTCACACCAGTTTGTGAAGACTTATGGAAATTATACTCTCTGGAGCCTAGACTGATCCTGGGTGTATGTCCTACATTCGGAGGCTTTGAATCCAAGGAGAGGGTGGCAATAGGCTTTTTTTTTTTAAACAGTGTACTTGCAGAGGATTCTCAGAAGAGGAACCACAGAAGAAATGTCTCATTTTGTGAAGGAAAGGTGCTTTGTATGATAGAAGCACATATCAACAATTAAAATCATGTCCCAATGAAGAGAGCCTAAAAGCACTGGGTCAAGGAGTTTAAAGAAACTTGTTGCTAACTGATGACATGTTTTGAATTTCATTCTGTTCCGAGTAGATGTTACCCAAAGAAGGTGCACACTGTGTCATTAATCACCATTTCATTACTTTTTGTTCTGGAGAAGTCCCAAACCCTGGATTTGACAGAGGTAAATGACAGGTTATGAGCCTTAAAGAAAGAATCTGGAAGACCCATAGGGTGCACGAGGGCCTTTCAACTCTGAGCTGAAACCATGTGTCAGAGAAGAGTGACCACAAAAAAAAAGGAGCCAAATGAATCCCACGAGCACTGACAGAAAGACACAAAAGGAACGGGACCGACGACAGTATCTAGAAAACTGATAAAATTTATTCTTAAACCACAATCTCAAATATGGATAAAAATATCAGGTCCCTTCCTAGGCTACCATATTTTCAACCACATTTCAATTTGTGGTTTAAAAAGAAATGTTATCAGTTTTTCCAGATATTGTGGTCAGTCCCACTCTTTTTGCGTCTTTCTGTGTTCAGTATTGGTCACCGTACCTTAAGAAGGATATGGCAATACTTGAGAGGGTCCAGAGGAGAGCTACACGAATGATTAAGGGCATGGAAAACCTTTCATACACTGAAAGATTGGAGAGGCTGGAGCTCTTCTCCCTGGAAAAGCAGAGACTCAGAGGAGACATGATAGAGACCTACAAGATCATGAAGGGCATAGAGAAAGTAGAGAGAGATAGATTCTTCAAACTTTCAAAACATAAAAGAACAAGAGGGCATTTGGAAAAATTGGAAGGGGATAGATTCAAAACAAATGCTAGGAAGTTTTTCTTTACTCAGCGGGTGGTGGACACCTGGAATGCGCTTCCAGAGGACGTAATAGGGCAGAGTACGATACTGGGGTTTAAGAAAGGATTGGACAATTTCCTGTTGGAAAAGGGGATAGAGGGGTATAGATAGAGGATTACTGCACAGGTCCTGGACCTGTTGGGCCGCCACGTGAGCGGGCTGCTGGGCACGATGGACCTCAGGTCTGACCCAGCAGAGGCATTGCTTATGTTCTTATGAGTGAACCAGGGGTTACATTCAGCTTGCCCCAAGAACTGAGAGCTTTATAAAGTGCTGAATTGCCAGCATTGATTGGAACTCCAGCCACAGCTCCAAGTTCAGCTGCTCACCTGTTTCCTAAACTCCACCTTTCGCCTTTTCTCCTGCTCCTGCATCTTCTTCAGTCGAGCTGCTTGTTCTGGAAGGAAAAAAAAACAAGAAGGAAGGAAGGAATATGAATAAGCACCTTCCCCATCAAATTCTACATGCCCTGGCTTAGGAGTGAGGTTTATTCCAATCATGGTATGCACAAAAATAATATCCCAAACTATTCATTCCAAAATTGTTATGTTTGTGTCAACGGAGGGGGTGAATCATTAGAGACATCAAGTTAATTTTTCAACTATCAAGATGGAGAAAAAGTCTCAAAGCACCTCCGACAGCATTACACATGTGGATGGGTATAATCAAAACATATGTCTAAGTCCAATTTGGACGTAGGGCGCTAGTCGCCCAAAGTCGTCAGGGCGCAAATATATGCTTTTTTTTTCAAAAATCATCCATCAGTACATCCAGGCGTTTGATCAGTCCATACCGCCACTACGTCTATCTTTATGCCACATTCTCATCCAAATATTCATCCATGTCCCAAATGCCCAGAACAAGACCTTTTGGAAGTGGGAGGAGCCAGAAAATGTGATGGACTGGCCACCCAGACATGGCAACAGAGCAGTGGAGCACCTTACAAGGCACTGCTGTGAACTTCACAAAAAGGGTGCCACATAAACATCTCACCAGAACTCCCATATAGGTAATGTTGAGCCCACCAAAACATCCCCAAAACCTACTATACCCACACGTCTAGAATCGCAGTAGCCCTTATGGCTGCATGTGGCATCTATATGGCAGCACAGTAGGGTTTTTGTGGGCTCACATTTTCCACCATTAATGTAGTGGTTAAGAGTGGCTTATGGGCCTGGGTCCTCCTCTCTGTGGCTCACTAGCCCATCCCCAAGGCTACTTAAGACACCTCTGTGCAGCTCTAAAAGGCTTTCCTATAGCAGGTGCTGATGTTCCGGTGACAGGTATGTACGTTTTTATTCTGATTTTTATGGCGGTGTGAGGGGGGTCAGTGTTCATTGAGGGAGTGTGTGGGGGCATTCCACCTATCAAGTAGGAAGGTTGAGTCCACCACTGTAGATTGTGAAAAATCTGAGCTGTAAGGCAAATTTGCGTTGACAGTGACTGAGAATACTGATCCCAGTGATCTTTTAGTAACCACTGAAGATGTCTCATGGCTTAAGGAGTAATTTGGACTGTGGCTGCTTTATGTTCCAGAAGCACCATAATGCGGTGTGCTATAACCCTTGTTAAAGACCTCAGTTTGCAAATCAGCAATTAAATCACAAGGGCTCTTTGGAGTGGAAGGTACATTCGTGAGTCCTGAGTGTTTATCAGAGCTCCTATGAATTATATGCATTGAATTGGAGCAAGATTGGATTTGTCCTTGTTCACTATGAACCCTACACGAAGCGGAAGACTTAAGGCTCTGGACGTGCGAGTGCAGTTTTGGCTTCGTGACGTAGCCGAAATGAGCCAATCGTCCAGATATGGGTAAATCTTGATCCCTTGTAGACAGAGGTATGATGGCTATTACACATTTTGTGAATACCCTAGGTGCTGAGGATAGTCTGAACAGGAGAACTCTGAATTGAAAGTGGGTGTTTTTGCGAAGGAACCTCAGGTATTGATGTGAGAGGGATGAATGGGTATATGCACCTTGAAGATCCAACGAGGACAGCCAGTAAGGGGGCTATGGAAGCTATTGAGAGCATACAGAATTTCTCTTTCTTCTCAAACCAATTGAGCTTCCTGAGGTCTAAGCTTGGTCAATAACTCCCTGTCTTTTGGGGGATCAGGAAATATCTGGAATAGAAACCTGCACCCTTTTGATTGCCCAAAGTTTTGAAATTGTAACGCCGGAGGAGGTACTGGGGAAAGGGGAGACTCACCCCCTCTTTTACTAAGGTGCGCTAATTGGTGCACGCTAAACACTAACGCATCCATAGACTAACATGGAACGTGTTAG
Source organism: Geotrypetes seraphini (assembly GCF_902459505.1). NCBI lineage: Eukaryota > Metazoa > Chordata > Amphibia > Gymnophiona > Dermophiidae > Geotrypetes > Geotrypetes seraphini. The sequence goes on from NC_047099.1 coordinate 29,777,295, forward strand.
CGTTTAGCGCACGCTAATCAGTTAGCGCACCTTAGTAAAAGAGGGCCTCAGCGAGCCGCCCATACCTGACTCTGGGATGACCTGGGTTGGGGGCTGGAGAGTAAAAGGCTGCACTGAGGGAAAGGGGGGGGGCAATTTAGGGGCATGATTAGCAGGGGTGGGGCCGAGGTCAGGTGTCCTTTTTTTGGCTTAACAAATATTGTAACTCTAATTTGACCAGGTAAGGAGTCCCAAAAAAAATTGGGCAATTAACATTTTTATAGATGCCAAGCCTCACACACTTAAAGGAACAACCCCACAGAAGAAAATCTCAATGAATAGGCATGAACTATGTAAATCTATTATATGCTAATCTAGTCCATGCCTATTCATTTGTGGATTTCCTTGAACCCTTTACTGGCTAGGTTAGATGACCCCCCAATGCTAGGCTGCTTTTAAACGCGTGAGGAATGGCTGACCAATCATCGTTGGGTCCTTGCATCATTGCGCATCGGACCAATGAGGCACCGTTAAAACGATACGCGTTTGACCAATCAGAGTGAACGCCAAGGATTCCCCCCCCATCATCAACTAACGCCAACAGTTTTAGCAGCCGACCAAACTTTAACACGAGAGGAAGGAGCTGCACCCTAGCCTAGGGAGGAAAGACAACGGTACTCTCCAATCACATCTCGCCACTGCTAAGTTCTAGGAAGGGCGACTGCCTGGCTAACAAGTGCCCAATCAACGACCGCCTCAGGCGAGTGGGCGTGACCCAGGGTAGCTCTCCTGCGCGTTAGGGGTTGGAGTAAGTGACGCAGCCACGGGGGTAGCGGGGGGGAGAAGAGGGCAACTAGGGGATGGTGGAGAGAGTCGGCGGAAAGGAGACTCACCGCGGGCCTTGCGCCGACTTTCCGTATCACCAACCGTCGGGGGCTTCTCCATGGAGTTCAGGATCGAACCCAGAAGGTCGGCCATCTTGGAATGACTGAGACGCTTGTCGCCCCCCCCTTAAAGGCGCCTGGCGTCGGCGGACAAATAAAACCAGGGTCCACTGGCTCTTAAAGGGGAAGGCAGAGCGCGTCGATTCGTGGAAAAAAAAAGGAAGGCTGAAGATTACAGGAAGGCGTTTAAAGGCTAGGGCAGTAAAAGTATGTATTAAGTAATTTTTAGTGTTTATATACCACTTACAGCCTAAATGGTTTACATTCTGGTACTCAACTATTTTCCCCCTATCTGTCCTGGTAGGTTCACACTCCAAAACAGTGGTTCCCAACCCTGTCCTGGAGGGAACCCCCCCCCCCCCTCGGCCAATTGGGTTTTCAGGCTAGGCCTAATGAATATACATGAGAGAGATTTGCATATAATGGAAGTGACAGGCATGCAAATCTGCTGCGTGCATATTCATTAGGACTAGTCTGAAAACCCAATTGGCCTGGGGGTTATCCAGGACAGGGTTGGGAACCACTGCTCTAAAACCCAAGACAAAAAAAGTCACCACAGGAAAAAGGGAAACCCAAGAACAAAGGAAACTCATCTTGCAAAACACTCGCAAACCGAGGTTTGACTGTATATTAATTGTAATTTGACTGTATATCAACCTGGGTTTATCAAGCAGCTGAACTATGGAAAACTCTGCTTATTCAGCAAATTAACCTTTAAGAAATTTAAAAAATATCTGAAAACCTATCTTTTTGATGAATTTGTACTTAAGTTATAATTGTAGGATAACCAATTCACAATTTTTGTATTAATTTGTTTTATGTAAACCACTGTAAACTTCCTTGAGGTACTGGTGGTATGTAAATAAAGGTTGTATTGTATACATAGAGGTGGCATTTATCTTCAGTCATGCCTTGAATGAGGGTCTTCTGGTATGGCTGTGTCTTGGTACATAGCTCAGAAATTATAGCGCAGGCAACTAGGGGGAAATTCTATAAGAGGTGCCTAAATGAATTAGTAAATTAATTGAAAAAAAAAATAATTGGGAGATTGGTATCTATCTTCTTAGGTGCGATTCTACAGGGTGGGCCACGGAAAAGTAGCCCATGACGAGAACAACGAGAAAGTTATATTCACGTTACAACAAATGGTGAAAGTGATTCCCGTTCATGTCTATGCACCTTTGGGCACGTCGGATCATGTTGGCCGATACTGCTTGCACCTCTTCAACAGTGATACTGCGGATAGCGTTCACGATGTTTTCCTCGAGTTCATCCAGGGTATGTGGATTGTTGACGTACACTTTCTTCTTTAAATTTCTGCACAGATAAATATCTCATGTGGACAAGTCTGGGCAACATGGTGGCCATAACCCTTTGCTCACAGTTCGCTCTGCTGTAAAGAGTTCATGAATCTGTGCCAGTGAGTTGCGCGAGGTGTGACGTGTTGCCCCATCTTGTTGGAAAAAAGCAGTACGTTTTCTCTTCTGGTGTTAGTTGGTCGAAAAATTGGTCAAAGATGTCCAGGTAAACTGCGGTAGTCAAAGAAAATTGGGCCCACTGTTAACATATTCCTGATACCGTGCACCAAACACCAATTTTCTGGTTGTGAAGTGGTGTTTCATGAGTTAAGTGGGGATTTTCAACGGACCAGTACCTTATAAGTACAGCGATGGGTCTAAATGTCAGCAATCATAGCAACCATGTACAGTAATTTAGGCATTTAGCTTTGTCGGGCTTTTTCATTTCCTGCATAAGTTATTTGGTACGGTTTGAGGTTCAGAGATTTCAGCACTCGCCGACACATATGTGATACACCAATTTGCTGAATGAGTTGATTTTCGGGGCCTAATTTCAATCCACTGCTGAATGTCACAGACCGACTTCGGGTGTCTGGACTGATGGAGGCCTCGATTTCTTCATGTTTGCGACAGAGCCAGTTTGACGCTATTTCCGAATCAGACTCTGAATATGTTTAGCTGGTGGTTTTGTTCCTGGATACTTGTCGGCGAAGGCCTCTTGCGTTTCCTTAATCGATCCGCTTCACACAGCCTTCCACAATCACTATTCGCTGTTCCAGGGAGAACACCGTCTCTCTGACGCAATGTGCACAGGACTGAATAGGAATACAAAACAACACTGTACACGGGGCAACACCACATCACAAGAGAGCAAAGAGCTACAGCCTCCTCCCAAGATCATGGCACTGGTATTAGAAGCAGGCTTCTTTTCTGTGTGTTTAGAATCAGAGAGTGACTTAAGCACCACTAGGTGTGATTCTATAAAGGACTTAGGCCTATAAAACCCTGGCCTACATTTTAGGTGCCTCTGTCCTCCAACCCAGCCAGCTGATTAACCGTTCCCCTTAACGGTATCCATGACATCCTGTTTGTCTTTGGGAAGCTGAGTTCAGATTGTGATGTCATAATGCCTCATTCTACCAATAAGAGCCAACCTCATCAGTGATGTCACAATGGCTTGATTGTCCTGTACTCCTTTCTGCGCTCCAACCCAGCCTGCTGGTTAACCCTTCCCTTTAACTGTATCCATGACATCCTGTTTGTCTGTCTTGCCCGTTTAGATTGTAAGCTCTTTCGAGCAGAGACTGTTTTCTTACTCTTTGAGACTCTGTAGAGGGCTGCCTGCATCTGGTAGCGCTATAGAAATAATTAATAGTAGTAGCAGTAAGCATGATTCTGTAATGGGCGCTTTGACATCTTTTTAGACACCAATTACAGAATCCATCTCCTATTGCACAAGGTCACTCTTCTCTTAGCAAATTCCCATCAGCATAGGCTCCCAGAAGTAAAATTCCCGACACAAAATTCAAGCAAGGCAATTTTTATTTGTTTTGTACATCCATAACAAAGGCATTCTCCCTCTCCAAATCGACTGTATTGTCCTTTTAATATCATGCAAACACAGGAACAGTGAACAGAGATGCCTCTGAGTTGAAAATCTGAACATACAACAAGCATTAAATTCATGCTTTGCTCCACAACTAAAGTTTTCTTCCCGTCTTGCCTCGCATCAGCGTCAATCTTAAATAGAAATCAGTATAATCTTTATATTACAGTATGTACAAAGTGCACATTTCAAGTTTCACTGTACATGTCAGTTTTCTGATTTATTACATCTAGGAGTAAACAAATGCATTCATGGTACACACACACACACACACAAATGTGGTAATACCTTTTCAAAGTGCATTGCATGAAGAGGTGAAAGATGACATTTTCAGTGTGAAATGCTTTCCACTGTCACATTCTGAAGACCTCATGATTTCAGTCAGCCACCTTCAGATTCTACCCCTAATTCTTCTGTCTGCCTGATCTATTCTTCCCTTATCATTTTACTCTGTCACATACCATCCTGCTCAGGCAGTGTGCAGCCTTCCAGAACTTTTTCACTTTCAGTTAGCATTGCTTAAGTACTTCCAGCCCGTTACTTGTGCTGACTTATTGGAGGTCCTGGCTTCAGAAGAGCTTTTCCTAGCATTGAACCAGCTATCTTGCAGTCTGTATAATAAATATATTTTAAGCTGTCTCCCTGGCTATTGCATTAAAATGAAGGCTTCGTCTTGTTTTCAGTTGGAATGAAAATACCCTTATGTTTCTGTTTCTTAAAATATTATTTCCTAGTCAACTGCATAGCAGCAATTACACTTCTCCCTCCCTGTTTGCAGCCCGCGGATAGGGAAAAATCACGTGTAACTTTTGGCCGGCTCTGATCCACCCCTGGACCTCACCTGATGGTCTAGGGTTGATGTGGGGCAGGAGCGATCTTCCTACACTCCTGCCCCGTGCAGAGCAGTGCTGCTGCATTCCCGTGGTCTCACAAGACTACAACAGGAACTCCCTGTTGTAGTCTTGTGAGACCACGGGAACTCACAGCATGGCTCTGCACGGGGCAGGAGTGTAGGAAGATCGCTCCTGCCCCACGTCAATGCTAGACCATCAGGTAAGGTCCATGCTCCGATCGCCTCCCTCCACCTTTGATCGCATCCCCCCCCTCCAAGTCCCGGGGCCATTTTTTTTATGCCAACAAGCGATTCTGAGGGGGGGCGGGCCTGGGGGAAAAAACAGAGATAATCGAAACCGCGAATAGGGAGGGGGAAGTGTACTCAGAACCGTGCTAGCTAGAGCCAGGACTCCACCCCATACCAACTCTCAGCAGAAGCAGAGAATGGTGGGGGTGGTTAGCTGAGCAGTTAAAAGATTTGGGATTTTGTACCCTCTTCTCGCAGTTGTCAATGAGGAAGGGAATATCATTACACTTTTTCCCAGTGGCTAGGTTGAGAAAGGCAGAACTACAAGACTCTTAGTACACCTACTGGCATTGTGACTGTTTCTTCCACCCTCCTCAACAGTTTAAAGCAGATTTAAGAAAATCAGCCAAAGAGATGTTCTGTTAAAGCATGCCATACCAGACTTGTCCTAGTAACTTCACTGGTAGTTGGGATTTCAGGATCTCTCTCAGTGGTTCTCAACTCTACCTTGGGGCGCCACCAACCAGTCTGGGTTTCAGGATATCCCTAATGAATATACATGAGAGATTTTCATATAACAAGGTGACAAGCATGCAAATCTCTCATGCATATTCATTAGGGGTATCCTGAAAACCAGACTGGCTGGTAGTCCCCAGGTTTGAGAACGATTCCTTCAGCAGCCAGATGCTTTGGAAGTATATGTAGCTGATGGCTGCCTGCAAGTTAAAACATAATAACCTTACTGGATCAGACCAATGGTCCATCTAGCTCAGTATCTCATCTGCACAGGGGCCAATCCAGGTCAAAAGCTGATGAAAAACATGATGTTTAGGCTGTTTTCTTTGAGTGGCTGAAGTCACACTGGTAGCAGGATATTAACCATTTACTAATGCCAGCTAAATTTATTTATTTAAAAATTTATATTCCGCATATCCTGCAATACTATGCGGAATACAATAAAACATCCAAAAAATAACAAATTACATAAACACATTACAATAAAAAAAAAGAAAGAACTGCTCCTTCCTGAGCCTTTGTAGGCTGTGTGAAAGATGGACATATCAAGAATTGAGCAAACCTGAGCCTGATATTGTAGAGATGGCCGTAGCCAATCCATTCTACCAACCAAACCCAAGGCACTCGCATTGCTACAACTTGAAGAAATCTGAATTATGCAGTCCTGGTAAGCACCAGAAGGGAAATGTTATTGTCAGCAGAAAAAAAAGTAGTAAAAATAATGTAAACACACAAGTTTAAAAATAAATTAAAATTAACCAATGGAGATAGGAATAGGAACTAAATGTTAGGCCAAGAGTATCATCAGTGTATCCCTTCTCGTTTCAGAAGAGAATACAGCAGCAGGCACGTGACTGGATGCGATTATAAGGGTGTGCCAGTGGAAGCGCCAAAGTCTGTCCTAATGTGAATGACATCCAAGGCTGAAGGAGCTCTAAGAAAGGATATCATTTAGTGAAAGGAAAAGGCAGCCTAGGAGCCCAGCTGCCAGCGATCCTTTGCACTGCTATAAGATCTGATGAGTGAGCCCTGCTCTGCTGCCATGGGGAAACTGTCAGACCTCGTGTGACCAAAAAACCCTCCATCTACATCAGTGGTCTCAAACTGGCGGCCCACCAGGTACTATTTTGCGGGCCCACGGTCTGTACTAGTGCTGCCCGCTCTTTGCAGCATCCTCCGGCTTCCCCCCTGGCCTCCCACTCTTACCTTCAGATAATTACCGCAGCCTGCAGAGAGGATTGCCGGTGCTGTAGCGATCCTTGTAGGCTGCTGTCATCCTCAGCAGTACTTTCCCTCTGCCGCGATCCTGCCCCTGATGTCAGAAGAGGTGTGGGACCACGAAAGAGGGAACGTGCTGTGGAGGCCGATGGTAACCTGCAAGGAATGCTACAGCACTGGCGATCCTCTCTGTAGGCTGTGGTAATTAGCTGAAACTAAGACTGGGAGGCCAGGGGGGAAGCTGGAGGATGCTGCAAAGAAAGGGGGAACATGCAGGCCTTTGGAGGGGGGAAGATTTATAAACTATAAAGAGTTTTGCCTCTTGCAAAATTGTCATTTCTTTAATAAAACTTTAACTATTTTTTCTGCGGCCCTCCAAGTACCTACAAATCCAAATTGTGGCCCTGCAAAGGCTTTGAGTTTGAGACCACTGATCTACATTATGCTTGATAAAAGGCCTCTTCTTCCTCCTCCATTCACAAACCTTAAAACAAAACAAACAAACAGGTGAGCTGGGCTGTGCAAAAACTGTTCGCCAGATTCAGTACAGGTTGCCCAAAGCTGGGTGTACAATCTTGGGCACATTTACAGATCTGCATAGGAACTGGGGGTCAATGTCCACTGCAGCTCCTTGTGACTGAGCAAGTCACTTAACCCTTCCCTGCCCCAGGCACAAATAAATACCTGTATATAAAATGTAAACCACACTGATTGCTGCTGAAGGCAATATATCAAATCCCATCCCCTTTCCCTGTAATTAGCCAATTTAGGTAATAATTATTGGCACTTAATTGGCAGTAATTAGGACTTACACACAGGTCTGCTCTGTGTCCTATAACATGTGCACCTAACTTTCATAGTATGTAAGTCCAAAAAAGGCAACAGGCATTCCCAGAAATTAGGCACAATGTTATTTGCATACCTAACGGCCATTAGCAGGACACAAGCTTTTCGCAGGTATAAATGCCCTGCAGACTAGTATTCTGTAAAGGTCATTCTGCGCAGATTGGTCCCACAAAGAAAGCAAAGTTTGCACAGAGGTTTACTACTCTCTCTTGCTCCTGCTCCACAGAAACATGAGGACATGCACACAATCTTAACATTTCAAAACTAATGTGGATCAGTTTATGCTCTAGAGCGTGTGTATTAACTGTGGTACTCTGAAATAATTCAGCTTGCAGAACACTAATCTCTGGGTGAAAAGGACTAGCTCAAGCTAAATCTATATTTTAAGGACAAAACCGACATCCCTCTTGGCTGATATTGTGTGCACCAACTGGACCCTAGATATACAAATACATAACCCAGCAGGGGTCAAAGACAAGAAGGAACCAGCATCTACAACACTTGTTGATTAAGGGAGAGAAACTCTGCCTTTGTGATAAATGCGTTTTTTAAGATACCATTTTGGTTCTTTTTGCCACTGACGGCAGCCGTAGTAGAGGGCAAAAACATGGCCATGTCAGGCACTGGAGTACTGCTTCCACAGGTTCTAGTAATCTAATCAATTCATTTACAGATCATCGCTGCCTGGCCTGCTATTTTGCTCTTGTTTTGGCATTTACAGACCGACTAGCTTGGTGCTTTCTTGGACTTATGAGGTGTTGCTGTACGTAAGCTAGGAATATTACAGGAAGTTGCTACTTGTAGTGCATGATTTTTTTAAAAGCCAAGAGTATTATACTAATATGCACCTGTATACTGACATTATAGGTCAGGCATGGTATAGCAAAGTATCACAGTATACAATGCCCATACAAGCCAAGGTCTCAGGACCTCAATATTCCCTTTCCTATTGTAGTGGAACACAACCATAAAAATTCTTGCCGTACAATCCCAGCTGTCCTTCACCTTCTTGCCATCTGCAGGATTGGAGCTACATCCCCTTCCTGTATCAGACATTTTAAGGAACCAGAGCCTGGTTTCGATCTGAGCATTCTAGGAGGAAGTCTCTTCTACCTAAGACCTATCCATCTCTCTCCTTACCTGTAGTAATGCATACTGAAAATCCACAAGAAGCACTCAGTATTTCAATCTCACTCATTCCCCCTCCCTCGAGCTGGTACCGGCCAGCTTCTTCTTCCCCACCCTCTCATAGTTTGTGCCACCAGTTCCTGCCACTCTGTACAAGTCTTAGTACACAGCAGGTGAAGAGAACTCTCGCCAACGTTAAGACTTCAAAGATTTTGGAAAAGGCTTTGAAAGTTGTCTTTTATATACATATATACATAGACATGGGTGGGAAGGGCATGAGATTAGGTTAGCTTCCTGCAGCCAGTGAGAGTGCGCTCTGATCGGTGGAGTGTAGGTGCAGCAGATGGGAAGAGTTGGCGTTGGCCCTTTGATGGGATGCAATGGGAAGCTTAGGTAGTGAAACCTCGCTTTTGCAGTCCTTCAAGCTCCTTGCTCTGCTTCAGCTCTTTCATTCTACAGGAAGGAAAAGGGAGAAATTAAAGGAAGCTTAGATATGTGCAATCTCTTTGTGAATGAAAAAGAAAACAAAGAGGAAATTTGCATTTCTGAGCTGATCCCATGTACATGTTTTGATTTGATTAAAGAAAAGGAGGGGGTCTAGCTGAGCATTTTCCTACTATTCCTAAGAGCTTCCAGCTATTATATGTTGCTCCAAATTCACCCAGCTTAGTCATTATAACCACAGTCTTTGACCAGCACCAAGCACCGATTATGGGCCTTGAATCTAGGAACAAGAGGAGAGAAGAATTTTGCCTCAACAATATCATAGAAAACCAGAAACAAGAGGCAAAAGAGATGTCAGAATGTCAACCAAGGGAACTCTTTATTAAGTCAATACAATGAAAGTCATAAAAATAGACGGTTTTTGCAGTCCCTCACGGACAGTGTCCATTCATTCCCTGATGAAGGCATCTATGGATTGTCCCTGTTGGGACAATCTAAGCGTGATCTAGATTCAGTTGAACTTATATCGAGATGGACATTATACTATAGACTGCATCTATTTTTATGACTTTTGTTGGATTGACTTAATAAAGAGTTGATACTCTGACATCTCTTTTGCCTCTTGTTTCTGGTTTCCTTGGATCTAGGAACCAGGTGGCACTGGTACACGAGTGTGACTTACCTTCCATGCCCCCCCCCTTGCATTTCCAGCAGGCCCAGGGAATGAAAAAAATTCAAACACAATCTCCATGTATGGCTGCTTACTGCATTGGCTTTTCCCTTGAATGCTCCTCTCTTCCCCCTGCTTTTTGCATTTGGCATTTCTCTCCTCCTCATTTTCTGTGGCTCTGTACATTACCCCTGTCCCCCCCCCATCCTTTCCATTGTCTTAACATCCTTTTTATTCACAATTCACATTGCTAATACCTTCCATAGGATATCATCTCCTCTGAGAATATGCTAAATTCACATTTTATAAATGTATTTGCAAAGGACTCGCACTTCTCCTTACTCCTGCCATGTTCAATGAACTCTGTCTGCTTCTAGAAGATGCTACTCTATGATTTACAGATTCACATGCCTCCATGCAGACAGGAAATACTTCCTAATTTCAGTAGCTCACCACAAAACATTGTTTTTCCAAAGGCCACCTCTAGGCATTCTGGACTACATTCAGTAAATATGATATTTACAGCAGAATTTGAGATGACAGATTCCCATCTTTCAATAGGTTTCTCAAGCAATCCTGTGTTGCCATTTTCCCCATCTCTTAGGAGTAGCACAGCAGCATGGAATCATTAAGGGAAGATAAGGAAAGCAGCCTCTGAAGGTCTGGCACATATATAAGAAATAAAATTATTATTATTATAAGATCCTATCTCCTCTAGGGCTGAAACAATAGGAAGAAATACAGGGGCATAGTTTATCTTCTAGGGCTGGTTGAACATATGGGTACTGAGGGAGGGTTCTTTGAGTGGGCAGACTTGTTGGGCTGACGGCCCTTTTCTGCCGTCATACTCTGTTTCTATGACTAGGGTTAGAATGGCCAAAAGAATAGCAGATAGATAGGAGCTGTTACCTCTAGAATGGAAGTTTTGGGGAAATGGTACAGAAGCCCATCACTTCTAGAACAGGATGTTTCTGGGAGTGGACATGGGAATAAACCGATCAGTTCTATGACCAGATGAAGCTTCATGGATACCAAGCCTGTCATCTCTAGTATCAGACATCAATGAATGGGTACAGAGTTGCATCTAGAAATGGATGTCTCGGGGTGAACACAAGAAAAATACCACACCAACCCAAGTCTGTTACCTCTAAGACAGGAAGGTTTAGAGCAGGGGTCTCAAAGTCCCTCCTTGAGGGCCGCAATCCAGTCGGGTTTTCAGGATTTCCCCAATGAATATGCATGAGATCTATGCATGCACTGCTTTCAATGCATATTCATTGGGGAAATCCTGAAAACCTGACTGGATTGCTGCTCTCAAGGAGGGACTTTGAGATCCCTGGTTTAGAGGATAGGTTCATGGCTACAGAGCCTGTAGGACCATATGATTCCAAGGGACAAGCACAGGGTTCAGAGAACCGTCATCTCTAAATCTGGATGGCTCATGGGATGAGAGCAGAACTGGTCACTTTTAATTACTTACAGGCCAAAGTTTAGAACCTAACACTGGCGCTAGAAGCAATTAGCACCTGACAAGATCAGCGCAAATAACATGCAAATGTAAGTCAAGAAGACGTAAACAAGGTGTGCAGTATACCTCTTGATGCTCAGAAACAACGCACCAATCAAACTCTGCCCTTACTGCTTGAATTCCTAATGCCATCTTGGAGCTGAAATTAGGATATGATTTCCAATTGCTTGCTGGGCAAAGTTGCCCATGTTAGGCACCATCCCCTAAATTCCTCCAGCTCTGTTCTTTCAGAGGGCAGCAATAGGGTGAAGTGGCCGCATATCGTATCCTGTCCTGAATGTCAGCTGCTTGATGGAAAGGAGGAAGCAGCCATTTATTCCCTGGTTTGGCAGCAGTGCGGGGCTTGGGTGTCTATTCCAGGAGCCCGTGTGCTCTATCCATCAGCCACCTCCTTGCGCTCACTAATGTGCACGTGCCAAGCAGGTTCTTCCTTAATGAAAAATGATTTCCCTATGCTCAACACTAATAGTGTGCATATGATTTTATTAGTGTTGAACATTGAGAAGTTATTTTTCAATACTGTTCCTGCGGTAATCTGCACTCTAGAGAACAACGCAGGAGTTCTGAGCATCGACCTGTTAGTGTCTCAGGAGACAAATACAGAGATGAACAGCTCATCTCCTCTAGGGCTAGATGACTCATGATATCTTTCATCAAACCCTCTATCAGGGGTGTCCAACCTGCGGCCCTGGTCGAGGGCAATGCAGTGGTTTCCTCTGCTGCCCCTGGGTGTTTACCGTCTTGCTGGCTCCTTCCTCTGTCTTGCTGCAGTGTTTGCGCATTTGTGTGGCCCCCAGAAATATTTTTTTCGGCCAATGCGGCCCAGGGAAGCCAAAAGGTTGGACACCCCTGCTAGTTCTCTTGTTGTAAATATTCTCCCCTTAATGTTCTTTCAATGTACCTCCAAGCAGCTCCGCTGACTTGTACCAAACTACCTCTTCAATTGCATGATTCAATAATCTCTCTCTCAAAGAATCCCAAAGGCCTTAATGTATCTCTAATGCATTCTATACTTGTACTATAATGCATATCTAATCTTCCAACTGTACTGAAAGTCACCTTGAACCTCTGTAGGCATAGAGCAACTCATAAATTCCAGATCAGATTAGATTGCTAAGGACAGGAACAAAGATACAGACCCTTCTAGGACTGGATGGTACAGGAAAACAGAATCTTGCTTCAAATGACCCTAATTAATTCCCTTTTGATTCTTGTGTATTAAATGAAGAGAAAGCCTCAGCCTAGGCCCAAACATACAGCTGCTCATCTTACTATAAAGGCCACTACTTTATATAAAAGCAGGCCCATCATCAAGAAGAGTACCTTCTGCTTCTTCCAGAAACTGATAACGAGTGCCACTGCAACCCTACCTGTGCTGGCAGCGACGCAGGAAACGCATAATCTTCCGAGCTGCCTGGTCTTGCTTCTTGGTCAGAAAGGAGCCTCTGAGGAAAATAAAATAGAAAAAAAACCCTCAGGATAAAATCAGTTTCAGTTATCTGCCTTCTGATGTACACAGGTCTCCAAGGACCTTATGTTCCTAATTACCCTCGCCTGAAATAATTTTACGTACTGTACCAAAAGATGCCTGTTATATGCACAGATGTGGTTCAGAAGTCTGAAGCAGTCTGTTGGCATAACCATAAAACTGTCAAGTACAGTAAGATGGAGAGATTTTTTTTCTGTATAATCAAAACATTGGAGGTCTCACTCTGTTGCCCCTCAGGAGCCACTGCGCACAAAAGGATTAAAAGCTTTTAAAGCATATCACTTATGAGATCCCATCTGGGGAATGGAGAAATTAGGTCCTTACCTGCTAATTTTCGTTCTTTTAGTCCCTCCAGACCTGCACAGAAATGGATGGGTTTACGCTCCTCTGCCAGCAGGCGGAGACTGAGACATTGACTTTTAGTTACAGTACAAGTGGGCTGTGCAGTCCCTCTTACAATCAGTCGTTACAAATAGCCAAGCAGAAATCAACTAGGCTGAGCAAGAACATACAACTCCAGAGTCATGGAGAAAACCAAGGAATAACATCGGACCACAAGACACTGTTCGATACTGATTAGAACAAGAACCTTTCATAATGCCCCACAGTTCACCAGCCAAACTAAACGTTGCTGCTCTTTCAACTCCACAAACAACCAGCAACAACCAAAATCCACAAAAAGGCCCCATACTCTTCACAAAAATACTAAACAAAATGACCCGATGGGGTCTGTGCCAGTCTGGAGGGACTGAGAAAGTTAGCAGGTAAGGACTTAATTTCTCCTTTTTTAGTGTCCCTCCAGATAAGTACAGAAATGGTTGGGACGTACCAAAGCAGTACCCATCATGGGTGGTATCCCCAAAGGGTTGCCATAAGCACACGCTCACCAAACACCACCTCCCGACGCACCTAAATGACCACACGGCAGTGTCAAACAAAGGAATGGAGAGCAGACCAAACTGCAGTGTTACAGATATCCACCAGAGGCATGAGAAGATTCAGCCCAAGAAGCTGCTTCACCCCGAGAGGGGTCTTTTGGAGAAGGTACACCGAAGCGATAGCCTCCTTGATCCAATGTGCAATGGTAGCCTTGGAAGCACCGTCCCTCTCACAAGGACCCACTAAGAGGACAAAAAGACGATTCAACATGTGAAACTCCTGGGTCCGCTGAACATGAGAACGAAGGACCATATGGACATCCAACTTGCGCAACTGCCTCTGCTCCAATGAGCCCTCCCGACTGAGAGAACCACAGACCGGTTGACATGAAACGGCAAAGCCATCTTCGAAAGAAGAGAACCAGCCGCAGCACGACCCACTCCCTAGAGAACTCCAGGAAGGGAGGCCTACATGAAAAAGCCTGCAGTTCTGAAACGCGTCTCGCAGAAGTAATGACCACCAAGAAAACAGCCTTAAGAGTAATGTTCAACGTGCAGATGCCATGAGGCTCAAATGGAGAACAAACGAGCACAGAGAGAACATAAACTGAGATTCCAGGCAGGAACCGATGGCCGCACTGGATGCCACAGCAATTTCACAGTTCTCAAGAAGAGGCCAAACACTTACCACGCAAGAGACCACGAAAGGAAGACAAAGAAGCAAGCTGCACCAGAAGGGAAGACCAGGCAAGGCCTTGCTCCAAGCCAGCCTGCAGAAACTCCAGAAAGTGAGGAAAAGCAGCTCCCTTCTTCCTCAGGCGAACCCTTTCAAGAGCCAAGCCATAAGACAAAAGGGACCCGGATCGAACATGCGATTGGTACCATGAGTCAGAAGATCGGGCGAGAGGGGCAGTCTGAGAGGATCCGCCACTAGCCAATGAACCAGATCCGCATGCCACGGGCGCCTGAGCCAATCCGGATCACACTGCTCGCATGCTGGTCAATCTGAAGACGACTTCTGCCCACCAGAGGCCACGGAAGAAAGATTTCCAACCACAAACTCCCAACTGGTAAGCACTGCCAGCAATCAAGCCACCATCTTGGCCATTCCCCTTAGCAGTGATTTATTGATCCCAGATCTCACTGAAACATCTGACCTCTAAGCCGGTGAGTGTTGCATGCTGTCAAAGCTGTCTTGTCCTCTGTAAGACTGGCTTTTTATTTTTGCCAATTTTGTTGCTATTGTTATGCTATTTTGACGTAACAAAATTGACCCATGTACTGGGTCAATGATTGCATATGTGCTCAGAGCACATATATTGTGCACATTTTCCCCACTCACCACATCAATATTTTAATTGAAAACCAGTAAGTAGCCTGCAACCAGTCTGCTTGTAAAAGTGAGTTTATGTGATCAAATCGTCTTGCTCCAAATATGAACATGATCATAGTTATTTTGAATTAGTTGTAGCGATGGATGGTTGTCAATTTAAGAATTTGTTGAATAGCATTACAGCAATCTAGTTAAAGCATGCACAAGACCATGGAGTGAGCGAATAACCTTAGTGTGTAAAAACATTTTCACACCATGCTAGAGATCAGCATGTTAAAATTCAGTTTATTATCAATAATCGCCCTGAAGATCTTCACATAAGATTTGAATGGGATCTGTGAACCTTGAATTAAGAATTACAATACATTTCTCCCTCCGTATTCACTGTGATAGGGGATTAACAGAACCGCAAATACAGAAAAACCGCAAATAACTTTTTCATATGATTGTTATTTGCTGTTTTCTATTAAAAACCATCATGAATATGGTGAAACCGTGAATAACATGGTGGCTGAAGGAGAGGCAAAACAGTGCTGGGTATTGGCGATTTTCTCTGTAAATGCTTGGAATCAGCGATTTCTCTATGCAAGCTGATGTAATTTTGGGGAAGGCACCAGCAAGCTAAAAACCGTGAATAATCGAAACCGTGAATGCTGAAACCACTAATACGGAGGGAGAAGTGTACCTCCTGTTCTTCCTCTGGTGAATCTCACACTTCAAGGTTAACAGATTCTTTTCTATCCAAGGAAAACAATGCCTGATGCAGACTTCCACAAAGATACACTGTAATCAGGGGAAAGAGACAACCAGCCTAAAAGATACACATACCCAGACACTAGAAAACATCAATACATAAATATAGTCATACAGAGATCTAAGGATAATGGTGAAACCAAAGGACACCCAAGCGCGCTATGGTACTGACTTGATTTTCTGTTGCATGGTGGCTCCAGCCCTGTGGCCCTGCTTCAGCTTCTCACAGCCCTTGTAGCTCCGGTAGTACTGCTGGATTAGAACGGCTGCCCGTCGGCTCTGCTGGAATTTCTTCTGCTCATAGTAGCTGCGGAACTTGCTCTGGATCAGAATGGCAGCCTGCGTCATCTTCTTGTACAAAGCGTACTACAGGGATAAGGGCAGGTAGTTAAAAATCCAAAGTAATAAATTAGCCTACTCTATAAGAGAGGGGTCAAAAAGCACAGTTACTTACCGTAACAGTTGTTATCCAGGGACAGCAGGCAGATATTTTCAACAGTGGGTGACGTCACCGACCAAGCTCTGTAGCGGACAGCCTCGAAAGCAGACTTGCTTGAAGATCTTTGTAAGAGCTTCCAAGTGCTGCACTGTGCATGCGCGAGTGCCTTCCCGCCTGAGTTAGGGCGCGCGTCTCCTGTGAGGAACCTCAGATACCTAGCTAAGAAGCCAAGCAGGGGAGGAGGGTGGGTTGTGAGAATATCTGCCTGCTGTCCCTGGATAACAACTGTTACGGTAAGTAATTGTGCTTTATCCCAGGACAAGCAGGCAGCATATTCTCAACAGTGGGTGACCTCCAAGCTAAGCATAATGGGATGGAGGGAAAGGTGGCAAGTTAAGAAAAAAGATTTTGCAAAACAGATTGGCCAAGAGGTGAATGTATGAACCGAGGATCAAGTGGCAGCCTTGCAGATTTCTTCAATAGGAGTTGATCTGAGGAAAGCTACAGATGCCGCCATAGCTCTAACTCTATGGTCCGTGACTCGACCCTGCAGAGGGAGACCAGCCTGAGCATAGCAGAAAGAGATGCAAGCAGCCATCCAGTTGGAGATGGTTCGCTTCGAGACAGGGTGCCCCAACTTATTTGGATCGAAGGAGATGAAAAGTTGTGGGGCTGTCCTGTGAGGTTGAGTGCGTTGCAAGTAGAAAGCCAAGGCACGCTTGCAGTCCAAAGTATGGAGAGCCACTTCTCCAGGGTGAGAATGAGGCTTTGGAAAAAATACTGGAAGAACAATAGATTGATTGATGTGAAATTCTGAAACAACTTTAGGTAAGAATTTTGGATGAGTACGGAGGACCACCTTGTCATGATGGAAAACTGTGAAAGGTGGATCCGCAACCAAAGCTTGTAACTCACTGACTCTTCGAGCAGACGTGAGGGCAATCAGGAAAACTACTTTCCAAGCAAGGTACTTGAAATGATCCTTATCAGTTGGTTCAAATGGAGGCATCATCAATTGAGCCAAGACAACATTGAGATCCCAGACCACTGGGGGTGATTTAAGTGGTCCATCAGGGAATATAAGGTTGGTAAAGATAGCATCCGAAACTTCTCTTTGACTAGAAATTTGTTGAGGGCTCTGAGGTCCAGAATGGGTCGCAAATCCCCCGTCTTCTTTGGAACTAGAAAATAACGGGAATAAAAGCCCATGTCCCATTGGTTTAGAGGAACCTCCTCGACAGCTCGAAGGCGAAGAAGAGCTTGAGCTTCCTGAAGAAGAAGGGGAAGTTGCGACAAATTGGAAGGCAATCTCTTGGAGGGCTATCTGGAGGCACCTGAAGAAAGTGAAGTGAGTATCCTTCCCGAAGGATGGTGAGAACCCAGAGATCTGAGGTGATCATCTCCCACTGGTGATAAAAATGGTGAAAACGACCTCCTATGGGCAGAAGAGAATTGTGATGCAGGGAGGTTGGCATGCTCAGAATGGGAATGTCAGAAAGACTGAGCTGGTTTAGTCGCAGCAGGAGTCTGAGCCTTCTGCTGTCGTTGTTGTTGTGGAGGCCTTCTAGGCGGAGGCCTGGAGAAAGCTGGTGTCGTTTTTGGGGGATAACGACGCGGTGGTTGCTTGTATGGCCGAGCAGGAGGGGTCTTAGGCTTTGGCCAAATCAAGGAAGCAATAGAGCGCTCATGTTCTGAGTGGAGCTTTGTAGCAGCTTCAATAGAATTATCAAAGTGTTCATTCCCCTGGCAAGGCAAGTTGGCTAGACGGTCCTGCAGATTGGGATCCATATCAACAATGTGGAGCCAGGCAAGACGGTGCATGGCTACTGCAAAGGCCGAAACTCTAGAAGAGAGCTCAACAACATGAAGAGGCGAAGTTGAGACAGAGTTCTGATGAACTGTTTGAATTCTGGAAGACTTTGTTCCTCAAGAGCCGGGTAGAATTTAGGCAGTAATTTGAGGAAATGGTTGAAATAAGCCATGAAAATGTAGTTACAATTGAGAATTCTGTTAGCTATCATGGAATTCTGGTATAATCTGCGGCCAAACTTGTCCATGATACGACCCTCCCTGCCTGGAGGGACCGCAGTGTAAAGCTTCGATGGATGAGCTTTCTTTAAAGAAGATTCCACCTCCAAAGACTGATGGGATAATTGAGATTTCTCGAAGCCTTTGCAGGGTACTATGCGATACCTAGATTCTAGCTTGGATGGAATGGCTGTGATGGAATAAGGAGTTTCCATATTCTTTAAGAAAGTTTGCTTCAATACTGGAGTCATAGGAAGCCTCAAGGTCTCCTTGGGTGGATGAGGCAACTCCATGTCGGCCAAGTATTCAGGTGTATACTTGGAATCAGAGTGGAGATCCAGCTGAAGAGCTTTTCCCATGTCGAAGACGAACCTGGCAAAAGAGGCAGACTTCGAGATCAAGGCATCTTCCGGAGAAGGAGTGCGAGACCGAGGAACTACTGAGTAGGAGGGAGAAGCCTCTCTGGAATACTGACACAGAGGCTCAGAGTCGAGGTGCACAGTGATTGAGGAAGCTGCACTACCTGAGTGAGTGAGTGTTTGCGCTTCAAAACCCTCGATGGTGAAGTTCCCAGGATTCGAGGAACAGAGTGGGTCGAGGCAGGAGAAGGCTCCCTCGGAGGCGGTCTCGATGGAGGAGTCCTCGACCTCGATGGACTTTGAGGAGAAGCAGCCGGTGTAATAGCTTTGCGAGACTTATGTTCAGATTTGGAAGAAGTCTCAGTAGCCTTGGATAGATGAGGCATAGAAGTCTCAGTATCCAAAGAAGGCGAAGGTTTCTGTTGAAGAGATGTCTCCTGAAGCTTAGGAGCGAGATGCCTTGAATGCCTCAAGCGATGCTTCGGTCAAGATGGAGGAGACTGTGTCCGAGGAGTAGATGAAGAGTCACTGGACAAGAACCGGCGAGACTTCCGAGGCTTGCCTCTAGGTGCTTCCACTGGGGTCTCAGACTGCCGCTCAGGCTGGCTCACAGGAAGCTGGGTCGAGGACCGAAGGAGTTGAGCCATGACCAAGGAAATCTGTGTGGTCAGAATGGCTTTTAACATGTCCTCGAACATGGGCACCGAGACAAAAGGATCAGGTCTCGAAGGTGCAGCAGTGCGTTCCAAGGAGGGTGACCTCGAGGTTGAGTATTCCCGATGCTTGGAGGCACGCTTAGCTGGAGGTCTAGTCGAGGCAGGTAGGCCGGTAGATATGGCCTGGGATGCCTGTGACTCTGGAGGCTTCTTAGAAGTAGTACCTGAAGGAGAGACAGGAGACTTACCCTTCAAGGTCTTCAGAGGAGGTGCTGCCAAGGCTTTCGAGGCCGAAGGAGTTGAGGTCGAGGTCTTGGTGGAGGCAGAAGCTGGAGTCAAGGTCGAGGACTTAGAGGTTGAGGCCATCCCCGAAGCCGAGATCGAGACCTTGTCAGCCGGCTGGTCCATCGTGCCAAAAAGTTGAAAAAGCTTGGCACAGTGCCAACGAAGGGCCCGAGGTTGGAGGGTAGCACAGCGCGAACAAGTGTCGGGACAATGTTCAGGACCCAGACAAACAATACACCAACTATGGGGATCAGTGATTGAAAGGGTCTTGTTGCACTGGCTACACTTTTTGAACCCGGTTAGAGGCAGGGACATAGAAAAAACAAAGCCCGATGTACCGAACGAGGTAAGCGACCAGGCCTAGGCCGTAAGGCCGCTGCTGGAAGAAAAAATAAAAAATAAGGAGAAATTAGGTTCTTACCTGCTAATTTACTTTCTTTTAGCTTCTCCAGACCAGTAGAGGTTAACTTTACGATTGGGTATATATCTAATCATGACCAGCAGGTGGAGACTGAAAACAAAACTTTGGGACAGTATATCCTAGCCCCTCCTCTCTATTTCCCTCAGTCTGCCGAATAGCCAAGCAGAACCAAGAACTGGAAAACAACAGAGAGAAAAAACAATACTCCGAAAGGAGTAACAAATAACATACCCAAAAATGCTGTTGGAAAATGCAGAGGAGAAATTCCCGAAGGAAGAAGGTCCCCACAGCTCGCCAGCTAAGCCAGCCGAGCCACAGCCGCTGTTCTTCAATTCTCCCCGGCCCTAGAAAAATACTAGAACCCGCAGCAAAAACCAAAAACTGCCCGCGCAACAGCCCCAACAACAACAACAACAGACAGGGTGGGGACCTCTACTGGTCTGGAGAAGCTAAAAGAAAGTAAATTAGCAGGTAAGAACCTAATTTCTCCTTCTTTAGCACTCTCCAGACCAGTAGAGGTTAACTTTACGATTGGGACGTACCAAAGCAGTCCCTCTCACGGGCGGGACCCCCGAAGGGCCGATACCAGAACACGCTCACCGAACACCGCGTCCCGACGCGCCTGAACATCTACCCGATAATGCCGAACAAATGAATGCAAGGAGGACCAAACCGCAGCCTTACAAATATCCACCGGAGGCACGAGCGACGACTCAGCCCAAGAAGCCGCCTGACCCCTAGTGGAATGAGCCTTGAGAAACTCCGGAACCGGCTTCTGACTCAGAAGATAAGCGGAAGCAATCATCTCCTTGATCCAACGCGCAATAGTAGCCTTAGAAGCGCCAGCCCCCCGACGAGGACCCGCCAGAAGCACAAAGAGATGATCGGAGCTCCGAAAATCCCGGGTCCGCTGCACATAAGCATGGAGGACCCGACCGACATCCAACTTGCGCAGCTGTCGTTGCTCAGAAGAACCCTCCCGACTACCCAAGACCGGGAGGACCACGGATTGATTGACATGAAAAGGAGAAACTACCTTCGGCAGAAAGGAAGGAACAGGCCGCAAAACAACCCGCTCCTTCGAAAACTCCAGGAAGGGAGCCCTACAAGAGAAAGCCTGTAGCTCAGACACCCGTCTAGCGGAAGTAATGGCCACCAAAAAGACCGACTTCAGCGTAAGGTCCTTCAACGAACAGCCATCCAACGGCTCGAAAGGAGGGCGCACTAGAACAGAGAGAACCAGATTGAGATCCCAAGAGGGAATCGAGGGCCTTTTGGGAGGCCTGATCAACTTGGCCGCCCTAAGAAAGCGAATCACATCAGGAATGGCTGACAAACGCTGACCTGTCACCAGCCCCCGAAAAGCCGACAGGGCCGCCAGATGAACCCGAAGAGAAGACCAGGCCAGGCCCCTATCCAGGCCATCCTGCAAAAACTCTAGAATGTTAGGCAGAGAAGCGCGAAAGGAGACCACTCCCCGCGCTCGGCACCATTCCTCAAAAAGACGCCAAACCCGTACATAAGCCCGAGAGGTAGAAAGCCTCCGGGACCCCAAAAGTGTAGAGATCACCTTGTCGGAATATCCCTTCTTACTCAGGCGGCCCCTTTCAAGAGCCAAGCCGTAAGACAAAAGGGAGACGGGTCGAACATGGGAATGGGACCCTGCGTCAGAAGATCGCACTCGAGAGGCAGAGGAAGAGGATCCGCCACCAGATGCCTCACCAGATCCGCATACCACGGACGACGAGGCCAATCCGGAGCCACCAAGACCACCAGCCCCGGATGGCGAACAATGCGAAGCAGTACTCTGCCTACTAATGGCCAAGGAGGGAACACATACAACAGCCCCTCCGTTGGCCACGGTTGGACCAGAGCATCCAGACCCTCGGCCAGACCGTCCCTGCGACGACTGAAGAAGCGGGGTACTTTGGCGTTGCCACTTGTAGCCATCAGATCCATCAGGGGCTGCCCCCAAGCACGCACTAGCAACTGAAACGCCTCGGCGCCGAGACACCACTCTCCCGGATCCAAGAAGTGACGACTGAGGAAGTCCGCCTGAACGTTTTCTACCCCGGCAATGTGAGAGGCCGAGAGGTCCAGAAGATGCGACTCCGCCCAAACCATGAGCCGAGCCGCCTCCTGCGCCACCAGAGTGCTCTTGGTGCCCCCCTGCCGATTGACATAAGCCACCGCCGTGGCATTGTCCGACAGGACTCTGACCGACTTGCCCAACAAAAGGGAGTGGAAAGCCAACAGCGCTAGCCGGACCGCCCTGGTCTCCAACACGTTGATCGACCAGGAGGCCTCCTCCGTGGACCAGGTTCCCTGAGCTGAGTGACCCAGACACTGGGCCCCCCAACCCAGGAGACTCGCATCCGTAAGGAGCACCGTCCACTGCGGAAGATCCAGACCCACCCCCTGAACTAGGTGAGGGGTCCGGAGCCACCAATGCAGACTGCAGCGCGCCAAGCCTCGCAGGGGAACCGGAACATCCATCCCGTGCCTCTGGGGAGACCACCTCCGGAGCAGAGCATACTGGAGAGGACGCATGTGGGCCCGCGCCCACCTCACCACGTCCAGGGACGCCGCCATCGACCCCAGGACCTGGAGGAAATCTCGCGCCCGAGGACACCGGGACGCCAAAAGCAGGCGAATCTGAGACTGCAATTTGCTCACCCGGGCCTCTGGGAGGAAGACCTTCCCCAAGGAGGTGTCGAACAGCACCCCGAGGTACTCCAGACGCTGAGCCGGAACCAACCGACTCTTGGAAAGGTTGACCACCCAGCCCAGCGACCGGAGAAACTCCACCACCCGAGCCGTAACCCGGGAGCTTTCCTGCAACGACTTGGCCCGAATTAACCAGTCGTCCAGGTAGGGGTGTACCAGGATGCCCTCCGACCGCAAGGCTGCCGCGACGACCACCATCACCTTGGTGAACGTCCGGGGAGCCGTGGCCAGCCCAAAGGGAAGCGCACAGAACTGATAGTGCCGACCCAAGATCGCAAAGCGCAGGAAACGCTGATGAGAGGTCCGAATAGGAACATGCAAGTAGGCCTCCGTCAGATCGAGAGAAGTGAGAAACTCCCCCGGCTGCACCGCCAGAATGACCGACCGCAGCGTTTCCATACGGAAAGAGGGAACCTTGAGAGCCCTGTTGACCCCTTTCAAATCGAGGATGGGCCGAAAAGTCCCCTCCTTCTTGGGCACCACAAAGTAAATGGAGTACCTGCCCGTGCCCCACTCCGGGGGGGGCACTGGAACTACTGCCCTGAGATCTAGCAAGCGCTGAAGGGTCTGGCGAAACGCCAGCGTCTTCCCAGGAGTCTGACACGGAGAAGCGAGGAAAAAATCCGGCAGAGAGCGGGCGAACTCCAGGGCATAACCGTCCCGCACCACCTCCAGGACCCACTGATCGGACGTGATCTCGGCCCATTTGGGAAAAAAGTCGCGCAGCCGGGCCCCCACCGGAACCAAGGGGGGCGCCGGCAAGGCGTCATTGTGCAGGACGGAAAGCGGGGGAACCGGCGGAGGGATTCCCTGCCCCCCGACGGGCCCCCCGAAAGGGCTGCATGCGCTGGAAGAACCGACCCCGGGAAAACCCCGGAGACTGGAAAGAAGCAGCCCCACGCCCAGGGCGATACTTGCGAAATTCCCGCAAACGCCCCCGGGCCGCACCACCCCGAGACGCCGGGCGGGCACGGTCCTCCGGCAAACGGGGAACTTTCGAGTCCGACAGAGTCTGAATCAACTTATCCAAGTCCTCTCCAAATAAAAACGACCCCCGAAAGGGAAATTTAGTAAGCTTAGCTTTGGACGCAGCATCCGCCGCCCAAGCGCGCAGCCACAACACACGCCTTGCGGCCACGCCAAAAGCCATGGACTTAGCCGAGATCCGCACCAAGTCATACAGAGCATCCGAGAGGAATGAGGCAGCCATCTCAATCTTCGCTACCTCCTGATCCACCAGAGACCAGTCGTCAGACTCTCGATCCAAGACCCGCTCCGCCCACCGAAACACGGCGCGAGCGACCAGTCCCCCACAAATAGCCGCCTGGACCCCAAAGGCAGAGACTTGAAAATTTTGCTTAAGGATGGTCTCCAATTTGCGCTCCTCAGAGTCCCGCAAGG
The DNA here is from genome assembly GCF_902459505.1 of Geotrypetes seraphini. Taxonomy (NCBI): domain Eukaryota; kingdom Metazoa; phylum Chordata; class Amphibia; order Gymnophiona; family Dermophiidae; genus Geotrypetes; species Geotrypetes seraphini. Next base: position 29,801,322 of record NC_047099.1, read on the forward strand.
CAGAACCGCCCTCAACAGGCACGGTATGCCGCTTGGAAATAGCCGAGACCACCGCATCCACGACTGGCGAAGCTAACGTAGCCCGATCCCCTTCAGGAATGGGATACAGGCGAGCCATGCTGCGCGCCAGCCGAAACGGCGTCTCCGGCGTTTTCCACTGCTCAAGAATAATATCCCGAATATCCTGATGCATAGGAAAAGAGCGGGAAACGGAACGGATCCCTCGTAACAGAGGGTCCCCCACACGCGGAGTCTCCGGCGGCGCGTCCTCAAAACGCAAAGCCGAAGAAACCTGTTGAATAAGGTCAGGCAGCTCATCTCTCTGAAAAAGGCGCACCACGGACGCCTCGTCACTGGAGAACGGGAAACCCGACAACCCGCCGCCAGCTTCCGTCCCCTCCAGAGGGTCCTGGAATTCCTCAGAAGGGTCCAGGTCCTCCTCCAGACCGACACGTTCCTCCGACCACAAATCCTCGTCCCACGACACCCGCGGACGCTTGGACAAGAGAGGCGGCGGAGGGGACGTCACGTCAGACGAGAGAGGCAAAGCCGCAGGGAGCGCGGAGGAAACCCCACCCCCCGAGACCCCCTGGGCGCAACCGGGACCCCCAGCCGCCTGAAAATAGGCTTTGCATAATGAAAAGAAAAAATCAGGGGAAAAACCCCCCGAGGGTCCCAAGGGACTCCCTGCCACAGCAGGGGACCCAGCAGAAACCTGCCCCTGCTTAGCCAAAACAGGGGGAAGGTCACCTGAGGTGGAAGACAAAATGGAGGGGCCAGACAGAGAAGATGGCGTCTTTCCCGCCAAAACAGCTCCCTCCATAGCCTGCAGCGGCTGAGAGACCTGAATAGTCTCAGCCGCTAAAACAGGCAAGCCGGCATCAGCTGTCAAAATATCAGCTGAGAGGGAATCCTCTAAAACCCGACCGTCGGCGGCTCGGGGAATCCCTCCGTGGGCGGACGGAGAAGACCGGGCTTCTCCACCGTTCCCTGCCGACTCGCGAGGCACCATCGGCGGGGAGCTCTGGGCGCCTGCAGCCGCTGCCGACGGAGCTCCTCCACCGCACCGGCCTGAACACCGCTTGCACAGGCCGGCCGCGAGTGCCTCGCGTCTGGAGCACAATGAGCACTTTTTCCCTTTAGAAGTGCTCATTGCTCCATACGCGACCTAGCTGTAAAAAAGTGCCGGTTAGTTGAAAAAATACAGTAAAATACAGTTTTCTTAAAGGGATACAACCCTCCAGACCAGCACTACCTCAGGATTTTTTTTTTTTTTTTTTTTTTTTTTTACAGAACAGACTCCACAGGCTCTCAAAGCAATATGCCTTGCTTGATTTAGGGGGCAAGGCTTACTGCTGAGGCTCCTCTAAAAAAATATGGGGAGGTGGAGGAAGTGGGGGGAGGGACCCCGCTCGTGACCCGCCGGGTTTGACACCCCCGAGGTCGGACGAACCCCCAAACAGAGTCCGTCCAAGCTCCGTCCGGCTAAAAACAGGGACAATAAACCTCTAAACAAATTCCAACAGCCCTACCAAGGGAGATGGGTACAGATCACTCAACACCTGCTGGAGACTGAAAGAAGACTGAGGGAAATAGAGAGGAGGGGCTAGGATATACTGTCCCAAAGTTTTGTTTTCAGTCTCCACCTGCTGGTCATGATTAGATATATACCCAATCGTAAAGTTAACCTCTACTGGTCTGGAGAGTGCTAAAGAAAAGGTTTTTTTTTTTTTTTTTTTTTAATACGGTATGAGAAAGAAAAGAATAATGAAACGCGATCACAGCGACTAATAAAATAACAAAAGACGCGGTGAGAGAAGGCAACGAAGGCTGTAGAGCTAAAGAAGAGAACTTCTCGGCTCCGTGGAAAACGTTGAACTGAGGTTCCTCACAGGAGACGCGCGCCCTAACTCGGGCGGGAAGGCACTCGCGCATGCGCAGTGCAGCACTCGGAAGCTCTTACAAAAATCTTCAAGCAAGTCTGCTTTCGAGGCTGTCCGCTGCAGGGCTCCGTCGGTGACATCACCCACTGTTGAGAATATGCTGCCTGCTTGTCCTGGGATAACATAGGAACTCAGAAAAAGAGACCTACTCTCAATTCTTAGAACTGTCTGGAACCTGCGGGCTTTCAGATTTGCACTGCTTAATTGATATGAAATAGACGCTTTAATAAATTCTAAAGATTTAAAGGATAACAGGGGATGGCAGTCAGTTCATGGGAACTTTTTTGACAAAAAGTCAGAAGTTCACCAGGGCTTATCAAGCTTATAGCACCCTGAAGTGCATGCAAGGTTACCCACAAACATCATGTAAAGCCATCCTCTAGTTCAATAAACTTTTTTTGTGTGTATACATATAAAAAATCTAATACAGTGGTGCCTCACACAACGAACTTAATTTGTTCCAGGAGCAAGTTTGTTATGCGAAAAGTTCGTTATGTGAAACGCGTTTTCCCATAACAATACATGTTAAAAAAAATAATTAGTTCTGTAGCATAAAATATGCTAAGATGACATAAAAAAAGATAAATTTATCTTGTTAGAGCTGTTAGCATGATATAGAGGGGATATATGTGAAGGGGAGGGGAGACAGGGGTTTTGTTGATCCTTGCTGTGTATTATAATCACCCCCCACATACTCCCCAGTACCTTTTTTAATTCCTCCCATCTTTCCCAGCCAGTGGCGTACAGGCCAGAAGCGCAGAGATCAGGAGCAATTCCTCTGCACGCCTGTGTGGGCCCATGCCGATCTCCGAATGGCTGCAGTTAGTTCTTGTGAGTCCCGCGAGAGCTGGCTGCAGTTAGTTCTTGTGAGTCCCGCGAGAGCTGACTGCAGCCATTCAGAGATCAGCGCAGGCCCAGGCAGTAGCACAGAAGGCTTGCTCTTGATCTCTGTCTGCGCTTCTGGCTGGGAAATTTGCTAGACCACCAGTTCGAGTGAGCGGGTGAGATTAAAGTTGCAGCAGTGGTGGCTTTTTTAAAAAAATATGTGGCGGCGGGGGGAGGTTTAAAAATATGCGGTGGCGGGGGGAGGTTTAAAAATATGCAGCAGCGGCGGCAGGGGGGTTTAAAATATGCAGCAGCGGCGGCAGGGGGGTTTAAAATATGCAGCAGCGGCGGCAGGGGGGTTTAAAATATGCAGCAGCAGCGGCGGCAGGGGGGTTTAAAATATGTAGCGCCACTGCACAGGGAGCCAGGCGTAGAGAGGGCAGTTAAGCGATGCAGCTCGGGCGACTTCGTTGTGTGAAACGAAGTTCGTTGTGGGAAGCAAGACCTGAAGTTCGTTGTGCGCAGCGTTCGCTGTGCGAGGCGTCCGTTATGCGAGGCACCACTGTACATATAAATTCAGCAGTGAGGACCAGAGGGGGGGGGGGAGAGATCTGCTGGGGTTTGTTTGGGGGCCAGGAATTTGTCCTAAGAGGTGGAGGGAGATCCTGTTGCTTTCACAACATGTGGAGAGTTATAAAAAATATTTCCCTCATATCTACTGTAATTTGTATCTTTTCCAGTTAAACCACTTCAGTAAAGCAGTAATAACTGACTGATGAATGAATGGAACATATATCACTTTCTGCAAAGGGATTTCATTCTCTGCCTGTTAGGGCTCCTTCCAGCAGTACTACTGAATGGTCAGAGCTCCTTTCAAGGCCTCTCACTGATCAGTCACCAAGTATCCTTCTAAGAGAGCAGTGCTTTGCTCTTCTTCTCCGAGGGTTGAATGTGCTCCCTTCGTCAGCCTTCCAAGCATTGAAAGCAGCTCAGACCTTCTGCAATGCTTCTTGTAAAGCTAAAAGGATGCAAGAGCTGTAATGGCACAACAAAAAAGCTGGAGGCTGGGAAGAGAGGAAGGATGGAGTGGATGCAGGGAACATGCAAAGAGCCAGCGGCTCATTACCTTTAGCGCTATCCAGGTCAGCTAGCAAGGGAGGAGACAGAACAGCCAGTTAGTAAGAGTTGGGAACTGAACTAATGCAGTAAGTTTTAGTACAGGGCAGCGTCTGCTGAGAGATGGTTGACTTGCATCTTTCAGAGGTACAAAAGAGTTAAAAACCAAGATCAGCTTTGCCTATCTTTGTTGACCTGCAACTACCTGTTAAGCCAGTGTCTCTCAAACTGTGTGCCACGGCACAGTGGTGTGCCCTGAAGAGATTCCAGGAATGCCACGAGAGCGCATGCGCAAGACTCATCAATGTTATGAACGTCTGTGTGCATAAGGATACAACTACCCAAACAAGCATCATTCTTTGACGTGATTGGTCCTTGAAAACTTATGGCAAGTAATTTTAGTTTTTTTTTTAATGCAGTAGTTATCCTAACGAGCAACAAAATAATCAAGGCTTTGTTTCCGTTTGGATCTTATCTTTGCAACGTGGATTTGGCTCTGACAGAAATTAAATAAAAAAGAAAGAAAAAAGAATGACTGCAGATGGTGGATGATGAAATGCGTGTTTGCTTGTTGACCATCGAGCCGTATTTTGAATCAATTTGCATTCAAAAACAAGCACATCCATCACATTGATTAGCAATTCTATTCTATCTAGTTTCACCTATACAAAGCATAAAGAACTTTAAACAGCTCTCAAATTTAATTTTTTTTTGTTGGTTTTGCAATTTTATAATTTCAATTATAATGTGCCGCAAAAACCATTTGCTCCGTTTAGTGTGCCAGAGCAAAAAAAAACGTTTGAGAGACACTGTGATAAGCCAATATAGAAACATGATGGCTGATAAAGGCCAAATAGCCCATCTGCAGTAACCATTATCTCTTTCTCTAAGAGGTCCTATGTGTCTATCCCACGCCTTCTTGAATTCGGTCACTGTCTCTGTCTCCCCCACTTCCGGGAGACTATTCCACTCATCTACCACCCTTTCTGTAAAAAAGTATTTCCTTAGATTGCTCCTGAGACAAAATATTGTAATGAATAGATACCATTTTCCATTATAAGTACAATGCAAGTGAAGGGATGGGAGGGGGGAGGGGGGGATTCTGAATTTTATTAAATGATTAGATAAGTTAAAAAAAGTATTTCATAGGATATATTTGATTGCATATGTTATGGTAGGGATGGGAAGGAAGGGATTACATTTTATGTATTATTTTTAAATATTGTGCTAAACAATCCAAACAAAACTGAGAGATAATCAAAAACAAGAAAGAATTCAAAAATAACACATATATTAAAAATAAAGAATCCCTTATGAAAAAAGCAACTTGTAAAAACAATCTCAAAGAATAGGTGTAATGCACAAAAATAATCTTTTTTTTTTAAATTTTTATTTATAAGTTTTCCATTCTTACATTATTTGAATAATATAATATACAATTAATTATTACATATCTTGAATATTATCATTAATAATACATCATGTTGAAAATATAATATGATAACACTTATACAATAATATATATAATATAAATCCCATTCCCTTCTTATATAATATATTTCATTAATTATTCAAAACCCACCCCATTCATGTATAATTATTTATCCTTGTGCTAAGAACTTAATCATTAGAATAATTTGTCAATGGTTGCCAAATTTTATTAAAATTAAGAAGATTTCCCTGTTGTAAAGCTATTATTTTTTCCATTTTATAAATATGACAAACAGAATTCCACCAGAATGTGTAATTTAATTTGGTGTAATCTTTCCAATTTTGAGTAATTTGTTGCATAGCGACTCCTGTTAATATCATTAATAGCTTATTATTATTTGCTGAAATCGGACTCATAGTTCTCATTGCAGTGCCAAATAATATGGTGTCATATGAGAGTCCTACATGATTTTCTAGTAATTTATTAATTTGGGGCCAAATTGAATTCCAAAATGCGTTTACACAGGGACAGAAAAAGATTAAATGATCTAACGTCCCTATTTCCAATTTACAATGCCAGCATCTATTAGATCTAGTACTATCTATTTTTTGCAGGCGCGTTGGGGTCCAGAACACTCTATGTAATAAGAACAACCATGTTTGATTCATAGATGCTGATCTTGTAGATCTTAATCTCCAGGACCAAAATCTTGGCCATTGAGATTCAGAAATTTTCTGACCAATCTCAATACTCCAAATATCTCTAAGACCTGTTTTCTTTTTTTTATTTAAAAATCCGTATATCAATTTGTACCATTTTGCGGCTTGGTGACCCAAAAAATCCGTCTGGAAACATAGAACCTGTAGGCTATATTTATTATTTAGATTATTCCATTCAGGGAACCCTACCTGAATGGCCTGCTTCAATTGCATCCATTTAAAATATTGTGTTTTATTTAAACCAAATTTGTTTTGCAATTGTGAAAAACTAAGCAGTGAACCTTCTGATATGACATCATTCAATGTTCTTATTCCTGCATTTATCCATTGTTTCCAGACGATTTTATATCCGCCAATTCTGATCCTGGAGTTTATCCATATTGATTGATTTAGAGATTTAGCAATAGGTTCTGGTGATAGATTACTGATATATCTCAATGTTTTCCAAGTGTCAAATAAAATTCTGTGGTCTTTATATCTTTTAGGCATTGTTATAGTTATTAATTGTTCTGGATATAAAGGGAACAGGAGCCGCCATTCTAAATATAGCCAATCTGGTACATTTTCTAAAAGGTCTGGGAGGATCCAATACATACCCTGTCTTAAAATATAGGCTTGATGATACCTATAAAAATTTGGAAAATTTACCCCCCCTTCCATAATTGGTCTTTGTAATGATACTAAAGCGATTCTTGGTCTTTTCCCACACCAAACAAATTTTGTAAGAATATTATTAAGTTTTTTATAAAATGACCCCTGAAAAAATATTGGAATCATACTCATTTGATAACAAACCACAGGCAATATCATCATTTTAATTGTTTGAATTCTTCCCCACCAAGAAAGATGTAATGGATTCCATTGCTCACACATTTCTGTTATTTTTTTTAATAAAAGTTTTTCATTCTCTTTGACTGTGTCTTCTATTGTATTTTTGATCATAATTCCTAAGTATTTTATACCATCCTCTTTCCAAATAAATGAATATGGTTCAAATAATCCTTTGGTACAATGAACATTTATTGGGAGAATTTCAGATTTATTCCAATTAATTTTATATCCAGAAAAAGTACCATATTTTTCTATTAAATTTAGTATACTTGGAATAGTAGTTTCCGGTTTTCTTAAATATAATAATATATCATCTGCATATGCAGATAATTTAAATTCAAAACTGGTAAATGATATTCCCTCTATCTCCTTAGTTTTGTTTATTGCAATTAATAAAGGTTCTAGGACAATATCAAAAAGTAAAGGAGACAGAGGGCATCCTTGTCTAACTCCCCTATGCAAGTTAAATCTATTTGATAAATTATTATTAATATATAATCTTGCTCCAGGAGAGCTATACAATGTCTGAATCATTTTAATAAAACCGGATCCTATACCAAACCATTGTAAAGCTTGGTATATAAAATTCCATTCCACTCTGTCAAAAGCTTTTTCTGCATCTAAAGATATTAAAAAAGCTGGATCATTTATATTTTTTGCTAAATTTAATGAGTGGAATGCTAATCTAGTATTATTTGATGAGTGTCTTTTAGCAATAAATCCTGTTTGATGTACATCAATAATGAAAGGGAGAGCTTTTGCCAATCTTAATGCTAATACTTTAGCCATTAATTTATTATCCACATTCAATAATGAAATAGGCCTGTAATTTGATACCAGAGTAGGATCTTTGTTTGGTTTTGGTAAGACTATAATTATCGATTCTGCCATAGTACCAGAAATTTTTTCATTCTTTAATTGATATTGATATAGATTTAACAGATGTGGTAATATAATGTTTTGGAAAAATTTATAAAATTCAACAGTATACCCATCTCCACCTGGAGCGGATCCAACTCTAAGAGACTTCAATGCTGTTTCTAATTCTTTTAAAGATATAGGTTCTTCTAAACTTCCTTTTATATGATCTGGAATATTTGGTCCAATATATGAATTTAAGAAAGTTAATCCATCTTGTTCTTTATTTTTATAAGAATTGGAAGTATATAATTCTTTATAAAAATCAAGAAATTGTGTTATAATATCTTTTGTGTTGGTATGTGTATTATCTTGTGTATCTTTAATTGCAATAATCTTAGATTTTCTTTTCTTTGCTTTTAGAAAGTTTGCTAATAATTTCCCCGCTTTATTTGAATTTCCATAATATTGTACTTGTTTGTTGAAAATGTCTTTCCTCACAATTTGAGAAGAAATTTCATTGTATTTAACTTTTAATTTTAATAATTCTTGTAATGTATTATTTTCCCATTTCTCAATTAATTTATTTTCTAATAATTTAATTTGCTTTCCCATCTCAAGAAATTGTTTTTTTTTTTTGTTTGTTAATAAATGTTGAATATGAAATAATATTTCCTCTCATAGTTGCTTTAAAAGCATCCCATAAGATTTCAGCATTAATATCATCTGTTTCATTAAATTGAAAGAATTCTTGCATTTTTATTTTGAAATCTTCAAGAAATTTTGAATCCGCTAATAAATCATTATTAAATCTCCAAATTAAATCTAAGTTTTCAGCATCATAATTTTGAAGACTAATCCACACACCAGCATGATCTGAAATTATAATGGGATCAATTACTGCTTTTAAGATGCGCTGCGCTATATTATTAGAAACAAATATATAATCAATTCGTGAAAAAGATTTATGGACCTGAGAACAAAAAGAAAATTCCTGATCATTAAAATGAAGAATTCGCCATATATCTACTAAATCGCAAGATAGAATCAAATTATCTAAGCCTAATGATTTTATAACTTTACTTGGTTTTTTATCCAATATCGGATCCATTACAGCATTGAAATCCCCTGCTACTATTAAATTAGATGTAGCCAGTGGTAAAAGCAACTGTTGAATTTGTTTAAAAAACTCCATTTGATTCGTATTAGGAGCATATAAATTGAATAAATTCAGGGTAGTATTTCCCAGAACCATTTCGACATGTACCCATCTTCCTAAGGGATCATAATTAATTAATTTAAAATCTGCATTACATTTTTTATTTATTAAAACAGCCACTCCAGCCTTTTTCTTTGTAGCCGGTGCAAATAAACATTTAGAAATAAAACCTCCAGATAATTTTTTTGATTCAATTTCCGATAGATGAGTTTCTTGAATAAAGTAAATGTCCGCATTTTGATTTTTAAGGAACGATAACAATTTCTTCTTCTTAATAGGATGATTTAAACCATTGACATTCAGTGAATACATTTTTAGATCCATCTAATTAATAATTATATTTATCCAATATTTATCCACTATTCTATGATTATTTACATGATTAGTTCCTAGCACATTCATTAAAACTTTAACCCCTATCCTACCCATTATTTTCCCTCCCCTCCCACCCTTTATCTTATTCTGATTTGGAACACGCATTGGTCATGCAAAACCTACAACTCCATCTCCAGGCAACTAATAATTCATTATATTATTTAAAAACATATTTTTGAATTCAATACATTCTTTATATTTCTACCCTTATATTCTTAAAAATTATATTCATTTATTCTATAAAATTTTATAAATTTACTGAAATTTATATATATTTGAATCATACATTATATTCATTATGCATACATGTAGTATAATATTCTTAATATATAAACATATTTCAAATGTAGCTCTTATTCTCTATATATATATCTATATATCTTCATATAAATTAAGTATATTCATTTTTAATATAAATATATAATAATAATCTTAATAATAATGCATTTCAATCATTTTCATAAATCATCTTCATAATAAATTAATTTGAATGAATAATTGATTAAAATATACATTTTATGTCAATACATAAGTTTTATAATAAATTCATATTTTATTAAATATCTATTATTCATTTACTTATTTTCTTATTTATCATAATAAATTATTATGACTGAATAATTAAATAAAATAAAATATTTATTAGACATCTATTTTGTTAATTATTTCTGTAAATAATCAATTACTTTTCTTATATATATTTCATAAAATTATAATTTCCTTATACAGAGTTAAAATATTGATTTTATAATAAATTAATATATTTCATTATTAAATCTTATTCTCAATATAACAATTACAAATTTTTCCTAATATTTAATGATAATTTCTTTGTAACTCATTTATTATTACTTAATCTTAATAATTTAATATGCTATATAATTGAATGTATTATCTAATTTGATTAAAGCTTGTATTTTATATATAATTTTTATTTATATTTTGATAATAAAATTTTTATATATTTTTTTTTTTTTTTTTTTTTTTTAATATAATAATAATTAGTGATATTAATAATTGTGAATGCTGATTTTTAAATAATATTATATTATTGCATCCACTATTACAATATATACTATTTCCAGTTAATAACATTTCTTATGTCTTAAATTTTTTTTTTTTTTTATAATAATCTTCTTTATTTTCATTTTTTTTTTCCCCATCTTCATTCTTCTTTCTTCTTTCTTCAGCTGAATTGTTCTGTTTTTTATATAAATTTAGGATCTTTTTGTGTAAGAAATTCTTTCAGCTTTGCCGGGTCTTGAAAATATATGGATTTATTTCCACTGGATATTCTCATAGTGGATGGATAATATAAACCATATATGTATCCTTTTTCCTTCAGCTGCTGTCTGTATGTGAGGAATTGTTTTCTTATGTTAGCAGTATATTTAGCAAAATCCGGTACTAAAACTAGTTTTGATCCTTTATAATTCAAGTTTTTATTTGCTTTTGCCATTTTTAATATTTCTTGAGCTTGTTGATAGCGTAGCACCTTGAATATCAAAGGTCTTGGAGCAGCCTGGTTTACAGGCTTTCTTGTGGGGATTCTGTGGGCTCTTTCAATTTCTAACGGCCATTTTGAATTGAGCTGAAGCAGTTTAGGTAACAGATTTTCCAGGAATTGTACTGGATCTTCTCCTTCAATATTTTCAACCAGCCCCAAAATTCTGATGTTCTTCCTTTTTCCTCGGTTTTCCATGTCCACCATTTGATTTTTTAAAGCTGTTATTTCTTTTTTATCATTGTCATATTCCTTTGTGAAAGATTCAAACCTCTCCACTTTTTCTTCCAGCACTGTCATTCTCAGTCTCTCAGTTTGGATTTCTAGTTTCATGTTAAGCAGCTCTTCTTTTACCTCAGATATTTTATTGGAGTTTTCAGTCAGCATCAGTTTTATTTTATACAGTTCAGTCATTATATCAGCCTTTTCAGTGAGTTCTTCAGTCTCCATCGGGAACGGCACACTCGATGGTGACAGGGGAGTGACTTTTGTTCTTTTTGCTGAGATACCTGATGTCGAAGGTTTTTCAGCTTTCCCCTGCTTCATATTCGCCATTTCCGACGTTGTTTTAAGTATTTTTAATCGCGATTTGAAAAAGTAGAAATATTATTTTTGTTCCGTTTGTTGCCTGGATACGGGAGCGCTGCAGTTAGGCTACCATATCGTGCGCGCTCCAAGCCACGCCCCCTCACAAAAATAATCTAATTTATAAATACCTTATATACTTTATTAGCTTAATTGATTTCATTCTTATCATCAAAATACATCAAACCACTCAAGACACATACATGTACACAGCTAAAAAACATATATGAGTACAAATACAAAGACAGCACATGGGATGTGCACTATTCATAGAGTAAATAAACAAACAGTAGATGACGTTACTAGAAAGTCCGATGAACCCAACATAGCAGATGGGCATCCCGACCATCTTAGAATGAGGCAAAACCAAGTCAGATCCAAATTCAAAGCAAAGTCAGGTGCTAAAGTGGTGATGTGCAGTTGTAGCTCCAATAATATGCAATTGTTTATTTTGTTTAGTTAATATGTGTTTTGTTTGTTTTTTATGTTGGTGTTGTGTATATTCCATTTCCAGCTTAGTTCCTCCTCTTGACAAAGATATTATTGAAACACGGCCTGTGTCGAGGAAGGGCAAGAGACTGGTTGCCGTTTAGGCCCTTACCCTGCATTTGGATTACTGTGGAACGTCTTCCAAGTTTGTTTTTTGTACTATATTGAGATATTTGTCACGTCATTGGATTTACAATTGCATATTATTTGTTGATTTTTGTTGTGGAAGTCTCTTTGTAAGCAATTTTGGCTTTAAGTGGTATATAAGTACTGTAAATAAAATCCAGAGAAGAGTGACTAAGATGGTTAAGGGGTTGGAGGAGCTGCCGTACAGTGAGAGATTAGAGAAACTGGGCCTCTTCTCCCTTGAACGGAGGAGATCGAGAGGGGACATGATCGAAACATTCAAGGTACTGAAGGGAATAGACTTAGTAGATAAGGACAGGTTGTTCACCCTCTCCAAGGTAGGGAGAACGAGAGGGCACTCTCTAAAGTTGAAAGGGGATAGATTGGAATCTAAGGAACCGTACGAACATAAGGAAGTTCTTCACCCAGAGAGTGGTAGAAAACTGGCATGCTCTTCCGGAGTCTGTTATAGGGGAAAACGCCCTCCAGGGATTCAAGACAAAGTTAGACAAGTTCCTGCTGAACAAAGACGTACGCTAATAGGGCTAGTCTCAGTTAGGGCGCTGGTCTTTGACCAAAAGGCCGCCGCGTGAGCAGACTGCTGGGCACGATGGACCACTAGCCTGACCCAGCAGCGGCAATTCTTATGTTCTTATGGTGCCCGGTCCTGCTTGAATTTCAGCAGAGTCTTATGAACCAGAGGAATGCGAGGATAAGCAATCCAGAAGAAAGGCATCCAATGCTAGTCTGTGGTGTGACTTGAGTCTGGAACCGTACCGAGAGTCTTTGTTGTTGAGATAAGTGGCGAAAAAGATCCACTGAGGAAATGCCCCACTCTCAGAAGCTTTGGGCAGCTGCAGCACCCTGTTCAGCCTGTCCATTAACTGTGGCATGTGGCTCTGAGCACCATTCCATGACTGGAAGCCCACTGCTACAGCCAGACTAAGTGTCGATGCCGACAGTCAGTATATTTCTACTGTTGTTCACCTTCAGAGGGATCAGAGCTGCCCATTCAATCTTTGATTTGCAGTCCCTTTGCCTATTAATTTATACTTCAGTCATCACTCATGTGAACTACTGTAATTCTCTTTTTCATGGTCTTCATTATCAAATGTTTACAGCTAGTCCAAAATCCACTGGTTAAACTTATTCACAGCGCTTCAAAATATGGCAGTCTGATTCCCCTTCTAAAGTCTGAACATCGGCTCCCAGTTCATTATGGTATTTCTTTTAAAGAATTGATGCCAACAGACTCTACACTATGTTCCCTCATGTGCTCCACATTCCTATTAATTTACAGATTCAATCACACAAAGCTAGATCTACCAGTTTTTCTGTAATTGTTCCTACTCTCTGGACTTTAGAACCCCTTAACCTTAGCCTGGCTGAAAACACTAACAAATTTAAAGGGGATCAGAAAAAAAATAAAAATGGTCCTGCGCTACTCACTCTGAAAAGGCAGGAAGGCAAAAAAAAAAAAAAAAATCTCAGAGGAAGAACTGCATGATAGACATAAGACAGACATGTCCTCATTGCTCTATGGAAGAAGTGAAACTGTGGGTTTTGTGCAAAGACATGCACATGGGCAGGGCTGGATTTGCCAGAGGCAGAAGTTGTAGAATGCCCGGCAACGTTCATACCAGGGCTCGGTGGATGAAGTCACCCAAATGCGAGTACATTATGTCCTGCTTGAGCCTGATCCAAAACTGCAGCTCTCCTTGAGGCACATGGGGATATAACTAAGTCAAGAAATAGACATGAAGTTTGTTCCCCAGGTGATGAGGATTCATCATGCAGTTCTGATGATAATCAGCACTGCAGCACCCCTACTTTATTCAGATTTCTAACAAAAGTGGTGGCTTCACCAACTCAGATACCTCATCGGGAATGAAAAATTAGAGATGTCATTGGCTCCTTCATGTTGGCCAAAGCCAGCACTGCACCTCACCTGCTTGTATTTGCGGTAACATCTCTGGATGACGGCAGCTGCCACTTCCTGCTGCTCTTTCAATCTGCGACCCTGGAAAGAGGAGAGAAATAAAAGATGACGGCTACTATTGCTAGAGTAGGCGATGATCTCTTTCTGTCCATAAACGTTTTTTGTCTGCTACCAAGATCTTCTATTGCAGCTATATAAGCTATATTTTTATATACAGTCAAACCTCGGTTTGCGAGTAACCCGGTTTGCGAGTATTTTGCAAGACGAGCAAAACATTCTCACAAAACGTGTCTTGCAAACCGAGTGTTGACTCGATTTACGAGCACCCCCCCGATAACCGGCATCGCTCCCCCCGCTCGCAAAGGGCCCCCTCCCGCTCGAATCGGCACCCCCCCCGCGAGAACAGGAACCCCCCCGCCTGCCCAACTTTAACTCACCCCCCCTTTGGCACCGGCACGCAGCCCACAAGTGCCGGTGCCGCTTGAAGATCTTCTTCCTTGTCTCTGCCGGCTTTGAGCATGCATCTGCGCATGCTCAAGCCCTTCTAATTCTCCCTCTCGCCGAGAATCTGTTCTCACGGGGGGTGCCAGATCACGCGGGGGGGGGGGGGACTTTGCGAGCAGGGGGGGGGAGCAGCGCCTTGGCCTCGGGGGTGGGGGGGGTGGGAACGTATCAAAGCGAGTTTCCATTATTTCCTATGGGGAAACTCGCTTTGATAAACGAGCATTTTGGATTACGAGCATGCTCCTGGAACGGATTATGCTCGTAATCCAAGGTACCACTGTAATCTCTCTCCACAGATGTACATTTCTAGATCTCATACCTTGTACCTGCGGAAGGCTGTTTGTATGATCTTAGCAGCCTCATACAGCTCCCGCTGCTCATGGTCTGATAGCGTCAGCAGTGCAAACTCGCTCTCCATTTTGCCATTAGCAGAGGCATTTAGGAAATCAGACCAATTGGCAGTGGATGGAGGATCAAACTTGTCGAAGGCGATGTCTCCCAGAGGAGACTGTAATGGACTGAGACAGGCATGGGCTGTGGACGGTGTCAATGGCTCTGTGCATACAGACCTAAAAAGGAGAGTGAGAATGAGACTGGGAAAGAAGTAGGGAAAAAGCATGAAATATCTGTGACCAGAGAAGACAGTGAAGAGGGAGAAAAAAAAAAAGAGAGACGGGTAGTGTAGAAACATGAGACCATGGAAGAAGAAGAAAGGGAGGAAGACAGCATCCCATGAGGAGACGAGACAAGGAAGGAAGAAAGCATTAGACCATCGGAGGTGGTAGGAAGGAAGGATCATGTTTAAAATAATGTTTCTTATTTTTAAGACATTAGCATCTAATGAACCACAATTCATTTCCAAATTATTAATTCCTTATAAGCCAAAACGCTCACTGCGATCATCGGAACAAAATCTCCTTTCAGTACCCTCATTAAAGATTATTGGGACTAGAAGACTAGATATTTCTACAGTTATGGGCCCTCAATGGTGGAATACTTTACCACAGTATATTCGATCTGAACTAGATATTGTTAAATTTAAAACACTTTTAAAGACTTATTTATTTAAAGATGCCTACGATTTTTAAAATATAGTTTTTTGTTGTTTTTTTTTCCTTTTCTTTTCTTAATTATTTTGAAATTTTTCTCCTACATGGTGCTCTGGTTTTATAATACCCTTCCCATTGTTTTTTCCTTTTTTTAACTATACCCAAATATTGTAACTTTTATCCCCATTCCTCAAACTCATGTATGTATTGTTTTAATTTTGAAATTTGAATTATTTTGTAAGTTTCTTCTATATAAATTGTAATATGTACATCGCCTAGAATTTATAATAGGCGATTCATCAAAAAACTGAATAAACTTGAAACTTGAAAAGAACATACACAGCACAGTTACTTACCTGTAACAGGTGTTATCCAATGGCAAGAGGTAGGAGGGTTGTGAGAATATCTGCCTGCTGTCATTGGATAACACCTGTTACGGGTAAGCAACAGTGCTTTACCCCAGGACAAGCAGGAAGCATATTCTCACATGTGGGACTCCCTTGCTGCCATGTTTAATTCTATCATGATCCTGGCAAAAATGAAAGGGCTGGAGGGAAGTTGGCATCTAAATGGAAAAATACATTTCTTAAAACTGATTGTCCAAAGTGACTGTCTCATCTGGAATGACCATCTAAACAATAGTGAGATATGACTGTATGAACTGATGACCATGTGGCTATTTTACAGATGTCTTCAATGGGGAAAGAATGGAGGTGAGCTACTGAAGCGGCTATTGCTCGTACTTTGTGTGCAGTGACATGGCCTTCCAGTGTCAGCCCAGCCTGAGCATAGCAAAAGGAGATACAGTCTGCCTGCCATGTGGAGATGGCTCTTTTGGTGACAGGAGCCCCCAAGTCTATTAGGATCGCATGAGAGGAAGTGTTGAGTAAAATTTCTGAGAGGCTTGGTTCGATCCAAGTAATAAGCAAGAGCATGTTTACAGTCTAATGTGTGGAGCGTAGCTTCATCAGGGTGAGAATGTGGTCTTGGAAAGAAGACAAAAAACAAAAGGAATTGACCCCGAAATATCCACAAAGAAGAAAATCCAGAGAAAACAAAAAAAAATTCTGTGGAGTGACGATATTCCTAAATGGACTTTATTTGAAGGTGTCAAAGTTCCAAAGGTACACTGAAATCATCCACATAAAAATAAATTCATCCACATAAAAGCCTTAAAGGACCTAGTCCATTAGGGATATAGGACCCAACACGGTCCACGTTTCGACAAAAAGTCTTCCTATTAAGGTGATTACCCCCCGCAATGGCAGCGCGAACACTAACCAATAAAGAGGGGGGGGGGGTTGCCACCCCAAAACCCCCAGTCGGAGCTCTTTAAAAATTATTTTTTCCCCCGCGCGCTTCTGTCTTCCGCCGAATTGTCGGCACTGGATTGTCGGCGCGCTAGCGTCTGACGCGCGATTATCCTGTCACCAAAAAAACGGAACTCATTCTTAACCCGGGGACTGCCTGTACTGGTAGAAAGGAGCTTAGGGATTCATTTGATCCTTTCAGGCAATAAAAGCCATACCAGGCTGATATATCTCTATCCTGCTCTTAAAATCCTTCACTGTCAGAGATTCCAGCACCTCCCTGGAGAGACTGTTCCAGTGCTGGATTTCCTTTGTAGTTAAAATATTCAACCTGGACCAACCCAATGGCTAAGTATACTGCATGCTGCCATGTAGAAGACCGACGTGTGTTTCCCAAGTCAGAATTCCAATGGATCTATTTCTGTACATTTATTGTCTGTTTTAAAATGATTCAAGAATTTTGGTTAATTTAAGTAGGGTGGGGGGGGGGGAGATATATTTTTGTTTTAGTTGATATGTTCAAGAATTTCAAATTGAAATTTTAATGGATATATTATTGTAGACTTGTTTATGATTTAAAATGAATAAAGAATTAAAAAAAAAAAAAAAAAAAAGAATTCCAATCCCTAGGCTCGTGATGCCAGAGAAGCAAATGTTCACAGCCCTTTGGGTGCTGGAAAAGTGGAGATTAGCCATTTCATAATGGTAACTACAGGCTGGACATGGGACACACACATAGCGGATTCTAGACAGACCTACGATCCGTGGCTCCACTGTAGAGACTTATGAATCGGGGGGAAAAAAGCTGGGCATTTGTGAACGAAGAATCTTGATACTGTTTCCCAGCAGAAGCCAGTTCAATTCAGCTTGAAGGCTAAAGGAGGCGCAAACTTCAGGCAAAAAATTCAATAATTTAACACGTCGTTCCTAATGCCTACTCTAATGTCTGAAATTCAAACCCATCACTTCTTATCCATCTTCACCAAGGAAAGGACAACAGCTGACCTTCCTCCTTTACAGATATAAATATAACTTTCATGTCACTTTATTTCACTAGGAGAGCTTAGCAGGTCTGTACAAACACTGCCTACCCTCCAGGACATGGCCCATGAGTCGGCACTAAACTCCAGGTGCATTTAAAGCACAGTTACTT
Organism: Geotrypetes seraphini; assembly: GCF_902459505.1. Lineage (NCBI taxonomy): Eukaryota > Metazoa > Chordata > Amphibia > Gymnophiona > Dermophiidae > Geotrypetes > Geotrypetes seraphini. The sequence continues at coordinate 29,819,299 of NC_047099.1, forward strand.
ACCGTAACAGATGTTATCCAGGGACAGCAGGCATATATTCTCACATGTGGGTGACATCATCTACGGAGCCCCGATGCAGAAGCATTTTCAAGCAAACTTGATTGAAGATTTAAGTTTGCTCTGCTGCTCCACGCATGCGTGCCTTCCTGCTCCACTAGGGGGCGCATCCCCTCGTGGTCTCCAGTTCACTTAACTAGCAAAGAAGCCAACCTCGGGGAGGTGGGTGGGTTATGAAAATATATGCCTGCTGTCCCTGGATAACACCTGTTACGGTAAGTAACTGTGCTTTATCCCAGGTCAAGCAGGCATGATATTCTCACATGTGGGTGACCTCCAAGCTAACTGAAAAGGGATGGAGGGAAGTTGGCAATTTAAGCAAATAGATTTCGCAATACCGATTGGCCGAACCGGCCATCGCTTCTGGACAGTGAGTCCAGACAGTAGTGGGAGGTGAAAGTATGAACCGAAGACCACGTGGCAGCCTTGCAGATTTCCTCAATAGGTGTGGACCTGAGGAACGCTACGGAGGCTGCCATCGCTCGGACCTTGTGTCCCGTTACTCGACCATGCAGTGCGAGACCAGCCTGAGCGTAGCAAAAGGAGATGCAATCGGCCAACCAGTTGGACAAGGTGCGCTTGGAGACTGGGCGACCTAACCGGTTTGGGTCGAAGGACAAAAACAATTGTGGGACTTTCCGGTGTGGCTGAGTGCGTTGGAGGTAAAAGGCCAACGCTCTCTTACAGTCAAGAGTGTGGAGCGCCACCTCTCCGGGATGAGAGTGGGGCTTGGGAAAAAACACAGGTAAGACAATGGACTGATTGAGATGAAAATCAGACACTACTTTAGGTAAGAACTTGGGGGGTTGTCTGGAGGAATGGCCCGAAAGTTGAGAGAGTATCCTGATGAGATCATTCCAAGGACCCATGCGTCCGACGTGACTTGTTCCCAGCGAGGGTAAAAGGCTTTGAGGCGACCCCCGATGGGAAGGAGGCCTGGGACTATGGCGGAGGGGCCCCCCCCCTTCCGCGACTCCCGTCAAAACAACAGGGATAGTTCGAAGCCATTATAGGCCGCGTGGAATAGATGGAGGCGCAGGTTGGAGAGGGACTCTAAAAGCAGGCCAAACGCTCCTTGGCGGGAGGCCGGTAGGTCAGTCTCAAAGGCTCTCAATAGTCCAATGAGGTGTTTGAGGTAGGATGTGAAGGTGAAAGTGTAGCTTTGCACCATAGAGGCCATCATCGCATTTTGATATAGTCTCCTGCCGAACTTGTCTAGGGTTCGGCCTTCTCGGCCTGGGGGGACCGCGGCTGAGACCCGGGATGGGTGGGCCTTTTTCAAGGAGGATTCTACTAGCAGCGACTGGTGGGAGAGCTGTGGTTGTTCGAATCCCGGGTTGGTCCGGGGCGAAAAGATCCGCCATGCGGGCTTTCCTTCGACGGAGGGCCCGGTTCTGGAAAGTAGCGCACTGGGGGCAGGAGTCGGTTGGATGAGCGGCCCCCAGGCAGAGGATGCACCGGCGATGCGGGTCTGTGATGGAAAGAAGCCGCTCGCACCGGGAGCACTTTTTAAAGCCGGTCAAAGGCCGGGACATAGAATCGAAACTGGCCGCGGCTCGAGTAGCCACGCGGCCACGGGGACCCGGAAGCCTCCGGGTCGGTGAAAAACGAAGCAGGAACAGTTGAAACAAGAAAAAACAAGAAAAAATTGCGGTGCTAGAAGGCAGTTGGGGCAGAGCCTGAAAAAACACGACTTCTAGGCTCAGCGGAAAATTTTGAACTGGAGACCACGAGGGGATGCGCCCCCTAGTGGAGCAGGAAGGCACGCATGCGTGGAGCAGCAGAGCAAACTTAAATCTTCAATCAAGTTTGCTTGAAAATGCTTCCGCATCAGGGCTCCGTAGATGACGTCACCCACATGTGAGAATATCATGCCTGCTTGTCCTGGGATAATGTAGTTCTCCCCACTATCCTTTTGTTTTACTACCCTTATTTTGTGTCTTGTTTGTCTTAATATGTTTCGTCTGTTTAATATTGTTGTTTTTAATTCTGGTTTTATCTCTGTTCTTATCCCTATTTTATTGCTGTAACACGCTTAGTGTTTTGACAAGCGTTTTATCAAATTTATAAGAAACTTGGCCTACTCTTACCGGATCAACTTGAGTTTGGCTGTCTCACTTGTCCGCTTAGTAATCTTCTTGCTCCGTGTTCCATGACCCGTAGTGTCCTGAGATGTGCGACAAGAACCTAAAGGGGGCTCATTTTGTACACTGCGGGCTTGCTCAGCAAGACGGACAAGAGCACAGGCGGCACGACAGCTGTCTCTGAGAGGAAAGAGAAGGAAATGGGGGTTAGGTGTGGAAGCATAGGAAGCTGTCTAAGAGCAGGTAAAAATGGAGAACCAAATCAAGTAACAGTAATTAGCAATATGTACACTAACAAAAAAAAATTTTCCACTATTTGTACTGATATATATTTCTCCTTGAATCTTTCTCGTTTCTCTCTTGGACCATCTTTTCATGCTTTAATTTTATTTATTTATTGGGATTTATTAACCGCCTTTATGAAAAGATTCACACAAGGTGGTTTTGTGAGCTCCGAGGGAAATAATATTGATAAAATTTGACAAATATCATTGTTGCTTCTCATCATAGTTCATGTTGTTCCTTTTGCTGTCTCTAATTCATTCTTGATTTTATAATCTGAATATTTGCTAAAGATCAATCAAACCCCCCACCCCAAAAAAAAAAAACCACCCCAGAAAAAATAAAGCAAAAAGAAAAGGTCATATGATAATGCAGGAGAGTTTGTGAACTGGACCAAGGCAAACATCCTGTCACAGCACAATCCCTGAAGCATATATGCAATTTCTTACTTGTGCTGGGAGAGGCTGGGCAGTGGGTCTATATTCTCCAGGTAGCTGGTCAGCCAGGACATTGTCTTGCTGAGGGCCAGGTTTCCATGGCGCTCTTTCAGAGGAGTCTCAGAGCAGCTGAAGTCTTCGTGCTTTATCCTGTCTGGGGTGGCTTCAATGATTTGTTCAGCCAAAGTGATCATGTCCACCTGAGACCAGAGATAAACAATCAGTGATGCAATACACATCTTTTCATGTATTCTCCAGTGAAGTCTCATTAGTACTTTGAATCTGACTCATCAGGACTTCTCCTATAATGCACAACTCCAGACACTTATTAGGGATTCTCCCAAGATAATGCCTCTAAATGGGATATACAGTGGTACCTTGGATTACGAGCATAATCCATTCCAGGAGCATGCTCTTAATCCAAAATGCTCGTTTATCAAAGCGAGTTTCCCCTTAGGAAATAATGGAAACTCGCTTTGATACGTTCACATTCTCTCCGAGAACGTGAACTCGTAGGCCTTGAGCATGCGCACATGCTCAAGGCCAGCATAGAAGAGGAGGCCAACATGCCGGTGCTACATTAAAGTAAGAAGAGGGCTCTGGGGGACTTCAGGTTGCGGTGGGGGGGGGGGGGGTGCCCGATCACGGCGGGGGTGCCCGATGGCGGTGGGGGGGGGGGGGTTCCTGATGGCAGCGTGGGGGGGGGGGTGCCGGTTCGCGGGGCGGGGGAGCGCTCGCAAATCGAGGCGCGCTCGGTTTCTGAGACACCGATTTTGCGAATGTTTTGCTCGTCTTGCAAAACACTCGCAAACCGGTGCACTCGTAAACCGAGGTACCACTGTATGAACTTTACTCTTAAACCAGGGGATTTGAATATGACCAAAGAATCTCCTTCTATGAGGCCTCTTTCCTGAACTTTTCTATCCAGCCTATTTCAGGGAATGATCCTTCAAAGCCTGTGTAGCGATGACGTGTATCAGGCTGATATACCTTAAGCACGTCCATGGTGGAGAGGTAATTCTCGTTCTCTGCACTCTTGCTGTAATTCAGTATCTCCTCATCACTTGGATCCTGCATGCCACTGCAGGAGGAAGAGTAAACTTGAGAGTCTGCCAACACAGGCTCATACTCCATGAAGAAGAGAGGCTCTCTAGGGCTGCAGTGAATGGCTCGCTGACTATCAGATGTGTCCATGCTGATGTCTTGGTTGATATGGTGATCAGGGCTACGATTGGGAGATTCCCGGAGTGCAGAGCTACTGGAATAGGCGGAGGTGACGGAAACAGGCCCCTCAGATAGCTCCGAAGGCGAGGAGATACTACTGCTTGAACTCAGGCCTGCAGAGAGAAATGAAGGAAAGGACAGGGAGAAAGAGTGGTTTGGATCCCAATCAAAATTTATCTCTGTTGTTTCTTGCTGTCCACCCCTCTTACCTGTGTCAGGGCTGCTAGCTAATGGAGAAGGAATCCTCCTGGCATCTGTTGGGCCCCTGACCAGCTCCTGCCAGTCTCTCTCGCTCAAATCAGCATCTGGAAAGAGGTTCTCACCTCTCAGCAGTTCTTCCTGAGCATGGTCCTGCCTCTGCAACTCCTCCAGGTGGATGGCCAATTTCACATGTCCCCGAGAGCGAGCCACACCCAGCGGAAGCCGTCCCAGTGAGTCAGGGATGGCGAGGGCCTGCCGATTCCATCGGTAGAGTAACACGGCAGCTTCCATGTGTCCCAGAGCACAGGCCCACATCTAGGGGTCAGAGAAGAAAGAGAGGCCCATGACTGATTTTTCTGAACACAGCCCAGCCCTTTCTCATACATTACTGGCAATTTACATCCTCCTTAGAACACCACTTTCCCCCAATGGACGCTTCTCGCTCCATTTTTCACTTCTCTTCAACATGGAAAATGCACTGGAAAACCATGCCATGGGATGGTGGTCTTCCAAACTTTTCTGCAAATATCGAAAATCATCCAATACTTAAATGCTCATAAACAGCTATGAGGGAGTTCAGATTCCACCATTTTAATCGAAATTGGTAGTAGTGGTGTTCTTCATTATTCCCTTCAAAGCTGAACGTTTATAACCTTTCAATATAGCTTATTTTTCTAGCTTATAATATGCAATTTTATTCCAACTCATTTAAATCTTTATATCAAGATAACTTATCTTATGTCATCGTTTATTCCCCGTCCCAACGCGTTTCGCTGATCTTTATCAAGGTCAGGGGAACTATGATAAGGGTTAGACTTTTCCCATTTGTTTGCCGCTGGCGATCAAAAAAACCCCCCAAAAACCTTCTCCTCTGACGCAACCGAAAACAGGAATTTGCATCAGAGGAAAAGTTTCAGCAGCCACACGCGACTTGATGAAAGCTGGCTTGGGCAGCTGGAAGACAAAAGAAAATCGCCATGAAGGTAAGGGGGAGCTGCTGAAAGACATCTAGTAATCCTTGCAGGCTTGACTGTGCAGGGAATTAATTTTGTAAAATCATGTTTTGTTATGTGACTGCCATTACTTAGACTTTAATTACTATGAATGAATAGAATGAAAATGATATAAAATTGCTTGCTTGATTTTATGCGCATGCGCTGAAGGGAAGTGGAGAGAGAGTGGACTGAGGACACTGAAGGGAAAAGGGGAAGAGAAGTGGAGAATGGGGAGAAGGTGCTGAAGGGAAATGGACAAGAGAGTGGGGAGAAGACACTGTGTGGGGGAGCTTGGTCAGCAGACTGGGAGGGGACCTGTGTGTGTCGAATCAACTTCTCCTCCGAGGGAACTTGGCCATTCCTCCGGGCCGAGATAGCCCTGCTTTTCTCAGCTGGGCTGCTCGCGGCTTTCATCTTGTGGAACATCTGTTGACGGAGGAGGGTTGCCTGAAGCCTCTAGCTGCTTTTGGAGATCGTTTGGGTGGGGACTGGGGTGATACTTTTGCCTATTGTCAAGTGAAGCATTATATTCTTTGATGTCCATATTAGTTAAATTAGTTTTATTTTGCTCTGCACCAATTGCAAGCAATTCACAAGCCCCACTTTTGGTAACTTTTCACTCTGTGAGTCACATTTGTTTCCAATTGGACACATTAGCAACAAGCAGCTTACCTGTTTTCAATATTTTCAAATATGTCATTTTATGTTCACATTTATTGCATCAACTTTAGAGTATGAAAAGCTAATCTGTTCTAATTTGGGGACCCAAAGAATACTTTTCCAACTTTACTTCATGTTATCAGAAGCCCTGACTAGGAGATAACACAGCTATGTCAGTCTCTAAGAAAGGTCTATGGGTATATAACTAGAAGTATTTTGAGATAAGATATGGATATACACATTTAAGTGCTCCATCTCTTTATGCATTATATCTACACAAGAACACATTCTCATGGGTACTTATCTCACACACCAAAGATTAAACAGGCATTTCTCCATTATTTTGGAAAGATTTGTGATTAAGTGTACACAAATAGAACAGAGCTCTGTGCAAACATTTAATAGTCAGTGTTCACAGAATACCAGGCATATTTTGCCATGAGACTATATCATGGGTAAAATGACAAAATTGATAGCATCATTGTTTCTCTACTGATAAAGATACAACCTTCAGTGTATGCTAGTACATGTTCTTCATCATCTCCCTATAAAGCTCCATCTTAACTTCAACATTGCTCCAGGGTCATATCAGAATCACAGTGACACCAAAGTCTTTGGCATCACTATGTGTCCCTAGCCACCAGGGAGATAGTCGCCAGTCTGGGAGGCTGCTTAGTGGTGGCTGTTTTTTTTTTTTAAATCACCTTTTAATTGGTTTTAAACGACAGTCAATTACTGTGTCGTTTATCACTAATTGAAACAATTAAGTTAGGCAGCAATAGGACGCCTAAAGTTTTGGCGGCCTGACGAGAATTAGTTCCTTAATGTGCAAAATGCTATATTATATTTGACTCAATATTATATAGCATCCTTAGATGTCATTGGCATTTTTAACCTTGGTGAGAACCAGAAAGTAGTAAGCAGGGCTACATGTTCGAAGAGGCAAATGGGAAAATTCAGTCTCCAGGAGCTAGCAAAATCTATTCTCTCTCCTAGGGCATCATTTTTTTAAGCCATAAGCTTCCAAATTTCAATTTCCATTATAAAACCTTAAATTTGGACTAAAGAACCTCCCTACTGTACCTTCCTATGTTAAGGGTACCCACATGCACCTTGATCGCTAACTCCTCCACAGCACTCTCTAAAATCCTATCTAGGTAACACGTAAGGTCTGATTTTGCACCAGCCAATTAGGCATCCGCATTTCTAATGACTGAATTGCCAACTACAAGGGCAGTTTTAACCCTTTTTTCTTGAGTCTACGTTCTTAGACATACCTTTCTGATGGCAAGGGAATCCTGCAACTGAAGCTCCTGTCACTCCAACCCAATACTCTTTTCAGAACAGATAGGAGCTGTTAGACTAGAGGTAGAACCACTCAGTATTTCTCTGGTGGTTTCTTCTCTATACCTCTCTGTCTGCCCCAATTCTTCTAAGTCCGCTAACATAAACTACAGAGATTGGACTCAGTCTCTTCACTCCAGGTACATATATACAACTTCTTACCAACTCGTATATAATCAGACATGTGACACGCAGAGCAGCCCATCTTTCTGCCTACAGGTATTTACATTTAAATGTTGAGTTACATTATTTAAAGATGTTTGGGCATGGAGGATACTTAACTTGATTTAAAGTCCCTGTAAGGAGGCTACCCATGAACAACAGTGTTGAAGAGAAGATGTGTCTGTGGACAGCAATCACTCACCAGTGGTGTGCAGGAGAAGTGATCAACATTAAGAGGATCCACCTCCAGCTCCAGGTCCAAGCTTTGGGCATTCACCGTCCTGAAGAATTAAGAGAGCAATGAGAGACCGCAGAAGAGAAACAAGACACCACCAGGAAGGAGGTGAGACCTCAGACAAAAGGCAGAGCATGAGGAGGAAGAAGAGAAGGACAGACTGCAAGAGCACTGACTGAGGAGAAGACATATTACACAATAATGAAGGGGAAATTGCAGGAATAGCGAAAGGAGGCTGGAGACCATAGGAGAACTGAAGGGAGGAAATAGGAAAAACTGCAGAGCATGAAGGAAGAAACACAAAGACAGCAGGATCACTGCAGGTGGAAGAATAGATGGGCAAGCACAGGCAGGTGGGGGAAGAGAAATATACTGCAGAGCAGGGAGGGAGGAAGACTAGCCACAGAAGCAGTGAGGAGAAGGGAAAAAAGAATAGCGAATGAAAGAGAAACAATTCACAAGAGAAGTGGTAGAGGGGGAGCACTGAAGCAGGGATGATAAATCACAGGAGCAGTCAGGGTGGTAGGGAAGGGATGGGGAGGACAGAAGCATTCTTGATGGGTCAACTGATTTATTTGTTACTACCTACTATAATACAATGACTACTCAAATGGTAAGGAGGAAGAAGAGGCTGAGAACAGTGAGGAAGGTGACTCCAGAAGCAGCTCAAACTAATCTTGCAGCCTTCCCAACTAAATCTCTAATCTCACATCTGCCTCTCCTCTCATTTCCCTTCAAAATATCAATGGGATGCTTTTCATGATTCCCTTATGGTTTTTGCTTTTAATTTTATGCTGTCCTTTACCCACCAGTCTCTAAAATTACTTTCCTGGCAAAACTTAAAGAACGGACAAGTCTGCATTCAACTCAATGAATGGCTAAATGAAGGCAATTGGCTAGACCTGTGTCAATCTGGTTTCAGACCCGGGTATGAACTGACAATTCTTGTGTCCTTTCTTGAAGATCTATACAGAAACGGTGTCAGGGGATCTCTCTTCATACTAGTGTTGCTGGACTTCTCAGCAGCTTCAATACTGTGGAACATATCATGCTTACAAGACCTGTATTTACATGGCTCAAATCCTATTTGTCAGACAGACAAACAATCAGTTCTGTTCAGTAACAGCACATCCTTACTTGGGGCACTGAACTGTGGGGTGCCACAGGGGTCCATACCGTCTCCCATCTTATTTAATATCTACCTTAAGCCTCTGGCTGAGCTGTTTCGGTCAGTGGACACAAAATTCTATATATAGAAACATAGAAAATGATGGCAGAAAAGGGCCACGGCCCAACAAGTCTGCCCACTCTAATGATCCACCCTCCTAATTTTTTCCTTGAAGTGATCCCACAAGCTTATCCCATTTTTTCTTAAAATCTAGCACTCTGCTGGCCTCAACTTCCTGCAGTGGAAGATAATTCCAATGATCAACGACTCTTTCGGTGAAGAAATACTTCCTGCTGTCTCTATGAAATCTCCCACCCCTGATTTTCAATGGATGCCCTCTTGTTGCCATAGGTCCTTTAAGAAAAAAGATATTTTCTTCTACCTCAATACGGCCCATGATATATTTGAACGTCTCAATCATGTCTCCCCTCTCTCTGCGTTCCTTGAATGAGTATAGCTGCAATTTACCCAGCTGTTGCTCATACGGGAGATCCTTGAGTCCTGAGACCATCCTAGTGGCCATTCGCTGAACCGACTCAACTCTCAGTACATCTTTTTGATAATGTGGCCTCCAGAATTGTACACAATATTCCAGATGGGGTCTCACCATGGATCTGTACAATGGCATTATAACTTCAGGCTTCAGATTCTAGAACTTTGCAGCGCACGAAGATGGCTGGGTAGAGGATTAGCTCTGTTGTGACAGGCAAATTTTATTAAGATTTTGGCAGTTAAAATTAAAGAAAAGTGAAGGAAAAGAGAGAATTGAAGTAAGAAATGGCTTCGGGTAAAACTAGTAAAAGTAATCCGGTGAATTCAGGAGCAGGAAGTAAAAAAAGAACAAAAATGGATTCGGTATCCCCGACAGTGGTCCCGTTGCCTCAGGAAGAAATTGATAACAGTGATTTGATGAATGAACTTCAGAAAATTAAAGAAATAGTAAGTGATAACGCTAAAAATATAAAAGTTGTGAAGGAGGAAATAGAGAGTCTGACAAATAGAAAGCAGGCAGTTGACTTCAAAATTGAGCAGTTAGAAAAGCATGCTGAGAAATCTGAGGCAGAGATGCTGGTGTGTAAAAAAGATCACAGAGAAATAGAGGCGTTGAAAAAGGATTTTGAAGACTTATCAAATCGTGAAAGAAGGAATAATTTGCATCTGATTGGGATACCTGAGGGGATTGAGCAGAATGATCCTATTCAATTTGTGACTAATTTTATCCCAAAGATCTTGCCATTTAAAAGTTCTTTTCCTTTGGAGATAGAAAGAGCACATCGGATACCGATGAAAAGATCAAATAGTCAGAAGGGTCCCCATCCAATAATCTTTAAGCTGCTAAGACATCAGCAGGTGGTAGAGATTATAAAGCTGGCTAAAACAAACAAGGATCTTAAATGCCAGGATAGTACCTGACTTTGCAAAAGCTACAGCCTACAAAAGAAAACAGCTTTTGGATTTAAGACCTAAACTGAGAGCAATGGGAGCAAGATATGGATTGATATACCCTGCTATTATGAGGGTAACTTATGAGAATAAAACTTATAATTTTGAAGAAGGTTTGTAGACAAATTAACTACTGATTCTATTTTAAAATCGAAACAGACTATTTGGGTAAACTCCAAGATACAAATAGGCGGGTTTAAGGTTGTCTGGAAAGATTGGATTAAAGCAGGTATAAGATCATTAACGGAAGTAATTGATAATGGTAAGATGCTTGAATTTTCACAATTGCAACATAAATATGGTCTGAATAAAAAACAAAGTTATAAATGGTTGCAATTGAAGCAGGCTATTCAGGTGGGGTTCCCTGAATGGAAATCTTTAAATGATCATTACAGCTTAGAATTCTTATGTTTCCAGGCAGATTTTCTGGGTCACCAGGCCGCAAAGTGGTATAAAATTATATCTAATTATTTAAATAAGAAGCCTAAAAATGGATTAAGAGATATTTGGAGCATTGAGATTAAGCATCAGATTAATGCATCTCAATGGCCACATATTTGGTATTGGAGAATTAAAGGTACGATGTCAGCATCTATTAAGCAAACATGGTTCTTTTTGTTGCATAGAGCATTCTGGATTCTGGACCCCTACTAGATTACAAAAATTAGATTGCTCTAAGTCTAATAGATGCTGGCATTGTAAAATTGAAGTTGGAACGCTAGACCATCTTTTATTTTATTGTTCATGTATTCAGGCATTTTGGATATCAATATGGGATCAAGTTAATATGTTGATGGAGAGTCATGTGGCTTTATCCTATGACACAGTGATTTTTGGAATGTGTATAAGGGCCAAATGCCAAATATCTACAGCAAACAATAAATTATTGTTGATTCTTACGGGAGTGGGAATTCAACAGATAACAACTAATTGGAAAGACTGTTCTAGATTGAATTGTAATTTTTGGTGGAACTCAGTTTGTCATATGTATAAGATGGAAAGATTTCTTGTGATACAGAGGGGGGTATTTTAAAAGATTTCAAGAGGTGTGGAGGCCATTAATTGAATATTATAACGAGTAAAATTTATTCTTTTTCCTTAGGGGATAATATATAGAAATGGGATGGGATGGGAGGGATAGGGAGGGAAAAATATTGGAAATATGTTGTTATGAAAAATAAGGAGATATATGTAATAGGATGGGATATTTATTGTTGTGCATTACTGGGTATAATAAAATGTTTAAAGTGTTTGAGGAAGAAGGATGGGGGGAGGGACAGATTTCATGTCAGATTAATTGTATTATCAAAAAGGGATATATAATTATATATAAATTTGGAAGGAATATTTTATTGATATGGAAAAGGGTGGGAGGTGGGGGGGGAAATAAAAACATGTATAATAATATTGTTTAAGAATGCCAAGTGTGTTATGTAAATTAATTGTAATAATACTGTACACTTGTTGAAAGAAATAAAAAGGAATAAAGATTTAAAAAAAATAAATAAATAAAATAACTTCAGGCTTCCGGCTGACGAAACTTCTTTGGATACAACCCATCATTTGTCTAGCCTTGGATGAAGCTTTCTCCACTTGATTGGCAGTCTTCATGTCTTCACTAATGATCACTCCCAAGTCTCGTTCTGCTGCAGTTCTTGCTAAGGTCTCACCATTTAGGGTGTAAGTTCTGCAAGGATTTCTGCTGCCAAGGTGCATGACCTTACACTTTTTGGCATTAAAACTTAGTTGCCAAGTTATGGACCATTGTTCCAGTAAGAGTAGGTCCTGCGTCATACAGTCTATGTCGATGGTATGCAACTACTCTTACCTACTGAACAAGATCTACCCACAGCTTTGAATAAACTGACTGTCTAACCACAACTCAGAAATGGGCAAACAAACTGCCTAAATACAAGCAAAACCGAGATTCTTTAGGCTCCTAACACAAGTGGACAAATACCCAACTTTTATATATTTTTTCGATTTTCTAGTCCAACCTCCCAAAAGAGCCCAGAACATACACTCCTCCCAAAATCACAGCTCAGGAATCTTGGGATACTGCTAGACTCATCACTCACTCTGAACCTGTAAATTCAAAGAACCTTTAAAAAAATAGTCTCATCTACAGCAGCTACAAAATCTCTCTCCATATATTAAAAAAACAAGTCTGACCACAGTGGTCCATTGCCATGATAACATCACAATTAGACTACTATAATGCCCTGTACACTGGTCTAACCAAAAAGTTTGCATCAGCTGCAAATAAATAAATTAAAAAAACTAATTCAGAACGCTGCATAATGACCGATAGAAGACTACAAGTGACCAGACCACATTACACCCTTCCTGCAAAAACTACACTGGCTACCAGTATCTTACAGGGCTAAATTTAAAACCCTACGGCTCCAAGGCTCAAAAGCATGTAATGCTGGTAAAACTTGTTAAATCAGTCTTACTGGCACGGAAGCTCTGCCTCCGATGCTCAAAAGTGTTCTCGGGGGCTGTTACCAATCCTCGTAGCAGCCACCGAAAACCTTATGCAAATGCATTACAAGGAGTTTACTTGTAGGGCAAAATTAGTAGCTCTTGTGCATGTTTTGTCCCCTATGCATGGGACACACAACATATGCACAACAGCTGCACCCATTTTTTTGGGGGGAGGGATTGTTTTGTTTTAACTAGCTGAACATAGTTTGACTGAAGGGGAAAAGGGAAAGTATAAGATGATATGCTGAAAGCAAAATCAGAGATATACAATTCCGGATTACTTAGCTCTTAGAGAAATGAGGGAAAACATTGTACTATTAGTCTTGGTCCTTAAGAGTGTTGATAAGTACCGTATTTTCACGCATATAACGTGTATATGACGTCAGAGAAAGGGCGGGACCGCTGGAAGACGAAGCAGCGCATACGCAGGGCTCACAGAAGGGCCAGGACCACCAAGAGGAAGCAGCAGGACACCGGTAGGAGCTTCTACATGATGAGAGGGGGGGGGTCGGGAGGCTGTGCGAGCGGTCCTTAAGGGTGGGGGTGCGGGTGGGAGTGCGTGCGAGCGGTCCTTCGGGGTGGGGGTGCGGGTGCGTGCGAGCGGTCCTTCGGGGTGGGGGTGCGAGCAGTCCTGCGGGGGGGGGGGGTGAATCGGACGTCGGGGGGGCATCAGGCTTTCAGGGTGGGGACAGGACTTCAAGGGGGAGAGGAGAGTCGGGGCGGGGGAAAGGAGAGTCGGGGTGGCCAGAGTAGAGTCGGGGCGGGCGAAAGGAGAGTCGGGGCAGCATGCGCGGTATATAAAATTTTTTTTACATATATGTCGGTTTCCCGCGCGCTATACCCGTATGCGCGTTTTACACGGGTGCGCGTTATCTACGTGAAAATATGGTAATAGGAGTATGAATGGATTTCTGGTTGAACGTCTCTTTTGGATGTGGTTAGGTCTTTACTATTATTTTAATGGAGTTCCTTTTCTTCTTTTAAACTTGGTTTTTGGAAACTGTAAACTGCCCTGATCTGATAAGGCTGGGTGGTATAGAAAGATTTTAAATAAAACAAGGCTTTGTCCCAGGAAATGAAGTACCCAGGAAATGGCCCCTCCTAGCTAGACTCTGGTTCAAGGCAACTATTTAAATGGTCCAATGGCAAGCCAAATCCTTAATCTCACTACAGAGTTGAGCAGAACAAAAAGATACAGGATTTTCCAAACTCAAAGCTCCCTCTTCCACTGAGCAGAGCACACACAGAATTTACAAAACTTCACTTTTGAAGAGCAGAAAAACAAGAGAATTTAAATCCAAAGCCCCCTCCCCCCCTTTTTATTTTTTTTAGAGCAGTACACAAACTTTAAACCTGAAGCTTGTAATAAGGTCTGACTTTAAACCTGAATCTTACTAAAAGGTCAGGCTGGAATAACAAACAGTTAACACAATAGGAACGTATAGGGCTCCTTTTACTAAGGTTCTACAATGCCGCATGTGCTAAACACTAACGGCTCCATAGAGCTTGCATTACTATTTTTCGTTTAGCGCACGCTAAAAACGCTAGCACATTAAGTAAAAGGAGCCCATAGTGTCCTTAATTCAGCAGAGAATCAAATTTCCCCAAATAGTAAAGGAGCAGGGTTTTCTTGGGGTGTTTTTTGGGGAGGGGGGTGTTCTGTAAAACCAAATTTTAAGAAATTGTTGAAAAATCATATTTGCACACATGCATTTGGATTAGTGTGAGACTGTGAACCATCCTTCGCAAAATCTAAATCTGAGTTAAAAGCAAACTGCTTCACCCTGGCTTTATTTACCTTTTTTGGAGGAATAATTTCCCCTTATCAGAGCTATTTTCCCCACTACCTCCTTCCCGTCATACCCTTGTTAATGCTATAACCTCTCCTACCCCCTTTTCCTCTTGTCCACTATTGTGTCCTCAGGGTTCATGACCAACTCCTTCCCTAGTTTTACTAATCTGTAAACCAAATATTTATGGTATACTAGTATTTTAGCCCATTACATTAACGGGTCCTAGAATATATATTTCTGTCTCTCTCTTTCCCTCCCGCTGTCTTTCTTTCTGTCTGTCTCTCTCCCTGGCCCCCTTTGTCTGTGTCTCTCCCTGCCCCTGTGTCTTTCTTCTTTTCTTTCTGTCTCCCTTCCACTCGCTGTCTGTCTTTATTTCTATCTATCTGTCTCTCTCCCTGCCTCCTATGCAGCAGCATTTCTCTCCCCCCACTTCCCTGTGCAGCAGCCAAAGCAGTATTCCCTCCCCCTCCATTTCCCTGTGCAGCAGCCACAGCAGCAGCAGCAGCATTACCTACCCCTCCATTTCCTTGTGCAGCAGCAGCATTTCCCCTACCTCCCCTTTCTCTTCCCGCGGTCTGGCCGGCTCCCTTACTTCCCCCCCTTCCATTCCCGCGGTCCCGACAAACCTTCCGATTCCAGAGACGTGGCAGAGCAAATCAGGGCAGTAGAAGGCCCCGAAGCAGCGTGTGTAGAGTGCTGCACACGCTGCTGGAATCGGCAGGTTTGTAGTTGGGACCGCGGGAAGGGAAGGGGGAGGGGGCAGTAAGGGAGCCATGTCTCTGTCTCGCCACGGGCTTGCCAGCTCCGGCCAGCCAAAGTTCATTTTTTAGTTCAAAGCCGAAGCTGCGTCTCCTCTCTCGATCCCCGCCAGAGTCGGAAGTCTTCTCCGACTCTGGTGAGGTTCGATAGAGGAGCCGTGGCGAGGGCTTTGAACAAAAAAATGAACTTTGTCTGGCCGGAGCCGGCAAGCCCTCTGCGAGACAGAGAGATGCGTGGTAAGCGCACATGCGCACTGTGCCAGCCACGGAACTACAGATCAGGCAACACGGCGTTAAGAGTGCGCATGAGCGCTTAGCGTTTTATTATTATAGATTAAATAAACTGAACTGTGCATATATTAATACTTTTTTTAAAAATTTGTGATGAGATGAAGATTTTGGTATTTTTGGTAATGTAAATGTTTATATTGTGAATATTGTATTGCACATGCAGAATAAAAGTGTTAGCAAATAAATAAATAAAGCAAGCAAGCCTGTTAGATAATCACCAGCTCTTTTCACAGGGGACACAGATTTTCATGCCTTTTTTACTTGTGTCAGGCACATTAAGGCAAAAGAAATAAAAGAATATGAAGAATTAGTGCCACAATCTTTCCTTTGAAATATGACGTTATTTTGCATTATAAGACACACCTGACCAAAAGACACACCTAGGTCACATTTTTTAATTCCAGCTTTTGATTTTTTTTATTTTTTTTTTGTATAACTCCCTATTGTTATATCTGTCCCTTACTCGTCTCATTTACTATCAGACATTGTATTTCTTCCCCCACTTCCCTTTTGGTCCGGTTTATGTTATGTGATTTGTCTATGTTGTTTCAACTGACTCAACAAATTTGGTGATGTATATTATTTTTCAGATTTGTTCATCACTTTGTATTAAGGTTAAGAGATTCATCAAGTTTGTTATTTATTGTACACTTGTTGTAAATTATAAATGAATAAAGAACTTAAAAAAAACAAACTTGAAAACTTAGAGGAGAAAAATCAAGAAAAAAAACCATTCTGAACCAAATTGTGTAATATATTTAATATAATATATCAGGCTCTGCTCTCAACCCCCCTCCCCACTCCCTGCAAGGCTCTGTACCCAACCACACACTCCTACCAAGCTCTGTGCACCCTGTCCCCCTATCTGCCAGGCTCTGCACCCTGCCCCCCCTTCCCTACCAGGCTCTGCACCCTGTCCCCCCTTCCCTACCAGGCTCTGCA
The DNA here is from genome assembly GCF_902459505.1 of Geotrypetes seraphini. Lineage (NCBI taxonomy): Eukaryota > Metazoa > Chordata > Amphibia > Gymnophiona > Dermophiidae > Geotrypetes > Geotrypetes seraphini. Next base: position 29,835,862 of record NC_047099.1, read on the forward strand.
CCGTCCCCTCTTCCCTGCCAGGCTCTGCACCCGGCCCCGGCCCTCCCTGCCTTATCAGATTACGCGGCCAGCCCCCCTCCCTGCCAGGCTCTGTACCCTGTCCTGCCTCTGGTGGTCTAGTGGTAGATCAGGACAGGAGGGATCCGTCCCAGCCGACTAACAATTTTTTTACACCCCTCCCCCCCTCGGTGCCTTTTTAAATTCTAGTGGTCCAATGGTGAATCGGCAGGAGCGAGTGTACCGTGCTCCTGCCCCTCCCTCGCTGGCGGCTGCCTCATCACATCTTGCGACCAGTGGCGCACTAGGCAGGAGCGAGCTTTTTGCACTCCAGCCTGGCCCCACACTGCTCCATGAATGGCTGCTGTCAGTTCTCGCGGGACTCGCAAGAACCGACGACAGCCATTCAGGGAGCGGTGCAGGGCCAACCTGGAGTGCGAAAAGCTCACTCCTGCCTTGTGCGCCGCTAGCCGCAATATATGAAGAGGCAGCCGACTAGCGAGGGAGGGGCAGGAGCGCGGAAAGCTCATTCCTGCCGATACACTGCTGGACCACCAGAATTAAAAAAGGTACTGGGGGTGGTGGTAAAATTTGTTATATTCACTCCATAAGACGCACAGACATTTCCACCTACTTTTTTTGGGGGGAAAGTGCATCTTATGGAGCGAAAAATACGTAATTTTTTAGAAACTTACTTGAAGCAGATACCTTTTTCTAGTCTGGAAAGCATCATTCATTAACTTAACACAGTCACCATTCCTACTAAAATATTTTGCTGTGCGTTTTGTTTTTTTAATTTCAGCATTGAAGCGTTATATAGTACTTCCTTGCTGTTTTACAGAAATGTTCTCAATTTTGCTGCTATATTACATGCACTGTGCTTTCTCATATATTCTCAATAAGGATCTCATTAAGCCCTGTCCCTGTTCTTTTGCGCACCTCCACTTGATGAGGGTCTCCACCAATCTGGCATAACCTTGAGCAGCAGCGAGGTGCAGCAGCGTCATCCCACGGAAGCCAACATAATGGACAAGACGTTCTGAGCGTAGCCAGCAAGGGCGCGACATCATCTTCTCACAAACCGCAACAATGCGTGCCTCAAACGAATCGCCTGATGTCTGCTGAAGCAAAACATACCAAATAAATAGAAATAAAATTTGAATCCTCAGTTCCCAAGGAGGAGAATATCTTGTGAATTCTGCTCCGTCTGCTCCATAATATCAACAATCAATGGGTCAATTTAAAAAACAAAAACAAAACAAATCCCCCCAAGAAACAGCTCAGTGTTTTATTTAAAACATTTATAGTCCGCTTTTCTCCAAAGCGGCTCACAGTTTAACATACATAATTTAGGATACATACATTTTAAAAGAACCACATACAAGATGAAAATTTGGGATCAGAATGACTAATTATACATTCTAACGGTCTTAAAAGAGGTAAACATCATCATTTTCAGAGAGGCAAAGTGCTAACCATGGAAGGTCTGAGCAAAAAGATAGATTTTGAGCAATTTTCTAAAATCCTCAAAGTGCCAGTCATAAAAATTGTTGAAGTTGGCTGGGGCAGGAGATGGGGGGGATCCCTTCTGTCCCAGCCCATCGCTGGACCACCAGGGATATAAAAGGAATGAGGGGGGAAGGTGGGAGGGAAATAAAAATTGTTAAAGTTGGCTGGGACATGAGACGGGAGGGATCCCTCCTGTCCCAGCCCACCAAGTCTTACAGCAGACCTGGTGGAAGCCTGTAAGGCTTCGGGAGGAGGGAAAGGGTACAGAACCTGGCAGGGCAGGAAGAAGTGAGGCTGGGTGCCGAGATCATCAGGGCAGGGAGGGGGCTGGATGCAGAGCTTGGCAGAGCAGGGAGGGAGGGGGAACAGGGTGCAGAGCCTGGCAGGGCAATAAGGAAGGGGGTTGGGTGCAGAACCTGGCAGGGCATTGCACTTGAATATCACTCCCCCTACCCCGTTTATATTTGAGTCAATCTTTTTTCTTCCTTTTTTGGGAGGGGGAAAAAAGGTTACCTCGGTTTATATTTGGGTCGGTTTATATTCTAGTATATACGGTACTCTGATTCCCAGTTTAAATCTGAACTAGTGCTTATCTGGAATTAGTTGTTGTAATATGTGATCTGTTTTTGCCCTGGTTCATACATTTTTAAGTATATATTATTTGGAAGAGTGTCTTTGAGCACTTGATGTATATGTTAAAATGAATAAAGATTTGGAAAAAAAAAAAAAGTATATATTATTTACCTGTGGTGTTTTTGATTTTTTTTTGGTTTGTCTGTACTTTGAGCAGGGAGAACATAACAGTTTCCAAATCTTGCTCCCCTCTCCAGTAATCAACTATGTGATGCCTTGAACGACTGGGGAAAATCCTGAGCCCCTGCTCTCCTCTTGCCTTAGGCCAAAGGAGGATGCACTGAAAGCCTAGGAAGGGGCAAGGAGCAGGACAGGAGAGGTGAATGTTATTGTAAGAAGAGTTTTTCCACTGACGCACAAGGAAACTTCATAGCTGATAATCAAAAATGCAGTACCCCCACCTCCCCAGGTCCATGTACGCATATCACACTGTGGAAAGTATGTGCTCTGTTCCTTTGGCAGGAGAATGAAAGACCTCTTAATTCCATTCTGCAAAAGCCCTGGACTATTCTGCACACCCCCATCACTCTTTCCTAATATAGCAGGCTGAGATAAAAGAGGGCTCACTGGCTCTGACACACGAGAGGTATGGAGGATGTGCTATTATTATCCAGCAGGCTGGACTGATTTATACCACATGATTCTTGTGGATAATCGCCCAGCTCAGAAACAGTAAGACAGGTAGAACCCTCAGGAGAGGCCCACATTCACATCACACTAAGTGCTGTGCGAGTCCTCTGACCATATATGACTAGTAAGGCTGGAAAATTCAGCAGTAGTTCTGTGGCATCAATTTGCATATTACTGTACTTGCAAAAAGCTATTTTTTAGTGAAATCCCATCAGGTTTTAAAAAAATGTTGTCAAGGACTGAAGAGGGGAGGGAGAGGATAATCCATAGGCTGGACAGTACTGAAGCATGACCTACATCAGGCCCACAGGCTGGCAGTTCCTTGTCCCTCCAGTGTGTAGTATATATCTGAATCACCTGGTTTTCCTTTTGTACTTTGTGTTCTAAAATTCTCTTTCTTCTTTCCTTTCCCTTCCCTCTCACTCCTCCTCCCCCATATTCTCTTTCCTTTCCCTTCCCTCTCACTCCTCCTCCTCCATATTCTCTTTCCTTTCCCTTCCCTCTCACTCCTCCTCCCCCATATTCCCTCTTTCCCTCTCCCTTCCCCTCATTACTGGCCTTCACCTTCAACTGGCCTCTCCATACCAGAACTGTGACCCCCGGAGAAAAAGCCATAAGTTAGACGCCTCCTCCAACCCTCAGCTTTCTCTGCTCTCATGTGTTGAACTCCCGTTTTCTCGTAGAATCAATGCTTACAAATAAGCCCCAAATCCTTGCCTCCTCCCTTCTTTGAGCTCATTCCTTTGCTTCCCTTTCCTACTCAAGGCACTCATTAGCAAGACCCATTTTGCTAAAGAAATCTTTGATTACAGCTGTTCACCAAGATACATTTTTGCTTCGTTGTTCTCTACCAAAACACTCCAAGTTGTTTTCACTATGACCTATTTAAATATAGATTAAATTTCTCTTGGCACGGTTATTTCCTTATAGACTGAAACCTCCCTCCTACCCCAGCTTTTATCAAATCTAATTTCCATGCCATATGGGAAAACATCAAAAACTAACCCATCAATATATTCAATAATAATTATATTAATTTAGATTTCTTACATAATATTATAACTTTATAAAATATTGATTTTCTAAAGAAATTTTAAATTTGATATTAATCTGTAAGTTAATCAAGTGTGATTATTCAAGTTTATAATGAATTTATTTGAAACACTTGTTGTAACATAAGAAAATGAATAAAGATTTATAAAACAAAAAAAAAAACAAAAACTAACCCATCTGTTTTGAGGAATAGTAGGAAGAATCTCAGCCAGAAGCAGAGCCCTTAGCTGGGCTCAGTCTTCTAATACTTCCAAATATTTTTCTTATGCAGTATGCACTAGTTAAGGACTGATAGTTTGCAGTCTGTCCTTTAAAAAGGGGCTAGATCCATCATATGCTATTTTAAAACACATTTTCCATTCTACCAGTAATTTTCAGCCCACTGAGTTCTAGTCTTTTTCAGCCTCATATTCTGTTGCACTCAGACATTTCTGGCCTTTAGGATCTGCTCTGCTTGGGACATAAATCAGTCTCCAGCAAGATTCCTGGGGAGCTGGGCTAGTTTTCATCAAATTATTTTTCTAGGTTTGCAATCCCATGCAAGCATATATGATCTTTCCACCAAGGCCAGTGCTAGATATGCTGGGGCAGAGGGCAGAATTTAAGGAAGGGGCTCTGCTGATCCACTCTCCTCAACCACCATTACATAAATAAAACAACTTCTTCACATATGCTCATTCTCCTTTTTAAATTGTCAGCTACCTATCAACTTTCCATGTCCTTCTCTTACACCCTAGCTCTTCTATTTAACATCTAATTCCACATTACTACATTTCTGCCTCACCATTCACTATCCTTCTCTCACTGATCTCCTTGTCACCCCCCTTGCCTCTTCCACCTGGTTCCACCTTTTACCCTCTGTCTCCCTCTTTCCACTCTTGTAGTCCAGTATGTCTTCTCCCTTTCCTTTCCCTCTCGCACCCCCCCCCTCTAGCCTGAATTCTCTGTCCCTTCCCTTCCATTCAACCAGCACCTTCACAGCCCATCTCGCCCTCCTTCTTTCCCATTGTACAGAATTTCTCACTCCATTTCTTTTGCCTCCAGGTTCAAAACCTTTCCCTCTTTCTTTATGCCTACTCTCCCTCTCTCTTTTCACCCTGCCTCCTATTGTCAAATATATCTCCCTTCTGTTCCTCCACCCCCCAGTTCCAACACCTTCCCTCACCTCGTCCATTGTCCATCATCTCTTTCTCTCTCTCTCTCTTCCCCTCTGTCTCCAGACCTGTCATTTCTCCCTCCAGCCCCCCCCCCAAAAAAAAAAAAAAATTCTCTCCTTTCTCTAAATCACCTCCTCTCTCTAATCTACCTTAAGAAATGTTTTTATTCAGGGATTCTGATACGTTGCTTACTGCTAGCCTTGTAGTTTTATCCTCTGCTGTGTTCTGCTCAGGCAAAAACAGGAAGTTGTGTCAGAAGATGACATGGCACAGGGAAAGCTCTAGGGTAGGCAAAAAGCAGTGTATCAGAATGCCTGCTGCTGCCAGCAACCCCTATAAAGAAAAATACATTTTCCGATAGAACAAGGAGGGTAATAGATAGAGATGCTGGACCAGAAGCCTCCTATAGCTATGGGGTCCCCCTTCCCTCAATGCTGGACCTGCTTTCTATCCCCTCCAGAACGGAAGGCTCCCTTATTTATTTCTGCATACAGTTCAAACTCCTCTTATTGACTTACAAGTACCATATCATACACTTTCTTATACCCCACAATGTACACTCACTCTGCAGCCCCTCAATCTCTCTCCCTCTATTCCTCCCCGGGCAATTCCATTCATCGGGAAAGTCTCTCATCTGTACTCTTCTCCTCTACTGCCAACTCCAGACTACGTTCCTTCTCTCTTGTTGCACCATACACCTAGAAAGACTGCCTGAGTCAGTACGTCAAGCTCCATCCCTAGCAGTATACAAATCCAGGCTAAAAGCCCACTTTTGCAAGGTTGCTTTTAACTCCTAACCCCCACTCACATATAAGCACCCATGCCTGAGAAACTCCCTACTTGTTCTGTTTGTCTGTCTGTCTGATTAGACTGTAAGCTCTACTGAGCAGGGATTGTCTCTTGAATGTTTTACATCTAGCAGCACTATAGGAATGATAAGTAATAGCAGTAGTAGAAGCCTTTGCATATGTTTCTCTAAATCAGGGGTGTCAAACTCAATCACATAAGGGGCCGAAATCTAAAACATAAGCTAAGTTGCGGGCCAAATTTTTTATTAAGATACTTAGGGGTCCTTTTATTAAGGTACCTTATCCGATTTAGTGCACGCTAAATGTGCACCTTAATAAAAGGACCCCTTATTCAGAGAAGTATAGGGTTACAACCTCTCCAACCCCACGCCGGCTCTGTGATGTAAACAAAATAAATAAAAAAGACTTTTCTTCCCTCTTTAAAGTCCTAGTTCATGCTTGCTGTTTAACACCAGCTCTGGCAGGATACACATTTCAAATCTGACATATTGTAATAACAAAACAGAAAATATAATTATTTTTTCTACCTTTTGTTGTCTGGTCATTATTCAAATCATATTGGTCCCAGGCTCTGGTTGTCTTCTGATAACTTGCATGCCAGGGTCTCCTGCCCATTTGTTGTTTTCTTCTTTCTCCGTGCTAATCTTCCATCTCTGTCTTCCCTTTCCATTTCCCTTTCCTGCTGCAGCGTTGGACCCCACCATTTCTCCTTTTCTCAACTACCCTTTCATCCAGTATCTCTCCCTCCTTCCACACCACCCCAGGGTCCACCAGCTCTCCCTTTCTCTTCCCAACTGTCCTCCTATCCAGTATCTCTATCCCCCCTCCACACCATTCCTTGTGTCCAACTTCTCTCCCTTTCTGTTCCTTCCCTCCCTTCATCCCATTGTCCACCATCTCTCTCCCTCTTCTCTGTTTTAGACCCATTATTTCTCCCCCCTCCCTCAGTCCAGCATAGGCACGTCTTGACCCATAACCTGTATATTGCTGACAATTACACAATATGCAAGTCTACATGTTTTGTTTTGTTTGTTTGTTGTTGGTTTTTTTGGGTGGGGGGGTTGTTTGTTTGTTTGTTTTTAGAAAAAGCTTTAAGTCAGTAGATCTTTTTCCAAAATGCCACCTCAACTGAACATGCCCTAACCTGTTTCAAAGCAGCATAAGATCGCCGGTCGGCTGTAGCGAACCTAGCAGGCTGCAGCAGCCTCCACACCACGTCCACTCAGCTGCGGTCCCGCCCCTCCTTTGATGTACGGGATTGCGGCAGAGGGAATGTGCTGGGTAGGTTGACAGCAGCCTGCGAGGTTCGCTACAGCCGGCTGGCAATCCTCAACAGGCTGCTTTGAAGAGGAGACCAGGAAGCCGGGATGGAAGGAGGACCAGGCGAAGGCAGAGGAGCAGCGATTCCTGCCGGCAGGCCAGCTTAAATATAAATTTGGAAATGTCTGGCGGGCCAACTTTTATTACACGTGGGCCAGAGTTTGACATGTAAATCGCATTGGATTAATTTATGTAAATCGCTTTGGATTTGGATTTTGCGATTAAATCAAATATTTTAAATAAACTTGAAACTTAAACTGCTCTAAATGTTAGGCAAGTGGATGCACTAATAAATATTCAGATCTGAATTCCATCTAAGAACTGATCAGAACAAGTACAATTTCAGCCATAGACGTTACAGAGCTTTCAATTCCTCACTGTTATTTTGGGGTCAATTTTTAACAAGGTTTAACGTGGTAGAGATTCTCCTGCTCAGTTAAAACCATGTTGCTGGCCCTAGAACAGACCTTCAGTAGCACTTAACTGGCCATTGCTTCTAGTTATCTTCTCTGTCCACCACAGTGGTCTGGATGCGGAGGCAGACACCACTGATATTCCGTACCAGTGTCAAGATAGCTAACCAGGCACACTGGACCACATATAATGCTGTCCTAACTATGCTGTTAGCTACAGTGATATGCATTGAAAAGCAGCTGTATTCAGGTGAATCCAGATAACTTTCAGGTGTTGCCAAACACTTGAATATTCAGTGCCAGGCCCTGGATAGGGGCTGGCAATAAACATCTGGGTTTAATTCAGTTGGCGGCAGCCAGTGTTTAAAGAAATGCTGACTACGGCAGCTGAATATTGCTCTCTTTAGAGCTCTCAAAAAATCTTCCAAACCTTCATAGGCTTAAAATGTATCCTGACCTAATGTACCAATTATAGTGCTGAGATCGCTCTGCCCTCCCCTGGCACATCAGTAGTTTTACAGAAGAAATACTGCAGAGGTTAAATGCGTGGGACAGGCCCTGTGCACAAGGCAGTCACACTAAGGCTAGAACTTCTATCATCTAAACTCATACTAAGTCTACATGGGCCACAGGATGCAAATGTAAATACATTGTGGTAGAAAAAGATAACCAACAAGCTTCACTAATGACCCTAATTCTAAGGTTGGCTGACTGGTGTTTTGCACACTACTTTCTGCTCTTTTAGGTACAAACTGTGACTTTCTTTCTGACGCATTGTCAAGGGCAGCATACCAAATAAGGCAATGCTTATTGACTTACTGGGAAGATTGCCACCTAATGGATGATGGCGATGCCGGAGGTATGAGCAAGTGGGCACCTTGAAATTGGGTGATGAAGGTTGATGGACTACTAGGGATTATTTTTTACGCTAGGGGCAGGGGGCAGGTTAGGTGGGGATGCTGCTAGACTCCCTGGATAAGTGCAAGGTGATGCATGTCGGTAACAAAAATCAGATGCACGAATACAGGATGTCCGGTGCTATACTCGGAGAGAGCCCCCAGGAAAGAGACTTGGGAGTACTTGTAGACAAGTCAATGAAACCGTCCGTGCAATGTGCGGCGGCGAAAAGGGCAAACAGAATGTTAGGAATGATTAAGAAGGGGATCACAAACAGATCTGAGAAGGTTATCAAGCCGTTGTACCGGGCCATGGTACGCCCCCACCTGGAGTACTAAATCCATGAAAAAGGACATAGTACTACTCGAAAGGGTCCAGAAAAGAGCAATAAAAATGGTTAAGGGGCTGGGGGAGTTGCCGTACAATGAGAGGCTAGAGAAACAGGGCCTCTTCTCCCTTGAAAAGAGAAGACAGAGGGGACATGATCGAAATATTCAAGATATTGAAAGGAATTAAGTAGAGAAAGAGAGATTGTTTACCCTCTCTCCAAGGTGAAGAGAATGAGACGGCACTCGCTAACGTTAAAAGGGGACAGATTCCATACAAATGTAAGGAAGTTCTTCTTCACCCAGAGAGTGGTAGAAATCTGGAACGCTCTTCCGGAGGCTGTTATAGGGGAAAGCACCCTTCAGGGATTCAAGAAAAGGTTGGATAAGTTACTACTGGAACAGAACGTACGCAGGTAAGGCTGGACTCAAATAGGGCACTGGTCTTTGACCTAACGGCCGCCGCACGAGTGGACTGCTGGGCACGATGGACCACTGGTCTGACCCAGCAGCGGCAAATCTTATGTTCATTTATCAGGGGCAGGAAAAAGGCTGCTAGATTACCAGAGCTTTCAGCAATTTTTGTGGCGACAGGAAGGGAGATATTTTGGCAAGGAGCTGCAGATTATGTCAAAATGTGCACTTTCTTTTCTGACAGTTCACGCTTTGTAGTACGGCAATAGTTTATATATTCACCGATGACTGCATCCTGGCTGTGAACTTCAGAGTCAGAAGTCGTGCACTCAGCCATCAGTGTGTGACCCTAACCTGTTTTGACCCTTAGATTTGCAATCACTCTTTGTGATCTGAAGAAGGGGGTTACCTCTGGAAGCTAATCATAAACTACATTAACCCCCCCCCCCCCTTTTTAGAAAACCATAGTGTGGTTTTTAGCACCGGTCGTGGCAGTAAGAGCTTAGACACTCATAGAATTCCTATGAACATCAGAGCTGTTACTGCTATGGTTTTGTAAGGGGGGGGGAGTTAGTCCAATAAAAAAGGTTATGTTTTTGTTTTATTTCTACATATTACCTTGAGGGTAAGAAATCTCTAGAACATACATTAGCACTCCAGGCTGCATTCTATGATAGGGAACTTCGACCATTATTGCACAGGGCTTGTTCTTATAAACATTTTAGAGCTCAATTGAAAACCTACCTCTTTTCAAAGTATTTGGTGAATTAAGCAATATGTTTCTTATATTATTTTATTATTAATCTTTTGTTAACCACGTTGAACTTAACGGTTACGCGGTTTATAAGTACGATGTTATGTTAATTGACATGGCCACCACACCATTTCACTCTTTGTGAACATGAAAGCAGTTACATCAAGGAAACTGGTACAATGGAAAGACTAAACAGACATCACAGGGCTGGAAGAAGTCCCGAGGTTGCTCACCTGATTATGGAGGTTATCTCCACTGCCTCCTTGCTGTTGCTGGCTCAGGGCTGTCATCTCAGCCATCCTCTTCTCCATCTGTTCCAACCGTTCCAAGATGGACATCCTGAACTGATTGTCTAAGAAAGGAAGACAGTGTGAAGAAAGTTAGCCAATATCGGGAATCAACAGAGTAAATGTACTATTTTATTCAGTTCTGTTAGCACAGTGGTTCCCAAACCTGTCCTGGCGGACCCCCAGGCCAGTTGGGTTTTCAAGATAGCCCTAATGAATATGCATGGAGCAGATCTGCATTCCTGGCATCTCCATTATATGCAAATCTCTGTCATGCATATTCATTAGGGCTACATTGAAAACCCGACTGGCCTGGGGGTCCTCCAGGACAGGTTTGGGAACCACTATGTTAGCACTATATGGACATAATGCTATTTTATAAAGGGCTCCTACCCAGCTAAATAAGACTGGCAGGGTCTAATGCTGATATTCAGCAGCATGTAACCAGAGCGCGCCAAAGACCACCAACTGCCCTGACACTCTCCAGTTAGTGAAGGGGCAGAGCTTGGAATTATCCAGAAACCACCAATAAGCACTGCTGTTGCCCAGATAATTATCAGGCAAGTAGGACCTAATATACAGCCGTCTTAATTTGCCTGGATAGCTTTTTACATAGTAGCACTTACATAACCACCTGGACATTCAATGCCAACACTAAATATCTGGATCTAAGCGGAATATTCCCCCAAGGTGGTATATAAAAAATCTGATAAATAAATCTCTCATATAGCCTCGCATGCACTATCAAGGCTGTATAAATATGAAAAACTGCATGCACCCAATCCATGCCGTGTAGCTAGTATAATGCTTCATATAGTGCCACATCTCTTATGGTTCTGCACGTCTCATCAGTGTTGCCTAATCATAACAATGTTTCATAGTCTTGCACACTACTGTGCTGATATAATGCCTTGTGCATTATTGCAAACACTCTCAGCATCATCCAACAAGTTGCTGTCCTCTCTGAAAATGCATGGCATTTCTTAGAGCCTACAGCTCCCCATCAAAACCACATAAATACGTCTCATATCCCCCCCCCCCAAAAAAAAAAAACCCAAAACAAAACCCACAATGCGGATTGCACCTTGTATTGCCAAGGACATATCGTCAATAGTGTAGAAATTTAATAACCTCTTGTACTGAGATATTCAGGAACACAGATGCACGTTAACACACATATCCGGATCATGTTCCCAGAGTGACTAGCGCATAAACAAACAGACACAGACTTGGATAGAGCCATACACGCACATACGATCCTTCAATATCTCTCTCACATGGCAGTGCATTCTGGCCCCTCCTCTCTACACTGTACCTTCCTTGTCCTGGTCCATTGTAATATCTCTTCAAAGTCCCTGCAGTCTCTGAGATCCACACAAGCCCCTTCTTACATCCACAGAGTATGAAGGACAGCTCTGTATCACATTCACTTAGGCATAGCGAGGGATGCCAGGAGAGACCAGGCTCCCAAGCCAGGCCCCGAGCACTGAAGTGTCTGCTCTGTCTCTGCCCTGGATAATGAGGGCACCTCAGGGCTCAGGTTTCACAGGACTTCGGAGACAACCCTGCCTGTTCCCACCCTTTCACCTCCCTCCACTCCCCAAAAACGAACACACATACAAAAGGGCTTGCTTCACACGTCAGGGCCTGCATTATGACAAACTAAAGAAGGACTTTTACCCCCCCCCCCCCCATCCTCCCCCCCTTCATGGCTTTCCGCTATGGGACTAAAATAGCTACAAGTGACAGTGGGACTGAAGCCATGTCACCCAGACCCAATTCATCTCTCTCGCTCTTGCATCACACCTCCTCTCTCTCTTTCTCTACAGCCCTTTTACTCAGGCAAGCTGAGGCTGGCTCTCCTCCATCTTTCCATAGCCATCACCCAAGCATTTTAAGAATGGCTCTTCTTCATCCTTCTCTTTCACACACATCACTTCCTCCTCTTGAGGCCAGCTCTCCTCCCTTCTTCATCCACCCAGGCAAGTTGCTCTTTTGTGCTTCCCTCCTCTCTTTCTTTTTGCCCTGTCATAATGGCAAGCCGAGAATGACTTCCCTACATTTCCTCCTCTCTCAGGCAAGCTGGTGATGGCTCCCCTGCACTTCCCTCCCCTCTCTCTTTTCAGACCTTTTATCCAGGCAAACTAAGGACGGTTCCCCTCCATCTCTCCTCAACCCTTTCATCTAAGAAAGCTGAGGCTCGCTCTCTCTCTCTCTAACACAGGCAAGATGAAGTCAGCTCTCCTTAACCCAAGCAAGTTTTACTCAATTCAACTCTTTCTTGCTCTTTTTCCTCTCATGCACATTAATTTTCTTTTACTAGAATTGTGTCTGAGGCACCTTCTCTGCCTCCCTCGACGGCAATATAAAAAGACACTTTACTAGCATGAACGTATGTACAAGTATGACTGAACCCACACAGTGCTATGAAGCTTGCAGGGATTAGACAAGGAGTTGGGAGCAGGGAAACAGAACAAGTCCATATACTTTGGAGAAATGTATGTAAAATAAAGAACTAAGGCCGGTACTGCACAGACTTGCACCGTCTATGTCTCATGTATGGTGATTTGGCATAGAATGGTCTGGGGATGGCATCAATAACTTGGAAGTTGAGGATGTTACTGGCCAGACTTTATAGTCTGCAAACAGGATGATTGGATAGGCTGGAGTGGGCTTGGATGGCAACTTTAGCATCTGGAACCTAGGACAATACCAGGTGGACTTTACAGTCTGTGACCCAGAAGTATCAAAGCAGAAACAAGTTAATTTAATCATGTATTTTTAATGGGTATAACTAATGGACAGACTGGATGGACCGTGCAAGTGTGTGCAGTACCAGCCTTAGTTCTTTATTTTACATACAGTAAAACCTTGGATTGCAAGTGTTTTGCAAGACAAGCAAAACATTTGATTAAATTTTAACTTGATATACAAGCAAGGTCTTGCAATACAAGTATACACACATCACAACTGAGCCGATGGCTCTTCTCTGACGCTGAAGGAGTGTAGTGACTGTTCTAAACGAGCAAAGTCTTGCAATACGAGTACATACAGTATACACGCGTCACATCATCACAACTGAGCCGATGGTTCTTCTCTCTCTGATGCTGAAGGAGTGTAGGGACTGTTCTAAACGAGCAAAGTCTTGCAATACGAGTACATACAGTATACACGCGTCACATCATCACAACTGAGCCGATGGTTCTTCTCTCTCTGATGCTGAAGGAGTGTAGTGACTGTTCTAAACGAGCGAGATCTTGCAATACGAGTACGTACAGTATACACGCGTCACATCATCACAACTGAGCCGATGGTTCTTCTCTCTCTGATGCTGAAGGAGTGTAGGGACTGTTCTAAACGAGCAAAGTCTTGCAATACGAGTACATACAGTATACACGCGTCACATCATCACAACTGAGCCGATGGTTCTTCTCTCTCTGATGCTGAAGGAGTGTAGTGACTGTTCTAAACGAGCGAGATCTTGCAATACGAGTACATACAGTATACACGCGTCACATCATCACAACTGAGCCGATGGCTCTTCTCTCTCTGACGCTGCGGGAGTGTAGTGACTGTTCTAAATGAGCGAGGTCTTGCAATACAAATATGTATAGTATATGTATAGTATAGTATAGATCAATAGCGATACAAAATGGAAATTATAATAATTTTATTAAAATTTGGGAGCCATTAACGTCTTTTTGTCATGATTAAATGCCATTTTCCTATTAGTCAGACATCATATAGTAATAGGAGGGGGGAGGGTTTCAAATATAGGTTTCTTTACATGAATGAAGGGATTTGAGGGAGGGTGGGGAGAGGGTTACATTTATATGTTTAGATTATAATGATAAGATATGCAAGTGCTCTGATTTATTGTGTTTATTATGATTATTGTACACTTGATGAAAGATTTTTAAAATGAATAAAGAATTTTTTTTTAAAAAAGTATTTTGTATTAAAGTTTTTGGGTTGTGGAATGAATCGTCTGGATTTCCATTATGTCTTATGGGGAAATTCGCTTTGATATATGAGTGCTTTGGATTACAAGCGTGCTTCTGGAACTAATTATGCTCGCAATCCAAGGTTTTACTGTACATTCAACTAGAGAATGACAAGGGGACAAATTTTTCCCCCCGTACGTGCAGAAACTCATTTTCCCATCCCGGTGAGTTAATTTCCTGTCCCTGACCCATTCCTGCAAGCTCTGTCCTCATCTGCACAAGCCTCAAACCCTTTAAAATCCTAAGTAGCAACATTCTAGAGCTCAGATTGTGATGTCATAATGCCTCATTCCACCAATGCCTAAGCTCTGTCCTCATCTGCACAAGCCTCAAACCCTTTAAAATCCTAAGTAGCAACATTCTAGAGCTCAGATTGTGATGTCATAATGCCTCATTCCACCAATGCCTAAGCTCCGTCCTCCTCTGCACAAGCCTCGAACCCTTTAAAATCCTAAGCATCAACGTTCTAGAGCTCAGATTGTGATGTCATAATGCCTCATTCCACCAATGCCTAAGCTCTGTCCTCATCTGCACAAGCCTCAAACCCTTTAAAATCCTAAGTAGCAACATTCTAGAGCTCAGATTGTGATGTCATAATGCCTCATTCCACCAATGCCTAAGCTCCGTCCTCCTCTGCACAAGCCTCGAACCCTTTAAAATCCTAAGCATCAACGTTCTAGAGCTCAGATTGTGATGTCATAATGCCTCATTCCACCAATGCCTAAGCTCCGTCCTCATCTGCACAAGCCTCAAACCCTTTAAAATCATAAGTGTTCGAGGCTTGTGCAGTTATGGCAGAGCTTACAGGAATGGGGCAGGGACACCGACAAATCTCATGGGGACGGGATGGGGAAATTGAGTTCCAGTGCTCCTTGTGACCCTGGGCAAGTCACTTAATCTCTCCATTGCCCCAGGCACATTAGATAGATTGTGAGCCTGCAGAGACAGACAGGGAAAAATGCTTGAGTACATGAATACATTCATGTAAACTGTTCTGAGCTCAACGGTATAGAAAATTGAATAAATTTTATTTCGCTGAAGCTAAAATATAAAACAATAATAAAAAAAAAAAGGGGGGAGGGTGGGATTGGGATGTATTTAAATATGAGATGTTATAATATTGTGGTATATTATTGATTATTCTATTTTAATTGAACATGGGATGAAGGGGGGAGGGTGGGAATTTTACATTATTATAGTTCATATGTTAGATAAGTACAGTGCGATATTGAAATTATTTTTATAGGGGCGTGGCTTGGAGCGCGCACGATATGGCAGCCTAACTGCAGCGCTCCCGTATCCAGGCAACAAACGGAACAAAAATAATATTTCTACTTTTTCAAATCGCGATTAAAAACACTTAAAACAACGTCGGAGATGGCAAATATGAAGCAGGGGAAAGCTGAAAAACCCTCGACATCAGGTATCTCAGCAAAAAGAACAAAAGTTACTCCCCTGTCACCATCGAGTGTCCCGTTCCCGATGGAGACTGAAGAACTCACTGAAAAGGCTGATATAATGACTGAACTATATAAAATAAAACTGATGCTGACTGAAAACTCCAATAAAATATCTGAAGTAAAAGAAGAGCTCCTTAACATGAAACAAGAAATCCAAACTGAGAGACTGAGAATGACAGTGCTGGAAGAAAAAGTGGAGAGGTTTGAATCTTTCACAAAGGAATATGACAATGATAAAAAAGAAATAACAGCTTTAAAAAATCAAATGGTGGACATGGAAAACCGAGGAAAAAGGAAGAACATCAGAATTTTGGGGCTGGTTGAAAATATTGAAGGAGAAGATCCAGTACAATTCCTGGAAAATCTGTTACCTAAACTGCTTCAGCTCAATTCAAAATGGCCGTTAGAAATTGAAAGAGCCCACAGAATCCCCACAAGAAAGCCTGTAAACCAGGCTGCTCCAAGACCTTTGATATTCAAGGTGCTACGCTATCAACAAGCTCAAGAAATATTAAAAATGGCAAAAGCAAATAAAAACTTGAATTATAAAGGATCAAAACTAGTTTTAGTACCGGATTTTGCTAAATATACTGCTAACATAAGAAAACAATTCCTCACATACAGACAGCAGCTGAAGGAAAAAGGATACATATATGGTCTATATTATCCATCCACTATGAGAATATCCAGTGGAAATAAATCCATATATTTTCAAGACCCGGCAAAGCTGAAAGAATTTCTGGCACAAAAAGATCCTAAGTTTATATAAAAAACAGAACAATTCAGCTGAAGAAAGAAGAAAGAAGAAAGAAGAATGAAGATGGAAAAAAATGAAAATAAAGAAGATTATTAAAAAAAAAAAAAAAATATTTTTTAAGACATAAGAAATGTTACTAACTGGAAATAGTATTTATTGGAATAATGGATGCAATAATATAATAATATTTAAAAATCAGCATCCAATATTATTAATTATTATTATATTAAAAAAAAAAAAAAAAAAAAAATATATAAAAATATTTATTATCAAAATATAAATAAAAATTATATATAAAATACAAGTTTTAATCAAATTAGATAATACATTTAATTATATAACATATTAAATTATTAAGATTAAGTAATAATAAATGAGTAACAAAGAAATTATCATTAAATATTGAAAAAAAAAAAATTTTGTAATTGTTATATTGAGAATAAGATTTAATAATGAAATATATTAATTTATTATAAAATCAATATTTTAACTCTGTATAAGGAAATTATAATTTTAAGAAATATATATAAGAAAAATAATTGATTATTTACAGAAATAATTAACAAAATAGATGTCTAATAAATATTTTATTTTATTTAATTATTCAGTCATAATAACTTATTATGATAAATAAGAAAATAAGTAAATGAATGATAGATATTTAATAAAATATGAATTTATTATAAAACTTATGTATTGACATAAAATGTATATTTTAATCAATTATTCATTCAAATTAATTTATTATGAAGATGATTTATGAAAATGATTGAAACACATTATTATTAAGATTCATATTATATATTTATATTAAAAATGGATATACTTAATTTATATGAAGATATATAGAGATATATATAGAGAATAAGAGCTACATTTGAAATATGTTTATCTATTAAGAATATTATATTATATGTATGCATATTGAATATAATTTATGATTCAAATATATATAAATTTCATATATTTATAAAATTTTATAGATTAAATGAATATAATTTTTAAGAATATAAGGGTAGAAATATAAAGAATGTATTGAATTCAAAAATATGTTTTTAAATAATATAATGAATTATTAGTTGCCTGGAGATGGAGTTGTAGGTTTTGCATGACCAATGCGTGTTCCAAATCAGAATAAGATAAAGGGTGGGAGGGGAGGGAAATTAATGGGTGGGATAGGGGATAAATTTTTAATGAATGTGCTAGGAACTAATCATATAAATAATCATAGAATAGTGGATAAATATTGGATAAATATAATTATTAATTAGATGGATCTAAAAATGTATTCACTGAATGTCAATGGTTTAAATCATCCTATTAAGAAGAAGAAATTGTTATCGTTCCTTAAAAATCAAAATGCGGACATTTACTTTATTCAAGAAACTCATCTATCGGAAATTGAATCAAAAAAATTATCTGGAGGTTTTATTTCTAAATGTTTATTTGCACCGGCTTTAAAGAAAAAGGCTGGAGTGGCTGTTTTAATAAATAAAAAATGTAATGCAGATTTTAAATTAATTAATTATGATCCCTTAGGAAGATGGGTACATGTCGAAATGGTTCTGGGAAATACTACCCTGAATTTATTCAATTTATATGCTCCTAATACGAATCAAATGGAGTTTTTTAAACAAATTCAACAGTTGCTTTTACCACTGGCTACATCTAATTTAATAGTAGCAGGGGATTTCAATGCTGTAATGGATCCGATATTGGATAAAAAACCAAGTAAAGTTATAAAATCATTAGGCTTAGATAATTTGATACTATCTTGTGATTTAGTAGATATATGGCGAATTCTTCATTTTAATGATCAGGAATTTTCTTTTTGTTCTCAGGTCCATAAATCTTTTTCACGAATTGATTATATATTTGTTTCTAATAATATAGCGCAGCGTGTCTTAAAAGCAGCAATTGATTCCATTATAATTTCAGATCATGCTGGTGTGTGGATTAATCTTCAAAATTATGATGTTGAAAATTTTGATTTAATTTGGAGATTTAATAATGATTTATTAGAGGATTCAAAATTTCTTGAAGACTTTAAAATAAAAATGCAAGAATTCTTTCAATTTAATGAATCAGATGATATTAATGCTGAGATTTTATGGGATGCTTTTAAAGCAACTATGAGAGGAAATATTATTTCATATTCAACATTTATTAACAAACAAAAAAAAAAACAATTTATTGAGATGGGAAAGCAAATTAAATTATTAGAAAATAAATTAATTGAGAAATGGGAAAATAATACATTACAAGAATTATTAAAATTAAAAGTTAAATACAATGAAATTTCTTCTCAAATTGTAAGAAAAGACATTTTCAACAAACAAGTACAATATTATGGAAATTCAAATAAAGCAGGGAAATTATTAGCAAACTTTCTAAAAGCAAAGAAAAGAAAATCTAAGATTATTGCAATTAAAGATACACAAGGTAATACACATACCAACACAAAAGATATTATAACACAATTTCTTGATTTTTATAAAGAATTATATACTTCCAATTCTTATAAAAATAAAGAACAAGACGGATTAACTTTCTTAAATTCATATATTGGACCAAATATTCCAGATCATATAAAAGGAAGTTTAGAAGAACCTATATCTTTAAAAGAATTAGAAACAGCATTGAAGTCTCTTAGAGTTGGATCCGCTCCAGGTGGAGATGGGTATACTGTTGAATTTTATAAATTTTTCCAAAATATTATATTACCACATCTGTTAAATCTATATCAATATCAATTAAAGAATGAAAAAATTTCTGGTACTATGGCAGAATCGATAATTATAGTCTTACCAAAACCAAACAAAGATCCTACTCTGGTATCAAATTACAGGCCTATTTCATTATTGAATGTGGATAATAAATTAATGGCTAAAGTATTAGCATTAAGATTGGCAAAAGCTCTCCCTTTCATTATTGATGTACATCAAACAGGATTTATTGCTAAAAGACACTCATCAAATAATACTAGATTAGCATTCCACTCATTAAATTTAGCAAAAAATATAAATGATCCAGCTTTTTTAATATCTTTAGATGCAGAAAAAGCTTTTGACAGAGTGGAATGGAATTTTATATACCAAGCTTTACAATGGTTTGGTATAGGATCCGGTTTTATTAAAATGATTCAGACATTGTATAGCTCTCCTGGAGCAAGATTATATATTAATAATAATTTATCAAATAGATTTAACTTGCATAGGGGAGTTAGACAGGGATGCCCTCTGTCTCCTTTACTTTTTGATATTGTCCTAGAACCTTTATTAATTGCAATAAACAAAACTAAGGAGATAGAGGGAATATCATTTACCAGTTTTGAATTTAAATTATCTGCATATGCAGATGATATATTATTATATTTAAGAAAACCGGAAACTACTATTCCATGTATACTAAATTTAATAGAAAAATATGGTACTTTTTCTGGATATAAAATTAATTGGAATAAATCTGAAATTCTCCCAATAAATGTTCATTGTACCAAAGGATTATTTGACCCATATTCATTTATTTGGAAAGAGGATGGTATAAAATACTTAGGAATTATGATCAAAAATACAATAGAAGACACAATCAAAGAGAATGAAAAACTTTTATTAAAAAAAATAACAGAAATGTGTGAGCAATGGAATCCATTACATCTTTCTTGGTGGGGAAGAATTCAAACAATTAAAATGATGATATTGCCTGTGGTTTGTTACCAAATGAGTATGATTCCAATATTTTTTCAGGGGTCATTTTATAAAAAACTTAATAATATTCTTACAAAATTTGTTTGGTGTGGGAAAAGACCAAGAATCGCTTTAGTATCATTACAAAGACCAATTGTGGAAGGGGGGGTAAATTTTCCAAATTTTTATAGGTATCATCAAGCCTATATCTTAAGACAGGGTATGTATTGGATCCTCCCAGACCTTTTAGAAAATGTACCAGATTGGCTATATTTAGAATGGCGGCTCCTGTTCCCTTTATATCCAGAACAATTAATAACCATAACAATGCCTAAAAAATACAAAGACCACAGAATTTTATTTGACACTTGGAAAACATTGAGATATATCAGTAATCTATCACCAGAACCTATTATTAAATCTCTAACTCAATCAATATGGATAAACTCCAGGATCAGAATTGGCGGAAATAAAATCGTCTGGAAACAATGGATAAATGCAGGAATAAGAACATTGAATGATGTCATATCAGAAGGATCACTGCTTAGTTTTTCACAATTGCAAAACAAATTTGGTTTAAATAAAACACAATATTTTAAATGGATGCAATTGAAGCAGGCCATTCAGGTAGGGTTCCCTGAATGGAAAAATCTAAATAATCAATATAGCCTACAGGTTCTATGTTTCCAGACGGATTTTTTGGGTCACCAAGCCGCAAAATGGTACAAATTGATATACGGATTTTTAAATAAAAAAAAGAAAACAGGTCTTAGAGATATTTGGAGTATTGAGATTGGACAGAAAATTTCTGAATCTCAATGGCCAAGATTTTGGTCCTGGAGATTAAGATCTACAAGGTCAGCATCTATGAATCAAACATGGTTGTTCTTATTACATAGAGTGTTCTGGACCCCAACGCGCCTGCAAAAAATAGATAGTACTAGATCTAATAGATGCTGGCATTGTAAATTAGAAATAGGGACGTTAGATCATTTAATCTTTTTCTGTCCCTATGTAAATGCTTTTTGGAATTCAATTTGGCCCCAAATTAATAAATTACTAGAAAATCATGTAGGACTCTCATATGACACCATATTATTTGGCACTGCAATGAGAAATATGAGTCCGATTTCAGCAAATAATAATAAGCTATTACTGATATTAACAGGAGTCGCCATGCAACAAATTACCCAAAATTGGAAAGATTACACCAAATTAAATTACACATTCTGGTGGAATTCTGTTTGTCATATTTATAAAATGGAAAAAATAATAGCTTTACAACAGGGAAATCTTCTTAATTTTAATAAAATTTGGCAACCATTGACAAATTATTCTAATAATTAGTTCTTAGCACAAGGATAAATAATTATACATGAATGGGGTGGGTTTTGAATAATTAATGAAATATATTATATAAGAAGGGAATGGGATTTATATTATACATATTATTGTATAAGTGTTATCATATTATATTTCAACATGATGTATTATTAATGATAATATTTAAGAAATGTAATAATTAATTGTATATTATATTACTTAAATAATGTAAGAATGGAAAACTTATAAATAAAAATTTAAAAAAAAAAAAAAAAAAAAAAAAAAAAAGAAATTATTTTTATAATACATGTTTTATGCACTGATTGTATGAGTTAAAAATGAATAAGGATTTTGGAAAACAAACAAAAAAATAATAATTGTATTTTGAAAATGGAATATTTCAGTTATAATATTGTCTTTTATTGTTGTTTCTGGATTATATAAAACTGTAATTTTTTATACACTTTATTTCATAGGCTGAAATGCTGCTTCATTCTCTATTTAAGGTATGAATAGAAGTGGCAATTTCCAGGTCCTTGCCCTTCATTTTCAGTGGCTAGCAGCAGGTATACACTGTTCTGTGCTCTACTCACAAATGGCTGAAAGGAAAGTGCATCAGTTGACCATGATGTCAGTAGTACATGCAGATTTTCTTTTGCTTATGGCCCCAAATGAAGATTTTGCAACCCCCATAGTTCTGAAATGGCTTCATGTTCTAGTATAGTGCTACATTACAGCACTATACATCCTGAAAAAAAGTTAAGCTGCCTGTGAGGTAATACAACCGGAAAGGACTAGAACTATTGGAAAAATGACAGATTAAGTTATAACTTTTGGTAAATTTAAGAAGATTTGGAGACCATTAGCAGATTTTTGTAATGATTAATAACATTTTCCCATAATAAGATATTTGTTAAGAGGGGATGGGGGTGGGTATTATTTTATTTATCTCATAATATGTATGAATTAATTAATACATTTTGATGTATTAGGTTAGATTTTAGGTAGGGAGGGATTGGGGGGTTTTCTATTTTATTTACATTTGTCATATTTATTAAATGTATTACATAATATTTAAATCATTATAAAATATGAATACAAGTATGATATATTGTACTTAAAGTGTTCATGAAGAAAATCAAGTGTATATTTATAAGATTATATGAATTTTTCTGATACACTTGTTGTAATATGCAAAACTGAATAAAGAAATTTAAACCAGTGTTGTAGCTCCAGAGGACCAAATGCAGGAAACGCAGACCAGGAACTGTGTCTGAAACATCCCCTATCTGTCACTGTTCTCTTTCCCTGTCTCTGAAGTGTTCTATTACAGCCCAAAATCTCACACAGAAGGGCAGGAGACAGAAATATTTATCGTACTCAGAAGAGCTGAGGGCATGGGTGGTCTGCCAGCTCTCTCTAGCTCCACCATGATTTATAGAGGGGCATTGTTATGGGTCACACTTGCAATCTTTCCATGCCACCTGTCAGAACTGTCTGTCAAAAGCAGCATTAACCCCAGCAGCTGCCCTACTGTCCCTCTCCACAGCCAATCCATAAACTATCCATTCCCCTCTACAGTAACACATAAAAATCACTTCCAAGAAACAGACACAAACTACTAGAGGGAGCAAGAGGAAAAAAGAAGGGCAATAACCAGACATATAGAAACCTATGAGGGGTGAGAAAACGCTGGGTAAAGCAGTTCCAATACAAAATCTGCCCGGGGAGATAAAGGGGGAGGAGAAGAAAGTAGGGGCAATAAAAGCCTCTTTTGTTTAATGTATACTTTTGTTCAAACGTTTAGGTTCAAACGATTTTATTGTTGAAAGCAGCAAAACATCAGAAGCAGACAAATGATATCAAAGTCGAATAAGGAACAATGAAGCAGCTTCCGCATTTTCTAGGTACATAATGCTGTTTATCACTTATTTAACTATTCCACCTAAAGACCTAGGTCAAATGACACTAGCAACGCATACCAGGGCCCTGGACTCTGTGGAGCCCTGGCACAGTCCATCCATCGTTCTTCCCTCTACTCGGACCGAGAACTGCAATCAGAGTATACCCCCTCCCCCATCCCATAGCACAAGCCGAAATCCAAAGAAACCCCCCAGGTAGTCTCCACCCCGTCAACTTCAAACTGCCCGGATTAAGACAACCACCGTAATATTGCACTGCGGCCCTTTGGGTGCAAGGACTGCAAATAGGGTTCCCAGATGTTCAAGAACAAAAGCTTCCGCTTCTGTGATATTCAAATGTTTAATTGCAAATGATATCCAACAAGAGGTTCTCCTTGATAAAGATCGGGATCCAGCACTTACCTTACCAAATGTGCGCCTTGCGGCAGTGACAGACTAATTTCATAGGCATAACAGAACTTAAGTCAGAATACTGATTGATACACAGGCAGTACAGAAAACTTTTTTGGCTTCCTGTAGGCACACGGAGTTACCTTTCTCAAGGTAAAGATGAACTGCAAGGGGTATTTTCAAGTGTTTTCCCTGGTATGGCAGATTTTGCAGATGGTTAAGACTTCCTTTATATGTTTGCTGAAAGTTTGAGGAGCTTTTCACCTCCTTGATTTATCCACTGATAACCAGTGTTGAACCAATTGCCCCCCTTTATCGACAAACAAGGAGCCCTATCTGCCTTCCAATTGGGATTTAGGAAATTCCACAGTACTGAAACCGTCCTTTTCGACTGCTAGAAGCGTATGGCCAAGAGTAATGATGTCCTTCTAGTGCTGCTGGATCTCAGCGCAGCTTTTGACACTATCGACCACCCTCTCTTCATTGAACAGCTCTCTGAAATCTGAATCGGAGATACTGCGCTAAGATAGTTTGCCTCCTTCCTGAAAAACAGATCCCAATGCGTTCAACTCAACGATGTGCTATCAAAAACAGAGACCGATCAAATACGGTATTCTGTAGAAGGCTCTGCTATCACCCCTATTATTCAATCTCTTCATCAGACCTGTCCTAGACAAAGCCCGCAAATATTAAATACAGATCCACTCCTTTGCGGATGTCATAAAACTGTACCTACTGCTAGGAGAAACCCATGATGCCCAGATCACATCAGAGGAGAAGCTTTGGGGCAGTCATGCGGGACTTGTGAGAACACTGCCGCATCCATACACCCAGAAAAAGAAAACTCTATAGAACGCCCGTGAAGGTGAGGGGAGGGAAGTGGCTCAACGAAGGGAAAAGGTTGAGTGGCGCTGAAGGGAAGTGGAGGGAGAAGGGGAGAAGATGCTGGTTGGAAGGGGAGCATGAGAGAGGGGAATAGATGCTGAAAGTGGAGAGAGAATGAGCAGATGCTAGAAGGAAGTGGGGAGGAGATGCTGGATGGGAGGGGAGAAAAAGAGGGGAACAGACACTGGATGGGAGAGGATAAAGAGAGTGGAACAGAGCGATGCCAGGAGGACTGTGGAGCCAAGACTGAGGCCACGGGAGCTTCACTGGAGCCTCATAACTTACAGTAGCCACTTCAGATTCCTTCAGAGAGCTCTGTATCAAGGTTGCTGCTGGTGGAGAAGAGGTGTTGCATCTATCCAATGTCAGGAGCTTCTTTTTATGGCCTGTCAAATCTGCTGACTTTCTCTTTGACAACGGCTTCAGCAGCAAATTGCTTCCCTCCCCTTGTGGTACTGAGACAGGAGCGAGCAGCAAATGTTCTGGTCTGGCGGCCTTCTTTGAAGTTCCAGCGCGAAGAGAAGTTGTGGGGGGAAGCGCCATCCATCACGGTAACTGAGAGGAAAGAATAACATCTTTGCGGTCCTAATGCCCTCATCTAATACCGCCATTGATGAGAAGAAAGGTAATTATCTTGTCCTCATCAATGCTTTAACGTTGTATGCTACCTTTACCTCCCCCCCTCCCCCGTTTGAAGAATTATAAAGAAAGGGCTTTTTCTAGTCTTTTTTTTTAACTCTAACTTAGGATTTATCTTGGGGGGGTCCCTATTCTCTTTTTTTTTTTAGGAAGAGAGGGGGAGAGTTGCGACCTTTCAGGAGCATCCGAAGAAAAAATTGACAGGGCGAAGGGAAGGGCTCTAGGAGCAGGGTCCCCTTGCTCACGCCCAGTAAGCTCAAAGATTACCATTAGCTAGGGGAAAGCATCAGCACTCAGGCTCAGCCAGAGGACTTCACCTTCAAGTGTGCCTGCATATCCCCTGCTGTCTCCGGAGAAAGGATATTATCAAAGTAAGAGTAAGCTTCATGTTCCATATCTTCCTGTTAAACCAGTTCAGAACAATGAGATGTACTAAAGCTTTTTCCTCAGGGAGGGTCAAGACAATGCTCTTTCCAAAACAACCCTGCCAAAATTACTTCAGTCTCAGAGATCAACTTTATGTCTGATGAAAGAATGCCGTGATAACCAAGCAGCTGCTCTACAAATATCCTCTGGGGTCACTGCTCTGGCTTCTGCCCAAGACGCTGCCTGTCCTTCGTGGAATGAGCATGACACTGCAGAACCATTTTCTGGCTGAGAATGAACATTGCTTCAATAACCAATGCACTGAGTAACATAAAGGTTGCCTAACCCTTATACTGACCACCAAGGAAGACAAGGACATTATCATACTTTGAAGGAATTATGATTTATAGGTAACGGAGGACTCTGCGAATATCAAGAAAGATATAGTGGCACTAGAAAAGGTTCAAAGAAGAGCAACCAAGATGGTAAAGGGGATGGAACTCCTCTCGTTTGAGGAAAGACTAAAATGGTTAGGGCTCTTCAGCTTGGAAAAGAGACGGCTGAGGGGAGATATGATTGAAGTCTACAAAATCCTGCAGAACAGATACAAGTGGATCGATTTTTCACTCCGTCAAAAATTACAAAGACTAGGGGACACTCAATGAAGTTACGGGGAAATACTTTTAAAACCAATAGGAAGAAATATTTTTCCACTCAGAGAATAGTTAAGCTCTGGAACACGTTGCCAGAGGATGTGGTAAGAGCGTAGCTGGTTTTAAGAAAGGTTTGGACAAGTTCCTGGAAGAAAAGTCCATAGTCTGTTATTGAGAAAGACATGGGGGAAGCCACTGCTTGCCCTGGATCGGTAGCATGGAACATTGCTACTCCTCGGGTTTTAAACAGGTACTAGTGACCTGGATTGGCCACCATGAGAACAGGCTACTGGGCTTGATGTACCATTGGTTTGACCCAGTAAGGCTATTCTTATGTTCTTATGCAGAATCTTATCTGTTAGAAGGCTTCTGGAAGGACAGAAGAGTGATTCACATGAAATGGAGATACTGCATTCAACAAAAAAGATGGAAAAGTACGACTGGAAACCAAATCCACCAAGATAGACTTAATAGGGATTCCTACAGGAAAGGGCTTGCAACTCTAAAATTCACCTAGACGAACAGGTAGCAACCAGCAATTCCATTTTCAAGGAAAGTTCTTTCAAGGAGGACTGTCAGAGAGGCTTGAAGAGAAGGCCTGCCAAGAAGGACGGCACTAAGTTGAATACCACTGGTACAAGACTACCCTAAAGAATGGACAAATCTGCTTGACCCCAGTAAAAAATGCATAACATTTAGCTGAACTGCTATGAAAAACACACCAACTTTGTCCCTGAAATAAGAGAAGGATGCTACTTGAACCTTAAGTGAATTAAAAGGTCAAACCTTGCTCCAACCATCTCTGAAAAAAGGAGGGATAGAAGGAATACAAAGAAAAGAAGAATCCAACGTAGTCTACAGTGAAGCAAGCAAAAAACAACGAACAAACTGCAGATAATGTACAAGATGCAGGCGTTGTTTATTAAACCAATCAAAATGCAGTAAGATATACAACCTTATTGCCAACCAAGGGACCCGACATGGTCCATGTTTCGGATAACACGCCTTCTTCATGGGTCCATGGTGGTTAAGGTTTGAAACAAAACCGCACAAAAGATAACAAACGCCTATGTAAAACCAATGTAGATAAGCATATACTACGCAAGTTGGTTTTACATAGGCGTTTGTTTGTTATCTTTTGTGCGGTTTTGTTTCAAACCTTAACCACCATGGACCCCTGAGGAAGGCGCGTTATCCGAAACATGGACCGGTTCAGGATAGAAGGAATAGCTTGCAAACTGAACACCAGTACTCAAACACCTTCCACATTCTAACATGTGCTACAGATGTAGTAGCAATGACAGACTGAAGACCTTACTCTATGCATCTGTTATCAATCTCTTAGGCTACTGTCAACTCTTACTGGCTGGGGTCCATGACATCAAACTGAAAGTTTATACAAAATACAAGTACATGCTAAAAGATATTACCCTCGGCTTTAGGAATAACATTGACTCCCAATTCAAGTCATACTAAGTTTAAGATTCTGATTCTACCATTTTCCCAGCCTACCCACACTCTTTTTTAATCCTGTAATGCTGGGAAGTCATGCAATGCTGAACTAGAGAGCATTTGAGCCATCTTTCAATATTTATAGTATATATAAAGAGAATCTCACTTTTTACCCCAAAACAGTTCACTCCAACTTAGATAGTATAATAGCGCTAAATATATCAATGTTTTATCAATTCTTTCTTAGTCCAGTTTCTTTATAACAGTACATCATGCTGTAATGTCCAGTTCCCCCGACCTTGAGAAAGTTCAGCGAAACGCATCAGGAAGGGGAATGGACTTTGAATAAGCTAAGTTTATTATTTATATATTTATATAAAATAATTGAAATAAGTAAATATTTGGGAAATAGTACTTGGAATCATGAAGAATCCCACCACCTGTATCTATTGATAAGGGTGGATATCTGAATTCATATGATGTACTGTTGTAAAGAAACTGGACTAAGAAGGAATTGATAAAACATTGATATATTATCTAGCGCTATTATACTATCTAAGTTGGAGTGAACTGTTTTGGGGTAAAGAGTGAGCTAGAGAGCAGGCATAAGAGTGGAGAATACACCCAATTCCCTTAGAGCAAATCAATTTAGCTCCTTGGCTAACATCATTCTATACTAAGCATTTATTTCCCAGGAAGTAGTAGAAATTACAACAAAACTGCTGAGAAAAGAACAGAAGAGAGACACCAGAAGGAAACAAAGATGGTGGATGGAGACACAACAGGTGCAAACTCCGTCAGTTTGGGCTGGGTGGCCAAAATCATCAATGAAGTGAAGTTGGCAGTCAAGACATCAATGAAAAAAAGAAATTGCAGAAAATTTCAGAAAAGCTAGACACATTGGATGGACCCCGAGAGACTATGAATATCGACAGCAGGTCTCTGACCTAGAAGATCAAGTGCAGCAAACAGCAGATTTGCACAATATACCAAATTAACCAGTTAAGAGGAAAAGCTGGACATCTTGAAAATTGCTGGCACCATGAAAATTTATATCTTATGGGTCTACCTGAGCAGAGTTAGAAGTCTCTCTTTCAATCATTGGCAGGTCCATTATGAATTGAACAAGCACATCATTTGGGCCCCAATGGTGGTGATCATCAAGCTTCTAAACTACAAGCATATAAATGAAAGGCCCTTTTCCCTGCAGGAATGCAGAATCTAATTGAATGATGCAACAAATGCATCATTTTGCACGGGGACTATGTGGAAAAGTGATATGTTCAATTGCTCAGTTACTTCTATTAAAGCCATTAAATGTATTTGGCCTTTACTTACCCACGTACTTGCGTCAACTCTCCTCTTCTTATAATTTCAGGAAAATGTTAGACATATCTCTTCTTTTTGTATTCCTCATGATCTGTGTCTATTAATGTTCTTTGAATCTCATTATAAATGTAAAGATGGATCTTGAAATCTTACTGTAAACTGCAATGAATCTTTGCCAAAATTTTGTGGGATATAAGAAACTGGATGGTAGCAGGAAAATGACCCATTTATGATAAATAGGGAGTCACAGAATGGAGATGAATTAAACCTACCAAGGAAATGAAGTCTCACCTGTAGAGGAAGGGATAGGTGAGCTAAACCTACATTGAACAGCAGTTGGTGAGGGAAAAATACAGTACACTGGAGCTTGCTGGGTAATGTAGGGATATAGAAGTAAGGGTCAAGGGGAAATAAGAAGCAGAACAGGCTACAAAAGATTTAGGGTGTGGAGTAAGATAAGAACTATTAAATTCCCTGACCTCAAATATAAAACATAAATTATGCCTTTGCAAAAGGAGAAAAAAAAATTATAAGGTACAGAGAGAGAGTGATGGGGGGTGGGGGAAGAGGACAAGGAGCAAGGTATGTTCAAAAACTGTTTATTGGTCAAACAAAAAAAAATACAATCCAAAATCACAATGGGAACAAGAAACACAGACCAATTTTCATACCCCCCCAAATAAAAAAACACCCCACCCCCTCCCCCCACCCTAAAGAAGAAAAAAAAAAAAGCAAAAAGGCATGGAGCAGCATGAGAGCAAGGTATAAAGAAATTAGGGGAAGTAAAAAATATTGATGGAAAAGAGGTGTGGTGTAGATGGGCTGAGGGACTGGTTGGAGAAAAGTGTTATTGACAGACTAGATCAGGGGTCTCAATGTCCCTCCTTGAGGGCTGCAATCCAGTCAGGGTTTGAGGATTTCCCCAATGAATATGCATGAGATCTACGTGCATGCACTGCTTTCAATGCATATTCATTGGGGAAATCCTGAAAACCCGACTGGATTGAGGCCCTCAAGGAGGGACTTTGAGATCCCTGGACTAGATAGACTTGACTTTTGATTTGTCCGCATTTAGATACAGGCTGCACCAGGTGCATTTTGCTTTCCTTTGCTGGATAAGAGGAAATTTGTTGTAAGTTTTCAAGTTGGCTCCTATGCTAGCCACCACAAAGAACTCCATTGCTTCCTGACAATTACAACACTGTCAACAGTCACTGGACCCCGGGGGAATGCTGCACGGTGGCAGCTGTGTTAGCCCACTCTAAAGGTTAATAAATAAAAAATTCAGAAAGTAAGGCGACACTTTTTTATTAGACTAATTTAGGGGCTCACTTACTAAAGTGCATTCCCGGAGAGGTGATAAGACAGAGTACAATTCTGGGGTTCAAAAAGGGACTGGACGACTTCCTGGAAGCGAAGGGGATAACAGGGTACAGATAAAGGTTTACTTTACAGGACATTGAGCGAACAGGGTATGGACATTTTAGGTTAGGTAGGGAACACTTACAGGTCATGGACCTGGGGGGCCGCCGCGGGAGCGGACTGCCGGGCACGATGGACCCCTGGTCTGACCCGGCAGAGGCAGTGCTTATGTTCTTATATAAGAAGTTAACATGCAGTTAATGTGTGGTAACAGGCTACATGTTTCAAGTTTATTTGAATATTTGATTAAACGCTTATCCTAAGGTCCAAAGCGTTGTACAATAAAATTTAAAAATTTATGAGGTTACAGGAAGACAAACAGCTTTAACTAACTTGACATCTTAAGTCATTAAGAAACAATAGGAAGGGGGGTAGAACTACAATTTTTATATAGAAAAGGTACATAAAAGGGAAGCACAGTAGGGAGGGGGAAAGTTAAAATTGCTGGGCTTATATCGAATATTCAGTTAAAGGCGTCTTTAAAAAGAAAACATTTTAAACTGCTTTTAAACTTCTGCAGGTTTTGTTCAGATCTTAAGTATATAGGAAGAGAATTCCAGATCATTGGTTGTTTTGAAGTCGTTTGCCTCTTACCATGCATTGCCACATTTTTCTGAAATTTTCTGACAGGGCGTGGCATGGGCAGAGAAGAGACGTGGAAGTGTTAGCCACAGAGTTAATAATGTGGGAGCACGTAGGGATCTATAAACAGTGCCTTAGTGCTGCAATTGAGGCTGCCTGGCAACACCTAACCTAAATTCATTCAAATAGCTTAAATAGCGTAGTAATTGAAGTTAATTGAACAACTGATTCAAAATATAAATGTTAGGTGCAGAATTCCGCACAGCGCCTTCTGACGCATACCTGAAAAGTAGGTGTGGTTATGGGCAGAGAACAGGCATGGTTGAATTAGGCATCGCTAGGTGCCGGTCTACAATTTTTGTTGAATATAAACAAAGCTGATTGATGTTTGCAATGTGTTGGAAAGTGTATTGTAAACTTTGACCTCTACTGTGTATGTTTTCTTGTAAATCAATTGAAAATGAAAAAACTACAGAGAATTTCAAAAAACAAACTGAAACGCAATAGAAAACAAACTTATATCAAGTAAATTTGATTACCCAAGGCACTACTGTATTCATTTTTCGTGCCCTTACTGGGGCGATGTGTTCATCATCGGTCTTAATAAAGTGACGTGTGATGAGCGATATTCATTTTCTATTTTGTTTTTAATAATATTGTACATTGCTTTGATATGCTATGCAGGACAGGTGGTCTATCAAAGTTTTTAATAAACCATAAATATAAACTTACACCTGCTTCAAAGGTGTAGATTTATGCATGGATTTGCATATGTTATTTTCTTCCCACTTCTTTATTATTTTCAATACTTCAAACACCTTGGTATTAGATAAGGTATAGGGGGGGTGGGATTGGGAAAGATAATTGTTAATTGTTTTAGTATTAATAAATGGGTGGGTGGGAAGGGATTCTTTTATATTTACAGTGGTACCTCAGTTTACGAGTGCACCGGTTTGCTGGTGCCGGTGCGGAGGCTACATCAAAGTAAGAAAAGAGAGTTTGGGTGGGTTGGGGGGACCTCAGGTCGCAGTGGGGAGGTGCCCAATGGCGGCTGGGGGATGCCCGATGGCGGCAGGGGGGGTGCCCGATGGCGGCAGGGGGGTGCCGGATTGCGGGGGGAGGGTGGTGGAGGGTGAGAACCTATCAAAGCGAGTTTCCATTATTTCCTATGGGGAAACTCGCTTTGATAAAGGAGCATTTTGGATTACGAGCATGCTCCTGGAACGGATTATGCTCGTAATCCAAGGTACCACTGTATATATTTTAAGGATTATAAGTAAGATTGTCAAGTGATTTGTTTAAAAATTTTCTGATTGAATATTATACACTTGTTGTAAGACTTGAAAATGAATAAAGATTTTTTTAATATATTATTTTCAATACTTACAATAAGTGTAACAGTAAATACAACATTTTATACTCAAATATCACACTTAATATTCTTATAATATCCATTACAGAATTAATCCCCCCTAAACAATCACAATGCCCATACATAAAATATCTATAATCATCCATATCAATTATTCAAAATTCATTAACCTATCAACCCACCACCTCCCCCCTCCCGGATGTGCATATTTAAAGGGCAAAATACTATTTAAATGTTACAATATTTTGTTAATGGCTCCCAAATCTCCTGAAACCTCTTAAAATTCCCTTTCTGAATGGCCAATGTCCTTTCCATTTTATACATATGACCAGGGCTGTGGAGTCGGAGGAAATTTCGGGTACCTGGAGTCGGAGTCAGAAGTACAAAAAACTGAGGAGTCGGAGTCAGAACATTTATCTACCGACTCCATTTTTGAACTTGGCATACCAATCACGAGCGATTCTTTCAGCTATAGCACCCACTATATACACAGCGCAAATGTTGTGAGCAGCTTCTGCGGCCTTAAAACCTTGATTAAAAGCAAAAAGAAGGTGGTGTCGAAAATGCTCATTTCTCTCAACTTGACATTCCATTTTAACAATCTGAAAATTAACCAGTGCTGTGGAGTCGGAGTCAAGGAGTCGGAGGAAATTTCGGGTACCTGGAGTCGGAGTCGGAACATTTATCTACCGATACCGCAGCCCTGCATATGACACAGTGAATTCCACCAAAAACTATAATTAAGCCTTGTCCAATTCTTCCAATACACAAGCACATCGCAACTCTGACCCTGCTCTGCCCAAACTATGCCCCTAGGAATGCCTATATATAGCTTTCCACAAGCCTATTTTTCATGTGAAATTAAAGAGTTCTTTTCCATGTATAAAACATGCTTTGTACACAGAAAATGTTTGTTTACTCCACAGTGACCAGTAGCAGCAGAAAATGCACTTACCATCCAGGGAAAGCCAATCCAGCTGAGTGCTTGGAAGAGACATGAAATTTCGAGCCCGATACTCAAACAGAACTGAACTAGAAATTATCTGGCTGTCCTTGGCCACTCCCAGAGTGACCAGTCCGGACTCATGAGCTGCAAGAGAACAGGAGATCAGTAAAAACAGAGAGACTTAGGGAGAGGTGTGAGAGGGCAGGAGATCAGTATGGATGCTGGAGAATGCATGAGAAAACAAGAGATCAGCAAGGAAAAGGGGGCTCAGGAAAAGAAGTGAGCGTGAGTGATCAAGTAGTACTGGGAGGATATAGCTAAAGAGATAAAAAGTATGAGATGCAAGGAGAAAGCGATGTCATCAATAGGTATGACAGCTTGACAGAGAGGCTCTGATGGGACCAGTGATAAAAGAGTTTGAAATACCTCCAAAGCAGTTTCCAAATAAATTGATAAACTAAAGAGTGAGTTTATGTGGAAACTCTGTTGGGCATCTGCAAGCAGCTAGAAAGTGTAAATATACTGAAACAAGTCCGAAACTATAAACAGTTGACTGTGAGGTGTGAATGAGACTCCAAGACATCATGTAAGGGGGAGAATGAATAAGGTGCATGATAGTTGGAGAAAAGAGGGAAGAGGATTTCTCAAGGTGTGAGGCTGGTCAAGGAAGGAGAAGAGCAAAGGAGATCAGTATAAGATGCCAGTTTGGTCTTGGAATGAAAGAGAGGTAATTGAACAGTGAGCTGTAAAAGTGCAAGTAAAAGGTAATGATGCTTCAGTAAATGCCATTTGAGGAAACGAGATGAGCACCTTATTCTATTATGCATTAATTATGTGTTTAATTTTATACTACCATTTCCCCCCAAATAAGACAGTGTCTTATTAATTTGGGGTACAAAAAAGCACAGTTACTTACCGTAACAGGTGTTATCCAGGGACAGCAGGCAGATATTCTTAACGTATGGATGACGTCACCGACGGAGCCCTGGTACGGACACTTTTAACTAGAAAGTTCTAGTTGGCCGCACCACGCATGCGCGGGTGCCTTCCCGCTCGACGGAGGAGAGTGTGGTCCCCAGTTAAGGTAAGCCAGCTAAGAAGCCAACCCGGGGAGGTGGGTGGGTCGTAAGAATATCTGCCTGCTGTCCCTGGATAACACCTGTTACGGTAAGTAACTGTGCTTTAAATGCACCTGGAGTTTAGTGCCGACTCATGGGCCATGTCCTGGAGGGTAGGCAGTGTTTGTACAGACCTGCTAAGCTCTCCTAGTGAAATAAAGTGACATGAAAGTTATATTTATATCTGTAAAGGAGGAAGGTCAGCTGTTGTCCTTTCCTTGGTGAAGATGGATAAGGGCGGTAGTTTTTCGGCTAGCGTGCGCTAATCCAGTGCGTGCGCTAAAAACGCTAGCGCACCTTCGTAAAAGGAGCTCTTAATGTGTGTGCAATGGAATGTTCTATGTTTGTTTAGAAAATAAGAGAGCTAATGTGAGGAAAGAGGCGGTAGCGGCTAGAGCACGCTATTAGAGAGTTGCGGAGACAGAAATCCCACCCATCCCCGCCAGGATCTTCTCCGTCCCCACCCGTCCACGCCAGGATCCTTTCCATCCCCACCCATCCCCACAAGGAATTACCTCCATCCCCGCCCGTCCCCATAAAAAGCAGCAATTACTTCTGACAGGATCATCAATTCCACAGTTTCTTTTGTGTCTGCGCTGCTGTTTTCCTTGTGGAATCTCTTTGATGGAACCCGTTTTTTGTTTTCTGTTCAGGTAATTCACTTATAAACCCCCTCTTTTACTAAGGTTGACGTGTCTATTATATTATATGGACGAACCCTGCTTCCAAAGCCTTCCATCCCTGTGGGAGTCCCGTTGGCTAGAAGGGGGTCCCCGTGGGAGTCCCGTGGGTTAGGGGGGATTCCAGTGGGATCCCCGTGGGATTCCCGCGATCCCCGTTCCCGTGCAGACCTCTACACACTATTCCGCGCCTTAAGGCCCTAACGCGCCTTCGTAAAAGGAGCCCAAAGGAGCCCTAAGTCTAAGTAGCCTATGTTGCCTTTATGATACACACTCTTTTCTACAGCACTGACACTCACACATGCTAAGCTATGGCAGGTCTTATTTTACACATTGCTTTAAAAACCGGCATTCAGTCAGCATCACTTTAATAGGGTTTGCTTTCTTCTGCCCAATAGCATTCTTTAATCTTTTCCTATCGTAATAAATTTTACGTTACGCTGGTTCCAGTCGTAATTATTTTAGCAAAGTTTTGTATTATTCACCGTTATCATTTATGGCTATTGTAAACATAATGTAAATAAGTCATAAGTCTGTAAATTCAAATATTTTGTGTTCCTGGCTCTTTATTAGTCCATACAGAGTGTTTATCCACGATGGCAACGACATTTCTGGAATGTCCCGTCGTCCGGGACACACGACAGGAAAAGATTAAGGCTAGTCATGTCGTTTAGCAATCCGTCCAATATATACTTTTTTTCATCAGGCATGTATGATTGGTTTAAGTGGTTTATACGCCATATTTCCCCCTTTTTGCACTACACCATATTCACACTATGTACCCAAGACATCATGTTCGAGGCATAAAAACTTGCACCTAATCACGCGCGAGGAAAACATTCACCTACGCTGGTAAGTCTGCTCTTATTACGCTATCATATTGCTTTCAAAGTCTATTGTTCAGGAGTTTGTTCCACTAATAAGGACCGATCAATATCACCTGAGTGTGATTTTATAATATGTTCTCCACTTACTGTTTAAGGTGCAAGCGCTGACCATTGCTCCGGTTTTTTTTTTTAATATGGCTTAAAGATACTTTTTTTTTTCTTTTTTCCGTTTCAAGTTTGATTTTTTTTGTTTTTTTTATAAATCTTTATTCATTTTTAAATCAAATCAACAAGTGCACAAAAATATATCATAAAGTAATTCCAATGTAGCACTGTAATATCTAACACATAAACACTAATAGTGTAAGATCCCCACTCACCCACCCTTCATCACATTCTCAACAAAATAGAATATACTATTTTATACAACATATTATAATATATCTTATTGAATTACACATCAAATCCACCCTCCCCCTTGAGTGTGCTAAATAGAACTAAGAAAGAAAAGAAAAGGAAAAGAAAAGAAAAGAATTGATGCCTATTCATCACAATATTTTTCCAATGGCCCCCATATCTTTGCAAAGTTATTATATGTCCCTTTTTGTACCACTATTGCTCTTTCCATCTTAAAAATATGGCATAACGAATTCCACCAATTTGATTTAATAATTAGCTACCGCTTCTTGTTTTTCTTTCATGGTCTCATTATTTCAATCCAGTGTTAGGATTTTGTCTCAGCATGGCGAGGAAGTCAATCGACGCACAGGCCTATTTTAATTGCTATATTAATCCGGCTGATCACATATTATGTATTCTGGCATCAACTTCAATCCAAAGTTTGGGTTATATCAGCATTTTGATTTAACTCGCTGTCCTTTCTAGACATGTCCATTTTTATTTAGTTTACTGCCGGCACAGTTTTGTATTTTTTTTTAGACACGGCAAGCTAAATTTCAGTGCACCTTAGCATGCTGGTGCACGGTTCTTTTTAGCTTTTTGACGCTGCATGGTATCTTAGCTTGAATTATGGTATAGCAGCAAATAGGTGCTTTTCAAAATGTATCAAGACTCCCCTATTACACTACCGGTATTTTTATACCATATAACTGTTACAAAGATGCTGCCTAAACACTCCTAATCTCTCGTCGCCGACTATCCATTTAGGGATCTTACCTTCATTTTATTTTCGTTTCGATTTCTAAATCAGATGTTTAGAATTAGCCTTATATCTTATGTCTTCTAAGAGCGTAGGTTATTATATCCACAAAATCTTTTGTAGAGACCAATCGGGTACGTAATTCTGTTTTACTCTCATTTTCACCTGTGACTGTCCTTCCACACTTCTCGCACACTCAGTTTTGGCTGCCTGTCAAGTCACATTTGCACTCTTTTGTTTTTGACATCTCGCATTCATCGACAAATATTTTTTTCACACCATCAAGTCTCACATTTAGGTCATGTCCACTGGGTATCGTCACTCCTTTTTATCACTGTGTGTCTTATAACTGATGTACACTCTTACCACGACTGTACTTATTTCTCACTGGATCACCATCCATTCACATGCTTTCATTTATCTTTACATTCATAGGACCCCTGAGGAAGACTTTAATGGTCAAACACAGTGTTTTTCAACCTTTTTTGGGCAAAGGCACACTTGTTTCATGAAAAAAATCACGAGGCACACCACCATTAGAAAATGTTAAAAAATTTAACTCTGTGCCTATATTGACTATATATAAAGTAATTCTCTTGAATAGGAATCAAATAAACACAAAGAAAGTATTTTATAATGCTGCCACCGCCAACAACACCGTTGGCGGCGGTGGCACTCAAGTGGCTAAAGAGCCGCAGTTTGCCGGCCTAGGGACAACACTGGAGGGTGGCCAGCTGTGCACCCCCTTGGGACGTAAACCCGGGGTGGGGCAGACCGCCCCCCCACCCTGGTATGCCACTATCTGTACCTCACTCCCTCCCTATGACCAAAAATTCTCCTTTCTTCTATTCCCCGTGTACACAACCATCTCTTTCCCTCCCTTCCTCTCTCCCAAGTCCATTTCTTCTGTGTCCAAAAACGCATTCCCTCCCCCACCTCAGCATCTCTTTCCCTCCCTTCCTCTCTCCCAAGTCCATTTCTTCTGTGTCCAAAAACGCATTCCCTCCCCCACCTCAGCATCTCTTTCCCTCCCTTCCTCTCTCCCAAGTCCATTTCTTCTGTGTCCAAAAACGCATTCCCTCCCCCACCTCAGCATCTCTTTCCCTCCTTTCCTCTCTCCCAAGTCCATTTCTTCTGTGTCCAAACACTCATTCCCTCCCCACCTCAGCATCTCTTTCCCTCCTTTCCTCTCTCCCAAGTCCATTTCTTCTGTGTCCAAAAACGCATTCCCTCCCCCACCTCAGCATCTCTTTCCCTCCCTTCCTCTCTCCCAAGTTCATGCCTTGTGTCCAAAACGCACTCCCTCCCCCCTTTTGTGTTCCGTGTTTGCCTACCAGCCCATCTTTGCAACTTTCTCAGCAAAACGAAGCTCAAGCCGCGAGGCTTGTCTTCTGCTTCCTGTCTGCCCTACCGCACACAAATAGCCGAACGGAAGTATTCTCCGACGTCAGCGCTGACGTCGGAGGGCAGGCTTTGCTTAAGCCCTCCCTCCGACGTCAGCGCTGACATCGGGGAACGCTTGCGATCGGCTATATGTTAGCTGCAGGGCAGGCAGGAACAGAAGACGAGCCTCGCGGCTTGAGATGTATTGAACTCCGCGGGTCCCCCGTCCAGCTCTCTCCTGTCCACGTGGGGCGGACCGCCCCTCTCCCTAGACTGGTGGTACTGCCCTGATGGCGGCCCTGACCGTACGGCACACCAGGCAACATCTCGCGGCACACTAGTGTGCCGCGGAACAGCGGTTGAAAAACACTGGTCAAACAGACCGTGTTGGGTCCTCTCCATTGTTTCAAGTTGTGGATGTACTGGATTGTTTTAATGATTGTGGATTCTTTTGTTTCAATAAAGCCTGCATCAGTAACATCATATTCCACAGATCTCTTGGTTTTGGATTTTTATCCAGAGTAGATGTAACAGAATTTGTATTTTGACTGTACACTTGTTACTTACTGGAAACAAGCAAAACTCCCATCCAACCAAGTGGTAAACAGGCATCCGCTATAATAAAACCCTCAGCGCGCATGCGCAGTGGAAACTTCGTGCGGCCGTGATCCCTGATCCGTGGCTCCGTGTCGCCGCATGCACAGTAGGAGCTTTCGGCGGTTAGCGACGCGTGCGGCGGTTTCCCCAGCAACGTTCCTGCCCCGATCTCCGACGACGCCTGACTTCTGACGACGCCTCTCCTTCTCACTCCCGGACCGGCAGCAGCCGCAGGGCATTTGATAGGCCGGCCCACTTCGATAATGCGAGGCGGGCCAGCCTAGCAAAAGCCCTGAGGCTGCCCGGCCTAGCGGATGCTGGACAGTGAGCAGGTAAGGGAGAAGGAGTGCTGCTGGACATGGGGGAGGTAAAAGTAAGGGAGAAGGGAAGACAGACAGGGGGCAGAGAGAAAGAAAGAAAGAAATGCCTAAGTCTACACATCTATTCTAGTACCCATTAATGTAACGGACTAAAAAACTAGTTTAGAATATTTATCACATAAGCACAAATCACAGCATTGCAACATGAACATATTGAGGTGGAGGGAGGCACTTTTGTAGTTAGTGTGTTGCAGTTTGGTTAATGTTGATTGCTAAGGTGGTTTAACTAAAAATAATGTGATGCTGTAGCCCCATGAAATTAAAATGTTTTGTTGCTTTATTAATATAAAAATTAATAAACCACTGAAAAAAAGATCAAGCTATTTTTATTGGGGGTTAACTTAATGACTTGAAACTTGTAAGTTCTTCTAAAAATCTTCTACAGTTATTTCTGGCAGCTCAAATTATTCTTTTCAAAACCTGGAAATCAAATAGCGGGCCGAGTCTTTTCACAAGGAAAGGACAAAACAAATGATGTCCTATGGGAAAAATTCCAAGGTATGAAAAGGGGAACAGGGAAAATATATGACCATGTAGGTTCTTCCTTCATCAGATTAGTTTGAAAGGATGTACCAAACCAAGATTTGATAAACAAGATCAATGTATATCTAACTAGAGAATGACACGGTGGATGTTACCTGCGGCTAGCCTCGGGTAACCCGCCAAAACGGTGGGAGGGGGAAAAGGTGCTCACTGCAGGTAAGGGGACAAGGCCATCCACCACCCCGTGGAACAGTGAATGGCTTTGTCCCCGCAGTTAAGGGAGGGAACGCACGCAGTCACCGATCGTGCGCGGCCCCCCTCCCTCCTTCCTACCTATCCGAATCTATCTCCCTCCCCCTTACCTTCACGGCGCGTTTTAAGGTTTGAGACTTGTTGAAAGCCGCTGGAGCGTACGTGCAGTCGCACACGTTTGTGGGCAGAAGCTTCTCCTCCGACACAACTTCTGGTTGCGTCAGAGGAGAAGCTTCCGCCCGCGTCAGAGGAGAAACTTCCGCCCATACACGCACACGACTGCGCAAACACTCTGGTGGCTTTCAACAAGCTATTCAAACCTTAAAACGCGCCGTGAAGGTAAGGGGGAGGGAGGGAGATGCACGGACAGCGCGAGGGGTGCCGAAGGGCAGCGAGGTGCCGAGAGGCAAGGATGGATGCTGCGGGGACGGGGCAGTGAAGGGGACGGTGGTCCGGTGACAGGGACAGATTTTTTTCCCCCGTGTCATTCTCTACATCTAACCCAACACATTTCATAGTAACGTGAAATCGAGGTCTTTTGAAGACAGAGTTTTTTGGGGTTTTTTTACATTTCGTAGTTGCAAGTTTCTACATTTAGTGTTGCAAATGCTTTTATGGGAAATGCTACCCTTGCTGCTGGGTTATGGAACACCTGATATTACAACCCCAGAGACAATATTTACACTGCCAGTGTTGTTTTATGCGCCTAGGCGTTTATTGAGATCTGATAGAGTAGCTGTTCCCCATATCTCCAAGGCTCATCTTGCCTCAACTAGAAATGGAATCCAACAATGAGGCAAAAAATGGTCAAAAGGTTCCGTGAGTGATTGCAGAACAGCAAAACCATCAACATACAAAGGAATATGTATACTGAAATAATAAGAGTGTGACAATGTAAGGTACCCTCAGTGCGCAGGATAAGCGACGGGAGAAAAACTCCAACGCTTCAAGCGAAAAGGTAGAGGCTAGAAAGCCCCCACCTACACACCATCATGGGGTACCTATAGTGTGTTTTGAAATTAAATAGCACAATCCCAAACAAGTGCACAATGAACACAAATAAAAAAAATGGATTCACAAACTGCAATCACTCAGGGAAACCCCCAGGCAACTCCCAGCAAAAAATCGAAAAAGCAACTTAGCTTGAAAAGTCTTCATTCAACGTCCAGGGGTGCGGGAACAACGTAGATGAAACACCACAAAACCAGGTTCAACCAAGCCTGGTTTCGGGAACAAAATCCCTTCCTCAGGAACCCATGAATCAAGTATCCAAATGGACTTCAAGGCAGGCTGGAAAGAAAGAGAGGAGCTTTTCTCCCATCGCTTATGCGCGCTGAGGGTACCTTACATTGTCACACTCTTATTATTATTTCAGTATACATATTCCTTTGTATGTTGGTGGTTTTGCTGTTCTGCAATCACTCACGGAACATTTTGGCCATTTTTTGCCTCATTGTTGAATTCTTTTAAGTTTCGCTGGCAATTCTTTTTTTGGAGTCAGTTGTCAACTAGAAATGGTGCATTTTTTTTATTTAGTTCCAATTTTATGCAACAATTTACCAGTAGAGTTAAGAAAGGATCATTTCAAAACTTTGAGACAACTAAAAGCACATTTTTTTTTCAAATGGCTTTTCCAAATTGAGTAATTGAATTTCAGACTGCAGTCTGCATTGATTTGTATTAATTTGTATTTATATATATTTTGCATTTTTAATTTTAATTGTAATATAATAGGTTTTAGAAATGTAATATGATAATGTGTTTTAGAAATGTCATTTCATTTTTCTTTCCTTTTTATTTTTTTATTGGAGTTCTTTTCACAAATTTAAGTTATGATGTAAACCGCTTTGATCCTTTTTGGTTGTATAGGTGATCTATAAAGATTTTAACAAACAAACATAAACATAACGCATCAGTAATATACAATGTTAGGATGGCCATAAGAAGACTGAATGTTTTTGACCTTAATAGCAAATTTTAAAGCCAATGTTATTTACCATGAGGCACAAAATGCTATCAGGGTGTGTATTTTTGGATAGCAGTTTACACTTAATATACTTTATTTAAATTTTATGACCAAGTTAAACAACAGGGAGGCAATCAAAAACAGAGGATCAGTACGCATGGTGGGGGGCTCAAGGAGAAATACAAGAGTAGACCGGTAAGAATTGGGAGGTGTCACTCAGGGAGAGATCAATAAGGACAGGGAGACTCAAGAAGAAGTGAGGGAGAGGAGATCAGTAAGGATAAGGGGGGAATTTAAAGAGAGATGTGACGGCAGAGAATCAGTAAAGGCAATGTGGATCTGGAAAGAGAGGACTCATTTGCTAAAAACCACCTAGAAGAGTTACCTGGGCAGTAGCAACGTAAGACCCCAGACTGAATGAGGGAAGCAGGAACAGAGATCTGATCAAAGATGCAGGAGTACTGCTCTGTCCCCTCCTGCCACGGGCCTGTGATCAGCACCTTTACACCCCCCTAGAAATAATCAGAAACAAGAGATGATCAGGTAAAGAGAGGAGCCGATGAAAGAGAGATAACCGACAGTATGGCAGAAGGTTCAGTGTGCTGATTTCTATATAGGCTGCTCGCTGATCATTTATTCAACACAGGAGACAGATTAGATTCTTGCTTCACTAACAGTCCTCCCCTGCACATAACCAAACATGAGACAATTGCATAAGAAAATCACAGGGCACACACCATGCATGGGATAGATTACAGCATGAGGTCACAAGGAACAAATCAGTTATGAATGAGATCCTACAAGAACTCAAGGGACAGAAGTTGGTCCAAGCGGTGAGAATCCAGGACCCAATACACAGAGCAGAAGAGAGAGTCAGAAAGGCTGATGCAGCACCTGCAAAGCCAACATTGTGGTTGGCAAGTAAGGAAGGAGAAATTAGGTTCTTACCTGCTAATTTACTTTCTTTTAGCTTCTCCAGACCAGTAGAGGTTAATCTTTACGAATGGGTATATATCCAATCATGACCAGCAGGTGGAGACTGAAAACAAAACTGTGGGACAGTATATAATATACTCCCTTCTCTATTTACATCAGTCTGCCGAATAGCCAAGCAGAACTAAGAACTGGAAAACAGAAAGAAAACAATACTCCGAACAGGAGTAACAAATAACATACCCAAATGCTGTTGGAAAATGCAGAGGAGAAATACCAGAAGGAAAATGTCCCCACAGCTCGCCAGCTAAGCCAACCGAGCCACAGCCGCTGTTCTTTTTAATTCTCCCCGGCCCTAGAAAAATACTAGGACCCGCAGCAAAAAACAAAATCTGCCCGCGAAACAGCCCCAACAACAACAACAACAACAACAACAGACAGGGTGGGGGCCTCTACTGGTCTGGAGAAGCTAAAAGAAAGTAAATTAGCAGGTAAGAACCTAATTTCTCCTTCTTTAGCACTCTCCAGACCAGTAGAGGTTAATCTTTACGAATGGGACGTACCAAAGCAGTCCCTCACACGGGCGGGACCCCCGAAGGGCTGACACCAGAACACACACACCGAACACCACGTCCTGACGCGCCAGAACATCTACCCGAAAGAGGCTGACAAAGGAATACAAGGAAGACCAAACCGCAGCCTTACAAATGTCCACTGGAGGCACGAGCGACGACTCAGCCCAAGAAGCCGCCTGACCCCGAGTAGAATGAGCTTTGAGAAACTCCGGAATGGGCTGCTGCCCCAGAAGAGAAGCGGAAGCAATAGTCTCCTTGATCTAGCATGCAATAGTAGCCCTAGAAGCGCCAGCCCCCCTAAGAGGACCAGTCAGAAGGACAAAGAGATGATTTTATTTCCTGATCTCCTGGGTCCGCTGCACATAAGAGCGAAGGACCCAACCAACATCCAACTTGCTCAGCTGTCTTTGCTCAGAAGAGCCCTCCCAACTACCCAAGACCGGGAGGACCACAGATTGATTGACATGAAAAGGAAAAACTACTTTTGGCAGAAAAGGAAGGAACAGGCCTCAAGACAACCTGCTCCCTAGAAAACTCCAAGAAGGGAGCCCTACAAGAGAAAACCTGTAGCTCAGAAACACGCCTAGCGGAAGAAATGTCCACCAAAAAGACCGTCTTCAGAGTAAGGTCCTGCAAAGAGCAGCCGCCCAACGGTTCGAAGGGCGGGTGCATCAGAATAGAGAGAACCAGACTGAGATTCCAAGAGGGAACAGAGGACCGCACGGGAGGCCTGAGCACCTTGGCCGCCCGCAAAAAGCGAATCACATCAGGAAAGGCTGTCAAACGCTGACCTGTCACAAACCCCCAAAGGGCTGACAAGGCCACAAGCTGAACCCGGAGAGAAGCCGAAGCCAGGCCTCTATCCAGACCAAC
This sequence comes from Geotrypetes seraphini, assembly GCF_902459505.1. Taxonomy (NCBI): domain Eukaryota; kingdom Metazoa; phylum Chordata; class Amphibia; order Gymnophiona; family Dermophiidae; genus Geotrypetes; species Geotrypetes seraphini. Next base: position 29,880,475 of record NC_047099.1, read on the forward strand.
ATGCAAGAACTCTAGGATGTTAGGCATAGAAACGCGAAGAGAGACCACTCCCCGCACCTGGCACCACCCCTCAAAGAAGTGCCAAATCCACACAGAAGCCTGAGAGGTAGAAAGCCTCCAGGACCCCAAGAGTGTAGAAATCACCCTATCTGAATACCCCTTCTTACCAAGACGACCCCTTTCAAAAGCCAAGCCGTAAGACAGAAGGGAGACGGGTCGAACATGGGAATGGGACCCTGCGTCAGAAGGTCGTCCAAGGAAGGCAGAGGAAGAGGATCCGCCACCAGAGTGTCACCAGATCTGCGTATCATGGATGTCGAGGCCAATCTGGAGCCACCAGAACCACCAGACCCGAATGGCGAACAATGCGGAGAAGAACTCTGCCCACTAATGTCCACGGAGGGAACATGCACAACAGCCCCTCTGTTGGCCATGGTTGAACCAGAGCATCCAGACCCTCGGCCAGTCCATCCCTGCGACGACTGAAGAAGCGGTACACCTCGGCATTGCCACTCGTGGCCATCAGGTCCATCAGGGACTGACCCCAAGCCTGCATTATCAACTGAAAAGCCATGGGGCTGAGACACCACTCCCTGGGATCTAAGATGTGACTGAGGAAGTTCGCCTGAACATTCTCCACCCCGGCCATGTGAGAGGCCGAGAGGTCCAGAAGGCGTGACTCCGCCCCAAAGCATGAGCCGAGCCACCTCCCCCGCCACCTGAGTGCTCTTGGTGCCCCAACGATTGACATAAACCACCGCTGTGGCATTGTCAGACAGGACTCTGACCGACTTGCCCATCAAGAGGGAGCGGAAGGCTAACAGCGCCAGAGGGACGGCTCTGGTCTCCAACACGTTGATCGACCAGGACGCCTCCTCCATGGACCAGGTGCCCTGAACTGAGTGACCTAGACACTGAGCCCCCCCCAACCGAGGAGACAGGCATCTTTGAGAAGCTCCGTCCACTGCGATAGATCCAGACTCATCCTCTGGACCAGATGAGAGGTCTGGAGCCACCAAAGAAGACTGCAGCGCGCCAAGCCTCACAGAGGGACAGGGACCTCCAAACTGTGCTCTGGGGTGACCATCTACGGAGCAGAGCATACTGAAGAGACACATGTGGGCCCGCGCCCACCTCACAACATCCAGGAACGCTGCCATCGACCCTAAGACTTGGAGGAAATCCTGCGCCCGAGGACACCGGGATGCCAAAAGAAGGCGAATCTGAGATTGCAATTTGCTTACCCGGGCCTCTGGAAGGAAGACCTTCCCCAAGGAGGTGTCGAACAGAACCCCAAGGTACTCCAGATGCTTGGAAAGGTTGACCACCCAGCCCAGTGACCGGAGAAACTCAACCACCGAGCCGTAACTCGGGCGCTCTCCTGCAACGACTTCGCCCGAATCAACCAGTCATCCCAGTAGGGGTGCACCAGAATGCCCTCCGACTGCAATGCCGCCGTGATGACCACCATCAACTTGGTGAATGTCCGGGGAGTTGTGGCCAGGCCCAAGGGAAGCACACAGAACTGATAGTGCAGACCCAACATCGCAAAGCAAAGAAAGAGCTGAGGAGAGGTCCGAATGGAAAAAAAGGCAAGTAGGCCTCCGCCAGAGCGAGAGAAGTCAGGAACTCCCCCGGCTGAACCGCCAGAAGGACAGACTGCAGTGTGTCCATGCGAATAAAAGGTAATTCTTTTTTTTTTTAATTCTTTATTTATTTTGAATATATTATCAAGAATAAACTTCTTGTACAGAGTATGATTAAGTCAACATAACATAAAACAAATGAAGTAACATTTATATAACAAAATTACTATTTACTCAATCAAAATATAAAAGGTAATTCTGAGAGTCCTGTTGACCTCGGTTTAAACCAAGGATGGGCCGAAAGGTCCCCTCCCTTTAGGGCCCCACAAAGGAAAAGGCGTACCAGCCGATACCGCACTCCTGAGGGGACACTGGACAACTGTTTTGAGATCTAGCAAGCGCTGAAGGGTCTGGCGAAAGGCTAGCGTCTCTCATGCCACCTGACATGGAGAGGCTAGATATGATCCAGCAGAGAGCGGGCAAAATTCAAGTACATAACCGTCCCGCACCACCACCAGGACCCACTGATCGTACGTGATCTCGGCCCACTTGGGAAACAAGTTGCGAAGCTGGGCACCCACGGGAACCAAAGGGGGCGCCGGCAAAGAGCCATCACGCAGGATGGGAAGCAGGGGAAACGGGGGGGAACTCCCAGCCCCCCGACGGGCCCCCTGAAAGGACTGCATGCGCTAAGCCAACCGACCCCGGGGAAAAACCGGAAGCCTGGAAAGAAGCAGTCCCATGCCCTAGGCGAAACTTGCAAAATTCCCGCAGACGCCCCTGGGCAATGCCAACCCGAGACGTCGGGCGGGCACGGTCCTCAGGCAGACGGGGCACCTCAGAGTCTGTCAAGAGTCTGAACCACCGGACTTAATTCCTCTCCAAACAAAAACAACCCCCGAAAGGGAAATTTTGGGAAGTTCAGTTCTGGACGCGGCAACCGCCGACCAAGCGCAAAGCCACAAGGTACAGCGTGCGGCCATCAAAAGTCCCAGACTTAGCTGCACCATGTCACAAAGAACAACCGAGAGAAACGAGGCAGTCATCTCAATCTTCACCACCTCCTGATCCACTAAGGACCAGTCATCAGACTCACGATCCAGGACACGCTCAGACCACCGAAACACGGTGCGAGCCACCAGCCCCACACAAATACCCCCAAGGCAGAGACATCAAAATTATACTTAGAAGTGTCTCTAACGTATGCTCCTCAGAGACCCTAAGAGCAGAACCGTCCATAACAGGCACGGTATGCCGCTTAGTAAGTGCCGAGACCACCGCGTCCCCCATTGGCGAAATTAAGGTAGCCCTATCCCCCTCCGGGTGGGATACCCATGAGCCAAGGCGCACACCAAACAAAACGGCGCCCGTAGGCCACTGCGCCAGCACAAAATCCCGAAAATCCTGACGCACAGGAAAAGAGCGGGAAACAGGACAGACCCCCTGAAGCAGAGGGGCCCCCATACGCGGGATCTCCGGTGGTGCAACTTCAAAAATGCAGCACCAAGGAGACCTGCTACATCAGGTCTAAAAACTCATCCCTCTGAATAAAAAGTGCACCATGGACGCATCTGCTCTGGAAGACGGGAAACCCGCCGCCCTGCTGCCAGCGGGCATCCCCTCCAGAGGATCCTGGAAGCCCACCAAAGCGGCCAGGTCCTCAATCATGCCAACACGCTCCTTCGACCACCAATTTGCAATCCAAGCCCCCCCGCGGGCGCTTAGATGAGGGAGGAGGAAGAGGGGACGCCAAACGAAAAGAGGGAGGCAAAGCCATAGGGGGCGCGGAGGGAAACCACCCCCGAAACCCCCCAGGTGCACGTGGGACCCCCAATTATCTGCACAAAGAAAGAAATTAAATTGGGGGCAAAAAACCCCTGGGGGTCCCCAGGGACTCCCTGCCCCAGCAGGGGTCCTTGCTGAAACCTGCCCCTGTGTTTGCAATACAGGGGGAAGGTCACCTGAGGTTGCAGACAAAATGGAGGGGCCAGACAGAGAAAATGGCGAAGTTCCCGCCAAAAATGCTCCCTCCATGGCCTGTAGCGGCTGAGAAGGTTGAACAATCCCAGCCGCTAAAACAGGCAAGTCGGCATCAGCTGTCAAAAAATCAGCTGAGAGGGAATCCTTCAGGGAATCCCTCCGTGGGCGGTTGGGGAAGACCGGGCTTCCCCACTGCTCCCAGCTGACTCGCGAGGCACCATCGGCCTGCAGCCGCTGCCGACGGAGCTCCACCACTTCACCGGCCCAAACTACCGAATTCAGTCCGGCCGCGAGTGCCTCGCGGCTGGACCTAATTGTGTCCCACTCCCCCGGAGAAGGGCACAATTGCTCCATACGCAACCTAGCTAGAAACAAAGTGCCGGTTAGATGAAAAAATACAGTAAAAACCATTAAACTGACAGGGAAGCAACCCTGCAGACCGGCACTACCTCAGGATTTTTTTTTTTTACAGAACAGACTCCACAGGCTCTCGAAGCAATATGCCTTGCTTGATTTAGGGGGCAAGGCTTACTGCTGAGGCTCCTCTAAAAAAAAGTGGGGAGGTGGAGGAAGTGGGGGGAGGGACCCCGCTTGAGACCCGCCGGGTTTGACACCCCCGAGGTCAGACGGACCCCCAAACAGGGCCCGCCCAAGCTCCGTCCGGCCAAAAACAGGGACTAGAAACCCCGTAAACAAATTCCAACAGCCCTACCAAGGGAGATGGGTACAGATCACTCAACACCTGCTGGAGACTGAAAGAAGACTGATGTAAATAGAGAAGGGAGTATATTATATACTGTCCCACAGTTTTGTTTTCAGTCTCCACCTGCTGGTCATGATTGGATATATACCCATTCGTAAAGATTAACCTCTACTGGTCTGGAGAGTGCTAAAGAAATCGCTTCGCACCCTTCTCAATGCACCAAACTGCTGAACTTTCTAGAAGTCACTCTCAGAACTGTACTCCAACTGCCTTCATTTAATGGCTTACCTCAGGGTAGGACCATTCTGGAGAGAAGTCTGTGATGCAGACCAGTGGTAGTGCCGATGGAGCTGCTTCAGGTACAGTCTGTGTAGATGACTCTGGGAATCCTGATGCAGGGAGGGGAAAGCCAGCATGTGTGGATTCATTTGTCTGGCTCTGACCCTCAGCAAAACTAGCATTAACTCCTCTCCCTTCCTCCTCCTCTTCTGGCAAGAGATCAGAGATGATGTCTGGGAACTGACTGTCGAAGGTGATGTTGAAGTTGCCAATGTGGAGGTCAGTGGCAGTTGGCGGTGCCACGGCAACAGCAGTGACAGGAGAGGGAGGACCCAGGTCATTCTGAATAATGGAATACAGGTCACGCATGCTGGACACAGCTTCTGCACTTGTGTCCACAGTCCTCTTATCACCAGTGGAATTTGAGCTGGTGTCCATGGGTGTCTCTCTCTCAGTGACCTCAGGTTTACAGGGTACAGAGGAAGGCAGGGACTCATCCTTCAAACTACCTCCACTCTTTACTTCCTCTTGCTGCTCCAAACTCGATTCAGAACCCTGACCCCGTCCACTCTCCTCATCATCCTGGATAAAGAAGGGATTCTGAGGGCATCCTGAGGGCAATGGGGGGCCATAGAGGAAAGTTTTGGGGGTCCCATGTTCTGGCTTCTCCAGCCTTGGTGGCAGTATTGTTGACGAGAAGAGTCCAGCATGCTCTGGAATCTTGCTCTCACTTTGTGGTGGCGGCTCACCAGCGGGAGGTGGGCTGAATGCAGCCCCTCCCCCATAGGTCTGCCCACGTCTGGGACTGTTGAGAAAGGAGTCTGGATCAAAACAAGCAATCGGGCTGTCCACTGTATCCATATTTGTTTCCAGGTTCTGTGAAAGCACAAGGCCTGGGCTGGGCATTAGTGCCAGACCTGAAGCTGGAGCCAAGGCTAGTTCATGGCCCCCAGGTGGCATGGCTGTGCTGCTGGCCTCGGGCACAATTAGCTGTCGGCTGGGTGTCAGTGTCATGGGTTTTTCTGGGGCCAGGCTGGTCATGACAATGACAGCATTGCGTGGCAGTGTATAAGCCACAGGGCTTACAGCCACAGTACTACTGGTCAGGCTCACGGCACTCAATTCCCGCTCCCCAAAGGCTACGGGAGAGCTATGGGTAGAGTCGGGGGTCTCTAATGAAGAGACAGACGACATCTCATTGCTTCCAGCACTGCCCTGGGCAATATTCTTCTCCAGTCTGCCTTCCTTTACTTCTGGCTCAGCCTTGGGATCAATATTCTGCACTTCGGTCAGGGCAGGATAGGGGCAAGGCCGCACTTCTACCTTCAGGGAAATGATGCGGTGCTTAGTGTTGCTGAACTTGTGAGGGATGTGGCCAGGTGTTCCTGAAATGGAAGATAAGTAAAGGCAAAAATTAAGAGACCAGACACAGAGATATGCAACGCGGCAACAGACATTTATCTATTCTCTGCCCCTCTCCCTTCCTGCTGCATTACCATACACCCACATGATCTCCAATTTAAACCTTCTCCAGACCTGAGGATCCTCTGTGCCTCCTTTCATTTTACACCTCTGATGAGGCTCTGCTTCCCTCATCCCCATACTCTTTCATTATGAAAATCCTCTGTGTCCATTTCAGGCTATATCCTTCACCGTTTCATTACTGTACTAGTTCTGTATGTACCCCCCCCCCTTCCCCAAATCTTGGGAAGATCAGACTGATTCCAGAGCCTACTTTCTAAACCCTGAGTCAGCTGGGTGCATTACAAAGGCATGATTATTCTCCCAAGTGATGGAGAAAGGCATCCCAACTGCTGCAAAATTGCTTCACGTATCAATACATCTGTGCCAGGTTTTAGAGGAACCGCTAACAGACCCTGCCTCTGAAGGTGTGTGCGAGTACTTATTTCCAGGGAGGCTTATCAATATTCAATTCCTCCAGCCAGTCAAGTGTCTTTTTTTTTTTTCTAACACTGGTTGCTTCATTTAAAAATAAAAAATCCATATATTCAGCATCACTCTAAGGATAGTCAATGGTGTTAAAGACAGATTCACAACCGACATCTGGCAACCAAATCAATAAAGTCAACTTTCCTTTCAGACTATTTGTTTATTTTAAAAATATATGAATCGCTTAATGCACAAAACATTTACAGCCACAATTTCAAGCACAAACATTATAAAATCCAGTAAACAAATAAATCTTCCCCACAAATTTCCTCCATACAGAATTCTTTAAATCTGAAACAAATAACCACAGAGTTAAAGAAAGGTGTCCACAAATAATTGTGTTTTTAATATTTTCTTAAGACACATGATCTTTGCATAATCTCATTATACCTGGAATTGAATTCCAGAGATTCTTACTGGCAAATGAGAAAAATTGATATTTTAGATTTAACACAACGAATCCCATTTTCTTTTTTAGATTGAAACAATTTTTTATTGATTATAAAAACCGGTCACCAAAATTGGACAAAATGACAAACAGAAGCAAAAGCCATCAAGGGCAAACAGTATCATCAAGTTTTGACAAAGAACTGATAGGATACAAATATCCCCATCCCAACTACAAAGCAAGTGGTGCTCCAGTTATGAATATGAGAAAATGAATGCAGAAAGTTTGGGGTACGGTAATCTTTTTAAATTGGTTTGGGGCCCGTTGGCATTTTATGTTACTTCACTATAGCAGGTCTTTGATTATAAGTCGGTTTTTGTTTATTTTCATACACATCCAAGGTAGGGTGGGAGAGGGGGGGATATTTCTGTCCTAATTTGACCGTAGAGAACATAAGAATATGCCTCCGCTGGGTCAGACCAGAGCTCCATCGTGCCCAGCAGTCTGCTCCCGCGGCAGCCCATCAGGTCCATGACCTGTAAGTGATCCTTTATTAGAGAATGACATGGTGACAAAATTCGTCACCGTTCCCATCCCCGTGGATAACTGCGGGAAATAATCCCATGTCATTTTCTAGTGTCTATTTCAACCTCGGTCCTTCTTCAAAGCAAAGCTTGCGGGTCAGTGGTTATGGCCATTCATACTCTGATTCTTATGGGAGCCAAGGATAATGAAGCCATTGTGACATCACTGATGTGACTGGCTCTTAGGCACTGGTGGAATGAGGCATTATGACATCACAATATCTGCTCTGGATACCAGAGACTGTCATTATGTCAACCTCAGTCCTTCTACACCAGTGTTCTTCAAAGCAAAGCTTGTGGGTCAGTGGTTGTGCCCAATTATACTCTGATTCTTCCCTCTCTCCTTAAAGAATGACATGAAGATGGTTTACTGCGGTTATTCACGTGGACGGGAACGGTGATGAATTTTGTCACCCTTTCATTCTCTACTTTATATCCTTCCATCCCTTTTGTCCTTCCTTATCTATATCCTTCTAACTGTATCCTTCTTTATCCTATATCTTCCCTATCTATATCCTTCAATAACTTTTTCTTTCAAAAATTAATCCAATTCCTCTTTGAAACCCTGTAAAGTACTCTGTATTTACAATTGGGGTGGGAGGAAGGGTGAGAGGATATTATTAATCTAAAGAAGGTAAGGTTAATGGGAAAATCTATGTCGCTGTGTTTTATTGAATAATCATTGAGTGGGGGGGTGGGAGAAAATGATTGGTTATATATAATTAAGTTGAAGGTGCTTATATTGACGTATTATGTGTTATATATTCATGTATTGCACTACTGAAGTATGGAAAAATCAATAAAAAGATTAAAAATAAATAAATAAAGAAATCTGAATTGTGATCATTACAAAGCCACTCTAGGGCCTTAACGCGCGGAATAGCAAGCGCTAAAATGCCGCACGCGCTAGCCGCTTCCGCCTCCTTTTGAGCAGGCGGTAGATTTCCGGCTAGGGCGCGCTAATCCGGAGCGTGCGTTAAAACCACTAGCACGGCTTTGTAAAAGGAGCCCTTAGTGAAGTTTTTGACATTATCGTTTATCCTATTCGTGATTGTACTGTAACTGAAAGTACATAGTCATTGTACCGTCTCTGAACCATTGTGAATGTTTTATTTGTTAACCCCTTAGTCATAGGCGGTCCAGAAATTTAACAATCAATACGCAAGATTCTGTACGTACATAGGCTGTAGGAAAACATACAAGGTCCTTTTGAAAGTCCCGTTTGTACGTTTGCCGAGCAAAATCTTTTTGGAGAGAAAAAAAGGGTGCAAAGTTAACAATCGGAGATTGAAAACAAACATAGCACACAATTAAAATGTAGAACTTATTGCTCGAGGACTCAGTCAAGGGAACTTATATAGCTCAAAAAAAGTTTGGACAAACTACTGAGAAAGGCCATAAAAATGAAGATAAATTTGGGAAAGTGGCAAGATTCAACCAATTATAAAAAATGATATTCAAACAATTATCTTACATGAAAGAGAGAAAAATCCTCAGAATCCTGTGGGGAATATAATGGTCTAACCTCCTCACTAGAAAGGGTAAGTTAACCCTCTTAAAAGAGCAAAAACGCTTCCAAATTTTTTATCACTTATTACTCAATCATCATGTCAAAATTCTTCACCCTCTCCAAGGTAGGGAGAACGAGAGGGCACTCTCTAAAAATGAAAGGGGATAGATTCCGTACGAACATAAGGAAGTTCTTCTTCACCCAGAGAGTGGTGGAAAACTGGAACGCTCTTCCGGAGTCTGTCATAGGGGAAAACACGAAGTTAGACAAGTTCCTGCTGAACCAGAACGTATACAGGTAGGGCTAGTCTCAGTTAGGGCGCTGGTCTTTGACCTAAGGGCCACCGTGTGAGCGGACTGCTGGGCATGATGGACCACTGGTCTGACCCAACAGCGGCAGTGGCCATGTGAGGGAACTCGTTATCATGAAGGAGAATGTCTTTAGACAAAAATCCTCTGCGACGGCTCTATATTTTTGGCTTCAGCTCCTCATCCAACATTGACTGTATCAGGCACTATTCACTTTTTCACCCTTTTCCTGACTGTGCTCCAAAATTGGTCCATTCATATCCCAGAAGAGAGTGAATAGGACCTTTCCAATAGAGGTTTGAGACTTGAACTTCTTGACTGGAGATGTGTGACGCCATTGTGAAGACTGCCTCTTGCTTTCAGGCTCATAACAATGCACCCAAGTTTTGTACTCTGTAACAATAGGTGTCAGGAAGCCTTCATCATCATTATACCAAGCCAAAAAGGCCATGGAAATCTGCACATGAAATCATCCTCAGCACCCACCATGCACACAACTTGCGATACCAGAGAACCTCCGTGTCAATGGTATTTGTGGATCTGATACCGACATCTAATTCCCTGGCCAGAACTTTTAAAGAAATGTGCCTTTTTCATGAATGACGATGTCAGCACGATCCACCTTCTCATCAGTGATGACTGTACTAGGACAACCAGAACATTAATCATCATTTATTTAATGATTGGATTTCTGTTGAAGAATTGTTGGGTGGGGGGGGGAAAGGGTTATAATTTCTACTTTAATGGATTATATGTATAAGAATGTCAAGTGCTGTATATTTTATTAGTAATGTAATGTTTTAATATTAATCACTTGTTTGTCAGTTTTAAAATGAATAAAGAATTAAAAAAAAAAAATCATCAGGAATTGATGTTCGTCCATTTTTTAAAATATTCTTTATTTCAGAAAGCAAGAACATACACAGGTTGAATGTCAACGGTAAATACACCACCAAAATCCAAAAGGAAAAAAAAAAAAAATCCCCTCCCCCCTCGCTTGCACAAAGTGGTTATGGAACCAATCACTAAATGTTTCTCTGGTTACCCATGCCTTCTTGTTTGCATAATAGTCCACAGATAGATGATGTACAGTACACCCTTCAAACATCGGAGATGTTGGCTTTTTCCAACCACTGTCAACTTTAATTTGAGTGTGCCTGCAGCATTGGTACATGCAAGAACAATTATCCTGTCCTTTATGTCCTTAAAACCAGATAGTGCTAGTTCATCAACTGCTCTCACTATTTTTCTAGGAACACAGTGCCAGTAGAGAGCTGTTTCAACAGAACTGTAAATTTGTTCAGGTACTTGGGACCTGGGTTGGCCACTATTAGAAACAGAATACTGGGCTCAATGGACCTTCAGTCTGTCCCAAGTATGGCAATTCTTATGTTCAAGGTTTCCATCAGATATTCTCTTAGCAAATTCATCAATGTAACTTTCAGCTGCCTCAATCAGTAGAAGCTTTTTCAGCACAGATATTGAAATATTTATCATCATGGCACTTCTTAAATTTCTGCAGTCAACCTTCTGAATATTCACACTCACCATCAATGTTCAGTTCTTGATGATATTTTTTTGGCTTGCTTCAATGCCATCAAACCAATCAATGGCATGCATTCATGCCTTCTTTTCCAAAAACATCCAATCAGCACATGATCTAAACCTTCAATTTCTGCCCCATGCAATGTTTTTCTGATTTTCATTGATTTCTGGTAATCATTCTCAATGTAAAATTTCAACAACTTATCTTTCTGTTTCTTTAAATCATATACAGTTGTTGTTTCCACACCATATTCTTCAATCATCCAATGTTCAGATACATCTTCATCAAGCTTCAATACCTCAACTTTCTGTGCTATTGAAGGGAGATAAACACTTCCTTTTCTGCTTCTCACTGAGAGAAATCTTCAGCTTTCCACTTTCCAGCCCTCTTACTTGAACTGTGCAGAGATCAGGATAAATGCATGCACTTGCGTTGGTTTCCGCATGTGTCACATCGGGGAAACCAACTAATTCCGACTCACATCAAATTTCAGTTTTCAGAGCTTTTCAGTTTTCGGAATTTTGGATAAAGGATCTTGTACCTGTACTGTGCTTGATTATGTCCCTTCCCTTAAATACAGAGGAGACCGGAGAACATTATTTTAGAAGCTTAAGCAGATTTTTAAATTGATATCCGAAGAATCCATTGGATTAAACGAGAAGATCAAATGGCATCATTTATTTTTAGACTTTTTTTGAGCTGTTTCTTCAAGACTCTGATTTTTTGTTTTTTGGGCAGGGTGAATACATCACTCACCGTGTTTTAAAGGAAGTCAGAGTAGGCAGCAAACTTGGTCTTTGGGTTTGAGCAAGCTGACAGTTGCTGAAGTATGAGTAAATGAGAAGAAATGCTTTTTGTACAATATTTTAAAGTTTTTGAAACAAGTCTTATTTAGTCTGAGTTTTTGTTTATTTTTGGTCCTAATTCCTGATGAAGCTAACAATTTGTAGTTGCTTAGTAAAACATGCTGGACTGCCGGTTGGACAGCTGCCTCCAGCTGAAAGAGAAAATAAGTGTATACTTTAAAAAACTGACTAAAGTTAGACTGAAGAACCTAAGATGTGATACTTGAATGACTAAAATTAGGAAGCTTTATGTTCTATTAAGAAGGTTGTCTATGAAGTTACTTACCTTTCTAGCTCAAAAGGGGTTCTGAGGCTTTTCCCCTCTTTTATGTAAGATGACCGTTTGAAAATCATCTTTTATATAATTGGTGGAATCTTGACACTTTGATTTATATTTTGTTTTCACTGTCCTGGTTTTTGATTATGGTAAAACCTATCACTTATCCCTGGAAGTGAGCTATAAGATACAGATCTGCTTTTTGGGAACTGCCAAGTATTTGTGACACAGCCTGGCAACTACTGAAAATGAGATCTACCTTGGTCTTACTCAGCATGCATCATCTTATATACTTATGTAACCACAACCCTTACCTGTAGCTGCAGAGCTAGATAAAAGAGGTAGGAAAGGTAAAAATGCATTGCCAGAGGTTATGGTAAGAGTGGATAGCGTAGCTGGTTTTAAGAAAGTTTGGACAATTTCCTGGAGGAAAAGTCCATAGTCTGATTTTGAGACAGACATGGGGGGGGAGCCACTGCTTGCCCTAGATTGGTGGATATTGGCGTGGAATGTTGCTACTCCTTGGGTTTTGGCCAGGTACGGGGGACCTGGATTGGTCACCGTGAGAACAGGCTACTAGGCTTGATGGACCATTGGTCTAACCAGGTAAGGCTATTCTTATGTTCTTAAATGAGAAAACCTTGGGGTAGTTGTCAGTCTTATGGTTGTACAGTCCAAGCTGCACTAGAAGCTCAAAAGGCTAAGAAAACTGCCAGGCCAAACCTCCCCTATCAGGATGGATGTACTGATTTCTCTATGTATCTCTAGCCTGTTCAAACAAGCATGTAGTACCCTATCCTAAACTCAAGATCTGTTATACCCATCCCATCACGAATAACTTTCAAAATATCTTGCATCAATTCACCGCATACTTCATGGAAACTCTGCGGCCCCACTCATCCAACTCTTCTCAATAGCATGGTCTACTTCCCGCAGAACCCTCAACCGGATGCTACTAAATCTCCCATCCACTAAAGAGCTTCACTCTAAACGAGTTTTCCACTCCATGCTTACCTTCCTAGGAGTCAAAACTCGAAATGGCCTTACAGAAAAGACCAGAACTAAACCTTGCCACATCATGTTCCAAAGAAAACTGAAAACCCATCTGTTTGATACTTAATCTCCTTTACCCTCTCTTCTCTCCCTGTCCCTTCCTCCTCTCTCCCCTTCCTCTCCCTCTTACCTATCCACCTCCTCTCTCTCCCTCCTCTTCCTCTCCCCTCTTACCTCTCTTTACCTTGAGCCTGTATAGGTATGAGTGATGCACAAATAGAAGATTATATTATATTATACAGGTAAAGAAAGTACTAACCTCGGGAGCTGTTACATAGGCAGGCATGGGTACGCAGCTGTGGCTTTGCCTGGTGGTTTTCCAGGATTTGCTGCACCAGCTGCTCAATGGAAAATTCAGTTGTTCCATTCCCGTTGCTGCATGTCCATTTAATCCCATGAACTATAGAAGAAAAAGATCAGTACCTTCTTTAAACAATGCCTTAACTATAATTAAACAGGTTCATTTTATAAAAGAGCACGTATAGGCCAATGCTCAGAACTCCTGCAGTGTTCTATACAGCACAGAATACCGCCGGAACAGCACCAAAAAATAACTTCTTAATGTTCAGCACTAATAGCATGCAAATCATATGTACGCTATTAGTGTTAAACATTGGGAAATTATTTTTCAGGACCTGTCTGGCTCAAGCACACAAGAGCTACACAGTAAGCAAAGCTCTTGTGCGCATGCCTAGTGAAACCAGGGAGCCGGGAGGACAGACACTGGCCAAAGGCTGCATCCGCAGGGGATTCTTGCCGGTGGTGGATGTCTTCCAGCAGCCAAGCAAATAGTAGGATGGGACAATAGACTTCCCACAACCAGAGGAGCCAAAAGGATGATGTCAGAAAGTTTATTGTTTCCAATCACAACAGTCTGGACCCGACACAGCACTATGGGCTCCTTTTACTAAGCTGCGTTAGGGCTTTAACGCATGGAATAGCGTGCGCGCTAGACCTTAACGTCAGCATTGAGCTAGCGTTAGTTCTAGCCACGTAGCACTAAAAACGTGTGCGCTAAAAACGCTAGCGCACCTTAGTAAAAGGAGCCCTATGTTTCGGCGTATAGTATGACTGACTCAGGAGTCACAAATACTACAATTTAAAAACAAACATAAAAAAAATAAAAATAAATTTAGCTTTTTTGATGGCTGTCTTATTATTTTATGATATTTATCTTTGTGGTGGTGTAAATCCTCCGGATTGCTCATTAATTGACCCATTAGAACAACTGGGTATGTTTTCTCTTCTTTTTTTAGATTTTGTAGTCTCTTTTGATATTTATATAATGCATGTGTAATATACTATCCCTCTCTTTTACTAAGGCATGCTAGCCGATTTAGCACGCGCTAAATGCTAACGCAGCCAGAGAATATAATGGACGCGTTAGATGCGCCTTAGTAAAAGGACCCCTATGTTGCTATAGATAATGAGGCAGTTAAAGCACAGTTACTTACCGTAACAGGTGTTATCCAGGGACAGCAGGCAGATATTCTTGACTGATGGGTGACGGCACCGACGGAGCCCTGGTACGGACAATTTTAGAGTGATTGCACTCTAAGAACTTGGAAAGTTCTAGCAGGCCGCACCGCGCACGCGCGAGTGCCTTCCTGCCCGACGGAGGCGCGCGGTCCCCAGTTAGGATAAGCCAGCTAAGAAGCCAACCCGGGGAGGTGGGTGGGACGCAAGAATATCTGCCTGCTGTCCCTGGATAACACCTGTTACGATAAGTAACTGTGCTTTATCCCAGGACAAGCAGGCAGCATATTCTTGACTGATGGGTGACCTCCAAGCTAACAAAAAGAGGGATGGTGGGAAGGTTGGCCATTAGGAAAACAAATTTTGCAAAACAGATTGGCCGAAGTGACCATCCCGTCTGGAGAATGCGTCCAGACAATAGTGAGATGTAAAAGTATGAATTGAGGACCAAGTACCAGCCTTGCAGATTTCCTCAATAGGTGTGGAACGGAGGAAAGCCACAGATGCTGCCATGGCTCGAACTCTATGGGCTGTGACAGAACCTTCCAGTGTCAGTCCGGTCTGAGCATAACAGAAAGAAATGCACGCTGCGAGCCAATTGGACAGCGTACGTTTAGAAACAGGATGTCCCAATTTATTCGGATCAAAGGACAGAAAGAGTTCAGAGAATGATCTGTGGGGCTTAGTACGGTCTAAATAGTAAGCTAAAGCCCACTTACAGTCCAAAGTATGCAAAGCCTGTTCTCCAGAGTGAGAGTGAGGTTTCGGAAAGAAAACAGGCAGAACAATGGATTGGTTGAGATGGAATTCAGAGACAACCTTAGGGAGAAACTTTGGATGTGTACGCAGAACCACCTTGTCATGATGAAAGACGGTAAAAGGTGAGTCTGCTACTAGTGCATGGAGCTCACTGACCCTCCTGGCAGAGGTGAGAGCAATCAGGAAGAGAACCTTCCAAGTGAGAAATTTGAAAGAAGCCGTGGCCAAAGGTTCAAACGGAGGCTTCATTAAGGCTGAAAGAACCACGTTAAGATCCCAGATCACAGGAGGTGGTTTAAGAGGTGGTTTCACATTGAAAAGTCCTCGCATGAATCTGGAGACCAAGGGATGAGCTGAAAGGAGTTTCCCATGGACTGGCTCATGAAAAGCAGCAATAGCACTGAGGATAATGTGGTTTTTGCGTTTTCTTTTAGGACTATAATTTTTTGTTCTTTCTTTAGAGTGTTGCTCTCTCTCTACAGGTTGGTTATGTGTTTCTTATCTTTTTATCAGGTTTTCATATGCTAAGTTTTTATTTACTTTTTATATTTGTTCATTTTTAAATTGTAGTATTTGTGACCCCCCCCTGAGGCAGGCGTACTTTACGCCGAAACACAGTGCTGTGTCGGATCCAGACCACTGCGATTGGAAACAAACTTTTTGACATAATCCTTTTGGCTCCTTTGATTGTGGAAAGTCCATTGTCCCATCCCACTATTTGCTTGGCTCCTGTTCTCGTGGGGTTTATTGTTTTTTAGTTTTTTTTAAAAAAAATCTTTATTCATTTTTACATCTTATAAGTGTTTCAATAAATGACAATTGAAATTGAATACATCACTTGAATCTCTATCATGTTTAATATTAAATCATAAAATTTAACCCCCTCCCTCCCATAACCTATGCAGTCACATATATCCTATACAATTTTCTTTCCTATTGATCTAAACATCTAATAAATTTCTAAAATCCCTCCCTCCCTCCCTCCCCCCTCATTTACATTGTACTTATAATGGAAAAATGGTATCTATTCATTACAATAATTTGTCAATGGCCCCCAAATCTCTTTAAATTTCTTATAATTCCCTTTTTGTTTGGCTATTGTTCTTTCCATTTTATAAATGTGACATAACGAATTCCACCAAAAACTGTAATTGAGTCTACTCCAATTATTTCAATTACTTGTGATATGGGGTTTGTCTTCTGCTGGACTCCTTGTGATATTTGTCTTCCAGCTGCATACCAGGACTAACCATTTACAGGAAAAGCTTATATTGCTTATGTGCGGCTAGGCACTAAAATTCAGTGGCATTAAACCAGGAAACTGGCTATTTTGGGGGTGGAGGTGGCGCCTATGCGGTTAAGTGGCCAAATCAGACCACATAAAACACAGCCTTAGTTTTATGCAGAGCTGCTTAGGCAATTAAGTGCTGACTATCGCACTTGACCACATAAAAGAGAGCTGGCTGCATAAACCCAGTGCCTTGACATGATCCTGCACTGAATATCCAAAGATAGCACTAAATAGCTACCCCTATGCGTTTTAAGTGCCTACTTTTATGCACATATACCCCCAAGCAATTCCATAAGGGTCTATCTGAGCACATAAAGGGGGTAATTTGATTCAGTTTTTACATGCTGAAAGGGGATTTTCTAAAATTGAGCTGTGACATACATGCATAAAAAGCATGCGACATCTGTGCAAAGGTGTTTCTACCTATACTTTATCCAAACTAGAGTGTAGTTTGGATAAAGTATAGGTAGAGCTGCAATGTATTGGCTTCTCCACGATGGCTGCGATGAACCATAATGAATTGTGCCTCCCCTCTTCTCTGCCCCCCCCTACCAATGCCTCCCCTTCTCTCCACCCTTCCCTCCCCCCACCAGTGCCTCTCCTCCTCTCCACCCATCCCTCCCCCCCACCAGTGCCTCTCCTCCTCTCTGCCCCCTCCCACCGGTGCCTCTCCTCCTCTCTGCCCCCCCCCCCCACTGGTGCCTCCCCTCCTTTCCACCCATCCCTCCCCCACCAATGCTCTCCTCCTCTCTGCTCCCCCCCAGTGTTTCCCCTCCTCTCCACCCATCCCTCCCCTCACCGGTGCTTCTCCTCCTCTCTGCCCCCCCGCCAATACCTCCCCTCTCTACCCATCCCCCCCAACTGGTGCCTCTCCTCCTCTCTGCCACCCCCCCACATACCTCTTTGAAGACTTCGCTAACACAAGCAGCATCTTCCACCCCCTATTCAGCTGGCCTTGGCTCCCTTCTAACTTCCTAGTTATAGGACCAGGACATGACGTCAGAGGTGAGCCGAGGCTGGCGTGAGCTGGAGGTGGAAAATACTGCTTGTACCAGCAAACTTCTCACGAGAAATGCAGGGAGGAGGGGGGGCGCCCTACTATGTTAGCAAATGTTTATTGGGTAGCCACCATTGACTCTGATTTCCATGAATGATGGGAATGGTACTGGGGTTGGATCTATCAAATGACCCATGGTGCTACACCCCCTCGTGAATGCCACAAGAACTTACGGCACTCATTCAGACAGCGGCTCTGCATGGGGCAGGGGCGTATGAAGATCATCACTGGACCACTAGGGATTTTAAAGGTACTATTTATACTAATCATGCAGGTGGAAGGGAGGTGAGAATTGTTAAGAGTCGACCAGGACAGAAGGCAAGAGGGATCCCTCCTGTCCTGGCCCACCACAAGCCCACAAGGTCTTACAGCAGTCGAGGTGGAGGCCTGCAAGGCATCGGGAAGGAGGAGTTAACAGGATGCAGAGCCTGGCAAGGAGGGAGAGATGCTGGGTGCAGAGCCTAGCAGGGCAGGGCACTTGAATATAAACCCCCAGTTTATATGCGAGTCAACCTTTTTTCCTGCTTTATTGGGGGAAAAGGGTTACCTTTGGGTCAGTTTATATTTGAGTATATACGGTATTCTCTCTTTGCAAGTCAGTTCACGGGAAGGGATAAATCAGCACATGTACAGAATCAGGAGTAGATATAACTGAATAAAAGGCATAATCTTTTTCCCGAGGGTGCAAATTTCACCAAAGGCTCCTAGCTGTTGAGTTAAAAAATTAACACCCTTGCAATCATAATCCTTCTGTCTATACCAGGGTGTCCAATAAATGATCTGCCGTAATGTTAAAGTCTCCATCCAATACAAGTTGATATTTGGACAATGCTATAATACATGCTACTATGTTGAAAACGAAACCTTATGGTTATAAATATGATACAGGGTATATCTTCAGGTCCAAGATGGCTGCTTCAAGCTAGACGCGCTGAACTGTTCGCGTCGGGCTTGTCCCGCAACCTAAGAAATTTTCTTTGTCTCGAGCCCTGAACGGGCTTTGTGGATACTTACAAGCATGCCTAAGAGAAGAGGCCGGAATGCTGCTGCTGCCTCGCAGCGCCCCGAAGTTCTCCCTCTTGGCAACATAGAGCAACTCCTGAGGCGAATGCAGAAGGTCTCTCGGGCGTCGGATGGCGGCCTGCTGAGGACACAGGGAGGCGAACCCATTGTTGTTCCTCTAGGGCACGATGTCACGCTGAGCCCCGATGCAAGGGCGCTGCCCCCACAACCTCAGGTCACTAGTTCTCCCAGGGGTGGGGAAACCCCAGAGTCCGTGGTGTTTTCTCCCTCAGAGGCAAGATTGGATCTGGGAGAAGGTTTGGAGGTAGGGGCTCATAGTCAAGGAGCCCTAACGAATATGCCTGGGGATAATTCAACTTTACAAGGGGGCGATATCCAGGAGGCAGGTCCTGAAGAATACCCACAGAATGGTGAGCACTCTACTATCTTACAAACTTCAATTTCTTTGGTTAAACCTGCAGTGCTAACCTTAGATTCCTTATGAGACTTAATTGCTGGTTTTGCAAAGTCTACTACCCCTAAATTTCAATACTTGGAAAGAAAAATTACAAAACAAGCAAAAGAACTGAATGATTTAAGAAAAGAATTGACTAACTCAAATGCATCTATACAGAAAATTGAAAAGGAAATCTTCACATCTAAACAACTTCAAGAGACTTTGATTAAGAATAATACCAACTTGAGAAGGAAAGTTGAAATGCTTGAGAACAATTCTCGTAATAATAATTTAAGGTTAATTCATTTTCCTAAACTTGAGATGGTAAATCCTAGAGAAATGCTTAAGAGATATTTAGTGGAAATTTTAGAAGTATCAGAGGAAATGTTACCACCATTTTCACGTGTTTATTATTTGCCGATGAAAGCTTCTGTAGACCAGCAAAAAGAATTGGTTCAACAAACTTTAAAATGTTTCAGAATTATTAGAGACGTCTGATAAGGACTTAGCATTACCAGCAACCCTGATTATAACTGTGGCGCTTCCGCTAGATAAAACATGGTTATTAAGACTTTACTTTAAAAATAGACAAAAAGTTTTTCTTGGTTGTAAAGTACAGATGTTTCCTGATCTTACAAGGGAGACACAGAAGTGTCGCCGTGAATTTCTTCTTTTGAAACCTGGGGTTACATCTTTAGGGGCTACCTTTTATTTGAGACATCCATGTAAATGTATAGTGTGTTACCGCTCTGTTAAATATGTATTCTTTGAACCATCTCAATTGACAACTTTTGTAGCAATGTCTCGTCTGGATGGAGGAATATCTTGAACCCTATATATAATTATGAGATCTCACTTTCAGTGCTACAGCTTCTAGCATCTTGCTATAAATTTTTATTTTTTCTTGTTTTCTTTAATTTTTTCGCTGTTTCTAAAACTTGGATCTAGAATGAGGACTTGAGCATAGTTAAATAATGTTTTCTTTATTGGATGTAAAATTAATTTTATGATTTTATGTTATTATGACTATTGCTTTCTGTACAAGTGTTAAGCTTGAATTCAAATTGAAAATCAATAAAAATGATTTGAACATAAATATTAGGTGCATAAAGGTTACAAAACAGAAATTTCCCCTGCAATAATAATTATCTACCTTCTTTGTCCTGCAACAATGTATGGAGACAAAATGGTAATTGTTTGAGCAACATAATAGCCACTCTCCTCTGGCGCCCATTAAATGAAGAATAACCAAGCTCCCACACCCAGTCTCTTTTCAACTTAGTATGCTCGAGAGCAGTAAGGTGGGTCTCTTGAAGGTAAACTATGTCCGCCTTTTCTTTCTGCAACCAGGTTAGAATTTTTTCTCTCTTAATTGGGGAATGGATACCATCCATATTTAAAAGGTAACAATTTTCAAGTAGCAGGAGAGGTTATAGTAATAGAACCCAGTGTATTTGAAGATCCAATTGGCCCTCCAGCTAGGCACACCAGGCATTTCATCTTCTGATGGCCTCTCATTGTCCAAAAGTATTCCATAGCTCATGAGTATGCATAGCTCTCCCCTGAAGTAAACCCTCCCTAGAAGAACCACTTGGCATCCACACCCTCCCATACCCCAACCCCTCTGCCTTCCTATCCCATCCTTCTCCTACATTCCTTAACAAAACCATTAACTGGCTGTCACTCTTCTGCAATATTATAATGTATATCTTTCCCAATTCACAGAACCAGCACGGATGCTAAAAGAAAGGTTTAGCAATATATAACAAAGAACGCTAGACCCACACTAATTCCAAACAAAAGAACTATTTTAATAGAATATGCTTATATAAGATGTATAGAACATGTCTGGAACAGTAGGCCTCTGAAGAAAGCTTCCTGATGAGTAAGAAAACAAAGCAGGTCCCCTTGCACGTGGCATATGAAAGAGCAGCAGTCCGGATATCCAATATATACACTCAATACAATGTGTCCACACGCAGTCAATAAATTCATGCCACACACACACCTGTGCCATTAAAAATAATCCCTAACAGCAGTGACAGGAGGCTGCTTCCCCTGTCACTGCTGTTAGGGCTCTGCGTACGTGTCAATCGCTCACTGAGCATCTGATCAGTCATTTGCATGCAAACCTGACAGCGCATTGATCGCTGCTGGAGAATCAAGTAGAGAATCGGCCAACAGCGATTGAGTCGGTATCTTTAGTGTATCTAGACCTTACAGTTTTTTTTGGCACCATAAGGTCTCACTCAATTGTGTAGCTAATAGTCGTCAACAAAAATCCTGTAATTAACTGACCGTTGTAGTGATTGCCTAAGGACAATAAATATTAAAATGCACTTCTAGCCGTTTTCTCAAGTATAGTAACCCCTGGAATGCACCACCCTGTCCTCACCCATAGCAGTAAATCCCCATTAATACATCCCTGCTTTATCACCAATCTGTAGATCAACTCCCCAACTGCTGTAGGTCAGTTTCAGGATTGTTATCAATCACAGGGATTCTCTTACACATGGGTTTCAGCTGGTTGATGAGCTCATCCTTGGACCACTTCAGCCATTCTTTTCTGTCACTGTTAATAGAGCACAGGATGGGGCCACAGATCTTCCCACAGTCCTCCATGGCTGGCACATTCAGATAGTGGACCAATACTATATCAGGATTCTGCAGAAGAGAAAGAACATCGGTATTCAAGTCTGCTGCTGCAGTGGACACAGCACAAAAAGCAACCATTCAGATAACTTTTCACAAACATCCTAGCAACCATCACTTTATTTATTTGGATTTATTTACCAGCTTTTCACAGAGGGAGTCACCTACCCAATAAACGCTTCCATTAGAATTCTGGGAGTTACGTTGGACTGGCATCTAAACACTAGTTGAACATATTAACTTAGTAGCGCAAAAAAAAAAAAAAAGTTTCTTTGCAATGTGGAAACTACGGACAATAATAAAATATTTTGACCCAGTAGCATTTAGACTATGGGTTCAATCATTGATCTTATCCATTCTGGATTACTGTAATATTATTTACTTGGGATCTCCCAAGAAAATTTTAAAAAGATTGAGGATAATTCAGAATACGGCCGTTAGGATGATCTTTGGTCTATAAAAGAATGAACATGGTAGTCCGTATTATCGTCTATTACACTGCCTACCATTAGAGGCAAGAGTTCTTTTTAAGTTCTCTTGTGTCTGCTTTAAGCTGATATCTGGACTGTCTCCCACTTATCTTTCCCCTCATTTTGAGTTATATAAACCACTGAGGGAAACCAGAAGCTCTCATATATTCGCTTATCCCAAGATAAATGGTTGTCGATACAAGACTTGTTTGGATAGATCTTTAGCGTTTCAGGCTGGTAAATTACAATCGTGGTTAGGTGAATGTATTCATCAAGCAACGAATTACTGTTCCTTCCGTAAATTAGTTAAGACCACTCAGTTTGACAAATTTATTACTTAACATTGGGGTGGGCTCTGTTGGCAGGAGGTAATAGGAATGCCTCCTGCCATTTTTTCTCCCATGGAGAGGAAGGGAGGTGTCAGTTCCTGGTGTGTCAGAGGGCCATCAGGGAGGGCCATCATTGGCAGCAAATATTGTGCATGTGTAAAACACAGCATCTGTGCCATTAAAAAAAAAAAAGGGGGCTGAACTATGGTTAGACAAGTAAACGACTGGTCTGACCAGTCGCTTTAAGGTCACTAAAATTCCTGGGGGGGTTTTGTGCATAGCCAAGCGATATTAATGCATCAATTGCTTGGCTAGTTTGCTTGGGGTTTTAGCTAATTTGCATGGTCGGATCAGAAAATGAGCAATCGAAGGGAAAAACATGCAGTGAGCCATTTTGTGCACTGGGTTGGCAAATGCGATCATCGCTAAAGCTGTCAAAATTGCAGACAAGGGGGCAACATCTCAGCACTTAAGATACAGCGATCTCATCTCCTCAGTTAATTCTAAAGCCACAGAAGAGTAAAACAAACTCATGGAGAAGCAGGTAAAACTTGTTTACATCATCAGTCCTGCTGTCTTCAGAATGTACCTGTTACAGAGAAACAACATTGCTTTTTTTCTCCAATTCTTTATTCATTTTTCATCTTACTTCAAGTATACAATATTACATCAATTGAATCATACACATCACTTGAAATTCTTTCTATTGTCATCTTAAATACATAAATTATCTCCCTTCCCCACCCACCCTTTTCACAAATATTGTAATCAGAAAATATCATACATGTGTTATATTCATAGAATTAATTAAGCCTATATTATAACTATATACCAACTATATACCACCCCCTTTCCCATAATTATAATTATACTTTCAGTGTAAAAAGGCATCTAATCATAACAATAAATTATCAATGGCCCCCAAATCTTTTTATAATTATAATAATTGCTTTTTTCTGTTGACAAGATAAGACTTCCCTCATAGATGATTTTCTCCCAAGCTTAGGGCTCTTCAGTACCTTCGAATCAACTTGCAGGTACATTTTCAATAGTTTGTGCAAATAAGAAAATTAAGTCAGAAATGCAAAATGTGTAGATAGGAAGCATTGTTTTAGAAGAGTAAGTCTGCACATTAGGTCAGTTGTGTCAGAAGGGGCTCCAGGTCTGAGGGAAAGGCCCGGTGCAGGCCGCAGGCAGTCCTGTAGGGCTGCCAGTGGCTTGCAGGGCTGAAGACTGCACTTAACAGTAGGCCAAACAGTGCTAGGTTCTGAAGGAAGGGGAGAGGTGAGCAGTTGCATTGGGTCCCCAAGGTTGGGGGAAGGAGGATGGAGATAGAGAGAGATATCTGGGGGTAACATAGTAAATGACAGCAGATAAAGACTTGAATGGTCCATCCAGTCTGCCCTATAATTACATGCATTACAATTTCATGATTAAATTAAAATGTCTTTTTTCTTTATTTCTGGGCCACAGACCTTACAAGTCCGCCCAGTACTGTCCTTAGTTGTTGTCGAAGCCCAAAATCTACACATTATCACATATTCCTTCAGCACACACTGCACAAAGAGCACACATTTTTAGTTTTTGGTAATCTCCTGAACCCTCTTCTCTGTCCCTCTTCCACATAATTCAAAAAGGTACCTGGTTGGGATCCAGCTTCTGCATATCTCTGAATGAAAGACTGTGGTTTTACTTAGATAAATCTGACCTATCAGTACTTGTACTGCCACTGCTCACGCCATTGCTGTATTTACCACACTCTAATCCAGGGATGCCCAAGTCCGGTCCTCGAGATCTACTGGCAGGCCAGGTTTTCAGGATATCCACAATGAATATGCATGAGAGAGATTTGCCTGCACTGCCTTCTTTGTATGCAGATCTCTCTCTCATGCATATTCATTGTGGATATGCTGAATACCTGGCCTGCCAATAGATCTCGAAGACCGGACTTGGGCAACCATGCTCTAATCCAGGGGTGTCAAAGTCCTTCCTCGAGGGCCGCAATCCAGTCAAGTTTTCAGGATTTCCCCAATGAATATGCATGAGATCTATTAGCAGACAATGAAAGCAGTGCATGCGAATAGATCTCATGCATATTCATTGGGAAAATCCTGAAAACCCAACTGGATTGTGGCCCTCAAGGAGGGACTTTGACACCCCTGCTCTAATCCTTCTCCCCACTCTTTTTCACATCCCTCCTTACTCTATTTTCTGCTTACCACTTCTCTACCATACATTCCTTTTTCTCCTCCTTCCCTCCTTTCTTCCATTGCCGTCAAAGCTCACTCCAGCCTATCCAAACCATCTCATCATTTACAGGATTCAGACCGTGAAAGTCTGCCCAACACCGTCCTCCTGTTCCAAATTGCTGGGGCTCTCGCTGAAGCCATCCTAAATCGAATTACATATATGGGATACAGATTGTGCAAGTCTGGAATTCGGCACCAAATGCTTTAAGAGAGATAACTAATCTTGAGAAATTTAAATCTTTTCTTAAGGCATTCCTTTTTAAAGATGCCTTTCAAGTATAAATGTCCTTTTAAGGATTTTAAAAAATGTCTTTATTTTTACGAATCCACTTGTATTGGACTTATTTGTTTTTAACCCCTCCCTTATGTTTATACCTTTATCTCTTACTTTTTTTTAACCATTGTAGTTCTACCTTTTCTTCCCACTCGTACCCGTTTGTTGAGTATGTTTTTTTGTTAAAGTTTTGTTAATTTGTATTAATTGTTTTTACCCTATTTTAAAATGTATAACCACCTTGAAATAAATTGATAAGGTGGTATATCAAATATTTAATAAACTTAAGTCTGCCTGGTACCATTTTTAGTTCTTCCATTTATACTATTCATATTATAATTAGAGATCCTCTGTACTAATAATTGGGGGGAGGTATATTTTACATTTTTCTTATTGGGGAAATAAGAGAGGAATGATGGGAGGGGAGGTGGTAGTTTTATGTATTGTAAGATAAATCAGAAACATTGTCAAGTGATGTGTTTAATTATATTGTTTTATTGTTTGTGCACTTGATGTAAGATTGAAAACGAATGAGATCCTCTGTACTCATCCTGTGCTTTTTTGAATTCTCTTACTGTATTCCTCTCCACCACTTCCCACCGGAGGGCATTCCAGGCATCCACCACCCTCTCTGTGAAAAATAATTTCCTAACATTCCTCCTAAAGTCTACCACCCCGCTACCTCAATTTTACCAATTTCTCATCTCTGGAGTTGTTTCTTTTCCAGTCCTTACCTGCAGCAGCCAATAGCAGCGACGATGGAATGTGGGGACAATGGAAGAATGGACATAGCAGCCATAGAGACACTGTAAGAAGGGGCAAGGGCGTGAGAAGAGCAGCCAGAAAATAAGGAGAGAGAGAAGAGAGCCAAATTAACAAGTGTAACATTTCACCTTCATAAAAAAAGGACTCGAGAGAGAGAGCTCCCAGGGACCAGCTATCATTACAGGGGTGCTCTCATGGCCAATGGGGAGCATTCTCAGAGCCTATCAGAATATATATGAATGCTCTTATGTGAATCCTTCCAGTGAGCAAAGCACTACTTTTAAGACACGTGTGCCATCAGAAAACATACATAGCATTCATCAGGTCCAATATCCATCACATGAGTGTGTACAGCAGCACTGGGAACTGTGTTCCAGCAGCATAAAATGCTCTGAGGCCCAAAACTAGTCATGGATTTAAAACAGAAGAGTTTTTTTTAGATAATGCAGTAATTGTCACTAGAAGATGTGATCCTGGCCAATATAGCCAAGTTAAAAAAAAAGAAAAGAAAAGATATGGACAAGTTTCTGGATGACATCTTCATAAACAAACAATTATAAAGCCAGACAGACTTGGGTGTTTCCATCTCTTACTTTTTCACCTGCCCATTATGACCTTCTGTGTACTCTCAGGTGACCAGGACTTGCTTCCATCAGAATACTGGACTTGATGGACACAATATTAGACAATATCCAGCTGGACAGTCAATGTATCATTTGACACATTTAATTCAAATGGTTTCAAATCATTCATATAATTCAGTAATGTTGTCAATTTGGTGGAGCACTAAATACCTACATATAACTTGAACAGTTATAGTTATGCCTGCTATTGTGCAGGCCAATGAATCATGTTTATGTTTAGTAATTAAATCACCATTAAGATGTGTACATTATAGCCCGGATTCTGTATAGGACGGCTCAGGAGGCCTGATTGGCCCAGGCGCCTAGAGCCTGGGCCAATCAGGCCTTAGATTAATTGGGGATGGGCGGACCCGCTATGCCTAAGGCCTGATTGGTCCAGGCTTCTGGAGCATGGGCCAATCAGGCCTTAGGCTTCGCGGGATGGGCCGGGAAGGGGCGGGCCCGCCTCATTTCGACGAGGCGGGCCTGCCGGCTGGACAGGCAAGACCCGTCTGGCCAACAAGTAAAGGTTAGTTTGGTGGGGGGGAGGTTTGGGGGCTGTTAGCGGGGGGAGGGGGTGCGGAGGGGGCGTCTTCCGGCAGGAGGGATTGGGCACCCTCCTGCCAGTGATCGGTAGTGTCGGGTGGGGGCATCTTTCGTTAGTGTCGGCAGAGGGGGGGCGTCTTCCGGCAGGAGGGATTGGGCACCCTCCTGCCGGTGATCGGTAGTGTCGGGGGAGGGGGCATCTTTCGGCAGGAGGGTTTGGGCACCCTCCTGCCGGCAATCAGACAGGCGGCCGCAGCCGCTATACTTATAGCGGCAGAGAGATCCCTTGCCACGATAAGTATAGCGGCCACGTCTACTTACAATGTAGACCAGCATTTTGTTGGCCTACATTGTAAGCGTCTCCTCCTCTACTAGGGAGACGCGTAGGGCCGCCTAGGTTCGCCTAAGGCCCACCTAAGGCCCTTAGGCGAGCTTAGGCGTCTTACGAGCCTCCCTAGGCTCCCGGAGGCGCCTTCAATATAGGCGGCCTGCCTGGGGAGCATTTTTTTTTTAAACGTGCATCCCAATTGGTTGATTAGACAGCTGTAGGATGCCTTCAGCTGCCTACAATCAGGACGCACTTTGTAGAATCAGGGCCCATATGTCAACACCTCAGAACACTCCCAAGTCCTCTCTCCTTTCTGGAGGGATAATATTATTATTTTTTTTACAGCATACTAATATCACAGCTACTTTTGCATATCAACCTTATGTTCTTATGAGCCCTACTATATTAATAGCTAGGTTCCCAAGGCCCAAGTATGAGCTATGCTCTCTTTACCTCCATGCCCTGCACTTTTAGCTTCATATGGTCCTCACGGGTTGTCTTGCCATCTTTGCGTTTTTTCCAGCAATAGCCATCCTTGCGGTATTTCACTTTCTTACGGTTATAGAGAATCATGGATCCATTCTGAGGCCTGGAGGGGAAGGAGACACAGAAGACATCCTATCACAGAAGGCAGGTGAAAAAGTTTTCCTTATTACCAAGCCGCGGTCCCTCTGTGTCCCCTGAAGTCTCTGCAGATAAAAACTTACTTGTTTGATAAATTTATAGTGCGTACAATGTCATGAGTATTAAGATGATTTAATTATCTCAGTTGTGTCCGACTTCTTGTCTGTAAACCGCTCTGAACTGTTGAAGTATATAAATAAATAAATTCTCACATAAATCAATGTTCAGACTCTTTGTTTTCCCCAACAATCTCCACTGGCTGCATATTAGCCGCGTCATCTAAACCATACACTAAGGCCCCTTGATGAATGAGTAGCCTCTGACATCCGAAGCAGAGACATATCACCTATCCCCAAGGTATGATCCCTCGGTGTTCTCAGTAATAACCTGTGCCTAGAACCTCTTGCAGTCTCACCTGGTTTTGGGAGAGCAGGAAAGCCATTCCTCGTGCTTCTCAAAGGTTATCAGGTAAGATGCAATCTCCTGCATGACAGAGCAAAAAGGAGAAGCAAACAGATTCAGTATTTGGTTCCTCTACTCTTAGTCACACACAGCTATTCACTGTATGCACACACATATACCTACAAACAGATATGCATATTTACACATGTATATGCAAACACACAGACCCACCCACATACTGTGCCCTGCATGATCTACACTGGTCAACAAATTCAAACAAACATTAGAAGAGTCACAGAATGAGGCTTGGGGGTGGAGGAGGAGGAGGCGGTAGGAAAATGACGGGAAAACCTCCCAGGTGAGACAATGGAAGATAAAGAAACCCTGTAAAACCAAGTTACTTACCTGTGTTAAGTGGTAAGATACAAGTACTCCCACCGTGACTGACATTGTCAACAGAGCCTGTTATGGGAAACGCTACTTCACCTCAGTCTCTAAAAGCCTTTAAATAGGTTATCTGTGCAAATTTTTTATTTTTTTTTTTTAAAACAAGAAACGACTAAATGAAACACACGATAAAGAGTAAAATAACTCAAAACTGCGGTACTAGAAGGCAAGAACACGGGTTCACACAGCACAGAGAATTGAAGCAAAACTTCTCAGCTCCGCGGAAAGAAAAGAACTGAGGAGACATGCCTGGAGCATTGGGCGGGAAGGCACTCACGCATGCGCGGTGCGGGCATCTCGAAACTTCTGAAGTTTCTTCAAGCAAGTATGCTTGTGAGACGTCCGCTTCGGGGCTCTGTCGGATGACATCACCCACTAGTGAGAATACCTGCCTGCTTGTCCTGGGATAATGTGCCACTTTCCACCTGTTGGTATCATGCAGGACCTTTAGTCCATACTTTAGCTTATAAAAGAATACAACTCCACAGGAAGGTGATAGGGAAGCAGAATAAAAAAAATCTGCTTTCCACAAAAAACACTTACTACAGATTAGTAATGTGGTTTTCTCCGAGGACAAGCAGAATGTCAAATGCTAACAATGCGTGATTCCCTAGCTACAGGTTGCCTTCAACAGAAAAAAAGGGTAGAAAACTACAACAGTACACATTTATATTGTTTTTAGTGGCAACAAACCATTTTTTTAAATCTGACTGACAGATGTAGGAAATATTTAAGTACTTTTTACGTGGGACAGGAAAAAGAATCGAGGGCCTTTCCATCACACCAGATGGCAAACCTATTCCATTTTTAACTGCATGACGGAAAGGGGAAGCAACTTCAGCCCGAACAAAGGCTGTCTAGAGTCTGAGTTCCCATGAAGGGACTGCAATAAATAAGCAGAAAACCCCTACCATCACCAGGTAGAGAGCAGTGCTATAATATGTAGAGTAGTTGAATATCTGAAGGCCACACAGAAAAAGATCAGGGTCCCATTGTATGGAGGGAGCAAAGGAGGTTGGCAATAGGGCAGCATGTGCTGGTCCAACGCACAGGGTGGCAGAAGGACCAGAATCAGAAATGGAGCAAGGCCTCAGGGATGTAGCAGCGTGTGGCAATTAAAGCCAAAACTCACTGCTTGTGCCAGGAGCTCGAGGGAGAAATTTGGAACATGAAAATTGAAATATGATAAATAAATTGAAAGCAGAAGTAAGAGCTAGGCAGTTGGCAGGAGGAGCTGGAGGAGCAGATGGATAGGGTGGAGAAGAGAGTAGAGAAGGCCTGGCAGCAATATGCAGGTTTGAAGGGACAGAAGAACTATGGGACATAACTGAGGACCTGGAAAACTGGTCATGCCACTAAATTTGCAGCTTCAAGGAATTCTCAAAGAACAGCTGTAAAACTTTGTGGCCAGTGTGAAGGAAGTGTACAGATCATTGCTGGGCAGTAAAGCTCACAGGAAGGAAGACTGGAGCATGGACATTAAGGTAGAAAAGAACCACCATAGCTTGGGTCAATGCAGGGGCAACAAGGTGTGGGATAACACTGCCTGCCTCCAAGTGTTTGCAGTAAGGAGGAGCGAAGAGAGAGGGGGGGACATGGTTGAGACCTTTAAGTATATCACGGGGCGTATAGAGGTGAAAGATGATATCTTCAGTCTTACAGGGCCCTCGGTAACCAGAGGACACTCGCTGAAAATCAGGGGAGGGAAATTTCAAGGTGATGCTAGGAAGTACTTCTTCACCGAAAGGGTGGTCGATCATTGGAACGAGCTGCCTCAGCTGGTGATTGAGGCCAACAGCGTGTCAGATTTTAAGAGAAAATGGGATATTCACGTGGGATCTATAGGGGAGTAAAAGTCAGGGAGTGGGTCATTGGTATGGGCAGACTCGATGGGCTATGGCCCTTTTCTGCCGTCAATTTCTATGTTTCTATGTTTAAGAGATGACAGTAGCATAGTCATGTAAAGTGGGGCAGCTAGGACTAAAATAGAAAATTTTCAGGATGTGTCTACTGTCACATCGCAGAGACGCACAAACATGTTGGGAGTTATTTGGTATATGAGAAAGGAGAACATCAGGTATCGATGGTTATTCCCATTTGCAACTGCCTACATGCTGAATGGGGCGACGAGTGTGTATACAGCAAAATATCACTATTCATTGGCTATCCCCTAACCCAGTGTTTTTCAACCGCTGTTCCGCGGCACACTAGTGTGCCGCGAGATATTGCCTGGTGTGCCGTACGGTCAGGGCCACCATCAGGGCAGTACCACCAGTCTAGGGAGAGGGGCGGTCCGCCCCACGTGGACAGGAGAGAGCTGGACGGGGGACCCGCGGAGTTCAATACATCTCGAGCCACGAGGCTCGTCTTCTGTTCCTGCCTGCCCTGCAGCTAACATATAGCCGATCGCAAGCGTTCCCCGATGTCAGCGCTGACGTCGGAGGGAGGGCTTAAGCAAAGCCTGCCCTCCGACGTCAGCGCTGACGTCGGAGAATACTTCCGTTCGGCTATTTGTGTGCGGCAGCGCAGGCAGGAAGCAGAAGACAAGCCTCGCGGCTTGAGCTTCGTTTTGCTGAGAAAGTTGCAAAGATGGGCTGGGAGGCAAACACGGAACACAAAAGGGGGGAGGGAGTGCGTTTTGGACACAAGGCATGAACTTGGGAGAGAGGAAGGGAGGGAAAGAGATGCTGAGGTGGGGGAGGGAATGGGTTTTTGGACACAGAAGGCATGGACTTGGGAGAGAGGAAGGGAGGGAAAGAGATGCTGAGGTGGGGGAGGGAATGCGTTTTTTGGACACAGAAGAAATGGACTTGGGAGAGAGGAAGGGAGGGAAAGAGATGCTGAGGTGGGGGAGGGAATGCGTTTTTGGACACAGAAGAAATGGACTTGGGAGAGAGGAAGGGAGGGAAAGAGATGCTGAGGTGGGGGAGGGAATGCGTTTTTGGACACAGAAGAAATGGACTTGGGAGAGAGGAAGGGAGGGAAAGAGATGCTGAGGTGGGGGAGGGAATGAGTGTTTGGACACAGAAGGCATGGACTTTGGAGAGAGGAAGGGAGGGAAAGAGATGGTTGTGTACACGGGGAATAGAAGAAAGGAGAATTTTTGGTCATAGGGAGGGAGTGAGGTACAGATAGTGGCATACCAGGGTGGGGGGAGGGCGGTCTGCCCCACCCCGGGTTTACGTCCCAAGGGGGTGCACAGCTGGCCACCCTCCAGTGTTGTCCCTAGGCCGGCAAACTGCGGCTCTTTAGCCACTTGAGTGCCACCGCCGCCAACGGTTTTGTTGGCGGTGGCAGCATTATAAAATACTTTCTTTGTGTTTATTTGATTCCTATTCAAGAGAATTACTTTATATATAGTCAATATAGGCACAGAGTTAAATTTTTTAACATTTTCTAATGGTGGTGTGCCTCGTGATTTTTTTCATGAAACAAGTGTGCCTTTGCCCAAAAAAGGTTGAAAACACTGCCCTAACCAATTAAATTAGGAGTAGGCCAAGGCGGAATTAGGGCAGGGCACCAAATCAGCCATTTAGCAGCAACATTCAGTCCACTAACCATCTAAATACACTTCGCCCTCCGTATTTGCGGTTTCAGCAATCGAGGTTTCGATTATTTGCGGTTTTTAGCTTGCTGGCTCCTCCCCCTAAATTACATCAACTTGCAAAGAGAAATCGCCGATTCTCAGCACTTTCTTTACTGTGTTTTGCCTCTCCTTCAGGAACAGGCCAGGTCTCCCACCATGTATAGAAAACAGCGAATAACATATGAAAAAGTTATTCACAGTTTTTCTGTAGTTTCGTGTCTGTTAATCCCTTATCACAGCGGAGGGAGAAGTGTAAGTGCGTAAAGTTAGGACAGCAAGAAAAGCTTTAATTCTTTTTTGGAGGGGTGAGACTCTGATGATATGTAACTGCTATAAATAAATAAACTATAAACTAAGTATACACACAATCGTCATTAAAAAAACATCCATAAATAACAAACAGTTACAAAATATCTTCCAAAGCACATTTTTCAGCTCCAACGGATAAAATAAGTGCTCAATACCCACATTTCATTTTAAGAGCTTCTTTAAAATATTCAAATCATTCTGCTTTCTAATGTAAAGCAGAATGTTATTCCACATCTCAGGACCAGCACAAGGAAACGACCCCACTCTGGCCGTATGTAAGTTTCAAGTTTATTATAAAATTTGATTAATCGCCTATTCCAAGTTCTAGGCGATGTACACTAGATAAAAATACAAAATTATGGGAAACATATCTTCATAAACATGAATTTAGACAAGTTAAATCGACAGGTACAAACATTCCTGGACAAAATTTAAGTTTGTTAAATATAATAACTTATACAAACAATGTCAACCTTGCTTGCCATAAAGAGGGGACATTCAAATCCCCAAAATGAACTGAACCCAGGAAATGCGATCAACTAAGTATTTCAGTGCAATCCCAATGCAACTTAACATAGAAGTCAGATACATGATCAACTTTCCCAATCCCGAATGATTGGTCCTAATGGCCTCTACGACACTGTAGGTGATCAATGTACTTTTTTTTTTTTTTTTTTTTTTTAACAGCAGTATATAAAACCCACAGTCCGGGTATTGCAAGAATTCACATCTTTTCAGAACACATTGTGCACACATTGTGGTAAAATCAGTTCAGTCCCAAAGCCAAGCACATATATGTAAATCCAGGACAAAAGGGGTACAGTGGAGAACTGGTATACTCTGCAAAATATCAACACATAATAAACAGGCACAAAGGGAACTCGGGGAAAAAACACTGAACAATGTAGAACTAATCTGCTGGGTGCAACGAGCACCCCAAGAAAGAGCCTTTGGCAATGTGAATGCTCAAAGAAAACTCCCCATGGGAACCGGCAACTGGCTAGATAATCTTCAAGCCTGTAAGGTGAATAACCGAGGCAGAAAGAAGCAGGCTATTCCAAACCACTGAGTGTAAACAGAGAGGCTGGGTCATATGGAATTCTCCAGGGACTAACAGAAAGAAGATTATTTTAGATAGAAACCTAATCTTCCATTCTGTTACGTCCCTTCCAGATTCTATACACTAGTTGACATACCAAAGCCATGGAAGCTAGGGAGGGACAGAAGAGCCTGTTCACAAAAAAGAGGTCCCGAAAAAATGGCAGCAGAACGCGCCACCACATCCATTTGGTAAAACTGGGTAAAACTATGAAGAGAGGACCAAGAGCCGCTCTGCAAATTGCAGCAGGATGAATTGCACAAGATACCATCCACGGTATTAGTAATCATTAGTATTAGGCCTTCTCATGTTCTGTAAATACTACTCGTGGTCATTTCTTCCTCAATAGCGTTAAAGTACAGTGAAAGTGCTTAGACATAGTAAGTGATTCTGATGCAAGTGAATGTGTAGGGAAGGTAGGGGGTTCCAAGATTAGTCCCTCAGAGAGGTGAACGGTAAGAGGTTGGTGGCCATACCTCATTGGTGTTCCAGCGCAGTCGCTCCTTGGGCAGGAGCCCACAGCAGGGCACACACTCCAGTAGTTCCTTGGGCAGGAAGAACTTCAGCTGGAGCTTGTTTTCTGTAAAGGGCATGAAAGCAATCAAGTCACCTTCTGGAGGCCAAAGGCAGATTTACCCCACCAGAGTAAACAGATTTAAATTATGCACATCTCCAATTCCAACAGAAGCCCATAAAGTTAAGAAACGGGAAGAAAAAATAATGTTAAGCTAAAAATAATGTTAAGCTAAAAATAAAGTGAATTGAAGAATACTCATATGATCTTTCAGCTCTGGGCGCAAGACCTAAAAAGTTCCTGGATAAATTCAGAAAGCCATTTCAATTGGCACTTGGACGACCTGTCTTTTAGGATGACCAAGTGAACAGGTTTTTAGATGTGTTTAGCTCTACAGTGTTACTATACTTAAAAAAAAAAAAATACTGTATAAAAAGTATGTACAGTCTTAGATTAAGTTATAATTTTTGGTGGAATTTGGTATGCCATATATATAAAATGGAGCGCACAAGAGCAACACAGAAAGGTTACTTTGGTAAATTTCTGAAGATTTGGAGACCATTAGCAGATTTTTGTAATGATTAATAACATTTTCCAATAATAAGAGATTTGTTAAGTGGGGATCTGGGTAGGTATTATTGTATTTACCTCATAATATGTATGACTTAATTAAAGCATTTTGAAGTATTAGGTTAGATTTTCTGAAATAGGAAGGGAGGGCTTGGGGGGCTTTTTTAT
Source organism: Geotrypetes seraphini (assembly GCF_902459505.1). Taxonomy (NCBI): domain Eukaryota; kingdom Metazoa; phylum Chordata; class Amphibia; order Gymnophiona; family Dermophiidae; genus Geotrypetes; species Geotrypetes seraphini. The sequence continues at coordinate 29,915,481 of NC_047099.1, forward strand.
TTTATTTATATTTGTCATACATATTAAATGATTTACATATTATCTAAAACATTATAAAAATATGAATATGATATATTGTACTTAAAGTATTCATGAAGGAAAATCAAGTGTGTGTTTATAAGATTATATGTATTTTTCTGATACACTTGTTGTAATATGAAAAAATGAATAAAGAAATTAAAAAAACAAACAAACAATACTCATGTACAACTCTATGAATAATCTTCATCCTTATGGGAACACACTCATTTGCACTTGTACTAACTACACTCTGCGTAGCCATGAATAAGCAAAAACATCTGTGTATAGGGAAAATAAGTTACTCTTTATTTTGCATGAATAAGCAAATCCGTGAATACAGAGCACGCGGATAGCGAGAATACACTGTACTGGTGGCAGCACAGTTTCCTTCCTCTGGTGGTAGTGATCAACCATATTCTTTTCCATCCAGTTCAGAGTCATGTGATAGCATCCACCACCTCCTCTCCATGATAATTCAGGCTCTTCAAGGCAGCAAATCACCTATTCTGTTCCCCTTCTTCCTGCTCGGATTTGGGTTCCTAGAGGCTGTTATCCTCTCTTGGAATGGGCGGCATGGGATGAGGTAGAAGCCACCTCAGAGCAGAGTTCCTTAGAAATATGGGCAGCCTGCCTTTTCCCCTCCTCAGCATCTACATTTTTGGTCTCTGGAAAACTTGTCGCAATGGCCTCACAGACTCCAGATTACAAACTACTGCTTTAATAATAATAATAACTTTATTCTTCTATACTGCCATAATCGTGCAACTTCTAGGCGGTTCACATTGAAGAGAGCTGGACAATCAGCGAGTTACAATATGCAGATAGTCAGTGAAATTACAGTATGTAGAAACTTAAAATGCAGCAAATTACAATATAACATACAGTTTGTTAAGAATTTCAGAGGGGACATATTAGAAATAATAGAATTGGATTTAATGTTTAGGTATTTGAGCCTTCTCGTTCCAACACACAAATATTCTCCACCACCACTCACTGCTCGTCAGATAATGTAACTCCCCTCCAGTCCCTGAATCTAGACTATACTCACCAGACACCTCTGTTGTCTCCTTGTTACTCATCTTTAAGGGTCTCCACCTGCTCACTTCACATACTGGAAAAGCTGTTTCAAAACAATGCGACCTTTAATGGACCCAGCCAGGTACCTGCAGAGAGAAGAAAGGGACAGTGTCAGCACTGAGAGAAATGAGAACAATTACCGCTCACCTAGCGCAGTGCTATAAGGCACCCTTCTCAAGTCAACAGTGATCTGGTATCCCAGCATTTATTTTTAAAATTTCTTACTCGCTAACATCCTACAATTCTGAGCAAGTTATAAGAAAAAAACACAAAATTTAAAACATTAACAAACATCAGACATACTAATAGCATAGTATAAGGAGGCACTCCTTTCTCCAAGCCAGATCAGTGCTTTCTGGAAATGAAAGAAGCCTTATCATAGTATATGAGCCTTTAAGCCAGTTATTTTAGTGTATTATAAATATATAAACATTTTCATAACTGTAGTTCCTAACAGGTCAGGGCAGAGGAATACTCTAAGGTAGTGGACTTCACCCTTTTTCATGTAAAGGGCCAAAATGTGAGAAAGCTCTGAGGGCCACCTAAAGATTTCAAGCTTACACACACTATTAATTTTGTAAACCGCCTTAACCTGCTTGCTCAGACTGGGTATTGTACGAAAATTAATACTAATTGATTCCAGAACAGCCCTCAAACTGTATCCCTGCCAGGATCCCTCAAGGATATATCTTTAAAAAATTAATTTATTTTGTACTGTCAACAGTAGCAACACACAAGAGATTGTTTGCAGCTACTATAACTAGTGGGCAAAATTTAAATTAATAATAATAATTTATTTATTACCCACTATACCTAACAGTTCTGAGCGGTTTACAACAAAGAGAATCTGCCAGACGCAGATGAAATATATATAGAATTATATAACTTGCATGGCTGGGTTTCACAAGTCAAAATTGTCATATAAATGAGATTTCACAGGTTGCCTTAAACCTTTGGTAAGGGGAAAAAAATTCACAAATAGCGGTTTCTCAAACAAATTTGTCATACGAATAAGATTTCACAGATTTACAGGATATGAAAAGTATTTCAGCCAACTGTTTGAGGGCTGCAATGAAAGACTTCAGGAGCCACATACAACTCTGAGGCCATATGTTTAAGATCAATGCCCTAAGTGGAGTTTCTGCAGGATGAAGCTTCACAGAGGCAACAGTGAGGCAACCTCCTGGCATCTTGCAAACTCAATATTCAATCAAAATTATTCTTAAAATAATGACACCAACAACTATTTTGGTAGCCTTCCTCTGGACAGATTCTATCCTGTTTAAATCTTTTAGAAGGTGCAGTCTCCAGACTTGTACCTTATACCTCCTTTTTCCTACTGGTCATTCCTCTCCTTATGCATCCAAGCATCCTTCTAACTTTCACCATCACCTTTTCAACCTGTTTGGCCACCTTAAGATCAACACATACTGTCACACCCAAGTCCTGCTCCTCTTTTGTGCACAAAAGTTCTTCACTCCCTAAACTGTACCATTCCTCGGGTTTTTGCATCCCAAATGCATAACCTTGCATTTCTTAAAATTAAATCTTAGCTGCCAGCTTTCAGACCATTCTTCAAGTTTCACTATATTATCATTCCTCATGTTTTCTACACCATCAGGGGTGTCTACTCTATTTCAGATTTTAGTATCATCCTCAGAGGCAAATCTTACCAGACAGCCCTTCAGTAAAGAGAGATTATGTTCTTACCTTGACAATATCTTTTCCAGTAGATAGGTTAGACATTCTAGACCAGCGTTCTTCAACCTTTTGACATCCATGGACCAGCGGAAATAAAAAAATTATTTTGTGGACCGGCACAGGTCCGCAGACCAGCAGTTGAAGAACACTGGGCTAAGTCATAGGCCAGACCCCCCCCCCATCTCCACCACAGACCCCCCCACCCCCATAATAGTACTAATTGTAACACCATTTTCCCACTTATTTTTCATATATATATATATATATATATATATATATACACATACACACACAATATAACAACATATAATGGTTAACCACAAAATTAAACTACACAAAGCATACTGTATGCTTCTCAATATTCATAGTAAAGATCACTGCTGCAACCCCATCATCCATTACTCTACTGAGATGCAGGTGTCAATCTGCTCCTTATTTCTGCTTTTGTGAAGAGAACACTTTGCCTATCTCCAGTATACCAGAACCACTCAACTCTATAGAAGCATTGAAAAGATTTGACAGCACTGCTGCCAGAACTAGGGCCAGATTAACATTACACTATATTTGTGGCGCCCCCACCCCCTACCGAGATCCACCCCCCCAAAAAAAATAAAAAACAAAAACATTTTACTTCTCCAGAAGAGAAGTGTGTGGCGCGGTGGCACCCTGGGGTTGTGGGTTGAAATCCCACGCTGCTCCTTGTGACCCTGGGCAAGTCACTTAATCCTAAATTGCCCCAGGTACATTCATTAGATAGATTGTGATCCCACAGGGATAGATAGGGAAAATGCTTGAGTACCTGATTGTAAAACCGCTTAGATAACCTTGATAGGAAGTATATAAAATACTAATAAACTTGTAGCAAGGAAAGTGCAGAGCCTAGATAAGGCAGTAATCTTTTGTGAGTCAGCAGGTGAATGCTATAAGTGCAAGCTTCAAATGGAGTGCCTTAACGGTTAGAGCTAGAGAACTGCCAAATTACCCAGTTCCAGGAGGGAGAATGACCTAGTCCTGGATTTCTAACAATGAGATGTGAACCACTGATTTCACCTGGTATTATCAGGGACTACAAATAGCATACTAAATCGGAATACAAGTTCAAACAGAGAACTGGCCAAAAACTTTCCCTCCTGGAACTTGGTAGCTCTGCAGCAATGAGCCAAGAACTAAAAAGAAGTTGGGTAGTCATTTTCACCCTTCATTGCCTCTGGTACAAATCAGAGGTGCCCAGTAGGGTGGGCCATAAGACTATGGCAGTGGTTTGCAAACTGTGCACTGTGGCACACTAGCGTGCTGCGGCAGATTTCAGGCGTACCACAAGATGCTGGCGAGAAGGAGAGGCGCCAGCTGACTGCCTCTCGCGGCAAAAGGCATGTTCCATAGGATGTCAGCCGGCGCAGGCACCTCCCCTCCGTCAGTAACCCCTACTGGCATAGAAATAGGCTCTGGGTCGCAGTTGGATGGCCTTCGCACATGCACGCGATGTTGCTTCAACATTCGTGCGCTGCCGGAGGCCCTCCAGCCAATGCAGAGTTTAATGTGCCGCGGTGTTAAAAAGTTTGCGGAACACTGGACTATGATAAAAATTCAACCTCATCAGAACATACTTCCACAAGTCTGAATATCTATACCTCATGTAAAGTAGTTTGGGACAAATTTAGAGGTTGCTCATCCTATATAATAAAAGGTTAGTGGCGCATGCGCTTTTAAAAAAGCGTGATTACTGCGGCCGTGGTGTGATCCGTGGCCATGTTCCATTTTAGAACCCGGCCAATGATCACTCTGGCCACGCCCCTCACCAACCCGAAGGAAGCTCAGCAGACCTCCCGCCCTCACCTCACCAAGCTGGAACCATACCTCCCGCCCTCGCTCACCGCTGCTGTCGCTGCCGCTGATCCTCCTCTTCGGGCCAGCCTGCAATTGTGGCCGGCTTTGGCGGGCCTCGCGGGCCACTTTCCGGCCTCGGTGGCACGTTCCCTCTGATGCACGGGATCGTGTCAGGGGAGCGTGCTTCCGGGTTGGGGAGCGGCCTGCGAAGTTCGCTGGGGACGGCCACCACGATCGTGGCCTGCTTTGAAGAGGAGCAGGCCAGGTAAGCAGGGGGATTAATTCAGGGGGCCAGAGGGAGAGGGAAAGGGGCCATGGAGAGATAGGGAGAGGGAAAGGGGGCTGCTTTGGGGGGGGGGAGGTGTGCTGGGGACAGACAGTTTTACTCTGGGGGCGAAGACAGAAGGGCCCATGGAGAGACAGGGAGAAGGAAAGGGGGCTGCTTTGGGGGAGGGGTGTGCTAGGGGGAGACAGAAGGGGCCATGGAGAGACAGGGAGAGGGAAAGGGGGCTGCTTTGGGGGAGGGGTGTGCTGGGGGAGACAGAAGGGGCCATGGAGAGGGAAAGGGGGCTGCTTTGGGTGGGAGGTGTGTGCTGGGGGCAGACAGAAGGAAACAGACAGCAGCCAAGGAGAGAGAGATAAAGAAACACAGACAGACACTCTATTCTAGCACCCGTTAATGTAAAGGGCTTAAAGACTAGTGATCCTATAATATTCTCATAATGTGGCTGGCTAGCCTAATCATAACAATGTGGTAACGTGTTAAGAAACTGTTAATTAATTTTGGTTGGATAATAATAATAACTTTATTCTTCTATACCGCCATAGTCGTGAGACTTCTAGGCGGTTCACACTGAAGAGAGCTGGACAAGTCAGCGAGTTACAATATTTTGAAGTCCAGGATACAGTATATAGAAACTTACAAAAAGCATACAGAATCTTACAAAAAGTCCGGGATACAGCATATAGAATCTTACAAAGAGCATAAAGAGTCTTACAAAAAGGCAGAGAGATACAGCAAACAGAATCTTAAAAAGGCAGCAAAATATGTTAGACATGTCAGACTTAAAAGCAGGAGTGGACATATGTAGTGTTAGGTGTAGATACTTTTTTAGGTGATAATTCTGTTGAATAAGGCAGTTTTTATGGCTTTTCTAAAGGCATTATATGTCAGTCTTGCTCCTTTTATGTAGCTGTCTAACCAGTGTTATTGTTTGTTTGCTTGGTACATAAAAGTTCTATCCAGGAAGGTTTTGTATTTGCAGCCGGTAATGCTTGGGTATGCAAATAGGTTGCTGTTTCTGGTTTGTCTCGTAGGGCTGTATAGAATGAAGTGAGGTAGCAGGTATGTAGGAGCTAGTCCCCAAACCAGCTTGAAACATATGCAAGAGAACTTGAAAATTATTCGTGCCTCCATTGGTAGCCTCTTCTTTGAAGCTGTTATCAACAATATTTTTATTGTTATTTGAATAAAAACAACTTAACACTAGTACTAAGGCAAAGCAGAAAGTTAGTTTAGAGATAAATAGGCAGCTGAAAACCAATTTGGATGCCACATTTTAGGATAAAAACTAAGAAGTAAGAATGTCAAAAACTAGAAGCACTGCTGAAGGAAAGGGCAACGATGAACTGTTCCGTTCACATCTTCCAACCAATGGGGATGTTCTTCGATTGAAGCAAGAATACTAAATCAGCAAATAGACTCAGGGATTCACATATTGCTGAAGTTTTATGATGAATATGAGAAGCTAAAAAGGAACTGGCACAGATGCAACAAACGTGTTCTGATGAATCAAGAAACCGTCAAAGAACATCTTGTCACCAATGCTACCAGTGATACATTAGCCACAATGAAAATTAAAGACAATTTTTAATCATGCAGAGGCAAGATGTTTCATCATGCAGCATGTCTGGCAAAGAGGATAGAAAGAGAGTGCGAGAAGAACAATTTAGTAAGTTTGCAGTCAAAGTAGGGGGCAGAAAATGTCATTGTCAGTAGTTCTACACAGCCAACTGCTACTTCTCTCCCTCTGACTAGTGGATTATCTGATTCCAAGAATATCGCTGAAGTTGACTGACAGTTGTTCAAATTTAGATGCTGATTTTGAAGTCAGCAGAACCCCTTATTCCAGTTCTTGGTCAAAATAGTCAAAGGAGTACATTTTGCACATCCTGAAGTTGTCAGAGCATCAGTGTTAATTTGACACACAGGGGTACCACATTTGTCTCTGGTGATGTTGCCAAAGCACTTGGCCATGATGTAAATTAAATTATATTGTCAAGAAGCTCACTCCGATGTTCGTAGTTCAAGGGAGGCAGCCACTCAGAAGGATAAATTCCTTGACAAAACAGACACTCCATTATTGCTGCATTGGGATGGAAAACTCCTCATGGACATTACAGGAAGCAAAGAAATGATCCACAGAATTGCAGTACTTGTCACTGTCAATGGAGAAGACAGGTTACTCGGAGTTCCAAAAATTGACAGTGCAACTGGCAAATAGGAAGCTGAAGTCTGTCTCACAGTACTGGATTAATGAACTCTTTGGAGACGAGTCCAGGGACTGGCGTTTGATACAACTGCAATACAGGCCTGAAGAAACAATGCATGCACCTTTACTGAATCATCAGTAGGACAAGAATTCGCATGGCTTGCCTATCGACATCATGTGATGGAACTAGTGCTTGGAAGTGTCTTCACCCAACTGTCTGGAGTTAGTGGAGGACCAGATGTTACGGTGTTCAAAAGAATTCAGAAAAATTAGCCAAACAAAGACCAGGATTCATATGATGTTGCTGCGGATGATGTGTTTGATGCACACATAACAGTCCTTTGGAAAGAAAGTGCAACATTCTTCTGAACAGCCTTGAATGCATCACATGAAAAGGAAGACTATAAGGAGTTTCTTTGGCTCTGTTTAATTTTTCTTGGAAGTTATCCAGATGCAAATCCATCATTTCGCGCTCCCGGAGCTCTCTTCCACCATGCACAGTAGATGGCGAAGATACTTCTGTTCCAACAGATCTTTCTTACTGCCAAAGAAAGGCAGGGCAGCAAAGAACTGATTCTCTTTGTTAGCCTCATCTACATTCGCTACTGGCATGAAGCATCTATTCCTGTAAAACCATCGCTCAATGACTTACTTCTGCTTTCAGAACTCCAGAAATATCCAAACAAGGCTGTTGCCAAGGCTGCATCAACATTCACCAGACATCTGTGGTACTTGTAAGGAATTTTGGCTGGTCTGGCCTTATTTGATGACAGACTAAGTAAGCAATGAAGTAAAGTCCAAGATGGTGGCAAACCTTCAGCTTCCACAATCTCACAAGTTTAGTGAAATGTCTCGACTGCCCTCCTGAGTCACTTGGTCCCATCAGCCTGGCATCATATACAACAAAGAGAATTTATGTCCTTTTTAGTATTCTTGACACTAATGGACAAGAAAAGGCTCAACAACTTCTGATTAAAGACCTTGCAAACTGGAGAGATGATCCAAATTACTAGTATTTGAAGCAGCCATCATCATCAATGACAGTAGTCAATGACTCTGCTAAAAGAGCAATTGTCTTAATACAGCAGTTTAATTCAAGTCTCACAAAGAATGAGGAGCAGAAGCAGCTCCTCCTTCACCTTATTTCTCAGCATAGAAAGACCTAACCAACTTGCTCCAAAGCCACACTGATGAATACTAACTAAATATAAGTATACCATTCAGCGTTCGCACACAACAAACATTTTGTATTTACTGAGGAATAATGAGTTACCAGTCATCCCTGAACATTGAGCAATGCATAATAAATCATTAGGCCAACAAGTCTATTTTCAGCTATAAGTAACACAGTATGGGGCTCATAATCAAAACAGAATTACATCTAAAAACCACATCCGAATCGGCACTTGGATGACCTAAAAGACAAGTCGTCCAAGTGCTGATAACTGAAATGGGTTTTTAGACATATTCAGTGACTTTTTAGGCCAAAAAAACCCACTGTGCGCCCAGAGCTGAAAGGGGTGTTTTTAAAGGAGTGGTTAGAGAGGGATGTGGGCCGACCTAGACTTAGTCATACAGCAGGGATAATCGAAAGATTTTCGAGGCTGCCTGGACGGAACTTATACATTGTGACTTAGGCGATCTAAAAATAAGTCTAAGTGCCCAGAAGGTATCCAAAGTGACTAGATAACCACTGCAGAGACAAATTACAGACCCCTCCACATTGCTATAAAAATCGGAATAAAAATGTACATACCTGCCTACAGAACATCAGCATCTGGCTTAGGAAAGCCTAGTAGAGCTGCACAGAGATGGCTTAAGTAGTCTGGGGGTAGGCTAGTGAACCACAGAGAGAAGGACCCAGGCCCATTAGCCACTCTAACCACTGCATTCATGATGGAAAATGTGAGTCCACCAAAACCCTATTGTACTGCTATATAGGTGGCACCTGCAGCCATAAGGGCTATTGGGGTTGTAGGTTTTGGGGGGCTCACCATGACCTGAAAGGGAGTTGTGATGAGCTGTTTATTTGAAGTTCCCTGTAAGGTGCCCCACTACTCTTTTGACACATGTGGGTGGCCAGTCCATCACTTTGCTGGCTCCTCCCATATCCAAAAGGTATTGTTCTAGGCGTTTGGGACTTGGACGATTTTTTGGATGCGAATGTAGTATAAAGATAGACGTACTAGCAGTCTGGCCGATCAAACGACTGGATGTAGAAGTAGATGATTTTTGGGGAAAAAAAATTTCGAACATATTTTTTTGAGAATGGACTTTGGACGACTAATGCCCTAGGCCCAAAACGGACTTAGACGTTTGTTTTACTTATGCCCCGCCACGTATTTTAACTTCTTTCCATGTATATTTGCTCACAATTCAGGTTTAGATGGAAAATTAAATATAAAATTCTGTACTTGCATTTTATGTATTAAACATTGTTGAGTGGCCTCTAAATGTTCACCAAAAGGCTTATAATTTGGAATATTAACAGTGGTCAGACATAGAACAAAAATAAACTTGTGGAGGTCATGTCCCCATAAACTTAGGGCTCCTTTTACGAAGCTGCGTTAGTGGTTTTAGCACATGCTAAAACCGCGCTACGTGGCTAGAACTAATGCCAGCTCAATGCTGGCATTAGCGTCTAGCGCAACCCGCAGTTTAGTGCGAGCTATTACGCGCATTAAACCACTAACGCGGCTTTGTAAAAGGACCTTTTGGACCACCCTAGTTTCCAGGGATGAGGAATATATTTACAAAGTTTCATATGTGGAAAAACTTCACAAAAATGGAAGCAGCAAGATAAAAAGTTTCACTTTCTTTGGTGTTTATGAAAGGATATATAGATAGAGAGAAAGACGTATTAGGACAGTGTTCAAAGAAATTTGCCCAGTAAACTTAACTAGCTGGGTAAATTCCCCAAGCTGAAAACTTCTTTCATTTACAGGTTTGTAACAGATGAACTGAAGATGTGGAGACAGTAGCCAGTCATCCTTAGAAGGCGGAAGGCATACTGTTCCCTGCAGCCTGCCCCCACAGGGGGGAAGCCAAAGACTGCCAGCACCACTCCTTCTTTCACTGCCATCACCGTGTGTAAATGGACCAACAGCCATCTCCAGAAGGCAGCGTAAGATCCCCTCAGCTGCATGCGTGCTGACAAATCCACAGCACTTTGACCTCAGGGAAACAGGAAGTTTGTGTCCTAAGAGGTGGGTCACTGCACATTCATCAGCACACATGTAGCCAAGAAAGTCCCACACTGCCCTTTGAGAATAACTGTCAATCCAGCTGCACACAGCAGTGGCAACAGAGGAAGGAGCAACACTGAAAGTCTGCCGGCATTCCCCTGTAAAAACCAGTAAGGCCAGCCATTTGTCCTGGGGAGCTGCCACAGGGGAGAGGAATATCTGTAGAAGTGCTAAAGTTATTCACGATTTATGGTATTTGCGGGAGGGGGGGGGGGGCTGCGCCCCTAACCCCCATGAATTTGGAAGGAGACCTGTAGTATTGTGCACAGATACATTTCTAGCAGTGGACTTTCAAAAGGAAGCTCTGCCCACATTTTATTAGGGAAGCTCTGTTTATGAGACTGCCCCTGTCAGAGACACAAACATAAGTGTATGCACTCTCTCAGGCAGTGTTTCCACCTCCACACCATCATGCAAAGTTATTACAGTTACTGCCAGTTCTATTCCTCAGCCTGCAGCAGACCCTTCACACTTTCTCCCATTCTTCTTAAATTCCTACTCCCTTTCAACTATCCCATTCCTCTACAACTCATTGATTCCACAGCTCTATGCAGGGCTTAGTCTCCAAAACCCTTGCAGCTCAGACCCTCCTTTCTGTGCCTAGAAGCCTCTCCGTTGGCTGGATCCCACCACATGCCCAAACCGACTCACTGTGTGCTTTTCCCTTTGATCGCCCATTTTCCTATCCAGCCATGCAAATTAGTTAAAACTCCATGCAAACTAGCCAAGCGATTGATGCACTAACATTGCTTGGCTATACACACACACAAAAAAAAAAAAAGCAACAAGGGTTTTAGTGATTCCAAAAAAAAAAATGACAGGTCTGTGTTACCGATAGGTCTGCCTGGGCTTTTTTTCCAATGGCCAAATATTTTGTGCGAGTCAAGCTAATCCCTTGTATTGGGAGGGCAGGGGCCTTAGGCACACGAGCCAATCATGACCTTATGCCCCTCCCCATGCATCACATGATGCACTGGGAAGGTGAAGGGCTGGCATTTTGGACTGGCAAGCCTCTGAGTGGGACAGATTGAGCTTTCCTCCTGCTCTAATTTCTCTGAAAAGTTATTGGGGGAGGGGGGTCCATGAGTATCCCTCCTGCCAAATTTTCAATTTGGGGGGATTCTTGGTGCCGCGTTCATCGGGGAGGATCGTCATTAGCGGGGGGGGGGGGGGGGAGGGCTTTTTTTTTATAAGTTACATATTGTGTATATGTAGCATACACAGCATCTATGCCCATTTTAAAAAAAAATAAAGTTTCCTGCCCTGAACAGCTGAGTGGCAGGAGGCTGCTTTCGGGGCATGTGCGAGAGCCGCTATCATAGCAATCAATCGGACAGCAGAGTTGGGGATTACAACAAACTTGCGTGAATCATTTGCATGCAAACCTTTTAGTACATGAATAGTTCTTTTTGAATTGGCCAAAAATCGGATCTGAGCAGACCCACAAGGTCTTACTGATCCTCTTTAGTGCATCTAGGCCACAGTCTCTTCACTGGAAAAATATCACTTTAGCCATCATTCTGAGTGGAGGAGTTGCCTTATGGTTAATGCAGTGGCCCCCAAAAAACAGGAAGAACTGGGTTTGATTTCTTTGCAACTCTGTGCGACTCTGGGAAAATCACTTAACCCTCCACTGCGTCACATATAAAATAAGTACCTATATATAAAATCTAAACCATTTTCATTGTAACCACAAAAAGGTCCCAACTCCTTTCTCTTAATTTACAAATTGGAAGAAGCCTGAAAAAATCCAGACCGTTGGCAATCCAAAGCTCCCGAGTCCTCAGCACATCTGAGAGAGCCTAGCTAAACCTATGTCCAGTTTGCCTATGTCCAGAACTTCCCTTAATAGGCTTGGAAGATAAAGCGATGATGTTGGACAGAACCTTCTTTAGTTCAGCTAGCTCATCATAAGAACAGTCGTCTAACAAAATTGCTTGAAGTCTGCCTTTACTTTTATATCTATTTGAATCACTTTCCTACATTCCTGCTCCTAGTTATTCCTCAGTAAATATCAAATACTGTATTTAATTATCTTTTTCTTCATTAGCCTCTTTACAGTGTTCCTCATCTCAGAATCAGTCACTTTTGCATTTTCTCCCAACACATACCTCTCAAAAAATTTATTTTCCCAGTTTCTTTTCATTTCCATCTTCTAACTACAGTACTTTCCCAGTTTCTCTTACCCTTTTCCACATATTATTGCCCGTCCTCCTCTTTCTATGATTTGCTGCAGTTTATGAATGCTAGCATTTTTTCCTCTTTTTCAGCTATCTCAGAAAACCAAAACAGCTTTTTTTGTCTTATCTTTATTTGTATTCCTAAAATAATGTTGCCTTATGACAATATCATCTTACATTATATATCCTTCTAGTTTCTGCTCTGTTTCCTCTAAAATATTTTCCAATTATCTAATGACTTCTTTAACTATTCCATCTTAAATTAGTTTTTCTGAATCCAGAGACCCTCACGTTGGAATGAACCACATGTATATCTACATGTTTACATAACACTTATCATGAAAAAAATAAATATAAATATACTTCACAGATGTGTTTCGAAAATATTTATACAACCTATGTGTGCCTGGTAGCACTCTTTTTACATATACAGCCCATAAGTTTGCAAAGTAGATCCATGTTCAATAGTTCCTCCCTCCCATCTGTGCTTTGATATTATCTCAGCTACTGAGTCCCACACAGACTGAAGTTATTAAATAGGATCCTGAGGTCACAGAGGAACAGTATACCTGCTCTAATAGTGCATTTAATTTTTACAGCTTCTTAAAATACAGTAAAGTGATGCCAGTGCCCAAAAAAAAGAGCAAAATGAGAAAAAGGAAAATAAATGATAAAAGGATTATCCTATGTACTAATGTGGAAACAATTTACAGACCCAGAAGCACTCTAACAGCCAAATGGGGAATCAGGGAGGTTATTTCTAGTTCCAAGACAAAGTTCTAGCACAAAATAACAGACATACATCAGGTATTATTTTCTAACCATAAGAGCACTAGCCAGTGCCACCACCATCATATGAGCCCACCCTTAAAAGAAGTCAAAGTCCTGCAAACAGAAGCCTAGCAAATCAAAATGGGGGGGGGGGGGGGGGAACCCAAAACCCAGAGAATCTGCAACAAGACTGCACGTTGCTTGCACAGGCAGAACCAAAAAGCAAGATCTCATCATCATCATCATCATCCAAATGCCCTCATAGATCCACTTTAAAATCACGTCAGACGCCTAGGGTTGTATCCATTATTCGTCAGACCTTCCCCATCCTCTGGGGGAACCACACACATTCCTCCCCCTCAACCACCACCATCCGCCTTATCCCCTTCCAAGTCTCCTCCTCGCATCTTCCCCCCTCACCCGGTTCCAAGAACTCGCTATCATTCTTCCACACTTCCCTCACGTGTCTTCTTCCTCGCATCCTCCCCCGCCAGATCTCTCTTCCTGCATCCTTCTCCCTCCCTCCCCCGCTTCCCTTCTCCCTCTTCCCCCCCCCTCCACCTCCCTCTTCCAGGTTCCTTTCCCATTTATTCCCCTCACGTCTTTCCTTTCCCCCCACCAGGTTATCTCTCTTCCTTAGAGCCACCAGGGTCTCTCCCTCCCCCCCCCCCGCCCCCGAGCCGCGCGCGTTCGGCTGCCCTCGCGCGCCCACCACGCGCCTTCAGAGTCTCCCCTCCCCCCGCTGCTCCCCTGAAAGCCCTACCGTCAGACTCACGCCTCGGCTCGCCCACCGCCAATCTCGCAGCTTTTTTTTTTTTTCCTTCTTCGGGTGACCCGTCCCCTCTGACACAACCGCTCTTCCTCAGACGCGTCCCGCCTTCCCGGAAACAGGAAGCTACGTCAAAGGAAGGCAGGAGGAGGAAGGGGGAAGGGGAAAAAAACGGCGTCGGAGGAGGGCGCGAGGGCCGGCGCATGCGCGTGGCGACTTTCCACGAGCTGGCTTGGGCGGCTGCACGTGGAGGCGGCTTTGGCCGAGACTTCGAGGGTTTAGCGCCAAGGCGACAAGTGTTAAAAAAAAAATGTGCCGGGAGGTATAAGATTAGATTGAATAAGTTAGATAATTCTAGATCTAATAGGTGCTGGCACTGTCACCAGGGCCGGTCCACAGAAATTTCCTGCCGGTCCACAGGGCCAGCACGTGCATCAGGCCCAAAACAGTGTTCTTCAACCGCCGGTCCACGGTGCGATCGATGCGGCGTTATCTTCGAGCCAGCTCCCTCTTCCTCACTGATTCAGTGCACAAAGCCACGGGCAGTGGTTCCTACGGGCGTCTTGCTCCTGAACCGGAAGCCTTCTCTCCGACGTTGCAACGTCAGAGGGAAGGCTTCCAGATGAGGCACGGGACGTGCAAGGTGCAATTAGTACTATTATGGGGGCGGGGTCTGGGGTGGAGATTGGGTAGATATGGGCGGGGTCTGGCCCAGTGTTCTTCAACCGCCGATCCACGGTGCGAACGATGCGGCGTTATCTTCGAGCCAGCTCCCTCTTCCTCACTGATTCAGTGCACAAAGCCACGGGCAGTGGTTCCTACGGGCGTCTTGCTCCTGAACCGGAAGCCTTCTCTCCGACGTTGCAACATCAGAGGGAAGGCTTCCAGATGAGGCACGGGACGTGCAAGGTGCAATTAGTACTATTATGGGGGCGGGGTCTGGGGTGGAGATTGGGTAGATATGGGCGGGGTCTGGCCCAGTGTTCTTCAACCGCCGATCCACGGTGCGAACGATGCGGCGTTATCTTCGAGCCAGCTCCCTCTTCCTCACTGATTCAGTGCACAAAGCCACGGGCAGTGGTTCCTACGGGCGTCTTGCTCCTGCACCGGAAGCCTTCTCTCCGACGTTGCAACGTCAGAGGGAAGGCTTCCAGATGAGGCACGGGACGTGCAAGGTGCAATTAGTACTATTATGGGGGTGGGGTCTGGGGTGGAGATTGGGTAGAGATGGGCGGGGTCTGGCCCAGTGTTCTTCAACCGCCGATCCACGGTGCGAACGATGCGGCGTTATCTTCGAGCCAGCTCCCTCTTCCTCACTGATTCAGTGCACAAAGCCACGAGCAGTGGCTCCTACGGGCATCCTGCGCCTGAACTGGAAGCCTTCTCTCTGATGTTGCAACATCAAAGGGAAGGCTTCCAGATGAGGTACGGGATATGCAAGGTGCAATTAGTACTATTAGGGGGGCGGGGACTGGGGTGGAGATTGGGTAGAGATGGGCGGGGTCTGGCCCACGACTTATCCCAGTGTTCTTCAACCGCCGGTCCACAGAATAATTTTTTTATTTCTGCCGGTCCATAGGTATAAAAAGGTTGAAAAACACTGACCTAGACATAGGAACATTAAGACCATCTACTATTTTATTGCCCTAAAATTCTGATTTTTTTAGGAAATCAATTTGGGGACATAGTAATAATATTTTAAATTCTGAGATTCCTTTAACTTATGAAACAATAATTTGTGGTACCATTTTGCATATCAAAGATCCCTTAGATAAACATATAAGATGTCTTTTTTTAAATTATCACCACTCAATCTAATATTGTGAAACTCACTATCCACCTATTGCAATGCGCTGTCGCACAAATCTCAGATGCACTCTTGTGAAACAATTCTTAGAGATTAACAGGGATCTCAAGTGCTCACAGCCATAGTATTGAAGTATTTTTCAAAGTCAATGGCCGATACCGTGAGCTATCATTGAACCCTTATGTATTCTCTATTTTCTATATTGATATTATGTGCATTTTATTATTTTTTTCTTTTTTCTATTATAAAATATATAAATATATAAATTGTTTGCTTTGTTGTTCCATATAGTGTAGGGTCACTTATCTTTTCTTCTTCTTTATATTTCTCCTGATGTTTATTCACTTCAATATTTTGTTCTCACTTCCTTTACTTCAATGTTCTATTTCACTTCCTTTCTCATTATTCTACGGAAGATCTCCGTTTCGCACCCAAATTTTACCACGGGGCTTCGTCAGGAAAGCGATAACTTTCACTCGCTTTTATTCATGACACGAAATTATTTCAGACAGAAATCTCAAAACAATTCTAGAAGACTTGTTCCTGGTCTGCATGGCCAGTTCTCCGGTCCTTAGTATTTTCTTTTTGAGATATCCATGTAAATGTGTAGTTAGATATTTATCATTGAAGTATATATTTACAGAGCCATCTCAACTGATTAGCTTTCTCTCAATGAAACGTCTAGAAAAAGGAATAACAACGTCCATGGAAAGTTAGCTTCCTGCACGTTAGTCAGATAAGGATTTTTCTTATTTAATTAATTTGAATTATATATGTTCTACTCTTAATTACGGATCCAATAATATTGAAGACTAGTGTGAGATCAGCTAGATTAGTATTTCCTTGTAGTAATATTAATTTTGCAATTTTAGTTTAATATGTTGTTTGATCTCACTTTACTGTACAAGATGTATACGCTTGAAAATATTGTAAAATTTTATAAATAAATAATAAAAAAAAAATAACAAGGTATTCATCAGGGAACACCTAGCTTAGCCTCCGCGTGCACGGGTCGCCGGTCTAGATGGACCTAAGGTCTGATCCGGTGAAGGAATTTCTTATGTTCTTATGTTAGTCAGATTCAAGGTTTTGAGATGACACTGCACACAGACAGGAAAGAGCATGAAAATTTAAAGGCAAAGTACAGTACATTGCAGAGAACTTTGACACAATAAAACCACATCAAGTTTGGTGAGCTGGGCATTCTCAAGCTAGAATTGTAGACGTGGAGACTTTTAAAAGAGTTTCCAGTTCCAGTAAAACTTGAATCTGATTTTCTGATCAAGGCTGTTCTTTGCCTGTATTAGGGGCTTGGCTTATACACAGTGAAGCAGAGCTGAGAGGAATGATGGACCAATCCCATGTCATAACAAGAGTCTTTTCCACATTTGACCACAAGAGGGGGCAAATGCTACATCACATCAAATGATATGCTTTTGAACATCTGCCCCTCAGTTTTCCAGCACAATAAAAATGCAAGCAGTGTCTCACTCCAACTGTCAAAGCCTAGATCACTAAATCTCTCAAATGGTGTGGGGCTTCACAATTAATAAAGCATTTAGAGCTAGATTCTCAAAAATTTGCGTTAAAAACTGATGGGCTGCTGTCACAGCCATTATAGTTGCGATTTAAAAAAGCAAGTCATTCTCCAAAAAATGGTTATACAAATGAGGTTGTCGGAGAGTAGAAAAGATTCGCTAAATTTGCATGTGCCTATTGCTGGTGATAGCAATGGGCACATGCGCAGAATAAACGCAAACCCCCCCCCAAAAAACAACAACAAATTGAGCCACCAAAGTCAAGCAACCCTCCACCTGATAGCGGGAGAGATGCCCACTAGCTCCTGCCGCCAAGCAACTGCAATCCCCCCCCCCCCCGGCAGCAGGAGCGATGCCTCTAAACCCCGCCCTCTCCCCTTTACCTTACTTAGATGGCTGGCTGTAGGGATGCCTACTCCTTCCAGCCAGCAGGCCCGCTTCTTCAAAATGGCGGGTCTTCCCTTCCCCAGTGCATCTTGGGATGCACCAGGGAAGGGCCTAAGGCTCTGATTTGCCCAGGTTGTTTAAGGCTGCAAAGGACTTTTTTTGTTTTATTTTATATGGGCTCAGCTGTTGTGCTTGTGTTGTGTGTGTGGCTTTCTTCAAGGCAGCACTCATGCACTCTTTTTGTGCACCAGCTAAATGTTTTGCACCTTATTTTATACCTCTGGTTCATATGGCACTTAGTGCATGGTAATGCTGTTAGCACACGCTAAGCTTTAGTAAAAAGGCCCCGTAAGATTATGGCGGTATAGAAAAATAAAGTTATTATTATTATTATTTACAGGGCAGAGGTCAGAACTGTAAAGAACACAAGGTACAGTGACAGGGCAACCTTTTACAAAGCCGTGGTAGTGATTCTCGTGCAACAAATGGAACCTAGCCCATTCTGTTCCTATGGGCTGTGTCACATTTGCCACGCAGGGACTCACCGCTCCAGCTTTGTAAATGGGGCTCTTAATGTGAATAAAATGACAGTACAGGAACTGATGAGGAGAGAGATGGGGGGCAAGAAGAGAGAAAGCAGAGGCAGTAAATAGAACTAGCCAATTTATTTATTAAGTAATTTATTTAAAATATTTAAAACCTTTTCCACCCACAGTTCTGGGAGGATTTCTTACACTACTAAAAGGTACAACAGCTGAGAAGCCAAATAAATATCTGGAAGGAAACTATGCAAACGTAGAACATGTCATTGTTTTTAATTGGACTAAATTGAAAGTTGGATGCCTAACTTGAGAAACTAAATTCCATAAAAAGCACGTGCCTACCTAAATATGGGCGTAAATAGAGCCCTCAAGTTTTTTTTACTGCGTTTCTCCCCCAGTTAGAGGAGCCTATGATTTAACTTTGTTTGAGCCTATTATGGCTTAATTTTCTAGCCGAGCTTGCTTCTCTGCTAGTTGGTTCTGAGGCTCATTTTGTAATAAGGAAAGTTCCGTTCCCTAAGTTAGTCTCGGTAAATGTTTGCCTGTCAAGTAATTGTATAATCAAATAAAGGCACATATTATGTTGCCCAGGTAGTTTGTAATTTGCTGTAGATCCAAACAGAAGGAAAAAAAAGGATTGATTCTAAAACTATAACTACAAGTGCATATACAAACTAGGAGGTAAAACTAGCATTGGCTCGATCTGCCTCTCATGAGATGAAGCAATATGACCACCTTATCAACAAGTGAAGATTTTATCCCGTTTCTGAGTTATCCATTTCCAAGCAAAAAAGGGTTTTTAGTCTGGATGTTTTCTGTTGTTAGGATTTCAGACTCGCAGAAGCAGGGCCTACGGGTACCACACACTGCATTGAAGTGATGAAAGTTTAAAAAAAAAAAACCAATTGCTGGACCTAATGTTTTCTGCCAGACACATGTGGTGATCGAGAACATGCTAATCACATCCTGGTTACTCCCTATTGCATATTTGACACGGTGGTTCTGTTTTACTTATCCACGCATGCAGTGGGATCAAATCAGAATTGGTTTAGCCTGTTCAGTTAGGTAGCTTTTTCCTTCTGGATGTCTGTTTGTGCTCTGTCTGTGAGGTCCAATTGCGGAGTGTTTTCTTGGATTGAGTGCTCTGGGACTGGGATCACCGCTCGGCGTGTCCTTTCCTGATTCTACTCTTCAGACTGATAGTGCAAGCCACAGAAGCTCTCTGGTGAGGAGCAAGCCACTGAAGGCAGCTTGTGCCTGTCTACTGAAGCCAACATGTAGGAAGTCATGGCCTGCTCTGTTTGAGTGGGAGGCTGATCTTCAGTGCTAAGAGTCCACTGTGGATACAAAAGTTATAGGGCAAGACAAAGAATTAGTGAACTGTTTTGAAGGACTTTTTCCTGGTTATTTATTTGTCCACATAGCTGCAGTGTCTAGTTTTATCACATCATCCAAGTCAATCTAAAAATTGACTAGATTCATGGAGGAGTTAACTGTTTTTCTTTTAGAAAAAATCAGAAATATAACATTATGTACACAATGAGAGAATTAGAAAAGAATTAGTCTTTTAGGTTGATCTAGTTAGGAAACTTACTCATACCCTAAGCCTAACTTCCTTCCTACTGTGCTCTCTTTAAGATCCTACCACCTACCTCAAAAACATAAGACTTGCCATACTGGGACAGTCCGAAGGTCCATGAAGCCCAGTATCCTGTTTTCAACAGTGGCCAACCCAGGTCACAGGTACCTGGCAAGATCCCAAGGAGTAAAACAGATTTTATGTTTTTATCCTAGGAATAAGCGGTGATTTCTCCTTGCTCTCTGTTTCTGTTTTCTATGATCAATAATCTTTTTTGGCCATATGAATTAAGTAACTCTACCTGTCTAGAGCTGTGAATAGGTGTTGTGCTGAAAAAGTTGCCATCCATATGATATGGCATTGTTGCATTTGGCTGGATCAGGTTTGTTAAGAAGTTAGGGTGAAGGGCATCTTCAAGGAATTCGCTGGCCAGGTAAGAGACATCATCCTTTTCAAAAACTTCTGCACTATTCTTGGCATCGTAACCTCCCCATTGCAGTCTCTTCAACCTGCGGAGCATCCAGAAAAAAAGCATCATTCCAACAACACATACATTATCAGTCATCTTGCGAGCCCCATATATGGTGGCAAACTCTTATAGATACTAAAGAGCTTTGGAGAATCAGATTATTTGCAGACTTTGATACCTTGTATTGAACCAACACAAGAATTAACCAAAGGCTGCACGTGTGTGTGTTTGGGTGTGTTGGTTGTTTGGGGGTATGCTTGTGGGCTGTTTGTTGTATGATTGTTGCGGCTTAAGGCCGGGTGTTTGGGGTTCGTGTGTGTTTGGGCATCCAGCCACAAGGTTTCTGCTCTATGAACCATCTGCTGTCATAGTTTTCCCTTGTTGCTTCTTTGATTGTTATGTTTTTTTCTGCTTTCACCACTCCTGGTTGTATGTTGCCTTCGCAATTGCTAATAAAGATATAAAAAAAAAAAAAAAAAAAAGATGATCCTGTACCTGAGCTTCCAAGATCACACACATTTTCTTCCTTAAAAGCTTTTTGCAGTCCTTCGTACATCTAGGGACCTGGGTAGTCTGGAAAGCTCAGGTACAGCATAATCTCTGGATAACAAAAATAAAACAGAAGATTGTAAAGATTCTGATCACTAAAAAAGGCAAAATTTATCTTGGAAAGATTTTACTTTTCTTTCTCTCTTTTTTTTTTTTTTGCAAAGAAATGCAATCAGGCAAACTGTGCCAGAAATTTCTTGCAGCATAAGAAAGTGGCATGAGGGAGAACTAAGGGCTCCTTTAACGAAGCCGCGTTAGCGGTTTAACGCGCGTAAACAGCGCACGCTAAACTGCCGGCCGCACTAGCCACTATCGCCGCCTCTTGAGCAGGCGGTAGTTTTTCAGCTAGCGCGGGGGTTAGCGCGTGATAATCTGGGAGTTGCAGTAATCCAACACGTTTCTGAGTACATGCTCCACCCCCTTAGACTTAGAGCCAGAAACATATTCAGTTGAGTCCCAAAGCCAAGTAACATACCTGAACAAATCCATGACAAGGGGGGGGACGGGGAAGATCACCAGCAACACAAACAAGTCTTGAACCGGTATGCTCTGCAAAATATGAACAAGTAATAAACAGGCACAAAGGCAACTCGGAACAACATTGAGGAACAATGTAGAACCAACCTGATGTGTGCATCGAGCACCCCAAGAAAAAGCATTCAGTAAAGAGCATACTCACAAAAAACTACCCGCAGGATCCGGCAACTGGCTAGAAAATCTTCAAGCTTGTAAGGAGAATAACTGAGGCAGAAAGAAGTAGGCTATTCCAAAACAATTAAGTGTATACAGAGAGGGCGGGTTGTATGGAATCCTACAGGGACTAACAGAAAGAAGATTATCCTAAGGTATAAACCTAATCTTCCATTCCGTTACATCCCTTCTGGATTCCATACGCAAGGTTACGTACCAAAGCAATGGTAGTAGCTAGGGAGGGACAGAAGAGCCTGCCTTCAACACCAAAGTCCCAAAAGTGGCGTCATTACGAGCCGCCACATTCACTTGGTAAAAACCGAGTAAAAGTATGAAGAGAGGACCAAATAGCCGCCCTGCAAATTTAATCCGGGTGAATCGTGCAAGACTCTGCCCACAACGCAGCCACACTTTTAATCGAGTGGGCTTTAAGTGAAATTGGCGGCTGCTTGCCACAGGTGATGTAAGTCACAGAAATGGCCATTTGAATCCATCAAGCGATCGAAGGCTTGGATGCCAGCCAACTACGGTGAGGCGCAGCAGTCAGGACAAAAAGGTGATCAAACAGCCTGAAATTAGTCCTCTCCAAATACTGGAGCAAGATTCTCTGGACATCCAACTTGTATAAGATCTGATATTTGCTCTCTGAACCTGTGGGATGAAACGCAGGTAACCGAACTTCCTGGTTGACATGGAAGGCTGATTCCACCTACAGCAGAAAGGAGGGCACAGTATGGAGAACAACTCTACATCCGTAATACGGAGAAAGGGTTCCCTGCACGAAAGAGCCTGAAGCTCCGATATATGCTGAGACAATGGCAACCAGAAAGGCAATCTTGATCATTAGATCCAGAAGAGAAGCATTCTTCAGTGGTTCAAATGGGGCCTCACCAAGGTTCTGCAAAACGATGTTAAGATTCCATGATGGGAAAGGAAGATGCAAGGGGGAACGCAAATGAAGCGCCCCTCTCATAAACCTGGTCACATCTGGATGAGCAGTAAGCAAACTAGTGCCTCTGCATGTTTGAAAACATAAAAGGCTTACAACCTAAACTTTAGGCCACTGCCAGACCTCTGTCTAGGCCCTTCTGAAGCAAAAGCCAGGATCACTGAAATGGGAGCCCTCTCAGGCTCCACCTTATTATTAGCACACCACTGTTGGAAAGCCTTTGCCATTGGAAGCCATAGTAAAGGGTTTCTTTGAGCACAAAAGAGTCAAGATAACTTAATCCAAATAACTGTGTTTCATAACTGTGTAGGACCAAAGCGCGGACACCGGCCCATGACAGAGAAGGTAATGATGAAGAGGGAACTGGAGTTTCTCTTCCCTCTGAAGACAGACGAAATCCACATACCACAGGCAATGAGGCCAATCCGGAGCTACTAGAATCACAAAGCTGGGATGCATCGCTAACCGGCGGATGATCCGATTGACCAGAGACCATGGAGGGAACACATACAGGAGCTTGTGAGCTGGCCAGGGCTGAACCAAGTCTTCCAGCCCTAGGCTTCTGCATTGTGTCCGTTGACTGTAAAAGTGCCTGGCCTTCGAGTTCTCTGCTGAAGCCATCAAGTTCATCTGGGGTTGACCCAAGCGCCATATGATCAGATGAAATGCCTTCTGCGAGAGAGACCATTCTCATGGGTGCAGGACCTGATGGCTGAGGAAGTCTGCCTGAATATTGTCGACTCTGGCAACATGGGCCATCGAGAGAGAAAGAAGATGAGCTTCCACCCATCGAATCAGCATGCAAGCCTCCTGGCCCAAGGGAGTGCTTCTTGTGCCCCTTAATGATTTACATATGCCACCGCTGTGGTCATGAGGTCATCCAGACCTTTACCAAAAAGAAGCTGGCCCTTGAAAGGAAATCTGCTTAGAGTGGTCTTTGAAGCAGCGTCCCCTGCCCAATGCCGGATCCAGAGTCCAGTGTATAGACACTGCATAAGCAGAGACCTTACTAAGAACTTGAATGAGATCATAAAGGGTATCCACTACATAATCTACACAACCATCACCAGTGAAAACAGGCGTGCACCTCCACAGAGGACGCACTGAGCAATCTGATATGACAGGCTCTTGTCATAAATGAAGCAGCTGCCACCGCTTTGATTCCCAAAAACGCCACTTCAAAAAGATTTTTCAACATAATGTCAACCTTGAGATCCTGAGAATTCTTAAGCATCTATCACTAGGGAGGGCTGTGCACCTGATAACCTGCGTCACAGCGGAATCTACCTTAGGCTGTTCAGAAACTTGCTGAAAATCAGGTGCCAGAGGATAAAGCTTAGATATAGCTTTAGAAAGTCAAAAAGAGCTTTCTGGGGTATCCCATTGTTCCATAACCAAACCAAAAAGCTGTGAATGGGATAGAAAAAAGGAAGACAGCATATTAGAACGGTCTAGGACCGAAGCCTGAGATGTAGAAGGTGAAGAATCTAATTTGAGCTTTTTCAGAATATCAGCAATAAAAAGGTGGATAGAACCATGCTTAAAAAGTCTGTGGACAGTAGGGTTATCACCCAAATCCGGACTCTCAGGACGGCCAAGGTGACTAGACCCAACATGGGTATCAGTTGGATCCAAAATAGAAGCAGTGCCCGGAGACAGAAGGAGCATAATATCTGAAAGTCAATCAAGGTCTGCCACAGCCAGATGAGAGGACTCCTGAACAGGAAGCTCCACCAGTGGCATAGTAGGCTGAGAAAAACCTGACGCGCCCACCGTCTGCGCCAAACAAACGGGATCTGAAGAATACGCTTTCCAGGGAAGCCAAAAAAAATCTGGAGAAAAGTCACACCCTGCAACCATGGCAGAGCTCTGTTGAGGCACGCTCACCGTACCACAAGAGTGACCATTCTCAGAACGCATGCGTTTTGCGCTAGACTCCAGAACAGCCACTGAGCGAGATAATTTTTCCGAAGTCACGAATCTAGGCCAGCTTCCCAGCCCTAGAGTCCACGGGGAAGGCAAAGTCTGAAGCTCCTGCCCCCTCCCCCAGCGTGCTACAGCATGCGGTGTATGGTCACTGATCCGGCACAATCAATGCACACATTCAACAGATTAAGGGCTGGGGAGTCCATCCCAAATGATTTTTAATCAAATCAAGGGGTTTTGAGATAGAAATAAAACTTTGAAAAAAGGATTGTTTAAAATCCAAAATAGCCACTGTCAGCAAATTTGCACTCAAAACGGCGAAAACAAAAAATAGCGATTTGGGGTCTGGAGTGGTGGGGAACCTAAACACTACTCAAATATAAAATAAACCCACTGAAAGGTATTCAAAAGAGATCGTGGAGAAAAATGGTCTCAGAAACCCACTTGGATACGGATTTCAATCCAGGGATATTTCAATCCAATACCAAGTTATTCAAGGTTTACGACTTCCATCACTGACCAAATTATCTCCACCTCCTTGTTTGTGTAAACCAAATTCTACTGTATCATAAGTTAATTATTTTTTTGCTTTTTACAAACAGCAAAACATCACTTACCTTAAAGTGTGCAGAATACTAACAAGCCCGATGGGGACCCATTTTGCCACTAAACGCGGCATTTTCAAGGGTTCTTGAAAATCTTTGGACTGCCAATCGGCCGGACTCTGACTGTGACCTCCGTCCCCATGGACCCTTGCCATGCGGTTTGGGGCGGGAAAATCAGCCTGCACCTTGAAACACGAGGTTTTCACTCGAGACGCTTTCAGTCTACTCTTAAAACCCGTGACAAGGTCAGTGGGCAAGCAAACTCCCGGGGAAGGAACCCCAAGTCTAAGAAGGGTGTCACACAGCAGGCTAGCTCCACAAATCTTCCAGAGTTTCTCTGTGAAGCAGCAATCTGGCTCCACGGGACTTTATCTTTTCCTCCAACAGGGGACCACCAGAAGGGGTCACAAGGCACTGAAGCCACCGAAGAAAATGAACTTTAAGCGAGAAAAAAAAAAAAGAAAAAAAGCAGAGCAACTGCAAAAGACCTGCATGGATTGCTTGCAGAAATTGAAACTGGATATGTTTCTGGTTCTCAGTCTAAGGGTGTGAAGCAAGTACTCAGAAAACTATTGGATTTCTGCAACTCCAAGATTGCGGGTTGAGACTGAACACCTAGCGTATGGATTCTGGAAGGGATGTAACAGAAAGTAGTCTTAACCTGGCTTTAGGAAGAACCCCTTAAATTTGCTTTCAGAAGCACAAAGAGATGGGTCAGATAGGATAAGCAATTGCACAACCCTGGCAGCTGCAGCAGCAGGAAACCTTGTATTGGAAACAGTACAGTAGAATCTTGACTGAATACATTGGTCCCATCCTTAGGGACCATCCTTCCATTCTGAAAGGAAATAACATGGGAGGAGCAGGAAGGAGCTGTGGAAATGTCAATTGGACCCAAAACTGGATATGAAGAAGGCTGACTGCCTACTGATCAATGTTGCTTTGCCTCCTCTTCAGATCTTCCATGTGGTAAAAGGCCGCCATCACCTGGCTATTCTGGATGCCTCTCTTCTTCTGCTGGATCTTCTTCCTTCCACACAGTTCTCTAGGGGAAGGAAGTCTCTCACAAGCAGACAGCTCTTGTAGACACGTCATGCCTGGCTCTATACCTGGTCTGTGCACTGTATGGCTGAACATCTAAGATAGAAGAGGGGACGGAAGGGCAGATTTTTTTTTAGTAATATGTAACCTGATTTTTAAGGTAGAAGTAGAACCCTTGATATGAACAAAGGAATTGCTATACTGGATCACACCAAAGATCCATTTAGACCAGTGTTCTTACCTTTGACAGCTGCAACTAGGTAGTTAAAAAAATTTTTTTTTTTAGATGACATGAATTAAAAGTTGCATATGTGGCATGGTCTATGCAAGGTCAGACTCTGCCCATTGCTAGTAGTCATGGTTTAGAGATACAGTGACCCGCCAGCATAAAATCTCTGCTTATTGTGTTTAATCCCCTGTGACTACATGCATCAGAGCCATGTACCAATGGCTGAGCACATGGCTTCTAATGTGAACCTAACAAAGGTTTTGCTCTCTGATGCAATCACCTAATGGCTTGCAAATTATCACTGTGTTAAAAAGTGAATGCTGTCAGAAAACAGCACATACGACGGTGACAGAATGCAGCCATTTGCCAGAGAAGAACGAGAAAACACAGCACACACCATGGTGACGGCATGCAGCCATCTGCCAGAGAAGAGCAAAAATGTCTCCCTTCCTATCAGTGAGTGAGCACTATTGGCTTATGCATTAACCGGAAGAGAGACAGTAATAAAAAGGAAAGAAAAAAGCTTGTTGCAATGCAGAGCTAGCCGAGGGTTTGGACACCTGCTTCAACATGGGAGAGGCTAAGCTAGACTCTGCTGCCTCTCCTGGGTGTGTCATGCAGCACGTGGCACGAGAACGCTCTTGAGGCGCTAAATTTGCACAATCCTGGCAAGAATTCACATCAGGAGAGCCCAAGGACTCCATCCCAATAGGTTTTGAGGCAAAAATTGCAGTTATGGAGAAGCAGGGAGCTTTTGAAAAAAAGATAGCTACAAATCCAAGATGGCCACCGTTAAGAAAATCGCACCAAAAACGTGATATTTTTAAACAAACTTCAAAAACGGCAATTTTAGGATTTTTCAGGAGGGGGAACATGGGGACATGCAGAAACCCTCAAAACTTCTAAATTTCAAACCTTCTCTGATTCACCTCACAGTCTTACAGCCTTTACTCACAGTGACCTGTGCTGAAAATATGCTGCAACCTGCCTCAGCTCTCTTATCAGTAGCTGGAATCTGAAAATCACTGCCTTGTGCTTGGAATGCCTCTACAACGCTGATCTTTGGGCTGCCAGTCAGACCTTATGCCTGACTGTACTTCCTGCGGACTGAAGGATGCGCTCAGGGACAGATGGAGGTGAGAAGACACAGTCAGCAACCTGCAAGACACTGCCAAGTCTCCAACAGATGCCAAACAGCCAGCACTCAAACTCTCGTTCGGCATGAGAAAGATGGTGACGGCCCCGAGCTCCTATGAAGTAAATGCAGGTTGGCTGACAGGTACCACCAGGGATTGGCCTGTCAGCTGCAGAATGAAATCTGTGAAATCTTAAAGCAGGCAGAGCTGAATAATCGCTCCAAGCACCAGAAACCCCAAAAAAGGGACAAAAAATACACCAAATAAAATAATAAATTGTGGAGAGCAGAACAAGCACACTCCTGCAGGCACATGTGCAAAAGGGGAAAACTGTAGATGGAGCTAAAGAGCCCAGTGAAGTACAGCAGAGGCACAGAGAAAAAAAATCCAGAGTGGATTCCTTCTGCAGATGGCACGCGGCTATGTGGACACTACTCATCTGTCTAGGATGTCTCACCTGTTGCACTGGAAAACCTTCTATCTTGGTTGTCTCTGGGTTTCTGCTTTCATTATCTTTTCTTCACTCTCATTTTTTCCAATGTCTGCCTTTTCTCCCCATTCCATCCAACCTGAGCCCCCATCTCTCCTCGATCCAGCATTTTCCTTATGTGTCCATCAGTCACCATTCCACCTCTTTTCCAGCATCACATTTCTGTGTGCCCATCTCACCTATGCATCCGACCTCTTTTCCAGAATTTTCATTGTGTCCCCCCCATGTTCACCATCTGCTCTCTCAATGTCCTTATCTTCCCTCCCTTTTTTTAGCATTGATTCTCTGTGTCTCTATTTCACCTCCCCTTTTCCAGTACTAGCTCCCTTCAGCATTGCTCCCTCTGTATCCCTATTGCCTCTCTCCCTTTTCAGCATTGTCCCATCTGTATCCCCATCAACTCTCCATTTCCAGTATTATCCTCCTCTGTGTGCCAATCTAGCCTCTTTCAGCATTGCTCCCTCTGTTTTCCTATCTACCCCCTTTCAGCATTTCCCCATTCCATTTCCAAATCCCTAATCTTTAGGATTCCTGCTTGCCCCGTCTCTTCTGTGTCACTGTTTGTCTCCATTCTCAGCTTATCCCCTCTTCCCTTGTTCCTGTAACCAGCATCTTTCCACTCTCCCTCCAGCCCAATATGATATCTTTCCTTTCCCTCTTTCTGTCCGTCTCTTTCTTTCTCCCCTCTCACCCACAAGTTCTGCATCTGGCCTTCTCCCTTCCAACTGCACCAGTGGCCCTCTTTGGCGACTTGGCAGTGATTAACAGTCTTTTGGTGTCAGGTCCTTTCCTCTGCGAGTCCTGCCTATGTAGAAACAGGAAATTTAGATGCACTGCTGAGAAACGGCATAGAAAACTGTCTAGAAAGTAGATTTTGAAAATGGCGATTTGGACGTTTTGGCGATCTAAACATCCAAGTACCACTTTTATGGTGTCTTTTGAACATTTTTCTTTTTTGAAAATGAGCCCCTCAATCTAGTAGCAATATGGAAGTGAGAGCATAACTTCACTGCTCTGCTAACCGTCAGTTTTGTTCCAAGTAAATATTTCTGTGTAAAGGCTTTTGAAATTTCTATCCTATACTTTTTATTAAAGGACTCTTTAGACAAAAGAATATTGCTGTAGAATAGTTGCTTTGATCCTTTACATTTTAGGTTGACTGAAGGCTGATTTCAACACCCAAGGTGTGCAGTTAGAGGACTGTGGCATGCACCCTGTTGTTCTTTGCTGCTTTAATTATTAAGCAGTCACCGAATGAAAGCATACATACATACCAGTGTGGGCGATGCTTCGCTACACTCTTCTATCCAGTGGATGCTGGAAAACAGAGTTCAACAAGGAGTAAGAAAGACAGCTATACTATCAAAAATCAATTTAAAGGGAAACTATCCTACATATGTAGCCACAACAAATGCTGGCTTTTTATTTCTCCAAATCTGTAAATAAAAACTTTATTTATTTTATTATATTTTTAATAATAGAAGAAACTGTACCATCTATGACCAAACATATTACAACTGGTGGTGTGATCGTTCACATGTAAGGTGATCTGTGGAAATACAGGTCCCCGTATATAAATGATCACATTGGGTAATGTCTGTGCAAATCTGTACTCTGACCCTGTTCAGTGGCCTAGTGGCAAGGCTTCTTGCTACTGTGCAGGAGTCCTGGGTTTGTGTACAAAGCAAAGTTGCTTACCTGTAACAGATGTTCTCTGTAAACAGCAGGAGAATGCATACACGCTTGAAGGTGAAGTCCTCTGATTGAGCCAGAGTGCCATTGCTCTCCCCTAGCTAATGGTAAACTTTGAGCTTACTGGGCATGTGCAAGGGGATCCTACTCCTAGAGCCCCTCCCTTTACCCTGTCAGTTTTGTCCCTAGCAGTGAAGAAAGTTAGTAGTTGAGGGGATGGTGGGCAGGCAAGTACGGCTGCATTCCCCTGCCGTCTACGGAGAACACCTGTTACAGGTAAGCAACTTTGCTTTCTCCAGAGACAAGCAGGAGATATGCAGGCACACTTGAAGGTGAGTCCCAAGCTGAAAGAAGCATAAGATCAGAGTCAATCCCTAACAACAATACTCTTATAAGACCACTTCAGTGAGGTGCCCAAAACCCGTTCCAAACTGGAGAAGATGCTTTAGTGCTACGACACTTGATACATAGTGCATTGGTCATGTTATCTACAATTCTAAACAGAGTACAGATTCACATACATAATAAAGAGTGCTCTCTCATGGCCCATATTGAGCTCAGGTTTACCTTATATTCATTGCCTAGTCCTATCCTCTCTCAGATGTCGTAGTGTTTGTAAGGGATGCTGAGGGTTCTGGGTAATATGCAAGACTGCAGTTTTAGACAGGGTTGGTCAAAGTACTTGAGTAAAAGTGAAAATACAAGTACTGTATCTATTAATACTTAAGTAAAATGAAAATACAGTGAAGAACACATTAAAAATTTACTTGAGTAAAAGTTTTTAAAAAGCTAATATCAGGGGTGTCAAAGTCCCTCCTCGAGGGCCGCAATCCAGTCGGGTTTTCAGGATTTCCCCAATGAATATGCATGAGATCTATTATACAATGAAATCAGTGCATGCAAATAGATCTCATGTATATTCATTGGGGAAATCCTGAAAACCCGACTGGATTGCGAGCCTCGAGGAGGGACTTTGACACCCCTGCCTAATATAATACTTTTTGAGTGAAAAAAGTATTGCAACTATTGTTAATGTTTTTATCCCAACTATTTTACTGCTTTACAATTCAATTGAAGTTTCCAAGATTATTAGGGGGATTTAGTATCCTGCTTATCAAAAAATGACTGTCTAAGCGACTTGCATTCTATGATTGAGAGGAGGGAAGTGAAGTGAATTAAAGACAGGAAAGTGAGGAAAAGGGGAGGAATTACAAATAATATAGGAAAGGGGGGAAGTAGTACATAAGCATGAGCTCTAGTATTGTCCAACACAGAGGGTGCCCAGAAGGAAATATATTAGTTGTAGGCATCAGAGAAGAGGTATGTTTTGAGATCTGATTTAAATGTAGGTAATGAGGTTTGAAGTCTAAGATGGGCAGGTAACATATTCCATAGCTCGGGACCTTGTACAAAGAATATGGAACTTCGGGTGGTATTGAGTGATTTCTCTGAATGAGGGAATGATAAGGCGGTTCTGGTTTAAGGAACACAGAGCTCAGGGTGGGCAGTAAGGAGTTAAAAAACTGGAAATATAAAGAGGTGCATCAGCAGAACATATTTTGAATACGAGCAGTAATATCTTGTAAGTGATCTAGTGTGAAACAGGAAGCCAGTGGGCAGCTTTGAGTAAGAGAGCAACGTGATTGAATTTATGGTGCTTGGTGATTAGCTTTATGGCAATATGTTGAATAATTTGTAATTGTTTCCTATCTTTGGCTTTGATACCGCTATATAATGAATTGCAGTAATCAATATGTCTGATACTAGGGAACGTATGAGAACATTAAGAGCTGTAGGCAGAAGCAGGGGAATGTATGGAATGAATCAGGTGAAGTTTGAAGATTGCTCGTTGGAAAACTGTCAAACTCTGAAATAGAAAGTTAAGGAGGAATCAAGGATAACTCCAAGAACTCTAGTGGAAGGGACTAGAGGAACAGATGTAAAGGAGAATAGGACTGAGGCTGCGAGCACTGTTTGATATCTAGAGAAAAGTACAATTTTGGATTTACTGGGATTAAGAATTAATCTGTTATTGACAAGCCAGTCAGGTTAGTAAATTTAGAATTGATGGAATTAATGTCAAACAAGCTGGAAGGGTTAATGGTACAAAGGATCTGAAGTCACTCAGTCCTCCATAGCCCCAGGTATGTTAGATAGATTGTGAGCCCACCGGGACAGATAGGGAAAATGCTTGAGTACCTGATTGTAAAAACCGCTTAGATAACCTTGATAGGCGGTATATAAAATCCTAATAAACTTAAACTTGATGTTGTCAGCGTAAATATATGGTGTGAATTTGAGTGATTGAAGTATAGTGAGAAGAGGTGCTAAATAGATGTTGAAGAGAGTTGGCATGAGAATTGAGCCCTGAGGGACCCTAGAGACTGGTGTAAATGGTAAGGACCGACTAGGGGAACCCTAAACTTACCAATTGTCTAACGATCTAAACCGGTTTTGCGATCGATCAGATTTCCTGACCCAATGCACAAAACTGCTGGTTGTGTGTTTCTCCGATCCGAGCAAATGAGGGGATTAGTATTGAAATGTCATGCAAAGTAGGCGAGCGATCGAAGCACAAAATGGCTTCTGCCAGCAGAAGAAATAGCGATTGGGTTTACCGATCCAAAAAAGAGTGATTGGTGAAGACCAGTCGCTCACGATCCATCAACTCTTCAGCCCTGAAAGTATTAGAATCTGTATCGAAGTTATATTATAAAACCAATAAGAAACAAGCGACAAAGAAAACAGGATGGAAAAGTATAAACGCCACCTCACTGCTCGCTTTTACAACGGTGCTGTCCAAGTTTCCAATAGCTCCTTCCAACAGCACCTTCGAACTCCTTTCAACAGCTCTCAAAAGAAGGGAGATCTCTACCGGCATTCCTTATATTGCATTTTACGACAACAGTGCTTTGTGGCCGTTGACGTACGCGTATAACGCGCGCATAAACCATGCCTACCTATGACAGGCATATACACTGCAGCATAAACCAACAGGATTATTCTGCGTATGTGTTTAAATCGCTGTCACAGCAATCGATCAGATGAAATTAGAGCGAGACTCCAGAATCTGTAAAAATTGAGCAAGGGAGTTTTTTCATCTACAACATAAGTGATTCTGGCTTATTACATTACATTACAGATTTCTATTCCGCCATTACCTTTCGGTTCAAAGCGGATTACAAAAAGAGTTATGGAAGAAGGGTTACAACGTTAGATCAGAGAAGGTTTCCAAGAGAGGGAAAAGTAGGATCTGGGGTTAGGGAGGGGATGGTAAGAGGGGTTATGAGTATACTGTCCTATAATATTGAATATTAGAGTTTAGAGTGGAGTAAAGAATATAAGCTAATTTTTGTGAGGTGGAGTTTTTATGACTGAGAATGTGCCTCCTGCCTTCA
This sequence comes from Geotrypetes seraphini, assembly GCF_902459505.1. Lineage (NCBI taxonomy): Eukaryota > Metazoa > Chordata > Amphibia > Gymnophiona > Dermophiidae > Geotrypetes > Geotrypetes seraphini. The sequence continues at coordinate 29,948,591 of NC_047099.1, forward strand.
AATTATATGGTTTAAAGGCAAGTTAAGTCCTTCGGATACTCAAGTTGTGGAATCCTGAGAGACACTGAGGTCTTTTCTCCATCTATTGTTCTCCCTGTGTCAGTATTAGTTAAACATTTTTTTGAATGCTGTTGGTGGATTGGGATTATTAAAACATTCAACTTGTGTGATTTGAATCCTTCTTTACACGTAACATTTTACTGAAGTACAGTAATTAGTTATTTAGTTACTATACAATACTGGTTCTAGAAGTATATGAGCAAGTGGGAAACTATGCAGGAAATTACTTTTTAAAAGCCAAGTTTAGTAAGAAATCAAATGGTATCAAAACCAGGCTTTTTTCCCTGCCCCTGCCTCTCCCTCTCTACAGAGCTATTAGAAGCCATCCATGTATCAGGCAGTAAGGAATCTCTTGGGGGGGTAAATATATGTTTGTCTTGACTAGACTGTAAGCTCTGTGGAGCAGAGACTCTCTTATATGCGTCTGTACAGTGCTACATATATGCTTTGTACTGCTTTAGAAATAAGTAATAGTACAAATAAAGGGAGATAAGAATGGAAGAAGTCTATTCCTGGGCTGGCATGCTACTTGCCCTGATTCTTAGCTACCTGGGCTGCAGGCTGGGCGTGTCCAAGAACTCATGGTCGTATTTTAGCATAGGTTGGCTGCTAAGAAAATCAACACCCATATCTCCAATCACTGAGTGGTATCTGCTGACCATCCTTGATTGCCTGGTAGAGCAAGATGAAGCAAAAATCCATACTCAACACAAAAAAATAACAGAATTTGAATGCAGTTACATTAAAGCAAGATTTAATTTTTAGATCATCACAGTATAATATTTAAGTTACAAGCAAAGTACAAAATGCTTCTAAGTAAGATTTCTTGTACATTCTGTGCAGCAAGAAAAAATAAACAGAAAACACAAGAGGATCTTTATTCTTTGTACTAACAATGTATTTTTAGCTAGTTTTTGGGAGCTAACACTCCTTTCCTCAGATGTAACATTACTGAGACATTTGGTATGGTAAACTGGACATTATGGACCACAGACCCTTAGATCTCATAGCCCTGGACTCTAAGATCCCTAAGATACAAAGTGCCTCCAAGAGAAATAACCAGAATTATGGCCACATGATGCTAAGTTCCACATTTGTCATCCTGACGATCACATTAAAATCTGCTCAGTAGGTAGTAGGACGTCAGTTCAACCAATGAGAAATCCTTTATTCATACATAGGGTCCCAACAAGGATCCTAGTTTCGGTGTTGCCAGAATGCCTTCCTCAGGGGACACTAATAAAACATTAAAAATAACAATTATAACACACTAATATATAACATTACAAAACCAGTATGGACATTAATGTAATCAGACAATGAATCAAATAAATACAAAAAAGGTTAAAATATATATATTGAAAAGGTTCTGGTCCTAATACTGCCTCACACACACACTCTCTGTCGTCTCTGGTACAGATGCATCTGCGGACACCTCCTTAGAAAGAACACATATGCAGACTGTTTACATATCCAAAGAGATGTCCATTTATTCTGAGTACTGCATACATATTTATAGCATTTTACATGGGTCAGTTTTTTCAGCATATGACTGTAGGAAATACCATATTTGGTAACAGGATACATAAAAGCAGCTAGAAAGAAGTAGCAAACATAGGGGGGGGATTGGTGGGAAGTTTCCATAACTATGACATATAATACTGTCGTTTGTCTAAGGTCTAGCAAATGTTCCTTTCTAGCAAATGTTTCTTATCTAAGTCCTGACTCACAAGAAGCAAGATCACTCAGCTAAAACACAGGATGTGGGGGTCAGTACATGAGGAGGAATGACCTTGGCAAAACTAGTCAGCTACAGAATAGAATGTAAAACACAGAGCTCAGAACACAAAGAGAAAATGACCTTGTGGTTTCTTTGGCAAATATAAACTGTTTCAGCAGTTTTTTATATGTTACACAAGCAGGAATGGAATAGACTTACAAGAAGTATATGCCCCTTCAATCCCCTCTTAGGTCATGAACCGGTATCAATCCAATCCCGGACGAAGTCCCCAGCTGAAAAGGTTCAGAACTTTTTCATATATCATAAAAGATAAACATATATAGGATCATAAAAGACATGCATATAAATCAAGTACTGTACTGTATTTATATACCTACATAAGACAGATCTAAAAAAACAATTATGTGGTTACAGCCAAGTAGTGCCTTGAAGAGAATGGAAAGTATATACAGGAAACCATAAAGAGAGCATGTGAGGACCGTTTGTGCTGGCAAGCGGGAGAAGTGCAAAAACTAAGAGGAGCCCAGAGTCCCCCCAAAATCTCATATGTATGGATACAAGCTATTGCACTAAAACAGAGAGAAAAAAAGGCCAGACAGCATGACTAAAGACAGATGCAAAGCAAGGGAATTAGTTTTTTAGATCTGAATAAAGGGTTTCTCATTGGTTGAACTGACGTCCTCTTTGCCTTTTTCTTGTGACTGTATACTGTGTAAGGCGAGGATTTGCTCTTCTTTGTGTACTTCTCTTTATATGTCTTTTTTGGACATGTCCTCATTTTTAAAAACTAAAATATCTCTTTCTAATGTATCCTTATAATATTTCCTCAGAGGTCCAGAAAATTCCCAGAGGGATAGTAATATTTTCAGCAACTTCAAGATGTTCTGATTTTGGCTAGGGATCTGGACTCAAATGAAAAACTATTCTCCATTTCTAGATCCTTGCATATTTATAGTCAATTCTGTGGAGTCCAGTGTCACAAATCTGAAATTGATGATAATAGTAATACTGGAGCATGTATCTGCAGGTGTTACAGTTTCAGGCTATATACTACATCAGGAAGACCATGCGTGAGACAAAAACGTAATCATACTCTTACTTAGCAAAAGGAATAAAGCTTCCACTGGTTCCTTCTTCTTCCATATATGACAAGACTGATTAACAGCAGCAAGGATTTATTTCTGGTAGTAAACACCAGCAGTTTCCTTAAGGCCAAGCTTCAGACTCTGCTTATTCCTAAAATATTATTTTAATATTTATTTTTATTGAGTTTGTACATAAACATGACTAGATAAGAAAGATAACACACTTGACATACTCGTAGTTCCCCCAATAATTCCAACACAAGAACTAACCCTCCCCCAAGAAAATCAAAGCAATTAGATGTACGGTAATATGTAAAAATATACAGAATCAAAGAAGATGACGCCCCCCAAATACATTTAATTGCTGTTCTATCACCCCCAATAGAGCAATGAGGACTGTTAATAAATAAATTGAAATTTATCTATTACTATTGTTCTGTTTGGTATAGCTGGCTGTTTCCAAGTTGCAGCTAGAACCAAAAGGGGGAGAGTGTCACCCTGGGGTTGTGGGTTCAAACCCCATCTACTCTCACCAGATGTTTCCTAGTGTATATGTTTTACTGTCATGTCTATATTGTAAATTATGTCATCTCTGTCCTGTCTCGATTATATTGTGGATGTACTTTGTAACCCATCCTGGGCTCCTTTGGAAGGACGGGCTAAATAATTGAATAAAAAAAATAAATAAACTTAATCCCCCCATTGCCCCTGATACATTGTAAGCCCACTGGGACAGACAGGGAAAAATGCTTGATTGAGTACCTGGATAAATTAATGTAAACCGTTCTGAGCTCTCCTGGGAAAACGGTATAGAAAACTGAATAAATAAATGAAGACCAGCTGTCACTATAGGAGCTATCAACCATCGAGTTTTGGCCCGCACCCCTGCCCTGGAGATCCCTTATCCAGCAAAAAGTGCTCCAGTTGTTTTGGGATACTGGATCTCTGGGGTATCAGTGGCCAGGGCCAAAACCCATTCCCAAAATATTTGTGCCTGGGGACAAATCCACGTCAGCGAAAGGACACCTCACTGTTTTGGGTTCAATCACAGGATGGAGGAAGCCTTCAATGGCATTCACATCAAAATATGTGCTAAACCACTTTGGCTCTCTTCACAACCTCCTGTTGTTATATAGTGTATTTAATTACTGTTGTTTGACTTATATGAAAAATAAATAAAGACTATACAACAGTAAGGTTTAGTTCTTTGTTTGTTTTGCTGCCCCCTCAATTTTGTCATTTTGCTGATATGTTCATCGCTTAGAATTTTGAATAAGCGATTAATCAAATTTATAATGAAACTTTACTTATCCTTTTATTGCAGTGTCTCTAGCGTGCCCTGACGGGACTAATTTCGCCCAAATGGCAAGGGTTCATGTGGGAGCTCATTTTCAGCGTCCTTATTGTTTAGGGCTAAAGCTAAACTGTATTATTTTTCATATAAAGAATTACAGGAAGTCAAACAACAGTAATTAAATAGACTATATAACAACAGGAGGTTGTGAAGAGAGCCAAAGTGGTTTAACACATAAGAACATAAGAAGTTGCCTCCACCGGGATCAGACCAGAGGTCCATCGCACCCAGCGGTCCGCACCCGCGGTGGCCCATCAGGTCCATGACCTGTCAAGTGTTCCCTGCCCTAAAAAAACCTATCCTTACTTCTATCTGTATCCCTCAATCCCCTTTTCCTTCAAGAATTTATCCAAACCTTCTTTGAATCCCTGTAGTGTCTTCTGCCCCACCACTACCTCCGGGAGTGCGTTCCATGTGTCCACCACTCTCTGGGTGAAGAAGAACTTCCTGGCATTGGTTCTAAACCTATCCCCTTTCAGTTTCTCCGAGTGCCCCCTTGTACTTGTTGTTCCCCACAGTCTGAAGAATCTGTCCCTGTCTACCTTATCTATGCTCCTTTTATCAAGGTGTGCTACGGGGGTTAGCGCGTCGGACATTTCATCACGGCGAGCCAAAATACTAACGCCTCGTCAATGGAGGCGTCAGCGACTAGTGCGGCAGGCGGTTTAACGCGCGGTATTCTGCGCGTTAAACCCCCCCTACCGCGCCTTGATAAAAGGAGCCCATAGTTTTGATGTGAATGCCATTGAAGGCTTCCGCCATCCTGCGGTTGAACGCAAAACAGTGAGGTGTCCTTTCGCTGTGGTTGCTTCCAATTTACCTCACTCTTCATCTTCAACCTCCTTTTATCGTTTACTAAGACAAATCCACGTCCCCTACAGCTATGCCAGCAGGAGTGCTAGAGTGAGATACCAATTGTACGACATCTTATAAACATTCTGCGCCAGATTCATAGCAAAGGATGCTTTTAAAAGGCTTAATAGGCTTTTAATGATTACGACTGGGGTCGCCATACAACATATCACAAGTAATTGGAAGAATTGGAGTAGACTCAGTTACAATTTTTGGTGGAATTCGCCGTGTCACATCTATAAAATGGAAAGAATAGCCATACAAAAAGGGAATTATAATAAATTTAAAGAGATCTGGGGGCCATTGACAAATTACTGTAATGAACAGATACCATTTTTCCATTATAAGTACAATGCAAATGAAGGGGTGTGGGGGGGGGTTCTGAATTTTTATTAACTGTGTAGTTCAAAAAGAAAGGAAAATGTTATAGGATTTATGTGATTGTATAGGATACGGGAGGGAGGGATTAAATATTATCATTATTATGTTGATTATGATGGAAATTTCAAGTGTTGTATTCAATTTCAAATGTCATTTATTGACACACTTGTTGTAAGTTGCAAAAATGAATAAAGATTTATAAAAAAAAAGAAAAAAAAAAAGGTAGATGAAAACATTTCCCTAAATATCCCCCCCCCCCCTGCTATATTTTATGGGAGGGAGCCCCCTGTGTAAGCAACGTCCTTTCCAACCTACATATATACGCCCCCCCCCCCACCCCTTGTGTAACTCAACTAAGCCTTGACGGTGTGTAAAATCTCCGAGTTGTTCGTCATGAAAGTTTTCCACACGCTCTAATCCTGCTTCATTTGATGCAGGCATCGCTACGGGGCGGCAGGTGCGCCCCCACCCCACAAAATAGCTTTTGCCACCCCCCCCCCACCCCCCTCACATCACCCACCACAGCGCCGCTACCTCTGACGCAACACAGGGGAGAGAGAGAGAGAGGCCGCGGGGCCTTCGGGAGAGGCGTCGGCCGAGCCTGTTTCCCGCCCTCACGAACAGGAAGTTGAGTTCTGAGGAGGGCGGGAACGGGATGGGGCAGAAGGGAGAAGAAAGAGTGGGGTGGCACAGGGGTTGAGAAGGGAAGGGAGGGTAGGGAGGTGCCTTGGATTCAGTGCTAACATCTGGGAAGGGACAATAGGGAGGTGCCTTGGATTCAGTGCTAACATCTGGGAAGGGACAATAGGGAGGTGACTTGGATTCAGTGCTAACATCTGGGAAGGGACAATAGGGAGGTGACTTGGATTCAGTGCTAACATCTGGGAAGGGACAATAGGGAGGTGCCTTGGATTCAGTGCTAACATCTGGGAAGGGACAATAGGGAGGTGACTTGGATTCAGTGCTAACATCTGGGAAGGGACAATAGGGAGGTGACTTGGATTCAGTGCTAACATCTGGGAAGGGACAATAGGGACGTGCCTTGGATTCAGTGCTAACATCTAAACAACTCATTGTGTGGCAGAAGGGAAAGGATTCATTGCTAACATTTATTCTAAAACATCTCATTTTGTGGCAGAAGGGAAGGGAGAATAGGGACGTGCCTTGGATTCAGTGCTAACATCTGGGAAGGGACAATAGGGAGGTGACTTGGATTCAGTGCTAACATCTGGGAAGGGACAATAGGGAGGTGCCTTGGATTCAGTGCTAACATCTGGGAAGGGACAATAGGGAGGTGCCTTGGACTCAGTGCTAACATCTGGGAAGGGACAATAGGGACGTGCCTTGGATTCAGTGCTAACATCTAAACAACTCATTTTGTGGCAGAAGGGAAAGGATTCATTGCTAACATTTATTCTAAAACATCTCATTTTGTGGCAGAAATAGTGTGGCAGAAGGGAAGGGAGAATAGGGACGTGCCTTGGATTCAGTGCTAACATCTGGGAAGGGACAATAGGGAGGTGCCTTGGATTCAGTGCTAACATCTGGGAAGGGACAATAGGGAGGTGACTTGGATTCAGTGCTAACATCTGGGAAGGGACAATAGGGAGGTGACTTGGATTCAGTGCTAACATCTGGGAAGGGACAATAGGGAGGTGATTTGGATTCAGTGCTAACAACTCATTTTGTGGCAGAAATAGTGTGGCAGAAGGGAAAGGATTCATTGCTAACATTTATTCTAAAACATCTCATTTTGTGGCAGAAATAGTGTGGCAGAAGGGAAAGGATTCATTGCTAACATTTATTCTAAAACATCTCATTTTGTGGCAGAAATAGTGTGGCAGAAGGGAAGGGAGAATAGGGACGTGCCTTGGATTCAGTGCTAACAACTCATTTTGTGGCAGAAATAGTGTGGCAGAAGGGAAAGGATTCATTGCTAACATTTATTCTAAAACATCTCATTTTGTGGCAGAAATAGTGTGGCAGAAGGGAGAATAGGGACGTGCCTTGGATTCAGTGCTAACATCTGGAAAGGGACAATAGGGAGGTGCCTTGGATTCAGTGCTAACATCTGGGAAGGGACAATAGGGAGGTGCCTTGAATTCAGTGCTAACATCTGGGAAGGGACAATAGGGAGGTGACTTGGATTCAGTGCTAACATCTAAACAACTCATTGTGTGGCAGAAGGGAAAGGATTCATTGCTAACATTTATTCTAAAACATCTCATTTTGTGGCAGAAATAGTGTGGCAGAAGGGAGAATAGGGACGTGCCTTGGATTCAGTGCTAACATCTGGGAAGGGACAATAGGGAGGTGCCTTGGATTCAGTGCTAACATCTGGGAAGGGACAATAGGGAGGTGCCTTGGATTCAGTGCTAACATCTGGGAAGGGACAATAGGGAGGTGACTTGGATTCAGTGCTAACATCTGGGAAGGGACAATAGGGAGGTGACTTGGATTCAGTGCTAACATCTGGGAAGGGACAATAGGGAGGTGACTTGGATTCAGTGCTAACATCTGGGAAGTGACAATAGGGACGTGCCTTGGATTCAGTGCTAACATCTAAACAACTCATTGTGTGGCAGAAGGGAAAGGATTCATTGCTAACATTTATTCTAAAACATCTCATTTTGTGGCAGAAGGGAAGGGAGAATAGGGACGTGCCTTGGATTCAGTGCTAACATCTGGGAAGGGACAATAGGGAGGTGACTTGGATTCAGTGCTAACATCTGGGAAGGGACAATAGGGAGGTGCCTTGGATTCAGTGCTAACATCTGGGAAGGGACAATAGGGAGGTGACTTGGATTCAGTGCTAACATCTAAACAACTCATTTTGTGGCAGAAATAGTGTGGCAGAAGGGAAGGGAGAATAGGGACGTGCCTTGGCTTCAGTGCTAACAACTCATTTTGTGGCAGAAATAGTGTGGCAGAAGGGAAAGGATTAATTGCTAACATTTATTCTAAAACATCTCATTTTGTGGCAGAAATAGTGTGGCAGAAAGGAAGGGAGAATAGGGACGTGCCTTGGATTCAGTGCTAACAACTCATTTTGTGGCAGAAATAGTGTGGCAGAAGGGAAAGGATTCATTGCTAACATTTATTCTAAAACATCTCATTTTGTGGCAGAAATAGTGTGGCAGAAGGGAAGGGAGAATAGGGAGGTGCCTTGGATTCAGTGCTAACATCTAAACAACTCATTTTTTGGCAAAAATAGTGTGGCAGAAGGGAAAGGATTCATTGCTAACATTTATTCTAAAACATCTCATTTTGTGGCAGAAATAGTGTGGCAGAAGGGAAGGGAGAATAGGGAGGTGCCTTGGATTCAGTGCTAACATCTAAACAACTCATTTTGTGGCAAAAATAGTGTGGCAGAAGGGAAAGGATTCATTGCTAACATTTATTCTAAAACATCTTTTTACGCTAAATGCCTTTTTCAAAAATAAAAGATAAACGTTTGGCAGCTTTGAAAATGGACATTTTTCCTGCTGGGTTTGTGGACATCTTGCACAAAATGTCCCATCTCAGACTTAGGCCCACTTTTGATTAGGCCCCTCCACGTGTTCTTAGTTTCTCCTAGCAAGGGTGTTATTGATACCAGTCTTAAATTCTCTGTAACTTATAAGTTATGGATCTTGATGACTACTGTGTATGTATCCTTGTAGCCCATTCTGGGCTCCTGGGGCGGACGGGTTGTAAACTAACTAAATAAAAATATTTATTAATTCACTCTAGACAAAAATGTCTTCAAAATGGCAGTAAATCCTAACAAATAAATCAAAGCACCAAACGTATGTAGCTGATGACTTGTAATGCAACTATTAACACAGGTAAGATACGTGCTCCAAAGCCAAGCAGCAGGATTGTTGAAACACTGAAATGTAGTTAAGCAGGTTAACGTTACATAGCAAAAGCTCTTAAAGCAATTAAACGAACAATAGAATTGTGAGACTTCATGAAAGCAGGCCACTAATTTGTAGCTGTGTTGGGTGTAGAAGCTAAACTCGCTGAATCAGAAACTTTATGTCACACTCGTGAGCAACTCTCAATTCTTAAGTAAATACTTTTAAAAGAAGCTAAGGTGACTCAGCCATCCTATTTATAAAAATACTTAATAAGTTTTTCATATATCACTAGAAGGCAGAATAAGAGCACCAGGAATAGAACACATGAAAAGTTGAGATACATTCCAACATCATAGATCCTACTGTGTACCATTAACTGGAGAGAACATATGCCATCACTTGGGAGTAATCATCGGTGTAGACATGAAGGCTGCAATCAGGTGGAGAAAGCCTCAGCAAAGGCTAGACAAATGCTTGGCTGCATCAGAAGAAGCTTTATCAGCCGAAAGCCCGAAGTTATAATGCCGTTATACAGATCCATGGTGAGACCGCACCTGGAGTACTGCGTCCAGTTTTGGAGGCCACACTACCAAAAGGATGTGAATAGAATTGAGTCGGTTCAGAGAACGGCCACAAGGATGGTCTCAGGACTCAAAAATCTTCCATATGAAGATCGTCTGAGCAGGCTGCGCTTATACTCGCTCAAGGAGCGCAGAGAAAGGGGGGTACATGATAGAAACCTTCAAATACATAACGGGCCACATCGAGGAGGAGTAGGAAATCTTTACTCTTATGGGTCCCACGGTGACAAGAGGACATTCGCTAAAACTTAGGGAAGATTTCAGGGGGACACCAGGAAATACTTCTTTACCGAGAGGGTGATTGATAGATGGAATGGTCTTCTACGTCAGGTGGTTGAGGCCAATAGCACGCTAGACTTCAAGAGACGATGGGACAAGCAGATGGGGTCGCTACAGAGGTATAATAGAGGATAGTTTCTCGAGGGTAGGAGGGATCTTGATTGGCAGACTTGTTGGGCCGCCGGCCCTTTTCTACCGTCATATTCTATGTTTCTAACCTGTTTCAACGTCCCCCAAATACTCTTATATCAAAGCGAGTTTCACCGTAGGAAATAATGGAAACTCGCTTTGATACATTCCCACTCCCCCGAGGCCAGCGGCGCTGCTCCCTCCCCCACTCGCAAAGACTTCCCCTCCGTGCGAACTGGCACGAACAACTTAAACTTACCCCCCCTGTCTGGCACCGGCACTGGCACTGGACGTGCTGGTGCCGCTAGAAGATCTTCCTGCTTCTGCCGGCCTTGTGCATGTGCAAGGACTTCTAATTCTCCCTCTCGCCGAGATTCTCGTCCTGTGGGCTGTGTGTCGGTGCCAGACCGGGGGGGGGGGGGTATAAGTTAAGTTGTTTGGGCAGGGGGTGCCGGTTCGAGCGGGGGGGGGGGGGGGGCCATGCTGGTTATTGGCAGGGGTGCTCGCAAATCGAGTCAACTCGGTTTGTGAGACAAGGTTTGCGAGAATGTTTTGCTCATCTTGCAAAACACTTGCAAACCGAGGTATGACTATTTACATCTGGAATTTTCAATATTGACTTATTCTCAAAATTTTTAGTGAGTCATTGGCTTGGTATGTAGTGTTTGTATTTAATGTTTTATAGGTTTCCATATGTGTTCTATAAAAGTATTTGATAGTTTTCGGTAAGTTCTTCTTTCTCTGCTTCTTTCCTGTTCAGAGCTGGCTTTTGCCTTCTGATGCATTTCTTCACATCTGCTTCCAATATATTTGTTCAAAAATGATTCATCCGAACTCACAAGACAATAGAACTGTTGGCTCATGTTATATATGGAAACATAAAAGCCAGCAAGCAATACCTTTTAAAATTATCAGACCTCCAATCAAAATCTGCTGTCTATCCTCTCATGAAGATACATTAACACCACGAGAACCAGTATTTTTTCTGTTACGGCACCTACAATTTGGAGTTCGGCTCCTAGCCATTTAAGAGAGATTATGTCCCTTGATAAATTCAAAGCCAGTTTAAAAGCATTTCTTTTTAAAGATGCGTTTGATCTATGATGCGTTATGGAAGTTTAAGCTTTCATTAGCCTGATGGTCTTGGCTGATGTGCCTGCATCTCCTCCCCCCGTGTATTTTTCCCTTCCCGAGCTTTCCTATCCAAACATTGTAGTTCTGCCCCGTTACCTTTCGTTCCAGTAAGTCTTTTGTTTGTCTTCTTGTTATGTATTGGATATTGTTTTTAATGTCTTTTCTATTTTTTATTTTACTTTATAAAACCATTTTGATAACTGATACCTTGCATACACTTTTCAACACTACAGAAATGATAGTAGTAGTAACCTCATACCTTTTCAAATAACTTTCAAGAATTATGCATATTCAGTACTAAAGAATTTCCTAAATATGAACTGGAAAGAAAAGGCCTGACTAATCTTTGAATGTATAAACATAACATAGAAAAAATTGTGATTCAAAGATCAGGAAGTTTGATAAGAGATTCCAAGTTTTATTAAAATCTGTTAAACCGCCTATACAGAGTTTCTATGCAATGTACAGGTAAAATAGGTTGCTTTACAAAGACCAATACATATAATATCACCAATAGGACATACAAACTTAATAATTAAGGGGGAAGAACTACAATATCAAAAAGATGAGAAACAACAGGTAAAAAACCTGGAAAGGCCGTTTTGATTTTCTTTGATCTGCTTCACCGATTCACTGTTCTTTTTCAAGGCCCAAGTGTAATTTTCAGTCCTCAACTCAAAATGTGGTTTTCAAACCCGATTTCGTTTATATAAATGGTAATAAGCAGATCAGAAATGGAATCGTCACTAAAACAGAAAAAAAAAAAGAGTAGCACTTGTGCAAAACATTATAATTGGTTTGAATGCAAACTGGTATCCTGTTTCCCCGAAAATAAGACCTATCCCAAAAATAAGCCCTAGCATGATATTTATTATTATTATTATTATTATTATGTTCTTATATCCCGCCATACCCAAAGAGTTCTAGGCGGTTTACATCCATTACATTAGGATCCGGTCTGAACCCGGATTTACAAAAATTTTGTCGGAATTGCAGGTAGCGTGGAAGGAAGCAAAGTAGTTTTAGCACAGGTTTATCATAGTTGGGTGAGAAGATAAAATGGAGGGTGTGGGAAACCAGAGGAGGGGGGGGAGAGGGAGGTGGGGGGGGGGGGGTTGGAGTGTATGCGGGGAGTGAGGATTAAGGGTCTTGTTCGCGGAAGAGGTGTGTTTTGAGAAGTTTTCTGAAGTCTAGGTAGGTCGGGGCCTCTAGCATCATTTGGGCTAGCCAAGGGTTCAGCTTGGCCGCCTGGAAGGCGAAGGTTTTGTCGATGAATCTTTTGAGCTGGCATGATTTTATGGAGGGGAAGGTAAACAACTGGATTCTGCGGGATTTCTTGTTGGTGCAATACATGTTGAAATGTGGGGAGAGGTATTTTGGTGAGAGACCAAATACTGTCTTGTAACAGATGCAGGCGAACTTGAAGAGGACTCGGGATTCGAAGGGTAGCCAGTGCAGTTGGTGGTAGAAGGGGGTGATGTGTTCCCATTTGTTCAGGCCGAAAATTAGGCGGACAGCTGTGTTTTGAATCAGTTTTAGTCTTCTGGTGATTTTCTTTGTGGAGCTTAGGTAAATGATATTGCAATAATCCAGTATGCTGAGGATAGAGGATTGAACTAATAGTCGAAATGCAGTGTCATCGAAGTATTTCTTTATGGTACGGAGTTTCCAGAGTGCTGAAAGGCCTTTCTTGACAGTGAGGTCTGTGTGATTTTCTAGGGATAGATGTTTGTCAAGCGTGACTCCTAGTATTTTTAATGTTTGTTCGAGTGGGAAAACCAATCCTTTCACCTGGATTGTGGTGTCTTTGATTTTGTCTTTGGGGGTGGCTAGAAAGAATTTTGTTTTGTCTGGGTTGAGCTTTAGTTTGAAGGAGAGCATCCAGAGTTCTATCTGGCTGAGTATGCTAGTTATGTAGTTGAGAAGATCCTGGGATAGACTGGTTAGAGGGATGACAATTGTGATGTCATCTGCATAGATGAAGAATTTGAGCTTAAGTTTGTGAAGGAGGTTACTGAGGGAGGCGAGGTAGATATTGAATAGGGTGGGGGATAAGGGGGAGCCTTGTGGTACACCGCAGGAGTTCACCCAGCTGTAGGAGAAGTTGTCATTTTTGTGTACCCTGTAGGATCTGTTTCGTAGGAACCCTTGGAACCAGCTGAGTACCCGGTCGGAGATTCCAATGTGGGCCAGGCATTCCAGGAGAATAGTGTGGTCAACTAGGTCAAACGCACTGCTTAGATCAAATTGTAAGATCAGGGCGCTGGAGCCCCGACTGAAGAGTATGTGCAGGTGGTCTAGTAAGGAGGCGATGATGGTCTCTGTGCTGTGGTCCGTGCGGAAGCCCGATTGATTGTCGCTTAGGATATTGAATTTTTCCAGGTATGCGGACCTATCCCAAAAATAAGCCCTAGCATGATTTTTAAAGATGCTCCCAATATAAGCCCTACCTCAAAAATAAGCCCTAGTTAAAATCGACCCCCCAGAATGTCTCCGACACTCTCCAACTCCATCCCCAATAGTGCTGTCCGATTTGACGAAAAAAATTAGACTTGTCAATTCAGCAAACCCCACCCCGATGAGACCTGACATACCTACGCTCCGAGGCCCCCTAAAGCAGCAGCAGCAGCGCTCTGAACGGGCTGCTTCGTGGCCTTCCCCACTGGGGCTTTCCCTCTGTCGCATCACAACAGGAGGGTCAGTGGGGTTCTGCTGCACAGCGGGATGGGAGGGAGGGATAGAAAGATGCTGCACAAGAGGATAGGTGAGAGGGGAAGAAAGATGCTGCACATGGGGGGGGGGGGAGAAAGGAAAGAGGAAGAACTGAGGTGGAGGAGAGGAAGGGAGAGATGATTGTTGTATATGGAAAAAAAAATGACATCCCCCGAAAATAAGCCCTAATGCATTTTTTGGACCCAAAATTAATATAAGACACTGTCTTATTTTTGGGGAAACACAGTATTATTTTTTTCAAAGGGACAATCCAATACTTCAAATGCAGTAGAATTTCCTCTACTCCAAATTTGTCTATTTGGACCCATTTCTGGAACCTTGAGCAAATCGGCTTTGCATGGCTGAATTCCGTGTTCTTGGCCCCGGAGATAAAGAATCTAAAAATAACCTAAGCACAAAATCACTCAGTACCAGTTCCTGCCAACACTTCTGTCTATGGCATTACAAGTCTCTTCACAAGAACAAATTGTGATACCTATAGTAGAATGCTTGTTTTTAAGGATAAAGTACAGAGATAAAAAAAGAAAAAGAGGATTCTAATATAGAAAAAAACCTTAGCTGCACTCACAGTTTACAGTATTACATTACATTAGAGATTTCTGTTCCGTCATTGCCTTGCAGTTCAAGGCAGATTACAAAAGAATTACAAAAAAGGTATTACATGAAGAAGATATCTGGTAATTTCTAGAGGAGATACGGAGTAGATAAGGTTGGTTTGGGGAATCGGGAAGGTATTAGGGAGTGGAAGGAGCTAGCGGTATTAAGTCGTTTGCAGGAATTTCTTTTCTGAATGTTTTGTAGTCTGGGGTCATAATTAGTAGATTGGAGATTTGGGTTGTCGAGTTTTGCTGCTTGTGTTGCTAGGAGTTCAAGTTCATTAGTATTTGATGAATCGCTTATTCGGTTTGCTAAGTGATGTACAAAATTATAAAAAGAAGTAAAATTACAAAAAAGACAAACCAAATGACAAAATTCTTGATAAGACAAACTTGAAAGGAGGGGAAAGTTACAATTTTTTTAGAGGAAATAGACAAAAAAGGAAGAGAACAACGGGGAGCGGGAAAGATAAAAAAATCTGAGAATATTTAACAAATCTAAAATTTAAATGTTAAAAGCATCTTTAAAAAGATAAGATTTTAAGGATTTTTTAAAGGAGGTGAGATCCTTTTCATTTCTAATATATTGTGGTAATGAGTTCCACCATTGGGGGCCCATTACGGAGAACATATCAGATCTTCTCGTGCCTACTATTTTCAGAGAGGGGATAGATAGGAGATTTTGGAAGGATGATCTGAGTGGTCGTATAGTGTTATGGGGTATTAACATTCTAGCTATAAACTGAGGTTCATTAAAGGTTAAGGTTTTAAATATTAACAGCATGACCTTAAAGGAAATGCGATGGCTGATAGGGAGCCATCAATAATGGATTAACGTGGTCATATTTCTTGGCATTGTGGATTAGTTTAATAGCTGTATTTTGGATAATTTGTAGTCATCATATAGTTTTTTTCCGTTTGACTTCTTTGATTGGAGGGTACTTGAATGGAGTGTGGGTTTTCCTATGTCTAGTTGATGTAGTACATGATGAAAGCAGTCCTATTGATCCCAGAGTATGAAATAAAACTGAAGAGCGCTATAGGAATGATAAATAGTAATAGCAGTATATCTAACTAGATCTCATGCTGTGAGGTCAGCAAGACAGCATTGGGAAGCCCCGTATAAGACCATACAATAGTCAATGCTTTTCACTGAACTGGAGAATTTAATTAAAAATCTAAAAAAATAAATACCTCTCCTCATGCACCTCGGGAACCGAAATCCATGCAAGGTTTACACCCTAAATGGCGAGATCCTGACAAGAACTGAAACAGAAAGAGACTTAGGGGTGATTGTCAGGGAAGACATGAAATCTGCAAACCAAGTGGAGCAAGCTTCATCCAAAGCAAGGCAAATCATAGGTTGCATACGCAGGAGTTTCGTCAGCCGTAAACTGGAAGTCATTATGCCACTGTATAGATCCATGGTGAGACCGCACCTGGAGTACTGTGTGCAATTCTGGAGGCCGCATTACCGCAAGGATGTGCTGAGACTGGAATCGGTCCAGAGAATGGCCACCAGGATGGTCTCGGGACTCAAGGAGCTCCCATACGAGGAGTGGTTAAGGAAGTTGCAGCTCTACTCACTCGAGGAACGTAGAGAGAGGGGAGATATGATCGAGACATTCAAGTATCTCACGGGCCGCATCAAGGTGGAGGAAGATATCTTCTTTTTCAAGGGTCCCGCGGCAACAAGGGGGCATTCGTGGAAAATCAGGGGCGGGAAACTGCACGGGGACACCAGGAAATTCTTTTTCACTGAAAGGGTGGTTGATCGCTGGAATAGTCTTCCACTCCAGGTTACTGAGGCCAGCAGCGTGCCAGATTTTAAGGCCAGATGGGATAGACATGTGGGATCTATCCGCAAAGATAGATAGGGAGGATCATTAGAGTGGGCAGACTTGATGGGCCGTGGCCCTTATCTGCCGTCTATTTCTATGTTTCTACTGAAAAGTCTGCAGTTCTACTCATTCACCAAAGGGCATGTCCTTCATTTCTCTCCTATCTTCAAGTCCTTAATCTCTATGGGGTCCTTTTATTAAGGCGCGCTAAAAACGCACCTCAGTAAAAGAGTAGGTGTGTTAGAGCTGGCTACACCTAGTATGGTTGTCATTCTAGCCTCCTTGAGCACACAGAAATAAACAGAATGATAAAACAATGCCGTTTTGTTAAACTTCATATATATTTCTTCACTAACGTCCTAGTTATCATTGCTTCAGGTTAGGTGATTCCTGAAAGGCAATAGAGGACAAGGAAATGATTTCTCTCAGAAACTCACCGCTTCTTGCAGGTTTCCGGGTCTCGCTACGCCAGTGTCAGGTAGAAACCGACGTTTCAGCCACCTGTGCTGTGGCTTTCTTCGGGGTATGCTCTGAAGTCTGCAGTGTGACTTTGGAAAATAGTGGGTTCACAGACCCGATTGGGATCCTTTGAGCTGTGGAGACTTCCATATAGCTGCGCAATTTAAAGAAACCAGTGGGGATCAAGGGGGCAGAGAAGGATGGGCTGTGCAGCCCCTTCTCTTGCCATGCTGGAGCAGTAAGTGTGCTAGGAGGGAGGGAGGCAGCCGGAAAGTGAACATCAGTGCCCCGCTGCACTGCAAAAGCAGGCTAGGCAGAATTCTGCGCAGTATGTAGAGGTGGGGAATTTTGTAGAAACTCTGCACCGCACGGTCAAGAGTGCGGTATATACTCGAATATAAACCTATCCAAGTATAAACCAAGATGAGTTTTCCCCTCAAAAAAAAAAAAGAGAAAAACTGTTAAACTCGAATATAAACCGTGGTTTTGTATTCAAGTGTCATGGTCCAACAGATGAACCTGGAAACGGAGGAAATAGAATCTTTATAAATGATGTGCATGCCGCTATTGTCACTGAGATTTGCTTCTCTTCCTCCAGATTGCCACCATTAAATACCAGTTTCTGCATGGATAAGCTCCTTGACATCTTCCTCAGTAAAGACTGAAGCAAAGAATTCAGTTACTCAGTCCGCTAGGACCTTGTCTTCCCCAAGTTTCTTTTTTTATCCAGCAGGCATAGATAGAACTCTATTTGACTTCCTAAAATATAGAAATCCTTCCCCAGCCCTTTAATCTACTAGGTTCATGTTCTTCTGTGGCTTTTGATCAGGATATTTACCTGACCAACAAAGCGTTATTTTGTCAATCAGTCTGGATTTGTCAATACAGTCTGTAGTGGCATTCTTTCTACAAAACTTAAGACTTCAGGATCTGGCATTCTTGAAAACTAATCTCATTTGTATCTATCTACCTTGTTCCTCTTCTGTTTTGTTGCCTCTATCAACAGTCAGGCTTTTGTGTCTTTCAGAAGCAATATTTCAAAATTATTAACCATCTATACCTGTGTCCTTAACATCAGTTACTTCCTCACTGCATCTCCCAGACTGTCCTTTAATGAGTTCACTTCCTGCCAGTTGAGAACTCTCAAGTACCCATGTCCCAAAGTTACTTTACAGAGCTCTCTTGAGCTCCCTCTGGTGGTGAACTGTTTTATAACCCAGCACTTCCCAAAATGTGGGACAGACTCACAACCCCAAATTGAGTTGCAAGAGTCCAGTTATTGAGCTGAACCTCTCATCAATCCCCATACCATAACTAGGACTCCACACACTCCATAGATGGCGAGGGATAACCTGTAGTTTTGCAGCAAACATAGTATGATGGCCAGGAATCACAGCATGGATTGCAAAGTAAGGCTCAGGGATTACATGCTTTCTGTGACTGTGAAAATGGGGTTATGGCCACAAAAAGTTTGATAAGCACTGCTATAACCAATTACCCATCACTAAGAACTGTCCAGTTTCAATCCTTACCAATTGTTCACTGCTTAGAATTATTTATAGAATTCGCCTCAAGTAATTTCCAGTTGTATCCACATGTTCCATGTCCAGTGGCTGTTTTTGGTTCAGGAAGAAGTAACAAGGCCTTACTTGGATGTTTTTTTTTAATTTTGTTTATTCATTCAGGACATGCTATACCTCCTTTAACTGAACTAGAGAGAGCAAGGCGGTGTACAATTTAAAAACACCAGAAACACTTGTAGGACAAGGAGCTACAATATTTTGGAGAGGAAAGAAAACATCCATTACAACATAATTTTTAAAGCAATGGACGAGGACTACATGTTTATTCCGAAAAAGCTTATTAAAAGAGAGAAGTTTTAAAGGCGATTATGAAGTTTTTGAGGTTGGGTTCTTAACTTCTGTACAGATGTTAAGACAAAAAAAAAATCCAGAATGCTGGAACAGTAAAGAAAAAAAGCAGACAGTCTTGGGGATTCCGAATTAGAGAATGACACGGGGACGGATTTTCCCTGTCCCCGTGAGTTTTTTCTTGTTCCTGCAAGCTCCGTCCTCATCTGCACAAGCCTCAAGCCCTTTAAAATCATAAGCTGCAACATTCTAGAGCTGAGATTATGATGTCATAATGCCTCATTCCACCAATGCCTAAGCTCCGTTCTCATCTGCACAAGCCTCAAGACACTTTAAAATCATTAAGTAGCAACCTTCTAGAGCTCAGATTGTGATGTCATAATGCCTCATTCCACCAATGCCTAAGCTCCGTCCTCATCTGCACAAGCCTCATTTTAAAATCATAAGCAGCAATATTCTAGAGCCCAGATTGTGATGTCATAATACCTCATTCCACCAATGCCTAAGCTCCGTCCTCATCTGCACAAGCCTCAAACACTTTAAAATCATAAGCAGCAACATTCTAGAGCTGAGATTATGATGTCATAATGCCTCATTCCACCAATGCCTAAGCTCCGTCCTCATCTGCACAAGCCTCAAACACTTTAAAATCATAGGTAGCAACATTCTAGAGCTCAGATTATGATGTCACCAATGCCTAAGCTCCGTCCTCATCTGCACAAGCCTCACTTTAAAATCATAAGTAGCAACATTCTATAGCTCAGAATGTGATGTCATAATGCCTCATTCCACCAATGCCTAAGCTCCGTCCTCTTCTGCACAAGCCTCAAACCCTTTAAAATCCTAAGTAGCAACATTCTAGAGCTCAGATTGTGATGTCATAATGCCTCATTCCACCAATGCCTAAGCTCCGTCCTCATCTGCACAAGCCTCACTTTAAAATCATAAGTAGCAACATTCTATAGCTCAGAATGTGATGTCATAATGCCTCATTCCACCAATGCCTAAGCTCCGTCCTCATCTGCACAAGCCTCAAACCCTTTAAAATCCTAAGTAGCAACATTCAAGAGCTCAGATTGTGATGTCATAATGCCTCATTCCACCAATGCCTAAGCTCCGTCCTCATCTGCACAAGCCTCATTTTAAAATCATAAGCAGCAATATTCTAGAGCCCAGATTGTGATGTCATAATACCTCATTCCACCAATGCCTAAGCTCCGTCCTCATCTGCACAAGCCTCAAACACTTTAAAATCATAAGCAGCAACATTCTAGAGCTGAGATTATGATGTCATAATGCCTCATTCCACCAATGCCTAAGCTCCGTCCTCATCTGCACAAGCCTCAAACCCTTTAAAATCCTAAGTAGCAACATTCAAGAGCTCAGATTGTGATGTCATAATGCCTCATTCCACCAATGCCTAAGCTCCGTCCTCATCTGCACAAGCCTCATTTTAAAATCATAAGCAGCAATATTCTAGAGCCCAGATTGTGATGTCATAATACCTCATTCCACCAATGCCTAAGCTCCGTCCTCATCTGCACAAGCCTCAAACACTTTAAAATCATAAGCAGCAACATTCTAGAGCTGAGATTATGATGTCATAATGCCTCATTCCACCAATGCCTAAGCTCCGTCCTCATCTGCACAAGCCTCAAACACTTTAAAATCATAGGTAGCAACATTCTAGAGCTCAGATTATGATGTCACCAATGCCTAAGCTCCGTCCTCATCTGCACAAGCCTCAAACCCTTTAAAATCCTAAGTAGCAACATTCTAGAGCTCAGATTGTGATGTCATAATGCCTCATTCCACCAATGCCTAAGCTCCGTCCTCATCTGCACAAGGCTCAGACACTTTAAAATCATAAGTGTTCGAGGGTTGTGCGGTTAAGGCACAGGAATTGAATAGGGAGAGCAACAAAACTCGAGGGGACAGAACAAATTCGTCCCCGTGTCATTCTCTATTCCAAATGAGCAATGGAGGGAGGGAGGGAGGTGGGGGCGATGATCATTTAATGAGCGGAGGATACGGGAAGGTGAGTTTTCAGAAACGAGTTGCTATTGTGCGGTAACCTGTTTATCAGCTTGTTAGAATGAATTTACGAACATCGCAAAAAGGGGGGGGGGGGTGGAAACGCTCACCAGCAAGCAGCCTGCTGAAAGCTACACGGCGGCCGCCGGACTAGGGGCGGAGCCGAGAGCGCCCGCGACCCGGAAGTGGTTTGGTTGCAGGGCCGGGCTGGAACTCCGGGGATCGCGGGTGCCGGTCGCGGCCCACCGAGGGGGCTTCGGGGGGCCCCGGAGGAAAGGACCGAAGAGGCAGCCACCGGGAGCTGGAATGCACTGGCGAGAGAGAAGGGAGGGAGCAGGAAAATCTGGACCCCCAAAGGCGGGAATCGCGCCAGAGGTACAAAAAAAAAAAGGAGGAAAACGTCCGGATGTGAAGCGGAGGCGCTGATTGGCCCAGCGATAGAGGAGGGGGAGGAGCGAGCGCTGGGACCTCCCCCCCGAGCCTAGGCTCGCGCACGGAAAACACGGGAGCTGGGTGGGGGGAGGGGGGGAAAAGCTACCAGCAGTGGCCGCGGCTGCTTTATTAGGCCCCGGGGCTTCCGGCGAGAACCTTAAGGCAGCCCAGGATGACGGTGAGGATCTGCTGAGCGAAGGACGGAAGGCGGGATGAGTTGCCAACCTTCCAATAATCTGTCCCTCCAGTGTCTTATTTTCGCCAGGAATGCTGCACGTGGATCAGTCGGGGGTTTTCAGGACACGGCGGGATCTCCAGGAATTTTCCCAAGACCACCTTAAAACGAGGAGTCCTGGGGTTGGGGGGGGGGGCTTATGTTTTTTTTTCCCGCTACCCGCCCCGTGGCTTTGATCTTTTCCTGGCTGGGACCCGCCCACTTTTACGACGTGCTGTTCGCTTCCGGTGTGGGCGGGACCGACGCTGGAGGACTGAAGACGTCAGCGTGTGGGGGGGGGGGAGAGGAGGGAACTCCCTGCGCAATGACAGCCAGAGGGGCAGTCAAAACAGGCGGCTGCGGCTGGAGAAAGGTGAAGGGCAGGTGGGTGGGGTGAAAGAGGCGTAATGTAGGGAACAAGTAGGCAAAGAGTGGTGTGAAAGGATGGGGGGGGGACAGTGGAAGGAGAAAAATCATGTAGACAGTGGGAGGAGGCGCATTTTGGAGATCAAGGGGCAGAAGAAGAAAGACAGAGGAGGAGGGAGGAGGGAATGAGAGAGAAGCTGAAAATAAAATCATGGGGGGGGGAATCATGGGGAGAAGGAAGTGTAATGGCCCAAGGCAACAGAGGGAGGAGGGAATAGAATCTGTTGCATGGGGTGGGAGGACGGCTAAGAGAAGAGAGAGAAGGGGAATAAGCTGGGATAGTGTAATAATTAACTAGTAAGGTGAAAAGAGTGACATGGCAACGTGGGGGTGGAGGGACAGAGAGAGATGTGGATAATGGAGGGTGTGTGTGTGTGAAAAGTGCATGGGTTGGGTGGGTGGAGGGCTAAGACAAAAAGAGAGGGAATAAACTGGATAGTGGAATTACTAGTTAGGGGGAAAGAGAGACATGCTGGACAACACGAGGGAAAGGGAGGGCAGACATTTATGAGATCAAGAGGAATGACAGGAAGAAAACATGTTGGACATCAAGGGATCATGAGAAACATACTGGATATCATGAAGGAGAGATGCTGGAAATCATGGGAGGGGGAAGGAAGGAGAGAGCTGTAGGAGTTCAAAGAGGGTGAGGAAGAGAGAAATGGTGGGCATCTTGAGGGGGATGAGGGAAGGGCAGGAATGCTGGACATCACAGGGGAAGTTTGATAGATAGGGAGCAAGAGAGATGCTGGAACAATCTGGTTGCATCCAGCCCTTCTGGTAGGAATGGTATGGATCTACCCAGATCCAGCAGTTATTGCCACTAGAAGGACTGTGTCCACATGGATACAGCATCCAGTCTCACCAGAAAACCTTGATTCCCCTGTATCCATGCGGATACTGCACTTCTTGGGTTAATGACTGTTGGATCCTGGAAGATCCTGTGCTTTTTGTGGGGAATGAATGCTGAATATGGGTGTTTCTAGCCTTACTTGTGGTAAGGGTGCTCAATCTAAGCGGATAGAGCTCTTCTTGAGGTGAGAATTGCTGGATCCTGGAAGATTCTGATGGGAAAGGAGTGCTGGATACTGTCAGATCCTGGTGGATCTTGGAAGATCCTGTTCTTTTGGTGGGGAAGGAGTGCTGAATACGGGTGCTTCCAGCCTCACTGGTGGGGATGGCAGCTGAATCCGGGCAGATACAGCCCTTCTTAAGATGAGAACTATTGGATATTGGCATATCCGGGTAGATCCTGGAAGTCCTCTCTCCTCCCTCGCAGGCAGCAGCATGGCTAGCCCACATCGCCCTTCTGCCTGAAGACCTCAGGTGCTTGCCCCAGGCTCCAACTGAAGGTTGGTATAGGTGGGAAGCCCCTTCCTCCCTAAACATCCTCAGGGAGATGAATGCCTGTTAGGGGGAGAAGTAGATGACCTTTTGTTAGAAGTATTTGGGACTACAGAAGTCCTGTCCCCTGAAAATACTTGCAATAAGAAGTCTTGTGCTATTTCAACTGCTTTAAGTCAAGTGCTGTAACAGCCATGCCGACAGATCACATACCTGTGAAATGATAGTAGGCTCTGCCCTCCTCTGTCTAGTTACTATGTACTTTATATTGCTGGTCATTGATACAGACATACATCAAGTATACTAAAGATAGTATATTAAAAATGTAACCTCTATGCACCTATGTAAAACCTTAAATTCAGAGGATGTCAGTTTTGGGTTGTTTTTTTTTTTTAACATGTTCTAGAACAGTGGTTCCCTCCATGCTGTGCCTCAATTAGGTGTCTTACCTTCTGGCCCACTCCCGCCTGGCCGTTTTATGCTGCCCGCGGTGTGATGCGCGTTTTCATTGCCGCCCCCGGTGTTAACATCTGGCCGGCTCCCTCTGCCGCAGTGTGCACAAAATCACATGCGGCAGCTCCTCGTGCCTCATCCGGAAGCCTTCCCTCTGACGCATGCAGGATCCGCCGCCCGCGGCACTGTGTACTGTGGCAGTGAGGAGGAGGGAGCCGGTCAGAAGATAACACTGGGGACGGCAATGAAAACACCGCGGGCCACATCAAACAGTCAGGCGGACTGGATTTGGCCGGCGGGCCTTGAGTTTGGCACCTGTGCTCTAGATCAGTAGTTCCCAACCCTGTCCTGGAGGACCCCCAGGCCAGTCAGGCTTTCAGGATAGCCCTAATGAATATGCATGGAGTAGATCTGCATGTCTGGCACCTCCATTATATGCAGATCTCTCTCATGCATATTCATTAGGGCTATCCTAAAAACCCGACTGGCCTGGGGGTCCTCCAGGACAGGGTTGGGAACCACTGATCTAGAGCACAGGTGCCAAACTCAAGGCCCGCCGGCCAAATCCAGCCCGCCTGACTGTTTGATGTGGCCCCCGGTGTTTTCATTGCCATCCCCGGTGTTATCTTCTGACCGGCTCCCTCCTCCTCACTGCCACAGTACACAGTGCCGCAGGCGGCGGATCCTGCGTGCGTCAGAGGGAAGGCTTCCGGATGAGGCGCGAGGAGCTGCCGCACGTATTTTGTGCACACTGCGGCAGTGAGGAAGGGGGAGCCGGCCAGATGTTAACACCGAAGGCGGCAATGAAAGCGCACATCACACTGCGGGCAGCATAAAGCGGCCAGGCGGGAGTGGGCCAGAAGGTAAGACACCTAATTGAGGCACAGCATGGAGGGAGGGAGACAACCAAGGTAGGAGGAATGATTCTATTTTCAAGTTAGTGAATGAATTGTGTCCATTTTGAGAATTTACATCTGCTGTTTATATTTTGGCACTGTTCAGGAAGAAATGCATTTGTTTATTTTTTTTTTCTGGAGTTGTACCGCATGCAGAGTCTTGAATCTTAGGGTTTGTTTGTGTACATTAGTACTTTTAGTTTTTGGTCCCCTAGTTTTTGGAACAAATGTATAACCAACTTTCATCTCAAACGCACTCTCGTACCAAAGATTTAGAAAGTCAATAAAAACCTATCTCTTTGACAAATTTCTCTGACCCCACCTCAACCTAATGTACTTTCAATACACTTCCAGATAAACCGGACTAAACTTAACAAGCCAATGTAAATTCGAAAGTTCGCTGTCTATACAGTCTCTTCCCTTGTAAACCGCTTAGAACTGTTTGTGGTATGGTGGTATATAAAAATAAAGTTGTTATTATTATTTGCTTAGGAGCTATCTGGTAGGAATGAATGTTGAAAGCATATAGTGTGCTTTGTGTAGTTTAATTTTGTGGTTATTATGTGTTGTTAATAAGATTATATTGTGTGTAATTGTATATATGAAAATTGAATGGAAAAAATTGTGTTACAATTAGTACTATTATGAGGGCGGGGTCTGGCCCGCAACTTAGCCTGTGTTTTGGATTTTGGCCCCTTAACCCTTTCAGGACCATAAGGATCGTAGGCCAATTTTTGTGGTTTTGACGACATTTTTATGGTAAAAAGGGCTTGCAGATGCCAAAAAATTGATTTTTTTTGTGAAATATCATTATTTTTATTAAAAAAAAATCACACTTCTGGCTTATGGACAGTGTGGCAAGTGAATCTTCTCGTCAATCTGGCAACGACGCTAATGAGTGAATGTCGGAACCAGTTTGTTTACATAAAGGCAGTATCATATGGAATCCGTACATATCAAATTTAGAACTGTAGACTATCCCAATCAAAATTTATAGGATTTTAAAGTTATGGGACAAATATGTCCCTTGGTCCTGAAAAGGTTAATGTGACTGAGTTTGACACCCCTGATCTAGAGATAGAAATAAGCTAGTGACATAACTAAATTTGCTGACGACACAAAGTTGTTAAGTCGCAAGAGGACTGTTAAAAATGGCAAGAGGGCCTTGTGAGACCGGGAGACCGAGGTTCAAAGTGGCAGGTGACGTTTAATGCGAGACGTCAAAGTGATGCGTGAGGGGAAAGAGGAACCCGAACTATAGCTGTGTGACGCAGAGTTCCTTGTCAGGAGTCGCATTGAAACCCTCGGCTCGGCGTGTGGCGTGGGCTAAGAAAGCAAATACAGTAGAATGTTAGGAATGATCAGGAAGGGAGTGGAAAACAAGGATGAAAATGTTATCATGCCTTTTTTGTATCGCTCCATGGTACGGCCACACCTCGAAAACTGTGTGCCATTCCGGTCGCCGTATCTCAAAAAAAGATATAGGCCCTCTTTTACGAAGGCGCACTAAGCGTTTTAGGGCGGATTTAGGATAACATGTACACGTTAGCATTTATTTATTTCTTTAAACTTTCAACAAGTACATAATAATACCATCATATTCAATTTAATATAACTTATTAATCTTACATATATTGAAATCATTTTACTATTCTCCCTCCCTCCATTATATTCTTATAATTTCAGATAATTTAAAATTAATCCCACCCTCCCCCCTACCCTATGCTTCAATAAATAAAGGGGAAGAAATAAATTAATTATAAACAATCTTTACAATAATTTGTTAATGGCTCCCAAACATCAATGAATTTTTTTTATAACGTCCCTGCTAAATAGCTAATATCCTCTCCACTTGAAAATATGACACAGTGAATTCTACCAAAAATTGTAACTTAATCTATCATAGTTTTTCCAATTTCTTGTAATTTGTTGAATGGCAACTCCTGTCATTATAAGTAAAAGTTTATTATTTTTGGAGGAAATTTGACTCTTTTTCCTCATTGATGTACCAATATGAAAGTGCTACTGGGTTCTCAAGTAATTTATTAATCTGACTCCAAATAGATTTCCAAAAATTATAAATTAGGACAAAAAAAACAATAACGCGCACTAAAAAGCTTAGCGCACCTTTGTAAAAGATAGTGGAATTAGAAAAGGTACAGAGAAGGGCAATGAAAATGATAAAAAGGGATGAGATGAGTTTCCTGTGAGGAAAGGTTAAAGCGGCTGGGGCTCTTCGGCTTGAAGAAGTGAAGGCTTAGGGGGAGATATGATAGAGCTGCCTGATTCAAATCGATTCACCAATTCACTTCACTTGAATCAAATTGATTCGATCTGGGGGAAAAAAAAAATCAGTCTTACCGATTCAGTGCAGGCCCAGCGTCGTCATGGTCAAGGAACGTGTCCACAGCGGCAACCTTCACATCACGCTGCTCTTACCGGCGTTGTGCCTTCGTCTCTGCCAGGTCCTGCCTTCGCAGAAACAGGAAGTAGGTGTGGGATCCAGCAGAAAGGAAGGCCTGACGCCGGCAAGAGCCAGCGGTGTGTAGGTAGGTGGGAGGGGGGATAGAGACCAAGGGAGGGAGGGAGGCAGGGAAGGAAGGAAATAGGGGAAGTTATCAAACCTCTGGGGGGGGAAATGGATGGGAGGGTGCTGGATCTCGGGGGGGGGGGAAAGAAAAAAAGATGCCTTACTACAGAGCAGACAGGGAAGGAGATGGCCTGGAGACAAGAGAGAGATTAGATAAGGCAGTGGAGAAAAGAGGGAGAGGCTTAAGTCAGCGGAGGGAGGAAAAGAGAGAGAGATGCTGAGACGGGGGAACTGGAAGAGCAGAGGGAAGAGAGAGAAGTGGGAAAGATGCTAAATCCACAAATGAAGAGAAAAAAGAGAGAGATGCTTGCCCTTGTATGAAGTGGAGGAGGGGAAGTGCCACAGGGGGAGGGATGGGGAGTTGGGGACACAGTGAATGGAAGGGGCAGAAAGAGAGGGCAGATACATGGAAGGGAGAGAGAGGACAGATGCTGGATGGAAAGAAGAGAGTGAAGAGGATGATTAAAGCAGAAATGACAAAAGGTAGAAAAAAAGATTGCTTTATTGTAGCTGTACTGATAAATGTTTTGAAATAGAAAATGGAAATGAAGTAATCTTTTTATTAGACTAATTTTAATACTTTTTTACTAACTAGGTCAGGGCAGGATATCGTAACAGCAGTTTACTGTACTGACCTGAAGAATGAGGTTTTGGCCTCTGAAAGCTAATTTAAAAATGGCTTAGTTCAATAAAGTGGTATTTTCTTATTTTATTTTATTTATATTTGTTAATTTGCAAAGTGGTGATTGTTGTTTATTCGTTTGTTTGTTTTTTCCAAATTTACATCGGCTATTTTTATATTTTGCACAGTATTAGAGCAAGTACAGTACACAGAAAAGTCAACGACACCCCCAAAAGAGTGGACATGCCAAGAGAACTGGGTCAGATGATTCTTTATTCACTAAAAAGACCCGACACTGCCAGTGTTTTGGCTCTTGGCCTGCATCAGGAGTCTCTTAAGATGTCTTGTACAAATTCTTTACAAAGAAGAAAGTGTTTGAGTGCAGATCATGGTAAACAGTGTAAATTAACATCAGGACTACTTTTATAAAGAATTTGTATGACAGATATCTTAAGAGACCTCTTATTTGCAGGCCAAGAGGGTGGCACAGTATTAGGGGACATGTGTTACTGTTTTTGTGGTATGGTTGTTACTGTTTTTGTTGTATGCAGAGTCTAGTTTCTTGGCTGTTTAGTCTACATATTTCTATCTTTAGTTTGTGATTACTTATTTCATACCGAGCGAGGGTAAGAACATAAGAATAGCCTTACTGGGTCATACCAATGGTCCATCAAGCCCAGTGGCCCGTTCTCACGGTGGCCAATGTGTGTTCTGTGTGTATGAAAAGGACCTCGTTTTCTGTTAGCATTGTCTGTGCAGGATTGATTTGCATTAATCTGGCTTGTTTAATTTTTAAAATAAAAATTGATTCAATTTTAAAAGCTGTGTCATTGAAATCGAAAAATCGATTCAAGATGCCAAATTGAATCGAAACATTTTTCCCTGAATCGGGCAGCTGTAGTACATATGAATCGCTTGTTTCTCTTTTCCAAAAATCCTAGCACTAGAGCGCATGCAATGAAGTTACTAAAGAGTAGATTTAAAACAAACTGGAGGAAATTTCTTCACTCAATGCATACTTGAACTCTGGAATTTGTTGCCAGAGAATGTGGTGAAAGCGGTTAGCTTAGCAGTGTTTAAAAAAAAGGTTTGGATAATATCCTAAAATAAAAATCCATGAGCTATTATTGAAATGCCTTGGGGAAATCTATTGCTTATGCCTAGGATAAGCAGCATAAAATCATTACTTATTGGGATCTTGCCAGGTACTTGTGACCTGGGTTGGCCACTGTTGGAAAAAGGATACTGGGCTTGATGGGCCTTCGGTCTGTCCCAGTATAGCAGCTCTTATGTGAGCCAAGAATAGGACAGTCAAGCCTTTGTGACATCACTGATGTGTTTGGCTCTTTTATTAAGCTGTGGTAGAGGTTTCTACCGCGGCCCGAAGCGCTAAATGCTCCGATGATCAGATTCTTTTTAGTAAATATCTTAAGGAGATTTTGGGAATAGCTAATCCTGATTCAATATCTATTTCCAAATTTTTATTATATACCGAGGTTAGTAACGGATCAAGGAGTGGGACCAGTTGACACCTGGCGATATAGATATAGTTTCTTGAGGATTCTCAGGATTTGATTCCAACTAGATCCACTCTCTTGATATCCTGTTTGAATGAGAGCGATAAAGTATTCATTATGAAGCTGTACAGTGGTACCTTGGATTACGAGCATAATCTGTTCCAGGAGCATGCTCGCAATCCAAAATACTCGTTTATCAAAACAAAGTTCCCCATAGAAAATAGTGGCAACAGCAACTATTCGTTCTAGAACCCGGGGTCTATCCCTGTTGGGTGCCGGGTGCTGGAACGCCATCTCCTCTGTCTGCCTCCTCTGTGGGTCATCTGAAGAAGAACCCCACAGTGCCGCTTCGGGGGGGGGGGGGGATGCCAGCCGCTTCGGAGGTTTTTACCGTAATGTGGTGCAGTGGTTACAGCTACAGCCCCAGCACCCTGGGACTGTGGGTTCAAATCCCACACTGCTCCTTGTGACCCTGGGTAAGTCGCTTAATCCCCCCGCGCCCCAGGTACATTACATAGAGTGTGGGCCCACCGGGACAGACAGGGAAAAATACTTGAGTACCGCATAGAATTGTAGGAAATGCGGAATATAAATAAATAAATAAACTTGGAATTGAATTTGGTGAGGACACAAAGTTGTTTTTAATTGCAAGAGGATCATGAGAAATTGCAAGAGGACCTTGTGAGACTGGGAGGCTGCGCATCAAAATGGCGGATAAGTTTTAATGTAAGCAAGCGCAAATAAAATCTGATTTTTTTTTTTAAGTTCAATATGTTTTATTAATTATTTGCAAAAATTAAACGGTATAAAGATGAAACTTGTATTTTTTTAAACAAGATTTTCCTCAAAAAAAAAAAGCATTTATCTAAAGATAGTTTTCTATTTAAGATACATTATAGTCCAAAAGTTATTCATCATGAAATAAGCCACTGCTTCCCCTGGGATCGGTAGCATGGAATGTTACTATTTGGGGTTTTTGCCAGGTAGTTGTGACCTGGATTAGCCACTGCGGAAACAGGATAGTATAGTGGGCTACATGGACCACTGGTCTGACCCAGTATGGCTATTATATAATAAGGATTAGTTTTTAATTATGTAGCATGAGGCTGTATATTCTAATCTAATCTAATCCTTAGGTTTGTATACCGCATCATCTCCACGTTTGTAGAGCTCGACGCGGTTTACAGTAGGAGAAATAGGAAGGAACTACAACAGAGGGTTAGAGGTAGAAGTGTGAAGAAAATTTAGAGGACTTGGGATGCCAAGATATAAGAGTTTCCTTGATTCCTAAGTTGGAGGGAGACTTACATTTTTTGAGAAAAGCCAGGTTTTCAGATGTTTGCGGAAAACTTGGAGAGAGCTCAAGTTCCGAAGAGGGGAGGTAAGGTTGTTCCAGAGCTCAGTGATTTTGAAGTGGAGGGAGGTCCCTAGCTTTCCTGTGTGGGAAATGCCTTTTAGCGAGGGGAAGGATAGTTTTAATTTGTGGGAGGATCTGGTGGTATTAGGGTTTGAGGAATTCCAAGAAAGAGGAATAAAGGGAGGGAGGATACCGTATAGGATTTTGAAAGTTAAACAGGCGCATTTATAGTGGACCCTGGCGATTATCGGAAGCCAGTGGAGTTTGGCCAGGAGCGGGGAGACATGGTCAAATTTACTTTTAGCGAAGATGAGCTTGGCCACGGCATTCTGAATCCGTTGGAGTCTGTGGAGGTTTTTCTTAGTTAGGCTTAAGTAGATAGAGTTGCAATAGTCCAATCTGGAGAGGATGATGGATTGGACAAGGAGGGTATATTCATGCAATATTTACATTTTTTGATAAATGAATTCCATTAATCCATTCATAATGTCACAGGCAATTTTTCCCGACTAGAAGATGATATTACAGATGCTTGGTTTTGCATTTCTCAAAACTGTGAATTTGTACAGAGATAACACGCTGCTTCTTCACAGCAAAAATGTTATTAAATATACAGAGTTGAGAAAAAGACTCTTGGCCTCATTGTTCTTTTGCAAATGGATGTAAATGATTAAAATGAGCCCCCTGTTTTACAAAGGTGCACTAAGCTTTTTCGCGCACGCAAAACAAGCACTAAATGCTAACACATGCATTGTAAAGAGGGCCTAAATCTGTCTAACTAGTGATATGGATCAACCACCCTGGTGCAAAGTAATGCATGCAGGAAAGAGGAACCCTAACTACAGTTACATGATGCAAGGTTCCACATTAGAAGTCGCCGCCCTGGAAAATAATGTAGGTGTCTTCGTTGATAACTGAAACCCTCTTAGCAGTGGCGGCTAAGAAAGCAAAGGAATGGGAAAACAAAAATGAGAATGTTTTAATGCCTTTGTATCGCAAGTTTTGGTCACCGCGTCTCAAAAAAGATAGAGCGGAATTAGAAAAGGTACAGAGAAGGGCGATGATAAAGGGGATAGGATGTTAAAGGGGATAGAATAACTTCCCTATAAAGAAAGGCTAAAGCGGCTAGGGCTCTTTAGCTTGAAGAAGAAATGGCTCAGGGGAGATATGATAGAGGTCTATAAAATACAGAGTATAGTATAGGGTAGATGTGAATCGCTTGTTTACTCTTTCCAAAAATACTAGGACTAGGGGGGGCATGCAATGAAATTACTAAGTAGAGAGTGACATGGGAATGATTACCACGGTAACAAGGGAACTTTAAGAAATCCCCCGGGACTGCCATGGTATTAGTAGACCATTAGAAACATAGAAATAGACGGCAGATAAGGGCCACGGCCCATCTAGTCTGCCCACCCCAATGACCCTCCCCTACCTTTCTCTGTGAATAGATCCCACGTGTCTATCCCATTTGGCCTTAAAATCAGGCACGCTGCTGGTCTCAATAACCTGAAGTGGAAGACTATTCCAGCGATCAACCACCCCATTCCGCAGTAGTGCTGCGGGAAAGGGGAATCCCTTCCCGAGTCCCCATACTTACCGGCTCAGCTCTTGCAGTCCTGCCCTCTCTTCAAGTTGAACAGATTCCCGGAAGCAGCAGCAATTTCCACACGCTGCCTGCTGCTGACCCGGAAGCTTCCCCTCGGCTGTAAACTTCCTGTTTCATGGCAGAGGGGAAGCTTAGGTGTCAGTGGCAGGCAGCGTGTGGAAATTGCTGCCACTTCTGGGGACCTGTTCAACTTGAAGAGAGAGGCAGGACCACGGGAGCTGAGCCAGTGCTTTCCCTCAGCAATGTCTGGAAACTGCCAAATTGGGGAGGGGGAGGGAGAAAGAAAACAAGGGAAAGGAGAAGAGAGCTATGCCAGACCATGGGGAAGGAGAGGGGAGGGAAGAGATGCCAGAGGCTAAAGCATGGAGAGGGAGGATGAGGGAAAGATAGAAGGAGTGGAGAAGAGAAAAGAGATGCAAGAGCATGAGGGAGGAAGATATGGAAGGGAAGGAGACAGATACCAGACCTGGAGGGAGGAAAGGACAGATGCCAAACCATGGGGGGGAGAGGATAGAAATACCAGACATAGGGATGGGGTAGAGGAAGGGAGGCAGAGATGGAGGGGAAAGGACAGAGATGCCAGATCATGGAATGGGGTGGGATGAGATGGGAAGGAAGTAAAGAAAGGAGAGTGATGCCAGGGCATGGGGGGGAGTGGAAGATAGGAAGATATAAAAATGGAGAGAAGGTAAAAAGGGAGAGGGGCAGATAGTTTATGGAAAGGGCATAGAAAGAGGGCAAATGCCATATTCAAGGGGGGCGAGGACAGACAATTGATAGAAGGTAGAGGGTGAATAGTGGATGAAAGGGGCAGAAAAAGAAGGAAGATGCTGGATGAAAGGAAGAGAGTGAAGAGAAGA
Organism: Geotrypetes seraphini; assembly: GCF_902459505.1. NCBI lineage: Eukaryota > Metazoa > Chordata > Amphibia > Gymnophiona > Dermophiidae > Geotrypetes > Geotrypetes seraphini. The sequence goes on from NC_047099.1 coordinate 29,981,883, forward strand.
TGAGGAAAGTAGAAACCGGAGATGACAAAGGTAGAAAAATAATTTTTTCTTTTACTTTAGGATAAAGGGAAAGGGATTGGGACTTGTATACTGCCTGTTTGTAGTTTGTAGTTACAACCACACTCAAAGCGGTTTACATACAGGTACTTCAAGCATTTTCCCTCTCTGTCCCGATGGGCTCACAATCTATCTGAAGTAGTATTGTAGCTGTGTTGATAAATGTAGAAAATGGAAATAGGGCAATCTTTTTATTGCACTAATTTTAATACATTTTTTGACTAACCTTTGGAGACCAAAACCCCCTTCCTCAGATCAGGACAGGATACTCTGAGTTTAACAGAATACTGTACTGACCTGAGGAAAGAGGTTTTGGCCTCTGAAAGCTAATTGAAAAATATATTAGTCCAATAAAATGGTATTATTTTACTTTTTATTATTTGTTTTATTTCTATTTGTTAATTTGTAAAGTGATGATTTATTTGTCAGCTTTTTTCATTTTCTTTTTGTTGATATTTTGCACAGTATTAGGGGACATGCATAACTTTCTCATTCTGTGGTGTTGCAGTGTATGCAGAGTCTGGCTTCTTGGCAGTTCAGTTTAACTTTTGTCTACAAACTTCTGATTTTAGTTTGTGATTACTTATTCCATTCTGGGTGAGGGTGTGTGTGTGTATGAAAAAGGCTAGCATTGAATGTGCATTGACTTTATTTTTCTTAGAGAGACATCTAACAGGTGTATTCTAATTTACAGAAAAGATTGGTGGTGTATTAAGCTAGCCTAGAATAACATAAAATCTTCCTTTCTGCTTTAAGCGAGGAGATGCGGGGAAGAAAATTAAGACTGCGGGGATGGTGAGGGGATGGGATTACAAAACGCACTTCACTGTGTGAACCGGGTGCGAATGGGAAAAATCTTTTGTTGCGGAGAGGGAATGGGGATGAATGTTTGCCCCGTGTCACTCTCCTAAATAGTAAATTTAATCTAATCTGAGATTTTGAATCGCACCGTGCCTAAATAGGTTCAAGGTGACTTACAATGCAATTTAAATAGATGCAATTTAGAATAGTATAGGATGCTGTTAGTGGTACATTGCCATACAGGTTTTTTGTTTTTTTTTTGGGGGGGAGGGGGTTACAGTACAATGGAAGAGAGCTGGTACTGTTTGAGAAATGATGCTATGTGGTAGAGATTTCCTTACAGTGCAATTTTAGAGAGCTACAAACCAGAGAAACTATTTCTTCACTTAACGTGTAATAAACTCAGGTGGCAGTTAGCTTAGCAGAGTTTAAAAAAGCTTTGGATAATTTTGTAAAAGGAAAGTATCTTGCTAGGTACTTGTGGCTTGTATTGGCCACTTGGAAACAAACACACACACACGTGATCCTTTTCCTCCCTCACTTAGCATTTGTGTGTGGCTCAGTTTAATTGACTATAATCACTTCTGTTCAGACTGCAATGAAGACGAGGCTTGGTATGTGCTATTTGTTTAAATGCTATCATCAAAGAGTTTGCTCATATCCTTAGACAATTACTTGTCTGCTGACGTCAGGTAGAGCAAGAACACTCCCGAGCTGCTTTGTCTCTTGCTAAAAAGTCACGTGCAGGCGTTGAACTGAAAATCACAGCGCGGTATTTAACGTTGACCCCCATGTTGCCCGGCGAGTTGCGTTCAAGGCTTTGAGTTTGATCTTGAAAGTTTTGAAAGACAACCGTCCTGCAGTTTGAAGCTCGTTGTTCTCTAGTTGCCAGCCAAAGAGGGCATTGGGATCTGAGAATCGGATGACGCCGTCACTGAATTTGGTGAGACAAGTAAAGAACTTGACAGTCTGTTTTGTGGAATTTATTCCCAGTTTGAAATCGAGCAGTTGTTTACTGCGACGCAATTCAGGAGAGGTGTGAAAACGTTATTCGAGAGAGAATATAAGTAGGTCTGTTAATTTTTTTGTAGGTAGGCTTTTAGTTTACCATGGGTTTGTAAAGCTTGGTGTAGAATGAAAATTTTTTATGAGTTTTGTATGTGGTTTGTTGCAATTTGTTTGTGTGTGTTTAAACTCAACCAGATTCCCTACCGCATATGATTTATAAATGTTTGTTGGTTCATTCCTACTGGCTAGAAATTTGGTCTGTATTAAAGAGGATTTTTCATTTGGAATGCAATCTTTTCATTATCAATAGTGATTCTTAAGTCTCAGTCACCTGCTATTTCTCTTCTTGAATCAAATGAAAAGCTCTTTGATATACAGAAACTTATTCTTTCCAATTGAAAATCCTCTAATCTACTTCAAACCCATCTTTGGTGAAACTTAGTTTGACACCATCAAAAAGGTGAATTAGCCTTAGCAGAACGTATGGGATCTATACACTCAGGGGCTCGTAATTGAAAGAGAAAAACGTCCAAAAACCGGCCTAAGTCGGCACTTGGACGATCATCGGTCAAAAACGTCCAAGTGCCGATATGTGAACCGGGTTTTGGACGTATTTATAAACGACCTAAGCCTCCATAGTGCCGCTGAACGACCATAGCTAAATGGGGCTTGTCAGGAGGAGTATCGAGGGCGGGATTTGGGCGGGACGTGGGCAGGCTCAGACTTAGTCGTACTGCATATATAACCGAAAGTTATAAAGCACAGGATTGACGGAACTTGGACGTTGTGACTTAGACCATTTAAAACATGGTCTAAGTCACAAAATCCCACCTAAATTTACCAGATAAGCACTGCAAACATAATACAGACCCCCACACACTACCCCAGTGATCACCGACACCCCCCCCCCTCCAGAACATCATCACCTGGCCTCCTGGCATAGGAAAGCCTAGTCGTGTTGCACAGAGGCGTCTTAAGCCGTCTTGGGGGTGGGTTAGGGATCCATAGAGAGGAGGACCCATGCCCATAAGCCCCTGTAATCACTGCATTGATATTGAAACGTGCACTCCCCTATACATCCCCCAAACCCTTTTTTGCTAGCATATAAGTGACTCCTGCAGCCATAAGGGCTATTGGGGTGGCAGATAAGTGGATCTAGAGGATTCTGGAGGTGGTTTGGGGGGCTCACCATGGCCTATAAGGGAGTTGTAGTGAGATGAAGACATGGCACCCTTTTTGTGAAGTTCACAGCAGTGCCCTGTAAGGTACCCCATTAGGTGCCATGTCTGGGTGTTCAGTCCATCACTTTGCAGACCCCTCCCACGTCCAACAGGGCTTGTTCTGGGCATTTTTGACTTGGCCGAAAAGTTGGACAAAAATGTGGTATAAAGATGGACGATTTAGCGACTTGGACGATCAGATCGGCAGGACGTAGAATTAGACGATTTTCGGAACAAAAAAAAATTTGGACGTATTTTTCGAAAATGTGTCCTAAGCTATTTTTTTTAACTTTGGACGACTTGCGACTTGGACGAAAACGGACTCAGACGTCCCTTTCGATTATGCCCCTCTCGGTGAACAAATATTGGTCTCCTTTACGCACCTAAGGCGTCTTTTACTAAGGCGTGCCAGCCGATTTAGCACGCGCTAAATATTAGCAAGTACCAAATGCTAACGTGCCCGTTATATTCTACGGATGCGTTGGCGTTTAACGCACGCTAAATCGGCTGGCACGCCTTAGTAAAAGACGCCTTAGGTGCGTAAAGGAGACCAATATTTGTTCACCGAGAGGGGCATAATCGAAAGGGACGTCCGAGTCCGTTTCCGTCCAAGTCGCAAGTCGTCCAAAGTTAAAAAAAAATAGCTTAGGACACATTTTCGAAAAATACGTCCAAATTTTTTTTTTGTTCCGAAAATCGTCTAATTATACGTCCTGCCGATCTGATCCCCCCACTTACAATCCTTTGTATCTGTTTAATTCATACAAGAGGAACAATCTGTTTTACATTTTGTGTCATTTGCTGTGCTTGATACGATTTCCTCTCTTTTTTTTATGTTTGTATCAACTTTGAAAAATTTAATAAAATGTCACGTTTATGTATATTTGATGGAATCTGCTCAGAACTGTGGATGTAGCGGAATATACATTTAAAAAAAAAAATAAATGATCGAATGAATGTATTACATGTCAATGAGAAGCAAAATTAGGGCTCCTTTTACTAAGCTGCGTTAGCGTTTAGAGGGCACGCAGCAGATTAGCGTGCGCTAATCCCGCGCTACGCGGCTAGAACTAACGCCAGCTCAATGCTGGCGTTACCGTCTAGCGCGCGGGGCAATTTAGCGCGTTCTATTCCGTGCGTTAATGCCCTAGCGCGGCTTAGTAAAAGGAGCCCGTAGTAATTGCGATAGTCCTGGCTGTAAGGTTGGTTGCCAGGGCCAGCTTTTCATGGGCCGTCAGTGCAGCTTGGGTATAATTGTGTCTAATTGCTTTTGCACCGAGGACTCTATTTATTTATTTTTTTTTCCCTTTACAGACCATTTTAGGAACAGTTTGCAGCAGAGGCTGATCTGCAATGATCCAAAGATGACGGGAGCTTCTGTGAAAGTGGCAGTGAGGGTACGGCCCTTCAACTCACGAGAAATCAACAGAGATGCCAAGTGCGTGATTCAGATGCAAGGGAGCTCTACGTGTAAGTACCGGATCTAGCGGCTGAGCATCTGACGGTCCTTGTTCGTGGGCTGCAAAGGCAGCAGGAAAAGGAAAGCAGAACAAGAGGCAAGAGAAGAAGCGTGTGGGATGAACACAAAGGGTCTAGAATCAGAAAATAATATTAAATATTGAGCTAAGGCCAGTACTGGGCAGACTTGCACGGTCTGTGTCTGTGTATGGCCGTTTGGTGGAGGATGGGCAGGGGAGGGCTTCAATGGCTGGGAGGGTGTAGATGGGCTGGAGTAAGTCTTAACAGAGATTTCGGCAGTTGGAACCAAAGCACAGTACCTGGTAAAGCTTTGGATTCTCGCCCAGAAATAGCTAAGAAGAAAAAAAATTTAAATTGAATCAGGTTGGGCAGACTGGATGGACCATTCGGGTCTTTATCTGCCGTCATCTACTATATGTTACTATGAGAGAGAGAAACAAAAAGAGACAGAAAGAGAAAGGAAGAAAAAGACAAAGAAAGAAATAGAGAAAGAGAGAGAAAGACAAAGAAAGAAAGAGAGAGAGAGAGAAAGACAAAGAAAGAAAGAGAAAGAGAGAGAAAGACAAAGAAAGAAAGAGAGAGAGAGAGAAAGACAAAGAAAGAAAGAGAAAGAGAGAGAAAGACAAAGAAAGAAAGAGAGAAAGAGAGAAAGACAAAGAAAGAGAGAGAAAGAGAGAGAAAGACAAAGAAAGAAAGAGAGAGAGAGAGAAAGACAAAGAAAGAAAGAGAGAGAGAGAGAAAGACAAAGAAAGAGAGAGAGAGAGAAAGACAAAGAAAGAAAGAGAAAGAGAGAGAAAGACAAAGAAAGAAAGAGAGAAAGAGAGAAAGACAAAGAAAGAAAGAGAAAGAGAGAGAAAGACAAAGAAAGAAAGAGAGAGAGAGAGAAAGACAAAGAAAGAAAGAGAAAGAGAGAGAAAGACAAAGAAAGAAAGAGAGAGAGAGAGAAAGACAAAGAAAGAAAGAGAGAGAGAGAGAAAGACAAAGAAAGAGAGAGAGAGGTGGTGGAGAAGAAAACTGTGACTGAGTTCAAAGAAGCGTGGGATGAACACAGAGGATTTAGAATCAGAAAATAATATTAAATATTGAACTAAGGCCAGTTACTGGGCAGACTTGCACGGTCTGTGTCTGTGTATGGCCGTTTGGTGGAGGATGGGCTGGGGAGGGCTTCAATGGCTGGGAGGGTGTAGATGGGCTGGAGTAGGTTTTAACGGAGATTTCGGCAGTTGGAACCCAAGCACAGTACCGGGTAAAGTTTTCAAGTTTCAAGTTTTATTAATTTTGATATACCAACCATCAAGTTAATATCTGGCCGGTTAACAGTATATTTAAAAGAAAGAGAAGCTAAAAGAAACTAAAAAAAGGTATTGTGTATATACAAATAACATTACCAGACGAACTAGACAGTGAGGATAGAGGGGAAGGGAGGGTGAAGTTACATATTTGAGAAGAAAAATGGAGATAGTAGGGTTAGGATAAAACATAATGGAGAGGGACGCTTTAAAGAAAGCGGTTATTATTGATAAATAGAAAAAAAAAATTAAAAAAAAAAAAAAGGAATGATGGCTCTAGGTGTTAGCGAAAGCATCACGAAATAAAAAAGTTTTTAAATCTGTCTTAAATTTGTCGAGTCGTGATTCGTCGCGGAGTAGCTGTGGCAGGGAATTCCAGAGGGTAGGGGCAGTTACTGCGAAATTTACTTTACGTGTATTATAGAAGTCTTTGATAGAGGGGATAAAAAGAAGTTTTTGATCAGTTGATCTCAAAGTGCGTGAGGAACAGTAGGGAATGAGAAGTTTATCAAGGAATGAGGGCAGATGAGAAAGTTTTATTTTAAAGGATAGTAAGATAATTTTAAAGGTGATGCGGTGAGTAATAGGGAGCCAGTGTGCTTCTTTTAAAAGAGGGGTGATATGGTCGTATCTGCCTACTTTATGGATAAGTTTTATTGCAGTATTTTGTATTAGTTGTAAAGCTTTGGATTCTTGCCCAGAAATAGCTAAGAAGAAAAAATGTAAAAATTTAAATTGAATCAGGTTGGACAGACTGGATGGACTATTCGGGTCTTTATCTGCCGCCATCTACTATGTTACTATGCTCAACGCGCCACAAATTACCAAAAAACACGTAGAACACGCAAGTCCTCCCTGTGCGTTTACAGCCATGTTTTAATTTCCTTGGTATTAATTTATTTAAAAAATTTCTATACCATCTATTGCAGGGGTAGGGAACTCCGGTCCTCGAGAGCCGTATTCCAGAAACGTAGAAACTAGCGCAATGTCCTTTTGCCGTGCAGGGGGTAAAATTGTGGAACTCACTTGTGGGGCAGATCCGGAAGTGTGGTAATAGAGTTGCATTTTAGAAACGACTCAAAACACAATTGTTTGTAAAAGCCTTTTTTTTTTTTTTTTTAGGCATTGATTTTGTCCTGATTGCTGATTTTCGGAGGATCTGATTACAGTAAAACCTTGGATTGCAAGTAACTTGGTATGCAAGTGTTTTGCAAAACATTTTATTAAATTTTAACTTGATATGCAAGCAAGGTCTGTATACTGTGCAGTCTGTTCCTCCGTAAACCGCTCTGAACTATTTGTGGTAGTGCGGTGTATAAAAAAAATAAAGTTTTTATTATTATTACAAGTACATACGGTATTCACTTATCACATCATCACAACTGAGCCGATGGTTCTTCTCTCTCGGACGCTGCGGGAGTGTAGTGACTGTTCTAAACAAGCGAAGTCTCGCAATACGAGTACATACAGTATACACGCGTCACATCATCACAACTGAGCCGATGGCTCTTCTCTCTCGGACGCTGCGGGAGCATAGTGACTGTTCTAAATGAGCGAGGTCTTGCAATATGAGTACATACAGTATACACGTGTCACATCATCACAACTGAGCCGATGGTTCTTCTTTCTCTGACGCTGCGGGAGTGTAGTGACTGTTCTAAACAGGCAAAGTCTTGCAATACGTGTACATACAGTATACACGCGTCACATCATCACAACTGAGCCGATGGTTCTTCTCTCTCGGACGCTGCAGGAGTGTAGTGACTGTTCTAAACGAGCGAAGTCTCGCAATACGAGTACATACAGTATACACGTGTCACATCATCACAACTGAGCCGATGGTTCTTCTTTCTCTGACGCTGCGGGAGTGTAGTGACTATTCTAAACAGGCAAAGTCTTGCAATACGTGTACATACAGTATACACGCGTCACATCATCACAACTGAGCCGATGGCTCTTCTCTCTCTGACGCTGCGGGAGTGTAGTGGTTGTTCTAAACGAGCGAGGTCTTGCAATACGAGTACATACAGCATTTTGTATTAAAGTTTTGGGGTTGTGAAGTCTCCAATCTTTCTTATGGGGAAATTCGCTTTGATTTATATCAGTGTTTTAGATTACAAGCATGTTTTCAGGACGAATTATGCTCGCAAACCAAGGTGTTACTGTAGTTACGTTTATTTGTTTTTTTATATTGTCTTAAAACTTATGTAAGATTTTGTAAACTGTTTAGGCTATAGACCAGGGGTAGGGAACTCCGGTCCTCGAGAGCCGTATTCCAGTCGGGTTTTCAGGATTTCCCCAATGAATATGCATGAGATCTATTTGCATGCACTGCTTTCAATGCATATTCATTGGGGAAATCCTGAAAACCCGACTGGAATACGGCTCTCGAGGACCAGAGTTCCCTACCCCTGCAATAGATGGTATAGAAATTTTTAAAATAAATAAATACCAAGGAAATTAAAACAAGGTGGGTTGTAACGCACAGGGAGGACTTGTGGGTAAAATAAATGCCCCCCCCAACCCCAATTCATTGCCACAATTTACTATCCTGCTCCCAGACCATCTATACCAGTGTTTCTCAACCCAGGCCTGGAGTACCCTCTTGCAAGTCAGGTTTTCAGGATATCCACAATGAATATGCATATAATGGAGACAGTGCATGCAAATGAAGAGGATATCCTGAAAACCTGACTGGCAAGGGGGGTACTCCAGGACTGGATTGAGAAACACTGATCTCTACCATGCTCATGTTATGCCTTCCAACCCATCCTGGTCCATCTATACAACACATATTCTCCCCCTCTCAGCCAGTCCTCTTCCCCAATAAATCTGTGCACACCCTACATTTTCTTTCCTCTTAGACCATCTCTTCTTTCTCGGTCCCTTCCTCCTCTCATCATCTTATTTGGTTTTTCCCTCACTTCAATGCAGCTTGACTTTTGTTTTAGGGGTACCCCCGTACCTACTCCAACACACCCCCACCCATTCTTGTGCAGTAGGACTGGTAGTCTTGACCAGCAGTTAAAACCTCATTAGCTGCGAGGGTTGTAGAGAACCCAAAGTTGTTTGTTTTTTTCTTCACTTCCCATTACTCTGGGATGACCCTCCACCCCCTCAGTCTTTCTCTCTACAAGCGAATAGGAAGCCTGTCTGTTCTGCTCAAGTTTAATTTTTATTATTTTCAGGGTTTTTTAATTATCCGGTCTGAGGCTTTCAGTGCTGCAGAGGATCCCAATCACCCCGGGGCATCTCTGGCTGCGAGAAGATACAGACTCTCAGGGCCAAGGTCTGTAGCCCACGGGCACATGCCTCACAGGATTCCTTTGTGGCTAGTCTAAAGCAGTAGTTCTCAGAGCTCAGGGTCTGTACCCTTGGGAGCAATAGTCTCCCAGGTTCATCCACAATGGGCTTGAGCAGCTCATCCCAGGTTCTGTTCACAGTGGACTTGAGTGCAGGATGAGCTGTTCCCAGGCATCCAGGATCGGAGCTGACTGCATTCCTCCCCCTATGACGTTGCGTGGTAATTTCTTTGACTGGGTGACCAGAGAATTGGATAGAAGGATGTGTGCTAGATGTGGTATATTCAGATTTTAGCAAAGCCTTTGATAGTGTTCCACACAGACGTCTAATAAATAAACTGAGTGCCCTCGGGATGGGTCCCAAAGTGACGGGCTGGGTCAAGAACTAGTTGAGTGGAAGTTGACAGAGGGTAGTGATTAATGGAGATCACTCTGAGGAAAGGGATGTTACCAGTGGCGTGTCTCAAGGTTCTGTTCTTGGGCCTGTTCTTTTTAACATTTTTATAAACGATATTGCTGAAGGGTTGTCAGGTAAGATTTGCCTCTTTGCCGATGATACCAAAATCTGCAATGGGAGTAGACATGCCGGATGGTGTGAATAACATGAAGAAAGACCTGATGAAGCTTGAAAATGGTCTGAAATTTGGCAGCTAAAATTTAATGCTAAGAAATGCAAGGTCATGCATTTGGGCTGCAAAAACACAAGGGAACGATACAGATTAGGGAGTGAAGAGCTTATGTGCACGACAGAAGAGCGGGACTTGGGTGTGATTGTATATGATGATCTTAAGGTGGCCAAACAGGTTGAAAAGGTGACGGCTAGGTTGCATAGGGAGAGGTATGACCAGTAGGAAAAAGGAGGTATTGATGCCCCTGTATAAGACTTTGGTGAGACCTCATTTAGAATATTGTATACAATTCTGGAGGCCACACTTTCAAAAAGATATAAAAAGGATGTAGTCGGTCCAGAGGAAGGCTACTAAAATGGTGTGTGGTCTTTGTGATAAGGCGTATGGGGACAGACTTAAAGATCTCAATCTGTATACTTTGGAGGAAAGGCGGGAGAGGGGAGATATGAAGGAGATGTTTAAATACCTATGTAATGTAAATGCGCATGAGTCAAGTCTCTTTCATTTGAAAGGAAACTCTGGAATGAGAGGGCATAGGATGAAGTTAAGAGGTGATAGGCTCCGGAGTAATCTAAGGAAATAGTTTTTTTACAAAAAGGGTGTTAGATGCATGGAACAGTCTCCCAGAAGAGGTGGTGGAGACAAGAGACTGTGTCTGAATTCAAGAGGGCCTGGGATAGGCACATGGGATCTCTCGGAGAGAGAAAGAGATAATGGTTACTGCGGATGGGCAGACAAGATGGGCCATTTGGCCTTTATCTGCCATCGTGTTTCTATGTTTCTAGGATGATTCAGCGTGGCAGTTTCAAGCGGCCAGTTCAACACAGTCAAACGTAGGCATTTCAGTGCCGAATTGGCCACGATGAATCTTCCTACACCTAGCTATCAGCTCAGGTGCATCATAGTAGCACCTGACCTCATTTGGGGAGCCAATACTTCCCCCACACTCCCCCCCAAACTAGGGATGCCCCTTACTCTTCCCTGCTTCTTGAGTTCCACCACACCACTATATACCTCTTGGAAAGTTTGCTGGCGTGAGCAGCGTCTTTCATCTCCCGCTCCCGCTTGTCTTGGCTCCCCTCTGACATGATGTCTTGGTCCCACCACTAGGAAGTTACATCGGAAGGGAGCCAAGGCCGGCACGAGCAAGAGGAGCTGCTCGCACTGACAAACTTTTCAAGATGTATTGTGGGGGGGGGAGGGAGACCGAGAGGAGGAGAGGCATCTACGCCCCTAACAAGACAGCACCTGGGGAGTGACCCCCACCCCTCCACTCCCCCTTACTACGACACTGGGGCGGAGAGGAGAAGAGACACTGACGGTGACATGGAGAGGATGATTCGGCGCAGCTACAGTCAAATGACTATGATGAATCATCCCGTTCTGATTTGCAGCATTCCATTGGAAAGAAAAAAAAATATAGGGAGATGCATGTATTTCAGTAAAAGGCCGATATAATTGGGGAGAGAGGGTGAAAGTTCAACACAGTGCTTTCCAGTATTGGGAATTCTCAGAACTAAATTCCTATTGAGATATAAAAGCTGCCTTCTTCCTGTCCCTCGTGCTTGAAACTAAATTTAGCTCTTCTGGTAGAAAGGTTGGTGCAAGAATCCTGACAGCTGCTGGCTGGTTCTTCAGATCTTTGGGAGACTTCCAGGGTGGGGGGGGGGGAGAAGTGAGCAAAGGGATCAGGTGAGAGAGGGGTCCGTGTGGGCTTTTGTGGGGTGTGGCTGGAAGAAACTGAGCAAAGCTTAAACGTTTAGCCTGAGCTCGATAACATGACCTTGTCATACTGTTTGCCGTATCATTGGCAGTGGTGAAACAGCCCCTAGAACAACTTGGAAGCCACAAGTATTGGAGCTATGATTAGAATGCTAGGCTGACTGCCCTGCAGTAATGTCTCCTGGCATGACACATACAGGAACTTTTTTTTTTCCTTGCTATATTTTTGTTCCTGATTTTACTTTTCTTGGTTTGTTAGGTTTTTTTGGGGGGGGTTTAAAAATTTTTTTTTAATTTTTATTCATTTGTTACAAATTATATAACAAATTCAAGAATATCTAAACTAAACTAAACCTTGGGTTTGTATACCGCGCCATCTCCACAAGCGTAGAGCTCGGCATGGTTTACAGGGTTAGGTTGAAAAGGAGCTACAATGAAGGGTTATAGGAAAGGAGCTAGGAAGATAAAGAACCAAAGAGCGGGAGGTGTTAGATTTTGAAAAGAGCCAAGTTTTCAGGTGTTTGCGGAAGGATTGGAGGGAACTTGAAACTCTGAGCGGGGATGTTCTGTGGTTCTAAAGGGGAGGGATGGTCCTAATTTTCCTACGCGGGATATATCTAGATACAACCAAGAAGATAATCATTCAAAAAGAAATAAAAATCATTCAGTGATCTAGTCCCCGTTATCTGGCCGACAGTACCTCCCCTTAAGCAAAACACTTTTTTTTTAAAAAAATTATTTTTTATTTTATTTTAACAAAGACACGTACAAATTAAATACAACAGTCAGAGCATGTACAAAACTTGTTCAAAACTAAAGATAAGATAGTCATCTGCGGAGTTTCTGCACGGAGACTAAAGAACTCAACAAGACAATGCAAAAACCATCTCCCCATCCCAATCCCACCCTATAAGCAAAACACATTTAATATAAGGAAAACAGCTAAGTAGGCAGAGTGTGGCTATTCATCATTATATTTTTTATATCTTTATCTTCATCTTTATATGTTAGGTTATTTTTATATTTTTTTCTATTGTTTTAATTCCTTATTATAATTGATATTAAGAACATAAGAATTGCCGCTGCTGGGTCAGACCAGTGGTCCGCTCACGCGGCGGCCCTCTGGTCAAAGACCAGCGCCCTAACTGAGACTAGCCCTACCGGCGTACGTTCTGGTTCAGCAGAAACTTGTCTAACTTTGTCTTGAATCCCTGGAGGGTGTTTTCCCCTATGACAGACTCCGGAAGAGCGTTCCAGTTTTCTACCACTCTCTGGGTGAAGAAGAACTTCCTTACATTTGTACGGAATCTATCCCCTTTTAACTTTAGAGAGTCTCCTCTCGTTCTCCCTACCTTGGAGAGGGTGAACAACCTCTCTTTATCTATTTTGTCTTGAATCCCTGGAGGGTGTTTTCCCCTATAACAGCCTCCTGAAGAGCGTTCCAGTTTTCTACCACTCTCTGGGTGAAGAACTTCCTTATGTTTGTACGGAATCTATCCCCTTTCAGTTTTAGAGAGTGCCCTCTCGTTCTCCCTACCGTTTTTATCGTATTGCTTTCTCAAGACCCTATTTTGATTTCTCAGTTTGAGTGTAAATCTTGGATAATATTGTTTTAGTGAATTAAATAGCAGACAAGTCAGTGTTTGAAGAGCTGAGTTCTAGGATCTGTTAAGTACATTTTTTTCCCCCCAAAGATGAGTTCATACTGGAAACAGACTGCCTTTATATATAGTCATAGGATGTGTGAAATTTGCACTGCAAGTCGTGTATTCATAAGAGAGTTGATATTCAGTGAAAAAAATTTTCTTTTATGTCGATTGGAATTCTTAAACTACAAAACTGCCATTTATCCAGAAGAGAGCTTCTGTGTTTTGGAACTCGCCTCTTCATTAAGGGGGTCTTTTACAGTATAATCTCGTTATAACGGACTTCAAGGGACCTGGAAAAATGGTCCGTTATATCGAGAGTCCGTTATACCCAGAGTTGCATTTTTTAAAAACTTTATTTAGGTCAACTTGAAACAACGTAAATCGATGAACAACAGTCACTGCACCAGCATATCTGCAACATCAATAACAAAACTCAGCAAAACATTGGTACGGCACGAAATGATTGCAAAACCAGAACACTAAAAAATGTTTTAAAGCAGGGGTGTCCAACCTGCGGCCCCGATCGAGGGCAATGCAGTGTTTTCCTCTGCTGTCCCCAGGTGTTTACCGTCTTGCTGGCTCCCTCCTCTGTTTTGCTGTAGCGTTTGCGCATTTGTGCGGCCCCCAGAAACATTATAGCCGTTATAGCCGAACAGAACTACAGTTAAAAGCGGCTCTGGGGACCAAATTTTTTGTCTATTATATGCGAGTGTCCGTTATATGCGAGTCCGTTAAAACGAGATTATACTGTACTGCAGTTCCTTAGATCAAAGCAGTTGACATGCTAAAATTAGATGGACAGAAAGCAAATAACACGCAAACATTTAGAAGGGGACGGGGTAGCTGGGGGCTTATGTGAAATGGATTCAACTGACACTGTCTCTTCCTCATTCATCTTGTGGAGTTTGGTAAGGTGTTAGTGAAGAACGGGGGTAGAGGTTGATCTGGTTACTTAAATGTTGTTCCGACATATAGGGTTATCGCCGCCAAAGCCTTGTTCAACCGTATGGATATTTCTTGTGAGATGATTGTTGGAGTTGGTGGAATGTGATGGAGTTGTATGTAAAATGTTCTTTTGTACATGCTTACATATGTTTTCTTGTTCTGTTATTCATTCTTCTGTGGAAGAGTTTGAGAGGATTTGAAACTAGTTTCTTTTATTTTTGCTGCAAGCATTGCAGTGCCCACAACTTTTAAGACAGAATAGGAGGTGACAATTCTGTGCACAGGTCAAAGCAGGAAAAAAATGATGTCCGTACATGAACTGTAATTTTTTCTGTGCATAAATATTGGCATTCCAAAAATGTTTTTTGTACAAGAAATTTTTGGACATACTAAGTAGTAGATATTAAAAACAAACCACATAAAATAATTCTTCACACAACGTGTATTAAACTCTGGAATTTGTTGCCAGAGAATGTGGTAAAATCAGTTAGCTTAGCAGGGTTTAAAAAAGGTTTAGATAATTTCCTAAAAAGAGAAGTCCACCCTCCTTTTTGTCTTTCCCATTTTCTGTTCTTTTCTATCCAAACATTGTAGTTCCTCCGCATCTCCTTTCGTTCCAGTATGTCATATATATTTGCCCTTGTTTACTGCCCATTGTCCTGTATTTTTTATGTAATTTTAATTTCTGTAAACCCGCTTTGAATCCCGGATAAGGCGGTATATCAAAATTTTAATAAACTTGGAAGTCCATGAGCCATTAGATTTCTTCATCGCTTTGAATAACAAATAAGCGATCCATCAAATTTTATTAAAACTTGAAATTTGAAGTTGGCTTGGGAAAATCTACTGCTTATTCCTAGGATATACAGCATACAATCTGTTTTACTACTTGGGATCTAGCTAGGTATTTGGGACCTGGGTTAGCCAGTGTTGGAAGCAGGACATTGGGCTTGATGGACCTTTGGTCTGTCCCAGTGTGGCAATTCCTATGTTCTTATGTGAGCCAAGTATAGGACAATGAAGCCATTGTGACATCACTGATGAGGTTGGTTCAAAGGCATTGGTGGAATGAGGCATTATGACATCACAATCTCAGCTCTGGAATGTTGCTACTCTTTGGGTTTCTTCCAGGTACTTGAGACTTGGGTTGGCCACTGTTGGAAACAGGATACTGGGCTTTATGGACCTAGTATGGCAACTCTTATTTTCTTATGTGAGCCAAGAATAGGACAATGAAGCCATTGTGACATCACTGATGAGGTTGGTTCAAAGGCATTGGTGGAATGAGGCATTATGACATCACAATCTCAGCTCTGGAATGTTGCTACTCTTTGGGTTTCTTCCAGGTACTTGAGACTTGGGTTGGCCACTGTTGGAAACAGGATACTGGGCTTTATGGACCTAGTATGGCAACTCTTATTTTCTTATGTGAGCCAAGAATAGGACAATGAAGCCATTGTGACATCACTGATGAGGTTGGTTCAAAGGCATTGGTGGAATGAGGCATTATGACATCACAATCTCAGCTCTGGAATGTTGCTACTCTTTGGGTTTCTTCCAGGTACTTGAGACTTGGGTTGGCCACTGTTGGAAACAGGACACTGGACTTTATGGACCTAGTATGGCAACTCTTATTTTCTTATGTGAGCCAAGAATAGGACAATGAAGCCATTGTGACATCACTGATGAGGTTGGTTCAAAGGCATTGGTAGAATGAGGCATTATCCCAGGACAAGCAGGCAGGTATTCTCACTAGTGGGTGACGTCATCCAACGGAGCCCCGATGCGGACATATCGCACGCATACTTGCTGGTCGAAACTTTTAGAAGTTTCGAGTTGCCCACGCCGCGCATGCGCGCGTGCCTTCCCGCCCGATGCACCGGGCATGTCTCCTCAGTTCTTTCTCTTCCGCGGAGCTGAGAAGTTTGCCTTTGAAACTCTTTTTCGTGGGGGGAGACCGGAGATGGCAGCAGGAGAGGCAGGAGAGAGCAGCCGGAGCGCCAGCGAGTGAAGGAAATCACTCGCTGTATGCTCCGACCGCCTCTTCCTGCACTAAAGTCGGGCCTTACCGATCGGGAGCTGCGTATCAAAGCCAGCGCCAGCGCTCCAGCTGCTCTGTCCTGCCTCTCCAGTTGTCCTCTCCTGGTCGGCGGCTCGCGGTCAGAAAATACTGCAATTGACCGGGACCGCGAACCGCCGACTGCAAATGACCGGGGGAACACTGTACTTTAATTTTTAATGTTAACTGAGTCGAGCTCCAAATTGGTTGATGACCCGGCGTATAAAGCTAAGTTTTAGCTTAGTTTAGTTTTAGAGCATACAAAGTTTGTCTTGTCTAAAGGAAGGCCAGAGTATGAGCTCCCTCTCTTAGGAAATGACACTCCTCTCTCTCGCTCATGCCTCTCGGCCACGTGACATTCAATTGCCTGGAAAAGCTCAGGTGGCCCGCTGCCAAGGGCTTTGGATAACAGGCTGGAAAAAGATACAGGGTTAGCTTCTGTTTCAAGTTTCTCTCACACCAACTGTTGGGGCCAGCAGGTGGGGAGGCTGAAACAGGTTTCATAGTAATCTCGTTGCAAGCACGCAGTCGGAGACGAAGCAAGAACGATGAGATGAAAGACCAGCTCGGGACACAGCAGTCCCTATCGCGAAGGACACTCTTGGGTACCTTCATGATTGTGGTAAACACCTTGCAATCCCTATGGGTAAAAATTCCATGTGTAAAGGGGAAAAGGATAGTGATAGGAGTTTTTAAGTCTCCAAGTTTTTATTATTACCTGTGTTTCCCCGAAAATAAGACAGTGTCTTATATTAATTTTGGGTCCAAAAAATTCATTAGGGCTTATTTTCGGGAGATGTCTTATTTTTTTCATGTAGAACAATCATCTCTCCCTTCCTTTCCTCCACCCCATTTCTTCCTCTTTCTTTCTCCCCCCCCCAAGTGCAGCATCTTTCTATCCCTCCCTCCCATCCCCCTGTGCAGCAGAACCCCACTGACCCTCCCACCTTGAGACTGACATACCTCCGCTCTGAGGCCTCTTAAATCAGCAGGAGTGGGGGTTGCTGAATCGATGAGTCCAATTTTTTCAGCAAATTGGGCAGCACTAATGTCAGGGATGGAGTCAGGGAGTGTCGGGAACATTTTTTTTTTGGGGGGGGGGCTTCAGGGGTTTGATCTTAACTAGGGCTTACTTTTGGGGTAGGTCAATGTGGTGTACAATAGGTACAAACAGAAGAGAAAGTGAGCTAAAGTAGTGAGTATGAAGAGAGGGAATTACACTTCTCCCTCCGTATTTGCGGTTTCAGCAATTGCGGTTTCGATTATTCGCAGTTTTTAGCTCGCTGGCTCCTCCTCCCAAACTACGTCAGCTTGCACAGAGAAAATCCCCGGTCCCCAGCACTTTCTTCACCGCGTTTTGCCTCTCCTGCAGGAGCAGGCCGGGTCTCCCACCATGTTATTCGCGGTCACACACACTAAATTTAATAATCTTACTCTGTCTACTCTTGAGTAAAATGTTGTCCTTTTATTATTTCCATTTTGTAATTCGCTGATTGTCCAGCTCTCTTCAGTGTGAACTGCCTAGAAGTCGTCTCATCATGGCGGTATGTTATATGTTATATTCACAATGGTTTTTAATAGAAAACAGCGAATAACATATGAAAAAGTTATTTGCGGTTTTTCTGTATTTGTGGGCCTGTTAATTCCCTATCACAGCGAATACGGAGGGAGAAGTGTACAATATACAATATGTTCAAACGTTTTTTTTTTAATTATAAAGCACAATTCAAACAATACAAAGTTTATAAAACATCCAATAATGTCTGATGTTCTGTACTTCACCAATTTTACAATTATTCAACCCCCTACATGAATCCCCGTAGCATATGTCAACAATGTTTTCTTCAAAACAAATACAAGAGATGCTAATCAAAGATAACACAAATCTAAGAAGAAAACATGATATGACATAGAGCAGTGTTCTTCAACCTTTTGACACCTATGGACCGGCGGAAATAAAATAATTATTTTGTGGACCGGTAGTTGAAGAACACTGGGCTAAGTCGTACCCATCTCCACCCAATCTCCGCCCCCATAATGGTACTAATTGTAACACAATTTTATTAACAATACATAATGGTTAAGCACAAAATTAAAATACACAAAGCATACTGTATGCTTTTCAACATTCATTCCTACCAGAAAAGAGATAACCCCATGCAAATGCAGGACCAAAAACTAAAAGTACTAATATTCACAAACAAACCCTAAGATGCAAGACTCTGCAAGTACAACCCCAGAGGAAAAGAAACAAATGCATTTCTTCCTGAACAGACAAATCAATCACTAAATAAAGAAAACAGACAAATCAATCACTAAATAAAAAAAATAAAAGCATTTCCCCTACCGTTGTTGTGTCTCTCCCTCCATGTCCCTCCATGTGCCTTGCCTTCTGGCCTGCCCCCCGGTATTATCTTTGGGCCGGTCCACAGTGCAATCAACGCGGCGTCTTCGGGCCAGCTCCCTGAGTGCTGCATTGCACAAAGCTGTGGGAAGCGGCTCCTCGCGCGCATCCCGCGCCTCATCTGGAAGCCTTCCCTCTGACGTTGCGAAGTCAGAGAGAAGGCTTCCGGGTCAGGTGCAGGCCGCGGGTAGGAGCCTTTTCCCACGGCTTTGTGCACTCAGGGAGCCGTCCCAAAGACACCGATTGATCGTACCAAGGACCGGCGGCTACAGAACAATCTCTTGGGCCCGATGGAGGTGCCGGCCCTCTGGATCGGCAGAAAATTTCTGCAGACCGGACTGGCGGTTGAAGAACACTGACATAGAGGGTTGGGAATGCAGAGCCCAAGGTGAGAGGAGTTAGGAGTCAAAAGCACTCTCAAAGAGGTGGACTTTTAAACGGGCCTTGAACACTGCGAGAGACGGAGCTCGCCGTAGGGATTCGGGCAGCTTGTTCCAAGCATACGGTGCAGCAAGGCAGAAGAGACGGAGTCTGGAGTTGGCAGTTGATGGGGTAGGGGGAGGAGCTGGCTTTCTTTGCATGCTGTATCTCTTGTGTTCAAGTCTTCACAGAATAACAGAGCATGGAAGGGAAGATTGTACACTTCTCCCTCCGTATTTGTGGCTTCAGCATTCGCGGTTTCGATTATTCATGGTTTTAGCTTGCCGGCTCCTCCCCCCAATTACATCAGCTTGCATAGAAAAATTGCTGATTCCAGCGCTTTCTTCACCGTGTTTTGCCTCTCCTTCAGGAACAGGCCAGGTGTCCCACCATATTAGTCACGGTTTCACCATATTCACGATGGTTTTTATTAGAAAACCGCGAATAACATGAAAAAGTTATTTGCAGGTTTTCTGTATTTGCGGTTCTGTTAATCTCCTATCAGAGCGAATACGGAGGGAGAAGTTTAGTTAGATGCAAAGTGCTTAGAAAATTATATTGATTTTTTATTAAGAGCTATTTTAGCCTGCTATTCCATCTGGTGAGGTGATAAGACAGAGTACAATTCTGGGGTTCAAAAAGGGACTGGATGACTTCCTGGAAGCGAAGGGGATTACAGGGTACAGATAGAGTTACCTTACAGGACATTGAGCGAATGGGGTATGGATATTTTAGGTTAGGTAGGGAACACTTCCAGGTCATGGACCTGGGGGGCCGCCGCGGGAGCGGACTGCCGGGCACGATGGACCCCTGGTCTGACCCAGCAGAGGCAATGCTTATGTTCTTATGTTCTTATGGATCAAGTAAATTCATTCTAAATAGCTGTGATGGTCTTGGACTGTTCTTATTTTGGGGAAGAGCTTTTTAAAGTCAGCATTTTTCTTCCACGTCCTGTCTGTATTTGATAGTATGCTTATTCTGGTTGTAAGATACAGGATATGCCTGTCTATAGAACATATCTAAGTGGCTGATTAGAGCATAACTTTTTCAAAGCTGCTATAGTTTTCGATGTATTTTTGGTAATTCGCGACCTTTTTCTAACAGGTCCTCTCGGAAATTTCTTAGTGAAATGTATATTTTATATTTTCGCATTCTTAAACTTGATGCACTCTGTATTTCCTCTGACTATCTGCATATTGTAACTCGCTGAATGTCCAGCTCTCTTGAATGTAAACCGCTTAGAAGTCGCAAGATTGTGGTGGTATAGAAAAATAAAGTTATTATTATTATTAAATTGTTTACTGGAAAATCATGTAGCATTATCTTAGGATACGGTCTTATTTGGAACAGCTATGAGAAAAAAGAGTCAGATATCATCATTTAATAATAAATTTTTATTAATTATGAGTGGAGTCGCCATTTAACAAATCACAAACAATTGGAAGGATTGTAGTAGACTTAATTTCAACTTTTGGTGGAATTCACTATGTCACATGTTTAGAATGGAAAGATCATTAGCTGTACAAAATGGAAATGATAAGACTTTTATTAATATATGGGGGCCATTGACAACTTTTTGTGATGATTAAACACCAGTTTTTTCTCTTGATTTATACACCATGATAATGATGACGAGGGGGGATGGGTTTATGTTATATTTCTGTATATTAATAATAAGATTGGGGAGGGAGGGTGGGTTATAGGTTTATATATATATATAATTGTTGTTTATATTGATAGATCTTCCAAGTGTTGTTTATGAGACATTGTATGGTTTTACTCTGTACACGATTGATTAAAAATGAATAAAGAATTAAAAAAAAAAATCAATATTGCTTTTTTGCAATTTTGTCATCTTTGCCACTGTCCTGCAACCGTTTGACGTTCATCCTGCAATTCAGATAGCAGCTTATTTGAACCAGATCTCGAAGAATTATTTCAGTTTACAAACCATTTGGGGGACATGTTTGTAATCCATTTGCTTTCTTCTCAGGTATTACCAATCCAAAACAGCCAAAAGATGCCTTCAAGAGCTTTACCTTCGATTATTCCTATTGGTCCCACACCTCGGTAAGTATTTTTCTTTTTTTTAGAGTTCTTTGTGCTCGTAATGTAGGGTCTGCACAATCCTGATCTGAAGCAATTGCGAAAGCACAAGTGAAATTGTGGACCCTTGTTAGGAACTATAGCTGTAAGACTGGGGGAATTGGATTATTACAAATACCAGATGGTTTAGACCAGTGGTCTCAAAACACGCGGCCCGGGGGCCACATACAGCCTGCCAGGTACTATTTTGAGGCCCTCGGTATGTTTATCCTAATCACAAAAGTAAAATAAAACCGTTTCTTGATCATATGTCTCTTTAGCCATAAATGACAATATTATTATTAAGACTTAGCCAAAAGGAAAGATTTATAATCTATAAAGAGTTTTACCTCATGCAAAATTGTCATTTCTTTAATAAGACATTAACAACTTTTTCTGAGGCCCTCCAAGTACCTACAGACCCAAAAGGTGGCCCTGCAAAGGGTTTGAGTTTGAGACCACTGGTTTAGACGTATGCACTATTTGTCTGTCTGGAAACCTTCCGTAGGTCTCTCTTCTCTGTCTTTTCTTGTCCTTGGAGCCATTGTTTCATATGAGGCGACTCGTATTCCTTGCCATCCTGCTCTTATGCATCAGGTGGCTTATTCCTTTCAGTCAGGCTCTTATCTGTCGAACGGTGCATGCAGAAATTTGTAATTATGAACAATTCTGGTTTTCATCCATGTCCTGCAATCTCGCCGCGGCACACAGTTTGCGATTCACTGCTTTAGGGGGATTTTATGGAATCGGGGCCTATGTGACTTCATTAGATTGATTTATTTTTAATCCCTGAAAATGATTGTGGAATTTGTTAAAGGTGAGCAAGTAGTGTCTTTTTTTTTTTTTTTTTTAATTTTGAATTTCTTTAAAAATAAACAGAAAGCTTTTCTTGGGTACAAGATACAAATGTTTCCAGATCTGTCACGAGAAACGTCGACGTGAATTTCTGTTGTTAAAGCCAGGAGTTATATTGCTCTTGGGGGGGCGACCTTTTTTTCTTCGTCACCCATGTAAATGTGTGATAATTTATCAAACACAAAAATATGGATTCTTTGATCCTAGCCAACTTACAACCTTCTTGTCAATGGCTTCTCTGAAAAAAGGAGAGGGAATTTGAGTACTCATTGATTACCTTCTCAGTCTATACAACCTTTAGTCTTCATTTTATTTTCTAATATTATATTATATTTACTCGCTGATTCTACATCTTGCTTTCCTTAATTAGAGGACTTGAGTTAAAGTTAAGCTTTATATACATTTCTTATTAAGACAGCAGATAATCTGTTTAGTATTGTATTGTATTACATAGATTTTTGGCTTGACTTTACCTTTCTGTACAAGTAGATACTTGATATGTTATTGAAAAATGAAATTAAAAAAAAAAAAAAAGAGAGAAAGAACATTAGATTAAATATTTAACATAAAAAAATCCAGAGCAGCCCTTGTCAGACTTTAGGCTGGTCTCATCCGTAAATTCCATGAGTATTATACTTGCATGATACTCTGTCTATTGTTAGCTTTAATTTTATTATCGGTGAAACTAAATTGAATAACTGTTTGCCACAAAAGTTTTGTATTATACTTTTGTGGTATTTAAATGTTGTAATATCTCCTTTCTTGTTTTTCTGAAAATATTTTTGCCCCGTGGCTTCTTTTTTTTTCCAGGATGAAGACCCAAACTTTGCCTCACAGCAACAAGTGTATAAAGACATTGGGGAGGAGATGCTTTTGCATTCTTTTGAAGGGTATAATGTCTGTATCTTTGCTTATGGACAAACAGGAGGTGGAAAATCCTACACCATGATGGGCAAACAAGAAAAGGACCAGCAAGGAATCATCCCAAGGGTATTATCATCCTTAGGCCTAGAAGCACAAAAATCAGTCTGTATGATCGACTGGATCACTGTTGGCCGATTCCCAAACAGTGATCGATGCACTAACAAGTTTTCATGCCAACGATTTGCGCAGTTACCGACAGGTCTAGAGCAATCGACATTAGTGCATCAATCGCTTGGCTATTTTGCATGGGGTTTTACTAATTTGCATGGGTCGGATCGGATCAGAAAATGGGCGGGATCGAGGGGCAAAACACGCGGTGGACAGTTTGGTGCTTCGGGGAATCCGATTCGATCGATCTGTTTAGCGACGATCGGTAAGTTTTTTTTGTGCATCCCCCCAGTTAGTCTACTGAGCTCTTGGTTCAACAGACGGCTTAATCTTGGCAAGAATTGTCTCTGTCCCAGCCCTGCCAATGCGAATCGCATAATCTCATTGCCGCTATAATCTAACCCCCTCTTCTACGAAACCGCGATAGCAGTTTCTAGCGTGGGGAGTCGCATGAAATGGCCCGCGCTGCTCCCGACGCTCATAGGAACTCAGTGAGCGTCGGGAGCAGCGCGACTCCCCGTGCTAGAAACTGTTATCGCAGTTTCGTAGAAGAGGGGGTAAGAGTCTTCACATGTACAAAGATCAGGCTCTATTATAGCAACTTGGAAGAATGCAGTCAAAGGCCAATTGTCCACATTGCAAAGACATCCATATGCTGTTAGTTGTTGAAGCATGGGCACTGGTAGTATATTCAGTCCCCTTTCTACCAGTGCTAATCTAAAAATCCTACAGGGGATCTAGTCCCAATGCTGGCAGAAGTACAAGGGACAGGTTCTGTCCCATTCATACCAGTAGTATTTCCAAAAGTTACCTTCTATTGCTGTGTTAGAGAGGGTGCTCTGTTATCAAGGCTCCCAGGCAACACTTTGGTGAAGAAAAGGTTTTCCAACTTGGGCTATTTTTTTTACAAAGCTGCGCTACCGGCAAAGCTCTATGAGCTTCCGACCTATTGCAATGGCCGGTGCTAAAAACGCCGGTTCGTTTTTGTAAAGGAGGGAGTTACAGTGGCTGTATCATAAAGCTGAAATAAAAGGGAAAATACAAAATTCTTCAGGTGTGCAGCATCCAAAAAGCCTAATGTTTCCACAGCTACCCTGTTTCCCTGAAAGTAAGACCCACCCTGAAAATAAGCCCTAGCATGATTTTCGGGTTAGGGTCCTAATATAAGCCCTAACCCAAAACTAAGCTCTAGTTAAGATCCCTCCCTCCTATCCCTTTG
This sequence comes from Geotrypetes seraphini, assembly GCF_902459505.1. Lineage (NCBI taxonomy): Eukaryota > Metazoa > Chordata > Amphibia > Gymnophiona > Dermophiidae > Geotrypetes > Geotrypetes seraphini. The sequence goes on from NC_047099.1 coordinate 30,006,058, forward strand.
TGCACCGGAACACCACCGACCGCCTTACATGCCTCTGAAGGCCTCAAAACCGGTGGCAGCGCTCTGAACAGGCTGCTTCGTGGCCTTCCCTGTCAGGGCCTGCCCTCTGCTGCATCACTGATGATGTCATCGGTGATGTTGTTGGTGTTCCGGTGCACAAAGGGATGGGAGGGATAGGTATAACACGGCAAGTGTCGAGGATAGATACTGTGTTTCCCCGAAAATAAGACTTTCTCTGAAAACAAGCCCTAGCGCGTTTTTTGGAGCACAAATTAATATAAGATCCTGTCTTATTTTCAGGGAAACACGGTAGGAAATGCAATTACTACACACACACTTGCATACAGATCACAAAATTTATTCATCAGATTTGAAAATCAACCCTCAAGGAGGTAACCTATATACTGTACACGCCGAGCCACAGGTCCAGCATTTCTCCTTTCCTTCCTCTCCCACCCTGCCTCAGTCATAAACTTCCCCTTCTCCTCCCTAAGCCCTCTGGGACCTGGCTTCTCACTTTCTGTCCCCTCCCCTAATCCTGCTTCTCCTTCCCTTCCCCATGCAGCTGTTGTCAGCTTGTCTATTCTAGTGCTGCTTCAAAGAAACGTTGTACTCCCATGATGCATTTCCTGTTGAGGAGAGGATAGGACATGGTAGCATTTGAACGTGGGCCTGTACTAAAAGGCCCCATGCCAGCACATAGCATCTTCGAAGAGGTAGAGAAGGACTGAGACAGGAAATGGGAGGCATTGAACTAGGGAGGGGAAGGGATTTGGAGAAGGAATAGGAGAGAGACTCTTGTTTCATGCCACATTTTCTCGGTATTTAAGGGTGAAAGTTAGGATGTGATGTATACTTGAAGCCTAAAATATATGCAGGATCTGTGGTACTTGAAAATTGAATAGAGTTGCTCTGACCAAAGGCTACATGGTTAGAATTACATTGAAGAGATGGGATGCTAAAACTCCTGTCTTAATAGCAAAATAAAATTCTTTTTTTTTTTTTTTTTTTTTTATAGCTTTGTGCCGATCTGTTTGCCAGAATTAGTGAGAACAAGTGTGCCGACCTCTCTTTCTCAGTGGAGGTAAGACTGCTCACTTTTCACAGTAAATATGCAGTATTTATGACTATGTATAGCTTACTGATCAATAAATATATATAAAATTATACCGAAAACCAATCCATGTAACAACACAACACTCATAGAGCAAAATAAATGATTGATTTTGCTTTTTTGCTGTCGGTTTCACCAAGGACAGTTGTAAAAGAAAACGTGAAAGAGGATTTTTTTTCTCTCCGAAGACAAGGAGGACTCTTTATCTTCACCTATGAGTGATATCGCTAATAGAGTCTAACACAGGAAACAGTGCCCCAGCATTTTTTTTTTCCTAGAAGAATTTGGGTGATCCATTCAGTACTTGAGACCCGTACCCTACTTGAAAGAGATGCCTCGAAAGACCATCAGTTTGCAATATACTATGTCAACAAGCAGGGAGACATGGGTTCGTACTTCTGGTGTCAGGAAGGTGGTTAGGATGCAACATTGGGTGTCCTGGTGGGCAGAAGCAGACAGACTGGGCCAATCAGAGTCTTAGGCCCCTCCCATTGCATCCCAAGATGCACTGGGAAGGGGAAAGCCTACCATTTTGATGAGGTGGGTCTGCTAGCAGGAGGGAGCGGGCATCCCTCCTGCTGATGTTCCATCAGAGGTACAAGGGGTGTGTGGGGAGATGTTGGGTTTAAGGGAGGGGTCTCTCTTTGGAAAGATACTGGGAGGATCTGTCGGTGGGTGGATGAGAGGGAGGGGGAAAGAGAGGAATCAGGGATCTCCTTGCTGGTTCAGCTAATCGCGGCAGGGGAATCCCCAATCAGCTGAGCCTGCAAGACTCCCCAAAGCTGCGGTTTTGGGGAATCCTCTGCTGCGATCAGCTGATGGCAAGCTGTGGACTATTGGGATTCCCAGCAAAGACCAGGTGCCAGAAACATAGTCATAATACACTAAGAAGCTTTAAATATAAATAATTGTGTTGAAAAACAAATACCAAAAATACTCCACCAGTTACAAACAAATAAATACTTTAAAAAATTCATATAAAGTGCAACAAGTGCATTTAAAGTGCTAAAAAGTACAAATGAACCTTCTAACCCTGGTTGTTTGCCAGGACCATCATGGCACTTAAAGGTCCCATGCACCGCCTTCAAGGTGGTAATAGCTCACTCTAAACTTTACTTTAACATATAACATTGTTCAATAAATCACTTATCTTGAATGAATGAGAATTCTTGGAGGAAAAGCGGTGCGCCCATGAGGTCCTGTGTTGGTACAGCTTCCAAACCAAACACCCCCAACTCATTGTGATTAAAACTACCTTGCCTCCCGTTGACTCGAGTTTCACTTTAGCATCATCAGGAAGGGGGGGGAGGGCACTGTAAAACCCCTCCCCCCCAAAAAAAAAAATTTAATCATGATAAATATCACTCCTACCTCGCATACTAAACAGCACTGTCGTCTACTCCTCCGTGATCGATCAATGAAATCTTCAAAGAGTAGCAAACAACATTCATTTGTACTTTCTAGCACTTTTCGGTTGGTGATCTGAGCGCTTTAAATGCACTTGTTGCACTTGCAGGCCCAAAGGACAAAATAACCAGAACATCGCTACATCTAAATGGTCACGAATACCCAATTCCTAAAACTATAAAAATACTGGGAATCACACTTAGACACACATCTAACTATGGTTGACCACACGAATATGGCGGTGAAGAAGTGCTTTTGCACACTGTGGAAATTAAGGACCATTAAAAAAAAATACTTTGACCCTACATCCTTTAGATTACTGGTGCAGTCTTTGGTTCTATCAATACTGGACTACTGCAATATCGTTTATCTGAGTACGTATTTGAACAGTACGTTCAAATATGTCACGGGCCGTATTGAGGTAGAAGAGGATATCTTCTTTCTTAAAGGTCCTACGGCGACAAGAGGACATCCGTTGAAACTCAGGGGTGGGAGATTTCATGGTGACACCAGGAAGTACTTCTTCACCGAAAGGGTGGTTGATCATTGGAATAGTCTTCCACTGCAGGTAATTGAGGCCAGCAGCGTGCTGGATTTTAAGAGAAAATGGGATAAGCATGTGGGATCACTTCAAGGAAGAAATTAGGGGGGGTGGGTCATTAGAGTGGGCAGACTTGTTGGGCTGTGGTCCTTTTCTGCCGTCATCTTCTATGTTTCTAAACTAAGAATAGTACAGAACAGTTCGCTTGATATTCGGATTGAAGAAGAGCGACCACATTAGCCCCTACTACAGACGGTTACACTGGTTGCCAATGGAGGCGCGAATAATGTTCAGATTTGCCTGTATTTGTTTCAAGCAGGCCTGGGGACTAGAGCCTTCCTATCTTCTACCACATTTAGTGCTACACAACCCCACAAGGTCGACCAGAAATTGTAACACATTTGCATACCCAAGGATCAGCGGCTGTAAATACAAACCCTTTCTGGACAGGTCTTTCATGTTTCAAGCAAGGGAGCCAGGCTGACCTACGGCGCCTTTCGGAAAGTAATTAAAACTGTACTGTTCAACAGATTCGTCTCCTAAAAAGAAGCCACACTAAATTTATATTGTCCTTTTGGTCTATGTAATATGTTGTACCTTCACTATTTGCGTTCTGTAATTCGCTGATTGTCCAGCCCTCTTCGAAGTCATCTGACTATGGTGATATAGAAGAGTAAAGTTATTATTATTATAATAATATATACAGTGGTGCCTCACACAACGAACTTAATCCGTTCCAGGAGCAAGTTTGTTATGTGAAACGTTCGTTGTGTGAAACGCGTTTTCCCATAAGAATACCTGTAAAACAAAATAATTCGTTCTGCAGCCCTGTTGTCCCATAAGAATACCTGTAAAACAAAATAATTCGTTCTGCAGCCCTACATTTCCCTCCCTCCACCTCACCTCACATGCAGAGCCTGCCAGCCTTCTCCCTCACCCAGCCGCACGATCTCAAAAAGCTGTGCACGCGCAGCTGCTGGAGTTGATCAATGTTCTCTCTCCTGCAACTTCCGGTTTCCGGTTGCGTCAGAGGAGAAGATTGAACAACAGAGCATGCGCGCATGTGCTGCTCTTTGAAAGTGTGTGGCTGGCCGAAAAAGAAAGCCGGAAAACTCGGTTTTTAAGGTAAGGTGGAGGGAGATGATGGAACACTGCATTCAGACAGGAGGGTGCTGCTGTTCCCGGCTCACATTAGAAAGCGGCGAGAGTAGTTCCGCCCCCCCCCGGGCCCCTCGGGCGACTTCGTTGTGTGAAACGAAGTTCGTTATAGGGAGCAAGACAAAAAGTTCGTTATGCGCAGCGTTCGCTGTACGAGGCGTCCGTTATGCGAGGCACCACTGTATTATATTTAAATGAATTTTTGAAGTATTTGTTTGCCAGAAACATAGGCCAAGGTTTTCCAGGCCTACATCTCTGGCGTCTATCTTTGAGTGAATCGCCCCTACGTAGGCACTTTAGGCTGGCATTGGCCACGCCTACTTTGGCATTCAGCGGCCTAAGATTCCGGTGCCTCAACCTTGCCATTTTTTTGCCGTTTCTAATAGCGTTCTTCGATTAACTTAGGCATCGGTTTTAGAATTTCCCCCTTACTGTCTTAGTGGGTCCCTGTGGCTGTGGGAGATAATGATTTAGCCAAGGTTACCAGGGCATCTGTCAAGTCAGGTTATTTTAGTACAGTCTCATTGCATAAAGTGGAATCTTCATGTTTATTAAAATTTGATGCAAACGCTTATAACATAGGACATGGCAGTACTTGAGGGGGTCCAGAGAAGAGCGACTAAACTGATAAATGGTATGGAAAACTTTTCATACGCTGACAGGTTGAAAATGCTGGGGCTGTTCTCCCTAGAGAAGAGGAGACTTAGAGGAGACATGATAGAAACCTTCAAAATCCTAAAGGGCATAGAGAAGGTAGACAGGGACAGATTCTTCAGACTGTGGGGAACCACAAGTATTAGGGGTCACTCGGAGAAATTGAAAGGGGACAGGTTTAGAACAAACGCTAGGAAGTTCTTTTTTACCCAGAGGGTGGTGGACACATGGAACGCGCTTCCAGAGATTGTGATAGGCCAGAGCACAGTACAGGGGTTCAAGGAAGGTTTAGATAGGTTCCTAAAGGATAAGGGGATTGAGGAGTACAGATAGAAGCAGAGGTAGGTTATAGAAATGGTCAGGAACCACTTCACAGGTCATAGACCTGATGGGCCGCCGCGGGAGTGGACCGCTGGGCGCAATGGACCTCTGGTCTGACCCAGTGGAGGCAACTTCTTATGTTCTTATAGTTTCAAAGCGAATGTAAAAAAAGGGGTAACGAAAACATTTTTGCACCTACATTTACAAAGAGAGACAGACTTACAGACAACAATGGGAAAGGGGGCAGAACGACAGCATTTTAAAAAAAGGCTACGTTAAAGGGTCACATAATGGGAGGGGGTTAAAAAGCAGGAACAGAATGCTAAAAAGAGGAAATCTGCAGAGATGCGTTCGATAAGTGAATTTTAATTTGCAAAAGCATCTTTAAAAAGCAACGTTTTCAAAAAACTTTGAAAACCTGTCTAGAGCAACTTATCCTCTGATATATCCGGGCAGTGAATCCCATAATTGAGACGCTGCTACTTGTGTTAAAATAATCCATCTTATGGTAAAATAAACGGACTTAACTCCCCCCCTTTGATGGCAGAAGCGGGATTTGAACCCTAGATTCGCTGATTCTCATCTCGTCACTTGACCACTTCCTTTCCTGTTCTCCTGCCACAGTTACTGGATGCTAGGGTCCACCTTGGAGGTTGGTATCCAAGAAAAGGATCTGGGTATCATAAGAACATAAGAAGTTGCCTCCGCTGAGGCAGACCAGAGGTCCATCTCACCCAGTGGTCTGCTCCCGCGGCGGCCCATCAGGCCCACTGCCTGACTAATTTTATAAATTATCTCTAATCCTATCCTTATAACCTTACCTCTACTCTTATCTGTACCCCTCTATCCCTTTGTCCTCCAGGTATCTGTCCAGATCTTCTTTGAAGCCCTGTAGCGTGCTTCTGCTTATCACATCCTCCGGTAGCGCGTTCCATGTATCCACCACCCTCTGGGTGAAAAAGAATTTCCTGGCGTTTGTTCTAAACCTCTCCCCTTTCAATTTCTCTGAGTGTCCCCTTGTACTTGTACTTGTATCATTGTAGACAATACGATGAAACCTTCCGCCCAATGTGCAGCGGTGGCCAAAAAAGCAAACAGGATGCTAGGAATTATTAATAATGCCCCTGTATTGCTCCATGGTGCAACCTCATCTGGAATATTGCATTCAATTCTGGTCTCCTTATCTCAAGAAAGATATAGTGGCGCTAGAAAAGGTTCAAAGAAGAGTGACCAAGATGGTAAAGGGGATGGAACTCCTCTCGTATGAGGAAAGACTAAAACGGTTAGGGCTGTTCAGCTTGGAAAAGAGACAGCTGAGGGGAGATAGGATTGAAGTCTACAAAATCCTGAGTGGAGTAGAACGGGTACAAGTGGATCGATTTTTGACCCTGTCAAAAACTACAAAGACTAGGGGACACTCGATGAAGTCGCAAGGAAATACTTTTAAAACCAATAGGAGGAAATTTTTTTTCATTCAGAGAATAGTTAAGCTCTGGAACACGTTGCCAGAGGATGTGGTAAGAGTGGATAGCGTAGCTGGTTTTAAGAAAGGTTTGTATAAGTTCCTGGAAGAAAAGTCCATAATCTGTTATTGAGAAAGACATGGGGGAAGCCACTGCTTTCTCTGTATTGGTAGCATAAAATATTGCTACACCTTGGGTTTTGGCCAGGTACTAGGGACCTGGATTGGCCACCGTGAGAACGGGCTACTGGGCTTGATGGTAAATCGTTCTGAGCTCCTTTGGGAGAACGGTATAGAAAAATTGAATAAATTAAAAAAAAAAAAAATTAAAAAAATTAGTCTGACCCAGTAAGTCTATTCTTATGTTCTCCTATAATCAATTGGTGGATCCCAGTAAGAGTGAATTAATATTTCTGTTAAGCATAATATCCCTACATTTATTTGAATTTTTGCAGGTGAGTTACATGGAGATTTACTGCGAGCGTGTGCGGGACCTTCTAAACCCCAAGAGCAAGGGCAATCTGAGAGTGCGTGAACACCCCATCATGGGACCCTATGTTGAAGACCTCTCCAAACTGGCGGTCACCTCCTTTGATGACATTGCAGACCTAATGGACTGTGGAAACAAAGCCAGGTAGCCATTTCTAACCCTTGAATCAGTGCTGCGTTGCTCATTACATGCCACTGGGGAGTAGAAGGAATCGGATTTTGCAAAGCAGAAATCTGAGGTATGGGTTATCTAATTCAGGAGACGAGGCCTTTTTGTGACGTCGCTGTTTGTACACAGTCTCTTTATTGCTGTAAACCTGTTTGAGGTGCTGCGGTATCTAAAAATAAAGTTGTTGTTATTATTAAACCCCCTCTTTTACTAAGCCTTTCAGCACTATAGAAATAATAAATAGTAGTAGTATTTTTAATATGTTATTTAAAAATAATCTGGGGAAGCTGTTTTTCATGGCATTTGTTCCTAGCTTCAAGGCTCTGAAGGTCTCTGCACTTCTCTTTCCCTAAAAGGACTGTGGCAGCCACCAACATGAATGAGACAAGTAGCCGCTCGCATGCAGTCTTCACCATCGTCTTTACACAGAAACGGCATGATGAGATGACCAGCCTTGACACAGAGAAGGTAGGATGGAGGTGTGAGATTATTGGGTGTCAAACCCAAGGGAACACTTACATCACTCAAAAATGAGTGTAGTGTATAATTTTTAACTTGCTGAGGTATACTGACCTTACGGAGGACTTTCTTAAAGCCTAACCCTCAGCAAGCCTGGTTCTAAGAGAGGTTGTGGAGGCTCAGCATTAACCTGTGAACTGCATATATAATTTGCATATATTTGCTTGAGGAGAGAACTGTTGACTAAAAGGCGACTTTGGATCTGTTTAGGACTTTTTCGAGACATTGGGGGAGTAGTAAGTGGGAGAGAGGCCTGGAAAACTGTCAGGCCTCATGGGGTTTTGAATCGTCTCACCCTAACTGAAAAGTGCTCCTTGAGGAGAGATCTCTGGCTGGTCTCAGCCTCTTAGTTTGAGACAACTCTGAGAACTTTCCTAAAGATCAGACTTGCGCAGGTTATTCTTGAGGTTAATTCCTTCCACCCACCCCAAGGCAGAGCTTTTTTACCTCTTCGGCCAACCAGGAACAGGACATTGTTTTCGTAGGATTTTTCTGCTCTTTCTTTTTTTCATCCAGGTGTAAGTACTTCTGCAACCACAGTATGGCTGGGAAACATCGTGCTACCAAAGCTGCTGCTCAGGTTACAGCTTCTGTCTCTGTGCAGACAGAAAATGTTACCCAGGCAGAGGGAGTGGTTCCATGTGCAAGGTGGTCGTCAGCTTCAATCCCTCATGAAGGAAGTAAACGAACTGAGAGAGGAGGTGGGAAGACGAGAAGCATCCATGAGAATGAGAAGTACATTGATTAAATTGTTCATGAGGTGTCATGAAGATTTCCAGCAGTGGGGAAGAAGAGGCTGTGCTTAGGGAAGACAGCTGGACTCAGATTACAGAATCCTGCAAGATTGGTACTGTGACTCCACCCACCCTTGAACTGAAGAACCGGAATGCTGCCCTGGAAGTAGAGGAGATGAGAGAATCCCAAGGAGAGGAAGGACCAAAGCTTGAAATCCCAAAAATTGCTGGATCAATGACCACTAGAAGGCGTAAGGTAGTGGTGGTTGATGATTCCCTTCTGAGGGGTACAGAAGCGTCCATCTGCAGACCAGACATGATGTCCTGGGAGGTATGCGGTCTGCCTGGTGCCAAAATCCAAGATGTTATGGAGAGATTGCCAAGACTCATCAAGCCTGATGACTATTATCCGATGCTGCTTATCCACGTTGGCACTAATGATACTGCCAGGTACCCCTGCGAACGTATCAAAAGTGACTTTGTGTCTCTGGAAGAGAAGGTGAAGCAGACAGGCGCGTAGGTGGTATTCTCGTCCATCCTCCCTGTCGAGGGTAAAGGCCAGGTCAGAGAAGCATGCATCCTGGAGATGAATGCATAGATACGTGGATGGTGTCGTTGAGAATGTTTTGGCTTCCTTAATCACGGGATGATTTTCCAAGGGCTGATTTTCCACGGGATGATTTTCCAAGGGAAAAAGTGTCTTTGACGGCAGGCTGGCTAATCTACTGAAGAAGGCTCTAAGCTAGAAGTGGAGTTATTATTCTCACTTGCGTGGCTGATATATCCTCTTGTCTTTAGAAAAAAAAGCATACACTCCCCCTTCCATATCTGCAGGAGTTAGGGGCATATCCCCATAGCAAATATTATATATTCGCAAATAACTTTAGGGGCCCTCCCAATCCTTAAATCCCGCCTCTTCCTGCCTCCAAGACCCCTTCACACCTTACATTTAAGGTGGTAAAGCAGGGCAGAAGCGATCTTCCTACGCTCTTGCCCTGTGAAAGCCGCAATAAAAAAATGTATATAATCATTTATTTAAAAAAATTTATATACCGCTTAAAGTCCAGGCAGCTCACCAAACAAAATTCAAAATAAATAATAACAATACAACTTATACTCGTAAACTCTCCTACATCCTCCGCTCCGAGCATAACTCATTTCATTCACATAGATGGGCTCCTTTTACAAATTTCGCGCACACACCGGATTAGCGCACGCTACCCAAAAAACTACCGCCTGCTCAAGAGGAGGCGATAGCGGCTAGCCCCCGCTATTCAGCGCTTTAAGGCCACGTATTTGGTCCTGGAGGATGAAGTGTACGATGTCTGCTTCTATGAGGCAAACATGGTTTTTCCTGTTGCATAGAGCACTCTGGACCCCTGTTCGTTTACAAAAATTGGATTGCTCTAAGTCTAATAGATGTTGGCATTGTCATCTTGAAGCTGGAACTTTAGGTCATTTATTGTTTTATTGTCCATTCATTAAGGCTTTTTGGGAGTCTATTTGGGATCAAATAAATTGTTTGTTAGAGAACCATGTAGCATTGTCATATGACACAATTTTATTTGGCATGTCTATGAGAGCTAAATGTCAAATATCTGCTAATAATAACAAGCTTTTATTGATATTAACAGCAGTTGCCATCCAACAAATAACACATAATTGGAAGGACTGTAAAGACTGAATTATTGTTTTTGGTGGTCTTCAGTTTGTCATGTGTATAAAATGGAAAGAACGTTGGCTGTTCAAAAAAGTTATTATAATAAATTTAAGGATGTGTGGGGACCTTTATTAAATTATAGTAACGAATAAGTTACACTTTTCCCAATCTTAATACACATGTGGATTTGAGGGGGGAGATTTCTTGTTTTTCCATTAAGAATATATAGATGATTGTCGTAAGATATTATTTTCATGTGGTATATATTATCCCAGGACAAGCAGGCAGGTATTCTCACTAGTGGGTGATGTCATCAGACAGAGCCCCGGTACGGACGTCTCACAAGCACGTGTTGCTTGTAGAAACTTAAAGTTTCTAGATGCCCGCACCGCGCATGCGCCGGTGCCTTCCTACCCGGAGATCCGGGCGTGTCTCCTCAGTTCTTTCTTTTCCGCGGAGCTGAGAAGTTCAACTTCTTCATGCGCTAGCTGAATTCAGTTAAATTTGCCTTCCTTGTCCGCGTTTTCGTTTTCTTTTAATTACAGTTAACAGTTCTTTTCTTTTTCAGTAAAAAAAAAAAAAAAAAAGAAGATTATTTCCTCCGGCGGGTCGAACGGGCCGGCCACGTGGCTCAGGCCCACTGGCTTCGACCTCGCGGCGGAGATTTTCCGGCCTATGTCCCGGCCAATCACCGGGTTTAAAAAGTGCAGCAAGTGCCAACGCGCGATTTCACTCACGGACCCTCACTGGCGCTGTTTGCAGTGTTTGGGCCCTGACCACATCCCGAAATCGTGCAGGCCTTGCTCTACCCTTACGGCATGCTCATTCAAGCGGCGTTGCCTATTGTGGGAATCGATGTTCAAGATGGACGCAGCTAAGGATCCCTCAGCCTCCACTTCATCTGATACCTCCCCGGTTCGGGCGAAACCGGCATCGACCCCTCCTGCATCGAGTGTGGTGAAACCGGCATCGCTCACCCCGACACCATCCACGAGCTCGACGTCGGTGCCTGCCCCGGTCTCCTCGGTTCAGGTACCTCTTCCTTCCACAGTGCCACCAATGGTCATCAAAGTGCCGAAAGCTACTAAGCAGAAGCACTCGACCTCGAAGGAGCGCGATGTCCGTGCAGGAGGACCCCCTTTCGGTGCGGATCCCTCCTTATCGGCTTCGCTACGGTCCGTGCTGGAAGCTCAATTCGTTGAGCTCATGCAGACCATCGGACCCGGGCTCATCGCTGCCATACAGGGTGACCTCCCGGTACCGGTCCAAAGGGGCGGTCCGCCCCCTCCCCCACACCGTTCGACCTCGACAACCGACGAGGACGAACGGGGGAGGGCGGCGATGCCCGCGCGGCAAGCCTCGCTTACCGATATGCCGCCATTAGAACCCATTACGCCTCCGCGCCAACATGGGACCAGACCTTCGATCGATACTCGAAGCCCTGGGCATAGTCAGGAAGAGTTCTTCCGTACTCCTTACCAGACTTGGGTAGCATCGCAAGAACCCGCATCGCAAACCCAGTTGCGATCCACTGCTTCCAGCCCTATCCACTTGGGGGCCTCGGGAGACCATGCGATGCACAGACGATCCCGATCCCCGTCCCGCCACCGAGACGGGCACCGATCGAGACACTCATCCTGGCACTCCTCACGCCATTCGGAGGTGTCACCGCAGAAAAAACTGCAACGTAGGGGATACTCCTCATCAGAGGTGTCCCCTCCGAGGGGCCCGGAGTACGAGGAGCCACCGGTGCCCGATTCTCCTTGTCACTCCCCGATGTCCACGGACCTGGAGGCCTCCTCCTCCTCCAGCCCGTCCCACAGACCGACGCTGGCGGAACAATTGTCCTTCTCATCATTCCTCCGACAAATGGCGGATGATCTGGATGTGACCCTTGACACGGGCTCCCGATACTCCAAAGAGTATCTGGACACCATGCATTTACCTAACCCTCCAACGGAGTCGCTTCGGCTCCCCTTGCATAAATTACTGGACCAGACCTTCATGCAGTGCTTCGAAACACCGTATTCCATACCGGCGATCCCCAGCAAACTCGATGCTCGATACCGCATCGTGCACCATAAAGGGTTCGAGGGCCCTCAACTCTCCCACCAATCCCTACTGGTCGAGTCCTCCCTTAAACGCTCTCATCCCTCCCAGGTCTACGCCTCTGTACCGCCGGGCCGAGAGGGGAGAACGATGGACAAATTTGGTAGAAAATTCTACCAAAACTCCATGATGGCGTCACGGGTGCTAAACTACAACTTCTTTTTCTCTTCCTATCTGGAGTTCTTCTTGCCGGTGCTCCGCAAGTTCACTCCGTTCATAGACAACCAAGCTCGATTCGAGTTCGAGGAAGTGGTAGCCTCCCTCTCCCAATTACGCCTCCAGCTGATGCAATCCTCCTTCGATGCATTCGAACTCTCGGCACGCGCCGCCGCAAGCGCGGTAGCTATGCGTCGCCTGGCATGGCTCCGTACTATCGATATGGATCCCAACCTACAGGACAGACTCGCCAACGTACCATGTGCTGGAGCTGACCTGTTCGATGAGTCTATCGAAACTGTTACCAAGAAGCTGTCGGATCATGAAAAATCCTTTCAATCCATCCTGCGGCCCAAACCCAAACCTCAACAGTCTCGACCTTCCAGGCCACCCCTGATTTACCAGCGGCGTTACATGCCCAGACAAACGCCTGCTGCGAGACAGCCTGCGAAGAGACAACCTCCCCAGAAGTCTCAGCAAAAACTTCAGCCACCGGCTGTACCTAAGGCTCCCCAGCCCTTTTGACACCCCTCCCGGGAGCATAACCTCGGCCTCTCCCATAGGGGGCCGCCTCCATCTTTTTTACCACCGATGGGAGGCCATAACCACGGACCTATGGGTCCTCTCCATCATAAGAGAAGGATACTCTCTTCAATTCCACCGGGCCCCCCCGGACCATCCTCCAAGAGAGTATCCTTCAAGCTCGACGCAGACCGCCCTTCTTCTTCAGGAAGTCCAAACCTTACTTCAGCTTCGGGCTGTCGAGCCGGTCCCGTCAGACCAATTGAACCGAGGGTTTTACTCCCGGTACTTCCTCGTCCCGAAGAAAACGGGCGACCTGCGACCCATTTTAGACCTTCGGGCCCTCAACAAGTTCCTGGTCAAAGAGAAGTTTCGCATGTTGACTTTGGCTTCTCTATACCCCCTCCTCGAGCAGAACGACTGGTTATGCTCCCTGGATCTCAAGGAGGCCTACACTCACATCCCCATTCACCCGGCCTCCCGAAAGTTCCTCAGATTTCGGGTGGGAAATCTGCACCTACAGTATCGAGTGCTACCATTCGGCCTATCTTCGTCCCCCAGAGTCTTCACAAAGTGCCTGGTGGTAGTGGCCGCAGCACTCCGGGACAGGGGTCTACAGGTGTTTCCATACCTCGACGACTGGCTCATCAAGGCCCCGTCAGCCCCAGAGGTCACTTCGGCGGCCTTGGCTACAACCTACTTCCTCCAGAATTTGGGCTTCGAGATCAACTTCTCCAAGTCTCATCTACAACCCACCCAGTCCCTCCCCTTCATCGGAGCGGTCCTGGACACCACCCGACTCCGAGCATTCCTGCCCCGGCAACGCATGGAGTCTCTTCTTCATCTCTGCCAGTCGGTGGCTACTCGCCAAACCCTACCGGCGAGACAACTGATGGTGCTCCTGGGCCATATGGCCTCCACAGTACACGTGACACCCTTTGCCAGACTCCACCTCAGGATCCCCCAGTGGACCCTGGCATCACAGTGGAATCAGACATCCGATCCACTGTCCAAACGCATCGTAGTCACACCTGCTCTTCGGCAGTCTCTACTTTGGTGGATGACCTCTTCGAATCTATCCAGAGGTTTGCTGATGCACTCTCCCCCCCATCAGAAAGTTCTCACAACCGACTCGTCGAATTACGCATGGGGGGCCCACCTGGAGGGTCTCCGCACCCAAGGATTCTGGACCAGTGCGGAAAGACTACACCAAATCAATCTATTGGAACTCAGAGCCATCTTCAATGCGCTCCAAGCTTTCCAACACCGACTCCACGACATGGTAATCCTCATTCGCACAGACAATCAGGCCGCCATGTATTATATCAACAAGCAAGGAGGCACGGGCTCGGCCCTCCTTTGCCAGGAAGCTCTACGAGTCTGGGACTGGGCGGTGCGCCACAACGCCCTACTCAGAGCAGTATACATCCAGGGGGAGAACAACGTCTTAGCAGACAAACTAAGCCGTCTGCTACAACCGCACGAATGGACTCTCCATTCCAACCCCCTTCACCAAATCTTCACGCAATGGGGGACGCCTCAGATAGACCTCTTTGCGGCTCCCCACAACGCCAAACTGCCTCAGTTTTGCTCCAGGATCTACACTCCTCATCGCCTCGAGGCAGATGCTTTTCTACTGAACTGGGGGAAACGATTTCTATATGCGTTCCCACCATTCCCGCTGATCCAGAAGACTCTGGTCAAGCTGAAACTCGAACGGGCCACCATGATTCTAATAGCTCCTCGGTGGCCCAGACAACCTTGGTTCTCCCTCCTACTTCAACTCAGCAGCAGGGAACCAGTACCACTTCCAGTGTTTCCTTCACTACTTACTCAACATCAAGGATCACTACTTCATCCCAACCTGCAGTCTCTCCACCTGACAGCTTGGTTCCTCTCAACGTAACCCCTCACCAATTCTCACAAGAAGTGAGGGAGGTCTTGGAAGCTTCCAGGAAGCCCGCCACTCGACAATGCTACTCCCAGAAATGGACCAGATTCTCCTCATGGTGTGTTTCTAAGTCAAAGGAACCTCAGCGAGCTTCCTTATCCTCCGTGCTGGACTATCTCCTACACCTATCTCAATCTGGGCTCAAGTCCACATCCATACGAGTCCACCTGAGCGCTATTGCGGCGTTCCACCAGCCTCTACAAGGGAAACCCCTCTCGGCCCATCCGGTGGTCGCCAGATTTATGAAAGGACTCTTCCATGTTAACCCTCCTCTCAAACCACCCCCAGTAGTTTGGGACCTCAATGTAGTCCTTTCCCACCTCATGAAGCCCCCGTTTGAACCACTCAACAGGGCCCCTCTGAAGTATCTCACCTGGAAAGTGCTTTTCCTTGTAGCCCTTACGTCCGCTCGCAGAGTCAGCGAACTCCAGGCATTGATGGCGGACCCACCATTCACAGTATTCCACCATGACAAGGTGGTCCTCCGCACTCACCCGAAATTCCTGCCTAAGGTGGTCTCCGAATTTCATCTCAACCAATCCATTGTACTTCCAGTATTCTTCCCTAAGCCTCATTCTCACCACGGAGAATCGGCCCTTCACACTCTAGACTGTAAACGTGCCTTGGCTTTCTACCTGGATCGCACCAAGCCACACAGAACCACTCCTCAACTTTTTGTCTCCTTCGATCCTAACAAGTTGGGAAGACCCGTATCAAAGCGCACCATCTCTAATTGGATGGCGGCTTGTATCTCTTTCTGCTATGCCCAGGCTGGATTATCACTTCCTTGTAAGGTCACAGCCCATAAGGTCAGAGCAATGGCAGCCTCAGTAGCATTCCTCAGATCAACACCAATCGAGGAAATTTGCAAGGCTGCCACCTGGTCCTCGGTTCACACATTCACCTCACATTATTGTCTGGATACCCTCTCCAGACGGGATGGACAGTTTGGCCAAACAGTATTGAAAAATTTATTCTCTTAAGTCGCCAACTCCCCCTCCATCCCACTGAGGTTAGCTTGGAGGTCACCCACTAGTGAGAATACCTGCCTGCTTGTCCTGGGATAAAGCAATGTTACTTACCGTAACAGTTGTTATCCAGGGACAGCAGGCAGCTATTCTCACGTCCCACCCACCTCCCCTGGGTTGGCTTCTCAGGCTAGCTACCTGAACTGAGGAGACACGCCCGGATCTCCGGGTAGGAAGGCACCGGCGCATGCGCGGTGCGGGCATCTAGAAACTTTAAGTTTCTACAAGCAACACGTGCTTGTGAGACGTCCGTACCGGGGCTCTGTCTGATGACATCACCCACTAGTGAGAATAGCTGCCTGCTGTCCCTGGATAACAACTGTTACGGTAAGTAACATTGCTTTAGTTGTATATGAATTTGGGAGGGGGGTGGGGTTAAATCTTCTTGGTGTATGATATTGAAAATTTTTCAAGTGATGTATTATATTTGGTTGATATTTACTGTACACTTGATGTAAGTTTAAAAATGAATAAAGAAATTATTAAAAAAAAAAAAAAAAGAGCCCTAAATCTTCAAGAGTTTTTAAAATACTTGCTGTATTTTTACTCACCTACATACATTGACAAATAACTGTGTCTTCAAAAGTTCCTTAAAAGTATCCCTAGGCTTACATATTCGTAACTGACCTGTCAGTGAGTTCCAAAATTCCCGAGCCTGGTGTGCATCACATTGCTCTCTCTCATCCACGACAATCTCATATCCCGTGCAGATCTTAATTCCCTTCTCGGACGATGCAACTCCAACAAATCTCAAAAACATCCAGGGGTTGTGGGAACTCGGGAGACCGCCATTTTTTGATTGGTGCTTTCGTGGGGCAGGAGCGTAGGAAGATCGCTCTTGCCCTGCTTCACTTCTAGACCACCAGGGCTTTAAGGTAAGGGGTGGAGGGGGTCCAGGAGGCTTTCAAATAACTGAATTTGCGAATGCCAAACCCGCAAATAAGGAGGGTGACCTGTAAGGTTTGTTCCTTCTTATCCTTCTGAACCAGTATGGGGACACAACCCAATGGTTTGGACTCATCTAGCAGGACTCAAGGAAACAGCTAAAAATAATGTCACCTTCTCTGAGGTTAATTAGCCAGGGAAATGCTCATACCTTTTTAAGGTTGTCTTCTGCATTAGGTGTCATCGACTCGTGCTCCGACTTGATGAATTACAGATCTGAAAAAGATTGGGTTTGTGCTAGTCCGGTAAGGTCCTCTATTAGGTGTTTCAAAATTGTACATTTAGGTGTTGATTTTCTAGCTAATTACGAGCTCGTTGAGGTATAAAATATCAGTATTGGGTAACTATTTTGGTTATCTTTTCCAGTGGAATCACTTTGGAGTTGTCCATGCAGAAAAAGTAGGGAGTGTTTACAAAGTAAGCCCGGAGAGGTTTAGAAAGGACTAAAGAAACTTGTCGTTTTCTGGTGTTTTACCTAGTCAACGTCGATTTAAATTTTTTGCATTGGAAGTGATTATCAACGTTTTTATCTGTTAAAACCTAAAATCAGAAGCCCTGGCTTTATTAAAGAATCCAGGGGTACTTCCTGGGACATCATATTCAGATTTTTCCTGATGTCTCTAGAGAGACTCAAAAGAGAAGAAAAGAATTTCTACTTCTGAAACCTGGAGTGATTCAAATAGGGGGTATTTTCTTTTTGAGATATCCATGTAAATGTGTAGTCAGATATTTATCTTTGAAGTATATTTTTACAGAGCCGTCTCATCTGATAAGTTTTCTCTCAGCGAAACGTCTTGAGAAGGGAATAACAGCGCCCATGGAAGGTTAGCTCCCCGCACTGTAGTAAGACATGGTTTTCCTGTTAACCCATTTGATTTATATTTGCTCCTCTCTTTAAATCTTGGATCCAATATATGGAAGACTAGTGTGTGATCAATTAGATCATTTATTACTTCATTTATGTATCTTTATTTTCAAATTGAATTATGTATTATGGTATATCTCAATTTTGGAAATTTAGTTTATTATGTTATTGATCTCACTTTACTGTACAAGATGTATATGCTTGGTAATACTATAAAATTCTATAAATAAATAATAATTAAAAAAAAAAAGAATCCAGGGGTTCCAAAAAGCAGCATATGTGCAGGAAATTTCACACATGCTCAGAAAAGCTTGGAAAGGCTTTTTAGGAACTCGTTTAGATCTACTGGCAACTTTTTGATGATATTATGCATTTACTGTATGTTGTTGGAAATCATGCTGTCATTGGACAATACCTATTACAGGTAAGCATTTTTTTTTTAATTTTTTTTTTTAAACATATGTTTATTAGCAGTGAAGCAGCACATACATTCAGGCGGCAACCATGCCATAATCTACAAGCAAATAACACAAGGGATACATAAACAGCTGGTAAATGCAAACCAAACCAGAGACATCAGGGATTCGAGAAGGATCCATGAACAAGAAATACAAGGAAAGTCCCCGCCACAAGGTAGTGCCAACTCCACCTATTTTTACTTACCCCCTCAAATAACCAAATAAACATTCCCCAAGCCTGACTCAAAACCCATGCTCACCAAGCACACACATGACAACAGGCACACCCCCCGTTCTCACTAATCCCCCCCCCACACACACAAACACAAGCAAACCTCCCCCCTCCCCCCCAGTCCTAGATAGAGGAGCTGTCGAGGAGTATAGAGAAAGAAATAGGCCTACAGATGGAAAATAGAAGGAGAAATAGAGAAAAGGTCACCCAGGTAAGCAGGGGGCTGTTTTGCCACCCTTTTTGCATTCACTAAATCTGTTGAGTATCAGGACACTCAATTTAAGATTTTGCACCGATATTACTTAACCCGACAGCGGGGAGCCAGCTTGGGACTCTGGGATGATGCCTCTTGTGTTAAATGCAAATGCCAGCCGGGTACGTACCTCCACTCATTTTTGGAAAGCAATTTTATCTTTTCACAGTTCATAGCGCTAGATTCACTAAGCTTTGCGAGCCTTCTCCGACCCAATTCACTAACCTCCTGGCCGATCAACCTCCCACCCCATCCGCGCACGCAAAGTAGGAAGGCAGCGATTCACTAAACTGAAGAAGGAACACCGACTGGGCTGGCCAATCCAAAAAGAAGCGACTACTGAGGAGCAGTCGCTCACGTCCTTGCCGATTGCTCTGCTCTTTGCCGCCAAAGCACCCTGCTCTCTGCCGCCCTGCCTCTCTGCGAGCCCGCGGTTTTAAAGCGGGGCCGCACTGTGGCGAGTTCTGTTTCCCCTGCAAAGGGTGTTCTAGCGAGGGCAGCCACCCTTCCCCCTTTCGTTTTGACCTCAAGCTTGTGCGGAGAGCAGGTGCATGCGTGGATCACATCTACAGGCAGAGATGGTTTGCGCCTGCGTCTGGATCGCTCTGCAGCGATCCCTGGGGGTCGGTAAGGGGCGGGCGTCCAATCACTTCATGTGCACGAGGACGCTGTAGTGAATCGGTCGCCTGCCGAGACTCAGCCATGGATCGCCTGGGTCGGTGAGCTTTAGTGTATCTAGCCCATAGTTTGACTCTTCTCCTGGAACTAATTTAGTGTTATAAGAATAACCGCTTGTAAAACCATTATTTAATTATGATTTAGGTTATACTCCATTTTATGAGTACCCTTTCTCCGTGGGGAGCAATGCACGTTGCTAGTCTTTCTCCTTCTGTATTATGTTTTGTTTGGAGATCTTAGCCCGAATGTTTATTATGTTCTTCTCTTTTTGGCTCTCCTCCTGATTAGGTCAGTAAGATAAGCCTGGTTGATTTAGCTGGAAGTGAAAGAGCAGACTCTTCTGGAGCCAAAGGCATGAGGTTAAAGGTGAGCCATGAGTATGTCATGAAGTTCTGCCCATGGTGTCGTAAGCCACGGCTAGGACAAGACAAGGGAAGGATCGCTCATGTGTGTTGGGGGCTGGGTGCAGAGCTGGACAGGAAAGGAAGCAGGGAGGGAAGGAGGACTGGTGCACGGCAGGGCACTTTGACTATAAGCCCCTCGGTCTATATTTGAGGCAACCTTTTCCCCCCCCCCCCCTTTTTTTTGGGAGAAAAAAGGTTCTCTCTGTTTATATTCAAGTATATACGGTATTCTAGGTTTCTATGGCACTTTGTGTGTCTGAGTGCTTTGAAAAGAAGCCCCACAGTCATCTTGGCTTTGTCCTGCTCATGGCAATTCATGCTGTTTGGTGACAATAGATTTTAATTTCTGCCTAACACTTTGCTCTCTCTTTTTAGGAGGGTGCAAATATCAATAAGTCCCTGACAACCTTGGGGAAAGTTATCTCTGCCTTGGCTGAGGTGGTAAGTGTTGCCTTTTCCTCGGTACTCCTGGAGAGTGTAGCCACCCTAGTAATCGCATTTTGTGTATCTGATTTTTGTTGATAGCAAAACAAGAAGAAAAAGACTGAATTTATCCCGTACCGTGACTCTGTGCTCACTTGGCTGCTGAAGGAGAACCTGGGTAAGCATCCTGACAGCTCATGCTTTCCGGCGGAAACTCTTTGGGCTCCTTTTACGAAGGCGCGCTAGCGTTTTTAGCGCGCGCTAACCCCCGCGCTAGGCGGAAAATAAGCCAGCTTTACGGAGGCATTAGTGTGTAGTGCGCGGGGCAATGTAGCTTGCCTTAAGCGCACACTAAAGCCGGTTCATAGTCTTAAGCGCAAGAGACAAACGAGCGCCAACAATTGAGCGCAAGACTTCATCGCGCAGCAGGAAAACCTTCTTTTAAAGGGCTCCGAAGGAGGGTGTTGGTGCCCCACTTTACTTAATAGTGATCGCACTGGCGTTGGGGGGGTAACCCCACATTATACTGGAAACTTAACTTTTTCCCTATTTTTTAGGGGAACAAGTTAAGTTTTCTTTTTTTTTTTTTTTTTTTAAGTTTTTTATTGATTTTTTCACACATCAACAAGTGTTATAAATTTTCCATACATTTATCTTAACAATACACTTGATATCTCTATAATGTATTTTATATAAACCATATTTTATATTATTTTTCTTATGAATTTATATAACATATATATTGTAATGATTTTATCAATTATTATTTAATTATGAACCCTTTTCCCTCCCTTTATCACATTAATTTCTCATAAGACTATCATTCATTCATTATGATATATTTTTTATAATGTATAATAAAGAGAATAAATTCTTTACCCCTTCCCTCCCTCCCTTCTTTAACCATTATCTTATTATGGGAAAAAATTAAAATCAGTCATTGCAAAAATCTGTTAATGGTCCCCAAATCTTCTTGAACTTATCCATATATCCTTTGTGTGTTGCAAAAGTTTTCAGTATAATGTGGGGGATTACACCCCCACACCCCTCCAACATGGCAGCGTGATCCCTATTAAGTAGAGTGGGGGGGGGTTCCCCCCCTCACACAACCCCGTCGGAGCTCTTTATGTGGGTATACCTAAAAAAAACCGTGAGAAAATGAAGAATAGTGCAAAACACGGCCGTCCGCTTAATTTTCGGACTAAAGAAAAGTGATCACATTAGCCCCTACTACAAAGAGGCACGAATTTTATTCAAGTTCTCTTGCTTTTGCTACAAACTGGTGTGGGGGAATGTCCCCCCCCCCACCTATCTCTTACCTCACTTCGAACTATACACCCCCCAAAAGGACACCAGAAATCGCAACCTCTTTGCCTATCCGAAGATCACTGATTGCAAGTACAGGACCTTTCTGGACAGAACTTTTAAGTTTCAAGCTGGTAGACAGCAATCCTGGCTAGGCAACTTCATTGATAGAGGCAGGTCGACCTACGGCGCTTTCCGGAAAGAAATTAAGACCGCTCTGTTCAATAGATTTATTACCTAGTCGGACAACTCCCTCCTTTTTAAGAAATCCCGTAGAATTCAGTTGTTCGCCTTCCCGTCTCTAAAACTCTGCCACCTTAAAAGATTCCTAGACAAAACCTTCGCCTTCCAAGCAGCAAAGCTCAACCCATGGCTTGCACAAATGATACTCGAGGCCCCCACTTACCTAGGCTTCAGAAAATCACTCAAAACCTACCTATTCGGCAAACAAGACCCCTAACAACCCCCCCCCCCCCGCTTACATCACTACACGCCCCCCCACCCACCCCCGCTCTTCTCCTCCCCTTAATTGCTCCCCTCTCCCCTAGCTCCCCTCCGCCAGTCATCCTCTGTTAAGTTCGATTAACACTGCTTATATCCGATAAACTATTTATATCGGATAAATTATCTTTACATGATAAAATGCTGTAAACCCCGCTTTAACATTTGTTTCTATCTGATAAATTGTGTATTGCTGATAAATTGTTTAAAATTGTTCAAACTGTTTGTAAATCTGCGTGTTAACGCAGATACTACTGTAACTGATGTAAACCGCCTAGAACTCTCCGGGTATGGCGGTATATAAGAATAAAATTATTATTATTATTATTATTATTAAAGCTAATACACATCATGTTGATACTGCGTATTCTCTCTAATTGTACCTGTAGTTCAAGTTCAAGTTTCAAGTTTAATTATTCTTAATGAATCGCCTATTTTAAATCACTAAGCGATGTACAAAGCCTTAATACATACAGATTAATACCTTAACACATACAAATTAAATATTATTGGCAATATAAAATAAAAAAATTTTAAATACTAAACATACTTAATTACATACGTATATTAAAATGTTAGTTAGGGTATAAAGACATACTTGAATTGTGAGGATAAATAGGAAAGAAATTACAATAATTGGACTGAATAATCACTGAACGTTCATTGACTTCCTCACCAACTGTATTCTGAAATTCGCTGGCTATCCAGCCCCCCTCACTGTAACGTTAATATTATATTGTAACATACAAATATTATAATTCTTACTATTCTGTACTCTATAATCACTGACTGCTCAGTGCCATCTTTCCCTATTTGTACTGTAATTCGCTGATTGTACAGCTCTCTTCACTGTGAACCGCCTAGATGTCGCAAGATTATGGCGGTATAGAAAAAATAAAGTTATTATTATTATTATTATTAAAAGAAGGTTTTCCTGCGGCGCGATGAAGTCTTGCGCTCAATTGTCGGCGAGCCTTTGTCCTCGCGCGTTTTTGTCCCGTCACCGCTAAAACCGCTGGCGCTCTTTCGTAAAAGGAGCCCTGTGTATAGGTCATGAAATGCCAGCACACTGGTGGCTTCAGGGGTTGATGTTTGGCTTCCACTCGGTGATAACCAGCAGCGAGAGACGCTTTTGTTATTTCTTCCGAGTTCCCCAAATCAAAGTATGATTTTACAAGTGGACAAAAATTGAGGGCTGTAGGAGACGAAAGATATTGGGAATTCACATAAGCATAATTATATGTCGGAACCTAAGACTAGAGAATGACACGGTGGCTTAACCATGCCGAAATGGAGAGGAAAATACCTGGTCGCCACGGGTACAGGGAAAAGGCCATTCACCGCGTGTTTTCCCCCTCGATCGCCCATTTTCCGATCCGGCCGTGCAAATTTGTAAAACCCCCATGGAAAATAGCCAAGCGATTGATTCAATAACATTGGCTTGACTATTTTGCATCGGGTTTTACGATCCTAAAACCCGACTGCTGTAGGCCTGTCGGCAACTGTGTTACCTCGTATAGGAAAAATGGGTGAAACGATGATCAAATAATTTTATGCTGCTCCAATCTTAATACTTTTTTTTTTTTTTAAACTTCTTTATTCATTTTTACATCAATCAACAAGTTTACAATTTTATACAATATATTATACACAATCACTTGTACATTCTTAACCATAAATCTTAATCTTAATGCTTTTTAATAAACCCAAAACCATCAAGGTTCACTACTCTTTCCTTTCTTTTATTTCTAAATGTTTATAAAATACCATCATTTACATAACAATTCTTAAAACTTCCCTTGAAACACTTTACTAATACTGAAGAATGAACATATCATAATATACTGAAAAAACAGATCATAGGACCTCTTATGATCTATATATCATTTCAGGTCCACATCCTGTGTCACATTATTCATAATCA
The DNA here is from genome assembly GCF_902459505.1 of Geotrypetes seraphini. Classification (NCBI taxonomy): domain Eukaryota; kingdom Metazoa; phylum Chordata; class Amphibia; order Gymnophiona; family Dermophiidae; genus Geotrypetes; species Geotrypetes seraphini. The sequence continues at coordinate 30,030,040 of NC_047099.1, forward strand.
TTTATGTTCATTTCTCCTTCCCATAACCTGTTGAAAGATACTTTTTTACTTGTTGTGTATGTGTGATAATAACTCAAATTGATTCCCTTCCCTGCCCAAAACAATGGCCAATCAGCGACTTAGGCTCCTCCCTAAGGAAGTCCCAAAGGAGGAGCCCGAGGCACCTGAGTCAATCAGGGCCTTAGGCCCCTCCCTGTGCATCACATGATGCACCGGGGAGGGGCCTAAGGCCCGCATTGTTGCCGGCAGAGGAGCAGGAGGAACTGAGCTCCCCTCCTGTTCCCGACTTAAAAGTACAGGGAGGGGGAAGGCACCCAATGTGACGGCAGGGGGGCCTGATGGCAGGAGGGAATGGGCATCCCTCCTGCCATATCAGTTCGCACGGGGGGAGGGAGGCATCCCTCCAGCCATTTATTTTGGTTCGGGGAGGGAGGGGTGCTTTGTTGGGAGGGGCGGCTTTTTTTAAATTATTATTATTGGGCAGATATTTTGCTTTTTGCTTGAAGGGCGGTATATCCAGAATTAAAGCTGAACTAAATCTTGACCTTTCTCGTAGGTGGGAACTCTCGAACAGCCATGATCGCAGCCCTTAGTCCAGCCGATATTAACTATGAAGAAACCCTCAGCACACTCAGGTAAAAGCTATGGTGCAGGAGGGGAAAGAAAGAGGGGACTGTGAAGTAGGAGGGGAAGAAGGAGTAGTGGCCATAGTAAGGGAAGTTATCTTAGGACAAGCAGGCAGCATTTTCTCACATGTTGCTGACGTCATCAACGGAGCCCGGTACGGACAGTGCTAAAGTGTATTGTCACTTTAAGTTTTTGCGAAGCTTTGAGACTGCCCCCATCATGCACATTTGAGTACCTTCTTGCCCGACGTTGGCTCGCAGTTCCTCAGTTCCAAAAGTAAGCTAAAAAGCCAACTAGGGGAGGTGGATGTGAGAATATCTGCCAACTGTCCCCAGATAACACCTGTTACGGTAAGTAACTGTGCTTTCAGGGCACCAGGGATGGGGACAGAGAGCTAGAATGTGGGATGAGATCAGGAGTAGGAACAGAGGTGGTAAGGTAAAAGGAGAGAAAGAGAAAGTATTTGGTGTAAGAGAGGAAGAGATAAGTGGACAGTTGGATAAAGCAAAAAGGAGTGTGGGGGAAGGAATGGGGGAAGAGTAAAGAAAGGTGCAAGGGGTATACGATGTATGGGAGAGTGGGAGGTTCCGGCAGGAGGGACTGGGCATTCCTTCTGCTGGTGATGTACAGGGAGGGGGTTTCCCATCCATTCTGCCGGCAATGTTCAGTAGGGGTGGGAGGGTTCCGGCAGTAGGGATTGGGTATCCTTACTGCCGGCAATGTACCGGTGGGGGGAGTTCTGGCAGAAGGGATTGGGCAGTAGTCTTCAGGGGGGGGGGACGGGTTGCCGCTAAACTTCTCGCGGCAGGGAGATCCCTTGCTGTGATGAGCTCAGCGGCAACCCGATTCTTTAATCGGCACATATGACATGGACGTCGGTTAGAGAATCGGGTTCTTAGGCGGGCTTAGCCGCAATTCTCTATAGGACGCCCGTGTGCGATTCTCAAAAGCCGCTTAGGCAGAATCCGGGCCTTGTGTCTAAATGCTTTGAAAATGAGGAGAATTGGAGAAGGGGGAAGGAATGATAAAAAGGGAGAGAATGGCTTGCCTGTGAAGAAATTCTGTTCGCTTTCTTCAACAGGAATAGTTATTTACATTTTACAATATGGTACACTCTTTAAAACTAGTTTGCGGCAGATTAAAAACAAATTAGAGAAAGATTTTTCCCCTTCAGGAATTTTTTTTGCTGGACTATGTAGTGAAAGGTATCTGTCATAACTAGGTTTAAAAGGGGAGTTGGACAAGTTTCTGGAGGATCAGTCTATAAACCATTAGTTTGTGGACTTGGGAAATCCATCATTTATTACTGAGAGTGAGCAACAAGGAATGAATCACTTCTTTGGGACTTAACCAGGTGTTTCCTATTTTCCTAAATTGGCTTTTATCAGAGGTGAGATGCTGGGCTTGATAGACCTGTGATCTGATGCTTCGTGATATGAGTGACATTCAAGAATTTATCTACTTGAGTATGAAAGAAAGTAGCACGCATGTTGAAACAAGTCCATGCATTTTGTGACATGTCTTACGGTTCAAACAATTTTTATTGATGCAAACAACAGAAGAAGCAAAACAGTGGCAAAGTAGGGTTCTCATCAACAAACAATGAGGCATCGTCCTCAACACTAAAAAACAAGCATCAACATTCTAGGATTAGCATCAACATACTCCCTGCCAACTCTGCCCATGGGCAAGCGAGGCCAGAGTCAGTGGCATGGCGCCTCGAGACCCTGGACTCTTATGAGCCCCGAAGAAAGCTATCCCACCTCCCTCCCCCCACTCATCTCTAGAGACTGTAACTGTTACTGAGTATCAAAACCCAATGGAACACCCCCCCTTCCCCCCCAAAAAAAACCCCCTTCTTCCCGCGCCGGTACTCTCCACCCCGCCCCATTGTCTCTCTCGCCCCATCATCAGCTGAGTGCCCGTATTGGGACACCCACCTTAATATCTCACTACGTCCCTTTGGATGCAATGAATGCAGATATGGTTCCCATGTATTCGGGATCACTAGCTTCCACTTCCGAGACCCCCTGCATCCCTCGCCTCCCAGGTGGCCAACTTTTGCAACTGGTTCCTCCAATGCCAAAATGCCGGAGGGTCCTGGACAGTCCAGTATTGGAGAATACAGTTTCTGGCCAGCAGGCTCATCTTCCTGCAGAGACTGTGACATGTCTTAAAGTTACCCATACACAGTTGTGGCTCAGTTCGAGTCTAACATTCCAACAGGCAGGATGTCAGGAGAGTCCTTATGCGAATCAGGTAAGAAACTGCTAGATTTGGAGCACCGTTCAGTGATAAAATTTCTCACAAAAGAAGGGAAAAAGCCAAAGGAGATCCATGAACACATGACTGCAGTTTAGGGTGAGTCTGCCCCCATCATTCTACAAAGTAAAATTTTGGAGGAAGTTAAGTTAAGTTTAAGTTAAGTTAAGTTTATTAGGATTTTATATACCGCCTATCAAGGTTATCTAAGCGGTTTTTACAATCAGGTACTCAAGCATTTTTCCCTCTCTGTCCCGGTGGGCTCACAATCTATCTAGCGTACCTGGGGCTATGGAGGATTAAGTGACTTGCCCAGGGTCACAAGGAGCAGCGCGGGGTTTGAACCCACAACCCCAGGGTGCTGAGGCTGTAGATCCAACCACTGCGCCACACACTCCTCAAGCAGTTTAAGTGGGGTAGAGAGTCCATTGAAGATGACCCTCACGTTGGACGGCCTGTGGAAATGTGCAAGAAAGTCGAGGATTTAATTTTGTCAGATTAGATGAATTAAGGTTTCCCGAATAGCTGAAGAAATGGGCCTCTCGGTAGATATAGTTTTGAAAATAATTCATGAAAAGTTGGGCATGTCCAAGACAGCTGTCTTCCGGGATGATGAAGGACCTTTGCTTCTGGAGTTCATGCCACACAAGACATCACCATAACTGGAGAGACTTGCGCCAACACAATGATTGCTTTGCACGAGTCGGTCAAGGAGAAAAGATGATAAAAACTCAAAGCAGGTGTGCTGCATCTTCACGACAATCACAGGCTGCCATCCGAGAATGTGGGTTTCAGAAGCTGAACCATCCACCCTACAGTCCTGATCTGGCTCTCTCGGATTATTTCCAGCTCCGAGTTTTGAAGAAATCTCTCCGCGGACAGCGGTTTTCAAGTGATGAAGATGTCAAGGAAGCTGTGGCGTCCTGGTTTGAAGGTCAAACAGAAGAATTCTTTTCAAAGGAGTTAAAGTCATCGCAGGAAAAGGGGATGAAGTGTTTGGAGCTATCGGGGGACTATATTGGAAAATAAACGTTTTTTGAAAACTCTCTCCCTTCCCACTGAGGTAGATAGTTTCAAGTTTTCAAGTTTATTAAAAGATTTTTTAAACCGCATAACCAGGTTTCTAAGCGGTGTACAATATAAAATTACATAAAAACATATTAAAACGTAAAAACATATAAAAACAAGGGATACTGGATAAAATCCAAGTGTCATAATAAAGCACAGATAAAACGTTTGGACCTACTTCAAACAATAGGAAAGTGGGGAAGAACTACAATCGTTATAGAAAAATGCAACATAAAAGGAAAGTACAATAGGTTAGGGTAAAAAGTAACAGTTTTAATTTTGTCCTTAAAAGGACAGTTGTTATCCAAAGGCGTCCTGGAACAAGAATTGTTTTAAATCGGATTCACCACGCAAGTGGTTAGGCAGCGAATTCCAGAGAGTAGGGGCAGTGACGGCAAAATTATTAATTAATCAATTTTAAAGAAAGGATTTGCCATTCAGCATATTACTAGGAACTGGAAAGATTATACAAGACTCAAGTATACCTTTTGGTGGAATTCTGTATGTCATATATACAAGATGGAAAGAGTCATTGCTTTACAGAATGGAAATTATGCAAATTTTAAAAAGATTTGGGGGGGCCATTGATTGTATATTCAAATGATTAGACACCTTTATGTATTAGAAATATTATAATAAAAAAGGGGTGTAGTATATGATTTGCGGGAATTCATGGGTGATGTTGGGAGGGGGGGAGGGGTTTTTACAATACTTAACCCTTTCAGGACCATAAGGATCGTAGGCCAATTTTTGTGGTTTTGACGACATTTTTATGGTAAAAAGGGCTTGCAGATGCCAAAAAATAGATTTTTTTTGTGAAATATCATTATTTTTATTTAAAAAAAAATCACACTTCTGGCTTATGGACAGTGTGGCAAGTGAATCTTCTCGTCAATCTAGCAACGACGCTAATGAATGAATGTCGGAACCAGTTTGTTTACATAAAGGTAGTATCATATGGAATCCGTACATATCAAATTTAGAACTGTAGACTATCCCAATCAAAATTGATAGGATTTTAAAGTTATGGGACAAATATGTCCCTTGGTCCTGAAAGGGTTAAAGAATATTGGTTAGGATGTACAAGTGATTCTGTATGTTATTCAATATAACATTGTATACTTGTTGAACGAATTGAAAATGAATAAAGATTTAAAAAAAAAAAAAAATCAATTTTAAAGAAGGTATAACGAGAAGATTCTGAGACGTTGAACGAAGAGATTTTAATGTATTATAGGGAATTAAAAGTCTGTTGATGAAATCTGGTTGGTTGTTTGATTTTGTTGTGAATGTCAAAAGTAGGATTTTATAACTGATTCTGTGTTCAACTGGTAACCAATGGGCGCTAATCAAAAGGGGTGAAACGTGATCGTATTTCTATTGAACGCCCTGCGTACATCTTAATATTTTTAAATCGAGTAGATTTGGGGGGAAAGATGGTATGCTGTGTAATAAGTACATTTACACAGTAATGTACGAGTAATAAGTACATTACGAGTAATAAGTACATTTACAAACCTCCCTCCCTCCCCCCCAATCCCCATTCTTATGGCGTGCCTGTGTAAAATTACTCCGATGTCATAATACGTGATTTGGGTCCTGGGTGAACTAATACCTTGAACGAAATATGCTTTGATTTTTAAGGTATGCTGATCGGGCCAAGCAGATCAAATGTAACGCAGTGATCAATGAGGATCCAAATGCCCGATTGATCCGTGAGCTGAAGGAGGAGGTGGCGCGGCTGCGCGAGCTGCTGTTTGCCCAGGGACTGTCTGCTGTTGAATTAGGAGGTAACAGTCATGTGTTCACTGTGGGAGAAGAGAGCTCAGTTGTTGATCATCTTTAAGAGGATAATTTTATAGCAAGACACTTAGGGGCAAATTTTATAAAAGGCGTCCCAATTGTAGGTGACATTAGGCGTCCTACCGCTGTCTAACAAGCCAATCGGGAGGCATGTTTTTTTAAATTAAAAAAAAACGCACCCTGAGGCAGGCTGCCTACATTGTAGGTGCTTTCGTGAGCCTAGGGAGGCTTAGGCCTTAGGCAAGCTTAGGCGACCCTAGGCGTCTCCTGAGGACCGCGATAGCCGCCTGAAATGTAGGCCCGAAAAATGCTGCCGTGGGTCCTTTAAGAAAAAAGAGATCTTCTTCCATCTCGATACGGCCCGTGACATATTTGAACGTCTCGATCGTGTCTCCCCTCTCTCTGCGCTCCTCGAGTGAGTATAGCTGCAACTTACCCAGCCGTTCCTCATACGGGAGATCCTCGAGTCCTGAGACCATCCTGGTGGCCATTCGCTGAACCGACTCAACATAGTAAACCAAAAAAATATTCAAACCGCTCGTTAGGCATTTACTAGCATCATGGCAATTCTCATGTAATCCACCAAATGTATTTCGTAGCATCATGACAATTCTTGTGTAATCCGCCTTGAACCGAAAGGTAACGGCGGAATAGAAATCACTAATGTAATGTATAAATCAACTTACAACTAGAATACAGTACTCCCCCGATATTCGCGGGGGTTCCGTTCCAGGAACACGGAACAGTTGTAACATGTAAGGAGTAATATACAGCAAATAGGCAGTCATCAAGAATTTTCAAGCATAATGTACCCCCCACCCTGCAGCACCTCTCCGACTCCCCCCCCACCCACAGAAACCACCCCCCACAAGATAATATCTTAACAGTATGTACTTCTTAATATCTGAACTCCTCCTGCGATACCAACTACTCCTTGGCAAACCAGAAAATGTTCAAACTATTCCTTAAGTACGTCTTAATATCTTAACAATTCTTATGTAATCCGCCTTGAACAGCAAGGTAAAGGCGGAATAGAAATCACTAATGTAATGTAATAAGAGACTCCCCCCCATCGAACGCAGTGAGTAGGAACAGCCAAATAGAGACAGCAGGTCAACCCAGTCCCACAAGACCCACGATAACACAAAGCCAGACATTTTCAATAAAAATAATATAAAAAAAAAAAATAGAGACAGCAGGTAATAATTCTCACTAACCCAATAACCAGTAGGAAGGAAATACCCCCTAAACGATCCCCAACCCCAAACCCCCCAAGTATAAAGAAACCAGCAGACACACTCGTCAGAGAGCTGTACTCTGATATTTTCCGACAATCAACGATCAAAGACCACCCTCCCCCCAGACAAGAAAACCCCACAGCCCCCTCCAATAGGTCCCCCCTTATATCCATCCCCCCTTAATTGAACCAAGCACAATCATACATCCCCCCTACATACCATCATCACTCCCCTACCCACAAACACACCATGGTGAGTACCCAAGAGCGAAAAAAGAAGATGAAAAGAGCCCCCAAGTTAGAATGAATTCAAAACTAAGCTCCGAGCCCTAGGAGACAAAAACTGAATCTAAGCATCCCAAATCTGTAAAAAAAAAAAAAAAACCACGCTTTCATTTAAAGGTGAGACGGGCATGTCGTTCCAGTATCATCAGCCCATGGAAACGATTACGCCAGGCCCAAAAAGCAGGTGCGGTCTCCAGCATCCAAACGGCTAGGGTTCGGGTTTATTTAAAATTTGATAGTATCGCCTATAAAACTTCTAGGCTTACTTCTCTGGGGGCAACCTTTTATTTGAGACATCCATGTAAATGTATAGTGTGTTCCTTTAGGAGGACTTGAGCTTAAATAGTTAAATAATAATGTTTTCTTATTGGATGTTTAATTTCTTTATAATTATTTTGATATTATGACTATTGCTTTCTGTACAAGTGTTTAGCTTGATTTAAATTGAAAATTAATAAAGAAATAATAATAATAAAAAAAACCTTCTAGGCGACGTACATATTAAAAACAAAAAGTCATCATTTTACAGCTTAAAAAATTAAACCAACTTAGACATAGACTACTTTCCCTCTACGTTAACCTAAATTCGTGTAGGATTTTTTAAAATATTTGCTAAAATATTGCTTTTATTTTTTTTAATTGTTTTTTTGCAATTTTATATATTGTACACCGTTTAGACACTTATTTTGATAGACGGTATATCAAAAATAAAGAAACTTGATACAGAAGGAAAACAGGGAAAGAACTGCATTAATTATAGGAAAGTAGACGGGAAAATGCAAAAGGGAATAAGGGGGGGAAAAAAGCCTAGTCTCTTTAGATCTGAACTTAAGGCATTTATCCTTTGAGTAAACATTTTAAAGAAAGTGTCGCCGCACAGAGTTTTACTCTTTGAAAGCATCTTTATATAGGAAAGTTTTTAACCCTTTCAGGACCAAGGGACATATTTGTCCCATAACTTTAAAATCCTATAAATTTTGATTGGGATAGTCTACAGTTCTAAATTTGATATGTACGGATTCCATATGATACTGCCTTTATGTAAACAAACTGGTTCCGACATTCATTCATTAGCGTCGTTGCCAGATTGACGAGAAGATTCACTTGCCACACTGTCCATAAGCCAGAAGTGTGATTTTTTAAATAAAAATAATATTTCACAAAAAAAAATCAATTTTTTGGCATCTGCAAGCCCTTTTTACCATAAAAATGTCGTCAAAACCACAAAAATTGGCCTACGATCCTTATGGTCCTGAAAGGGTTAAGGAACTCTTAAATTTGACTAGAGATGGCACGCTTCTGAGAAAAGGGGGCACAGAGTTCCAGAACTGCGGGGCATACACTGGGCTTATTTTCTCCGGCTTTCTTGCTTGGGTGTTTTTCATGCGAGAAAGATCTGAAGATTGAACACAGCGGTATTGGCGATAGGGCGGAGTTGCCGTTGCCGCCTTTCCATTCCACCTCGGCTAACCTGGACCAGGCCCTGTCTCCACCAGCCTTTAACGGACAACTGGAAGCATACTCCGACCTGGACGAGCAGGTGATCTGCACAGAAGAAGCCATGGAAAGACTGCAGGTATTTGGGGAGAATTTGCTTTTGCATACAGACCTACATGGGTCGCTGTATCAAAGTGCAACTGTATTATCTTCCCTGAACATGTTTTCACGCTTTGGAAATATTGTAAAGCAGTGTTGGATGTTTATTTCTTTTATTTGGATATAGCTTGCACTTTTTTTCCTTAATGGCTCTAGCTAAATTAAATTGACGGTACACAGGGGGGATCAAGCTAAATTAAATTGACGATACACTAGGGGGTCCTTTTATCAAGCCCGACTTTAGTACAGGAAAAGGCGATCGGAGCATACCGCGAGTAATTTCCTTCACTCGCCTGCGCTCCGGCTGCCCTCTCCTGGCCGGTTATTCATGGCTGGAAAATACTGCGAATGACCAGGACCGCAAATCGTGGACCGCAAATTCGCAGGGGAGCACTGTATACACTTCTGTTCCTTTCTCTGACAGCATCATCAGAACTAGGTAGGCCTGGGGGCGGGGCTAGGAGTCCAGATTTTCCGAAAGGTACTGAATATCTCCAAGTCTGTTCTTTTAAACACTGATTGCCACTTGCTAGATTAGTCATCACTGTCAGCTGAATATCGACCACAAAGAGTTTAGAAATACAGTGGTACCTCGGTTTGCGAGTGCACCGTTTTGCGAGTGTTTTGCAAGACGAGCAAAACAGTCGCAAAATCGGCGCCTCAGAAACCGAGCGTACCTCGATTTACAAGCATTCTCCCCCCCCCCCCCGCGATCCGGCCCAGTTTCTCTAATCATGTCCTGTGCGTTGGTGCCGGTGCCAAACGGGGGTATGAAATGTGATCGGGTGGGTGAGTGGATGCCTGGGGGATGCCGGATCGCGGTGGGGAGGGTGTGCGACGCGAGCGGGGTGGGGGGGTTGCCGATCGCCGGGGGCAGGGGGAGCAATTCCGGTTCTTGGGGGGGGGGGGAGGAGCGGTGCCGCTGGCCTCGGGGGGGGGGGAAACGTATCAAAGCGAGTTTCCATTATTTTCTGGAACAAATTATGCTCGTAAACCAAGATACCACTGTAGAGGTAAAGGATATGCACTTACAAATTAGGATACGTTGGGGGTGTGGGTGACAGGGGACAAATCTGGTGAGGATGGGGCTTCCTTTCCACCTCCGCTCTCCAAGAAGAAGGTTAATAAGGGCCACAAAATGAAAATGCAGATGTTCCATTGATTTTGCAGGAAACGGAGAAGATCATTGCTGAGCTGAATGAGACATGGGAGGAAAAACTACGCAAAACAGAAGCTATTCGCACGGAAAGGTGAGTCCTGCTGGGCTGTGGGAGAGAATTAGCTGTTTGCGCCTGGCTTGTGTTCGGATTTATGGACGCATGATTTGTGGTTTTGAACACAAGAAGGTAAGAAAAGCATAAATGATTGACACAACACGATTGAAAAAGAATATTTCTGTGATCCTAGTTGAACCAACTCCGCTGTTCAGTTTTATTTTATTTTTAACTCAAAGTTTTAACATTAAGAACATAAGAGTAGCCTTACTGGGTCAGACCAATGGTCCATCAAGGCCAGTAGTCCGTTCTCACAGGGGCCAGTCCAGGTCACTAGTACATGGCCAAAACCCAAGGAGTAGCAACATTCCATGCCACCGACCCAGAGCAAGTAGTGGCTTCCCCTATGTCTTTCTCAATAAAAGACTGTGGACTTTTCCTCCAGGAACTTGTCCAAACCTTTCTTAAAACCATCTTTCATAATCATGTATCCTTTGTGATCTTCACTAACACTTTTTTGTCGCCCTGTCTGGAGACTCCCTACTCTGAAATAGTTGTGGCTTCTTGTCTTTCAGGGAGACACTTCTGGCTGAGATGGGTGTAGCTTTGAGGGAAGATGGCGGGACAGTGGGAGTCTTCTCCCCTAAGAAGGTAAGTGGCTGCCAATCTGTGGAACCTAATTGGAAAGTTCAGTGGTTCTTATTTCAATGTTGAGAGACTAGAGAGATTTTTAAGAATAATGTTATACTTGCTGTATGCTACATGATAGTTTAAAAGCAAATTAGGCAAGTAATTTACCTCCAATGCATATACCTGAAGTAGTGATTAAAATAATAATTAAAATAGAAACAGTTCATCTCCTCCTTGTGATCTCCGCTCGTTGGGCAAGCCCCTCTTATCTGTACCCTTCTCTTCCACTGCCAACTCCAGACTCCATCCCTTCTTTCTTGCGGTGCCGTATGCCTGGAATAAAGCACAGTCACTTACCGTAACAGGTGTTATCCGGGGACAGCAGGCAGATATTCTCACATCCCACCCACCTCCCCTGGTTGGCTTCTTAGCTTGCTTACGGAACTGAGGTACCTCGAGCCTCTTCGGGCGTTAAGGCAGCCGTGCATGTGCGGTGCGGATAGTCGCGAGCACTTTTTAAAAAAATTTAAAGTGACGGTTCACTTTTCAGACTCTCTGTGCCGGGCAGCGTGGATGATGGTCACCCATATGTGAGAATATCTGCCTGTTACGGTAAGTATCTCTGAGGACAAGGGGATTATCAGTTTGACTCCTTCCAGAATCGACTTTCCTTCCGTAGGAGTTGGCTTTTCCAAATAATAGATATATGCAGAGGTGAGATAGTCTAGAACAGTGTTCTTCAACCACCGGTCCATGGACTGGTGCCGGTCCACAGAAATTTCCTGCCGGTCCACAGGGCCGGCATGTGCATCAGGCCCAAAACTGTGTTCTTTAACTGCCGGTCCGCATTGCAATCGATGCGTTGTTAATAAGATTATATTATGTGTATATATGAATGGAAAAAAATAGTGTTACAATTAGGACTATGAGGGCAGGGACTGAGGTGGAGATTGGGTAGAGATGGGCAGGGTCTGACCCACGACTTAGCCCAGTGTTCTTCAACCGCTGGTCTGCGGACCGATGCCGGTCCACAAAATAATTCTTTAATTTCTGCAGGATCATAGGTGTAAAAAGGTTGAAGAACAGTGGTCTAGAAAGTGGTCTCAAACTCAAACCCTTTGCAGGGCCACATTTTGGGATTTGTAGGTCCTTGGAGGGCCTCAGAAAAAAATAATTAATATCTTATTAAAGAAATGACAATTTTGCATGAGGTAAAACTCTCTAGTTTATAAATCTTTCCTTTTGGCTAAGTCTTAATAATAATGTTGTCATTTATAGCTAAAGAGACATTTGATCAAGAAACTGTTTTAGTTTACTTTTGTGATTATGATAAAACATATCGAGGGCCTCAAAATAGTACCTGGCGGGCCACGAGTTTGAGACCACTGAGTTAAGGGGAACAGTTAATCTACTGGCTGGGTTGGAGAGCAGAGGGGAGAACAGGACAATCAAGCCATTGTGACATCACTGATGAGGTTGGCTCTTATTGGTGGAATGAGGCATTATGACATCACAATCTTAGCTCTGCTTCCCAAAGGCAAACAGGATGTCATGGTTACAGTTAAGCCAGTGGTCTCCAACTCCATCCCTTTGCAAGGCCACATATTGGGATTTGTAGGTACTTGGAGGGCCTCAGAAAAAATAGTTAATGTCTTTTGGCTGTCTTAATAATAATATTGTCATTTATAGCTAAAGAGACAAATGATCGAGAAACTTTTATTTTACTTTTTTGATTATGATAAACATACTGAGGGCTTAAAATAGGACCTGGCAGGCCGCGAGTTTGAGACCACAGGACTAGAAGAACCTGTACATGGGCAAATGCATTGCTCTAGAAAGCTTTTTAGCATTTTGATTTTGTCCCAGCCTGGGTTCGGTTAAACAACTTCACCAATGTGTGGGGACGGATATCACTTACTACCGGTCAATAACTTTGCTTTGCCTGCCACACCTTTCCTTATCAGAATAGAGCTCTTGACACTCTCCCTTTTGCCCATTTGCAGACACCACATTTAGTGAATTTGAATGAAGACCCCCTGATGTCTGAATGCTTGTTGTATCATATTAAGGATGGCATCACCAGGTAATGCTAATATTTGAACTCTGAGCAAAGACTGTTGGGTTTTTTTTCTCTCCATTCTTCTCCATTTTCCTTCCTTCTTTCTTCTCTTTGTCTGTTTATCCTTGCCTTTGATCGATTGTTTTTCCCTTTTGTCTATTTCTTCTTTATTCCTTCCCTCCCTGGCAGTAATTTGCACTTTTGGTTTATTTGTGACCTTTCTCAAATTAAATTAATGACAACCCCTTAAAGGACAAGATCTCAAAGTCAAATTTCATCAAATAACAACAAACTTTTATTTATAATGACTGGAATAGCAGTACAACAAATTACACACAATTGGAAAAATTGTGACAGATTGAACCATAATTTTTGGTGGAACTCAGTTTGCCATATATATAAAATGGAACATACATTTGCAACACAAAAAGGATATATGGATAAATTCAAAAAGATTTGGGGACCATTAACAAAATATTGTAATAATTGAATTTCATTTTCCCATAATAAGAAAATAGTTAAAGAAGAAAGGGAGGGAGGGGATATGGGAGGGGGATTTATACTCTTTATTATAAATTATAAATAAAATATTATTAATAGATGTATTCTTACATGAAAACAATGTAATAAAGGGAGGGGAAAAAGGTTAATAATTTAAAAAATAATTGATAAAATCATTACAATATATATGTTGTATAACTTTATAAGAAAAATAATTACAGTTATATGATATATAAAATCATAAGAAATATAAGATAAGAAATGTTATGTATAAAATACATTATAGAAATATCAAGTGTATTATTAAGATAATTGTATGAAAATTTATGACACTTGTTGTTAAATGAAAAAAAATCAATAAAAAAACTTAAACCAAAAAAAAAAAAGGACAAAATAATACAGCGTACTCTGCACATTTTGGGGATAAAAAGATTCTTTACTTCACAAGGGAAGGCAAGAGAATTTGCATTGCTCTGTTTTACCTTTTCTGAGTTCTTTCTTATACTGTATAGTAATAAATATGTAACTAATAGACTTGAGTTTCTTCTAAAATGGTCTATCCAAATCACTGTTTATACTTACCCCCTCTTTCACTAAGGTGCGCTATGCTTTTTAACGCACGCTAGACGCTAACACGCATGTTATCCTATCAGCGTTTAGCACGCGTGTTAATTTAGCGCACGCGAACACGCTTGGCGCACCTTAATAAAAGAGGGCCTTAGAGCCGTAAACCATAATACTAGCACAGGGGTGCCCAAATGGCTGATTGCGATCGACCAGTAGATCGCAAAAGCAATGCGAGTCGATCTCGTTGCCTTTGCGATCTTGTTCTTCCTGCCTCCCCGAGCCAGGCCAGGTGCGTACAAGCGGCGGACCCACAAGCCTTCACCTCCGACGTCAATTCTGACGTCGGAGAGGAAATTCTGGGCCAGCCAATCGCTAGACCTATGAGGATTTAACACTTAATTCTCTCCGCTAAGAAAAATTACAGATTGGGCGGTGGAGTGATGTTTCCGAGATCTTTGGTTAAGAGAGTATGAAGATTTGTATAAAAGAACAGAACCGAATTAAAACGTAGAGTCACTAATAGACTTGAAGCATAAAGAAAACGGAATCAGGATATTTTGAGGATCACATCTAAACTAGTGTACTTTATTAATTGGAGTAGAAATTGTTATCTGGATTTCTTAATAAAAAAAACTAAAAACTGGTCTTAGAGACATTTGGAGCATTGAGATTAAGTATCAGATTTCTGCTTCTCAATGGCCACGCATTTGGTCCTGGAGAATGAGATGTACAGTGTCAGCATCGATGAGACAAACCTGGTTCTTTTTGTTGCATAGAGCTTTTTGGACCCCTGTTCGTTTACAGAAGTTGGATAGCTCTAGATCTAATAGATGCTGGCATTGTAATCTAGAAGCGGGGACCTTAGATCATCTACTTTTTCATTGTCCCTGCATTATGAACTTTTGGAATTCAATTTGGTCTCAAATAAATTGTTTATTAGAAAACCATGTTGCTTTATCCTATGATACTGTTCTTGTTTGGAATGTCTATGAGGAGAAAAAGTCAATTATCATCACATAACAGCAAACTTTTAATGATAATGACGGGAGTTGCTATTAAGCATATTATGAATAATTGGAAGAATTATACCAATCTTAATTATACATTTTGGTGGAATTCCTGGTGTCATATTTTTAAGATGGAGAGAGTAATTGCTTTGCAGAAAGGTAATTATAATAATTTTATAAAGATTTGGGGGGCCATTGGTTAAATATTGTAATGAATAGGCATTGTTTTCCTTTGATGAAATTTTAGTTATATAAAGGGGGAGGGAGGGTGGTAGGGGTATGTAATGTTTCATGATAATGGGTGGGTAGGGGGAGGGGGTTATTTATTTATTTATGTATTCATGATATTAATGAAAGATATATACAAGTGATGTATGATTGTTCTTATGTTGTATTTTTGTGCACTTGTTGTATGATTTAAAATGAATAAAGAATGTTTTAAAAAAAAATAAAATTCTGTGAAAAAGACAGCGCTTTAAATCCTTTAGACGGGTGTTGGACCTGCAGGACCACCAGACTACTCTTCCATCTGTCTGTCAGGTTCTCTTCTTAATGTCTACATCTCCTGAACGCTTGGTGTTGCTTCGTAAGAGTAACCGCCCTCTCTTTTTGTGCATCCCGGTGCTTCTTGCAGAGTTGGCCGCATTGATGTGGACATTAAGCTGAGTGGACAGTTCATTAAAGAGCAACACTGCTTGTTCCGTTCCTGCACCAACCAGAATGGAGAAGGTAAAGGAACGGTATAAATCCACATCCTTGTGAACGTTGCTGGATAACTAGAGAGTTAGTTGCGCCAAAGTTGAAAAATTACGGGGGAAGGGTGCCGGCACCCAGAGGTAGATGGCGCCTGGGACAGACCGCCCCCTTCCCCACTACATCACTGTGAGCAATAATAATAATATTGCAATTTATAGCTAAAGAGACATAAGATCGAGAAACTGTTTTATTTTACTTTTGTGATTATGATAAACATGCCGAGAGCCTCAAAATAGGACCTGGCGGGGGCCGCGAGTTTGAGACCACTGATATAGAGTCAATAATGAATAGGGATTTTAGACTCTAACTAACCTTTGATTTTCCTGTCCTACGCTTGCAATGGAGAAGGTATTGTAGCTGAGGAGAACACGTTCAAGGTACTTAATTTCATGTAAATACATATTGCAAGGTTTGAAATGGAGGGGGAACCCCCAGTGTTTTCTTTGTATGATGTAACAAGTGAACAGCAAGGAGCTCTTTAACGTACATGAGGCGTGACTGCTGCCCTTTTGCCTTTTGTGCAGTGATTGTGACTCTAGAGCCTTTTGAAGGAGCCGAGACGTACATCAATGGGAAAGAAGTCACCGAGTCATTTGTGCTAAAGTCTGGTACGTGGGGAATTTGTTTTCATTCTTCTTGTCCTTTGACAATTTCAACCACCAGAGGTTCTCAACCTGGGACATACCAAATGAGCCAGGTTTTGAGGAGATCCACAATAAATATGCATGAAATAAATTTTGCATGTACTACCATTCTGTGCAAATTTATTCCGTGCATATACATTGTGAGTATACTGAAAACCTGACTGGCTAAGTATGCCCTGAGGACTGGATCTACATACCGTATATATTTCAAATATAAACCAATATTTTGGGGCCCAAAAAACAGAGATCTTGGTGTATATTGAGCCATCTCCTGATGTGCACTCCCTACCCCCCTCCCGGATCCTTTTCAGGCCTCCCACAGGCCTGCCTTGAACCCTGGTGGTCCAGCGGTGAGCTGGGAAAGGAGCAACCCCTACTGTGTCCTTTCCCAGCTTGCTCTGCACCCCCCTTTGCAGGCCTTCCCCGGGCTTACTTTGAGGCCTGGCGGTCCAGTGGTGAGCCTGTCCCGGCTGGTTCCCCACCACCCCCACCTCCCTCCTGTCCCCCGCATCTGAAAAGGCATTCCTTGCACACCCTGGATGGTCCAGCTATGCTGCATGAGGCAGGAGCGTAGGACGATCGCTCCTGCTCAAGGCGGGATCAGGGGATGCAGAGATGGACAGCACAAGGAGGAATTGCTCCTGTACCACCAATACCTATATTTGTATATAAACCCTCAGTTTATACTTGAGTCAACCTTTTTTCGGCAGAAAAAATGGTTACCTCGGTTTATATTTGAGTATATACGGTAGTAATGGACAGTGAAGTGGCAATATGTGACTATAGCAGTGTTGGAGAACTTGAATCCTTATAAACTGGGAGACTATATTTAGATTTTGTTCATACCTTTTTCAGTTGTAGGTTGCAGTTGACTACGCTAGGTATTCTCCTATCCCCAGAGGACTTACAATCTTAGTGCCCTTTATATCAAACTAAGGTGGAGCTTTTTACCGTGGGCTGGCAAGGTAAAAACTTCGACACCCATAGGAATTGAATGAGCAGTTAGAGCATTTACCTCGCTGGCCCACGGTAAAAAGCTCTGCCGTAGTTTAATAAAAGGGGGGGGGGGGCATAATTTGTAGCTGAAGCAAGGGAGGGTTAAATAACTTGCCCAAGGTCACAAGGACCAGCCGCGGGATTTGGACCCAGCTTACCTGCGGCAGTCTAGTGATCTAATCAAAAGTGAATTTCCAGAAATGCATTTGTCACTTCCTTAATTTTGAATTACAAAGATGTCTGCTTGATCTGGACATTTCATTTGTGTCATTATTTTTGAATAAATGTTATTTTAGTCCAAAGAAGGTCAATTCCCTCAGATCTTCTAATGTGACACTGTTTGAGCAGATGTTTGTAATCTGTTTTATTGGGGGTTATTTTTTTTAGAGGATTTTTTTACACTTTTATAAAATTACCCCAGGGGTTATGCGCAGTGCCATTAAAGTATATACTTTGTGTCAGCCACCTGTACATCTGTATATTCAGAGGTAGAGTACTTGCAGAGCTGTGATTTACCCATTCTTTATAACATGTGAACATAACAATTGCCATACTGGGACAGACCAAAGGTCCATCAAGCCCAGTATCCGGTTTCCAACAATGGCCAACCCAGGTCCAAAACTAGATCCCAAGTAGTACAAAAGATTTTATGCTGCTTAATCCTAGGAATAAGCAGTGGATTTCCCCAAGCCATCTCATAATGGCCTATGGACTTCTTTTTTAGGTAATTAGCCAAACCTTTTTTAACCCCGCTAAGCTAACTGATTTCACCACATTCTCTGGCAATGAATTCTAGAGTTTAATTGCATGTTATGTGAAGAAATAATTTCTTCGGTTTGTTTTAAATCTACTACTTAGTAGCTTTATCGCTTGTCCCCTAGTCCTAGTATTTTTGGAAAGAGTGAATAAGCGATTTACATCTACCCTTTCCACTCCACTTAGTATTTTATAGATCTCTATCATATCACCCCTGAGCCGTCTCTTCTCCATCTCTACTCTAACATTTACACATACATGTCCACTGCTTCAGTAAAATTACATTGTTTACTACCTGGGCTCTTGGTGCCGAGTGGAAAGGGTCTATAAATAATAATAATTATTATTATTTTTATATACTGCCCTACCACATAGTTCTAGGCGGTTCACATACAATAAAAATGATACAATCAATGAATAAAATACAATTTACTAAAAGTACATTGAAATCCACTAAATATGCAAGCTATAAAAACAATATGCATTTACCAATCAGAATTCTAAAACATCAGTTTACAAATTTGTTAAATAAATCATTTTTTAGTAGTTTCCTAATGGACATATATGAGTGAACCTGAGAGATAATGGTACATAACCATAAGTTCATTTTACCTGCCTGAAAACCGAGCAATTTATCGAAAAATCTCTTGTAACGACAAGACTTAATAGTCGAGAGAACAAATAACTATTGCCCTCGAGTAATCCTATTAGGTTTGTATCGTTCAAAGCATGAGGACAGATAAATAGGCGCCATACCAAACAACACTTTGAAACAGATACAACCGAATTTAAACAATACGCTAGCCTCAAAAGGCAGCCAGTGCAACTGTCGATAAGATGGAGTAATATGGTCATATTTTTTTTCAGATCAAAAATTAGGTGGGCTGCCATGTTCTGTATAAGTCTCAATCTCTTTTGAAGCTAAAAATAGGCATCTGCTTGTCCTCCAAACTTAGGCGATCTCTTATAAAATTTCCCTCGCTTTGGCTAATGGCACTGTTCTTAAACATTATAGTGGACCAATAAAGAGCACCAAGAGCCTCATAAATTGAGATAGCAAATTTCACTTTATTAAATGACCCGACGTGGGCCGTGTTTCGGCACGAAACGCCTGCATCGGGAGTCAAATCCAATTAGTTGTCGAACAATCGAGTGACGCTATAAAAGAGCTCCAATGATAAAAACTGGATAAGCCAATGCCAGACCAAGATTATCGAAACTGTGTCAACAGCGTTCTCAACATCCATAGGTATTGAAATGTGCACTAAGCGCCAGGGGGGATTGTGTGTTAGTTCATTGTGGTGGAACTCACCATGGAAAAGTAATTTAGGACTGGCAGAATCAAATTTTTTTTAAAATAAATTCATACTAGAAAACGTCACAAACATAATTATTGTTATAGTACTTTAAAAGAATAGCAAGTCCTTCACCATATTCACTATTATTTTCCAAACTGACTATGTAAGTCATTTTGAACATTTTAATAGAAAGAAGATCCCACTGTGTGGTGTTACAACTTGATTGCTATTAACGGATTCATAAGGCTCCTTTTACAAAGCCACGATAAGAGGTTTCTACTGTGGGCCAGTGGGGCAAATGCTGTGACGCGGCTCTAACCCTCCTCGGCGGTGGACAGGAAGGGGAAGCTAAGCTGCAGCTGAAGCATTGTGATTACAGAATGCCTACCATCTGGCGCCCACCGATCGGTGCCTTTGTTATATAAATGTCCCCTCTTCGTAGGTAATCGGATTGTGATGGGCAAGAATCACGTGTTCCGCTTCAACCACCCTGAGCAGGCACGGCTAGAGCGAGAGAGGAGCAGTACTGGTGCAGAGATGCAGCTGGAGCCCATGGATTGGAACTTTGCTCAGAAGGAGCTGCTGGAAAAGCAAGGCATTGATATCAAACTAGAGATGGAGAAGAGGTCAGTTTACATTGATATATACACACACTTATATTCGTACCTCACAGAAGGCAACATGTCTTCATGTTTCCATCTGACAAAGCTAAGAGTTCCTGCATATGTGGAATAATCCAGGTGTTCTGAGATCCATAACATAATGTAGAAACATAAAAACATGATGGCAGATAAAGGCCAAATGGCCCATCCAACCATTATCTCTTCCTCTCCCTATTGGCTAAGGCTCTTAACATTTGCATCTCCTCTTCCTATAGGCTAAGGCTCTGTGCACCTGCATTGTGAGGTCATAGAGCTGCCCATCTGCAGTAACCATTATCTCCTGCTCTCTCTATTGGCTAAGGTTCTTAACATTTGCATCTCCTCTTCCTATAGGCTAAGGCTCTGTGCACCTGCATTGTGAGGTCATAGAGCTGCCCATCTGCAGTAACCATTATCTCCTGCTCTCCCTATTGGCTAAGGTTCTTAACATTTGCATCTCCTCTTCCTATAGGCTAAGGCTCTGTGCACCTGCATTGTGAGGTCAGAGAGCTGCCCATCTGCTGTAACCATTATCTCCTGCTCTCCCTATTGGCTAAGGTTCTTAACATTTGCATCTCCTCTTCCTATAGGCTAAGGCTCTGTGCACCTGCATTGTGAGGTCAGAGAGCTGCCCATCTGCTGTAACCATTATCTCCTGCTCTCCTTATTGGCTAAGGTTCTTAACATTTGCATCTCCTCTTCCTATAGGCTAAGGCTCTGTGCACCTGCATTGTGAGGTCATAGAGCTGCCCATCTGCAGTAACCATTATCTCCTGCTCTCCCTATTGGCTAAGGTTCTTAACATTTGCATCTCCTCTTCCTATAGGCTAAGGCTCTGTGCACCTGCATTGTGAGGTCAGAGAGCTGCCCATCTGCTGTAACCATTATCTCCTGCTCTCCTTATTGGCTAAGGTTCTTAACATTTGCATCTCCTCTTCCTATAGGCTAAGGCTCTGTGCACCTGCATTGTGAGGTCATAGAGCTGCCCATCTGCAGTAACCATTATCTCCTGCTCTCCCTATTGGCTAAGGTTCTTAACATTTGCATCTCCTCTTCCTATAGGCTAAGGCTCTGTGCACCTGCATTGTGAGGTCAGAGAGCTGCCAATCCGCAGTAACCATTATCTCTTTCTCTCTCCGAGAGATCCCATGTGCCTATCCCAAGCCCTCATGAATTCAGACATGAATTGTCTCCACCACCTCTTCCGAGAGACTGTTCCACGCATCTACCACCCTTTCCGTAAAAAAGTATTTCCTCAGATTACTCCGGAGCCTATCGCCTCTTAACTTCATCCTATGCCCTCTCATTGCAGAGTCTCCTTTCAAATGAA
Source organism: Geotrypetes seraphini (assembly GCF_902459505.1). Classification (NCBI taxonomy): domain Eukaryota; kingdom Metazoa; phylum Chordata; class Amphibia; order Gymnophiona; family Dermophiidae; genus Geotrypetes; species Geotrypetes seraphini. The sequence goes on from NC_047099.1 coordinate 30,051,317, forward strand.
AGAGACTCGACTCGTGCGCATTTACATCATGTAGTATTTAGACGTCTCTATCAGGTTTCAGGTTTATTAAAAATTTGATATACCGCCTTATCAAATATCAAGGCAGTTTTACATTGTATAAAAAAGAAACTATATCAAAAATACTTTACAAACAAATTTCAATACAACAACAATCGGACGCACTGACAAACAATGACTTACTGATACATGGGGTAACTGGGCAGAACTACAATATTTTGATAGAAAGGAATGGGGAGAGGGTAAAACAGAAGGAAGGGGGAAATGGGCAAATTATCTGAAAATACAAGGCTAATGGAAAGGAACAGACCTCCATTACCGTCCTTAAAAGGACTATCAATCATCAAACGCAGCTTTAAAAAGAAAGGTCTTTAAACTGCTTTTAAATTTATTGAGGGATGTCATTTCTCCCGCCTTTCCTCCAAAGTGTACAGATTGAGATCTTTAAGTCTGTCCCCATATGCCTTATGATGAAGACCACATAACCATGTGCTGGTTTTGGTTTAGTTTTTTACTCTAGATTTGAATGTACAGTATTGTTGGTTTAGTTTATCGTTGTTAGCCCTTGCCTTCTCAAATTCTTGTCCTCTTTTCAAAAGAGGCTATTGGTTTATCACCGACGTTTTGCCCTCTTCCTCAGCCTGATTGAGGCTGGACAGACAAATCTTTACCAAAGCAGATCCCTTCCATGCTTCTCTCTTATGATGCTCACAGTACATAACAAGGCAGGTTACAATTCTACACAATTGTTTTTCAGAATAGGCCATAACAGGTTGGTTGGTTTGGTTTTTTTTTTTTAAAATAATCTCTGTCCATCTTAGTTGATGTGGTAGAAATAGCACATCAATCCAAAGCACTAATTTCTCTCCCATTGTTTACAGACTACAAGATCTGGAATACCAGTACAAGAGAGAGAAGGAGGAGGCTGACCTCTTACTGGAGCAGCAGAGACTGGTAAAAAATAAAAAATAAATCCTTCCAAATATATCCATTATTAGGTTAGAAGAGAAACTGGCGGTTATAATGAACCAGCAGAATAACGGCTGCTTGGCACAGCCTCTCACTAGAAGAGCTAAGACGGAAATATTATCAGGACTCAGTAAGACAGGAAACAAAGGCTTGGAAGCCCTAAGGCAAAGAGAATTTCTGACTTCACGTGAAGACCGAGAGGCAGTTCTGATTGATTTATTCATTCATTTGTCCCTCCCCACCCCCTTTACAAAACTGTAGCACAGTTTTTAGTGCTGGCCATGGCGGTAACAGCTCTGACACTCATAGAATTCCTATGAGCGGTCGGCACTAAAAACTGTGCTATGGTTTTGTAAAAGAGGGGGCTATTTATTTAAGACGTTATTAGTTTTCAAATCTCCACAGTACCTTTTTCTGACTTATCATGACCAAAACAGGTTTAGATAAAAATGTACTTCATTCTTTATTGTCCCTCCAGACCAGCACAGAAACTGATGGGTTTACGCTCCTCTGCCAGCAGGTGGAGACAGACTAACTTGTGACATCAGTACTGTGCAATCCTGACTGGACAGGGGGGAGGTAAAAGGAACAGAGAAGGGCTACTGCTGGACAGGGGGAGCAGGGAAGGGGTAAAAGGAATGGAGAAGGGCTACTGCTGGACAGGGGGCGCAAGGTAGGGGTAAAAGGAATGGAGAAGGGCTACTGCTGGACAGGGGGCGCAAGGTAGGGGTAAAAGGAATGGAGAAGGGCTAACGCTGGATAGGGGGAGCAGGGAAGGGGTAAAAGGAACGGAAAAGGGCTACTGCTGGACAGGGGGAGCAGGGAAGGGGGTTAAAGGAACGGAGAAGGGCTACTGCTCGACAGGGGGAGCAGGGAAGGGGTGCTTCTGGACATGGGGGAGGTAAAAATAAGGGAGAAAAGAAGACAGACGGGGCAGAGAGAAAGAAATGCCTAAGTCTAGCACCCGTTAATGTGATGGGCTAAAAAACTAGTTCAAAATAATTATCAAGTAACAAAATGTATAGTTAGTGAAAACACTAACTGAAAAGTAAATAAAGAATGAGGCCTTCAAATAGCATTGCATTAAATCCAGAAAAAGTTTTTTAAGTATAGAAATATAGAAACCTAAAGGCCAAATGGCCCATCCAGTCAGCCCATCTGCAGCATCCACCATCTTCTTCTCTCCCTATTGGCTAAGGCTCTTAACAGTAGATTGAGAAATAGAACTTCTGTAGGCCCAACCTGGTTCCTCTTTAAGAAAATTAACACTGTCAAAAGGTTTCTAACCAGTGGGAAAAATGCTACAGAACAGGAATTTTGACTTGATCAATTCATGTTCTGTTGCTTCTCCACACCATCTAACAAGAACGAAGAGGCACACAAAAATGTACTCGGACTATATCACACAACACTTGTCATGAATACCGAACTGTTCTCAGAAACTGGTGATTATTGAGACCAAAAAACCCGGGACAACCCGGGAGTTTTAGCAGATGGCAGACAAGGTTTCTCTCATTGCACTGATATTGGCTTGGCAACAGCTCAAAAAATTATTGTAGGAAAACTTATCTTAATTGCTTGAATAAGACTCTGGGTCCTAACTCGTTTCGCGATAGCTTCCTCTGAAGACCCTTAAGCTGCATCTCAAAAAGTATGGTCTACGAAACATAAAACACTCTACAACATTACATCAAAAACACATGATCAAACACATACTCGCAACAGGACGTGCCTGTCTCTCTTATTGTGAAAAGCTTCCAAAGATGCAGACAAAGCCCTTCACAACGCTAGACCGATTTAAAGCTCCGAAACCGGAAGTGACATCATCCACTGAAGCAGGAAGTTGAAAAACCTGAAAAAAACCCAACAAAAGTCTCTGCTGCTTTAAGAAAGCCCACCGTTCAACTTCTTTATTAAGACCACCAGGAGCGATAGTATCCCGTTGAAAATCTATTTTTGCTCTTTTCTCTATAATACTTCCATAAGGTTACCACCTCGAGGTAACTGCGGGGCTCCCAACACAGTAGACTTCAAGTCAGAGATCACATGAGCGGTTAAAATCACCACGACAAATTTTGCTTAGATGTTCCCCCCCCACGTGTTTTAAAACTTCGTGTGGTGTGGGTCACTTTGACACTTTGCTCAGATGTTCCCCCGTCACACACGTGACCCACACCACACGAAGTATTAAAACATGTGTGGGGGAACATCTAAGCAAAATTTGTTGTGGTGACTTTAACCGCTCATGTGATCTCTGACTTGAAGTCTGTTGTGTTGGAACCCCCGCAGTTACCTCGAGGTGGTAACCTTATGGAAGTATTATGGACAAAAGAGCAAAAATGGATTTTCAAGCGGGATACTATCGCTCCTGGTGGCCTTAATAAAGACGTTGAATGGTGGGCTTTCTTACACCAGCAGAAAGTTTTGGGGTTTTTTTTCTGGTTTTTCAACTTCCTGCTTCAGTGGATGATGTCACTTCCGGTTTCGGAGCTTTAAATCGGTCTAGCATTGTGAAGGGCTTTGTCTGCATCTTTGGAAGCTTTTCACCATAAGAGAGACAGGCACGTCCTGTTGCGAGTATGTGTTTGATCATGTGTTTTTGATGTAATGTTGTAGAGTGTTTTATGTTTCGGTAGACCATACTTTTTGAGATGCAGCTTAAGGGTCTTCAGAGGAAGCTATCGCGAAACGAGTTAGGACCCAGAGTCTTATTCAAGCAATTAAGATAAGGTTTTCCTACAATAATTTTTTTGAGCTGTTGCCAAGCCAGTATCAGTGCAATGAGAGAAACCTTGTCTGCCATCTGCTAAAACTCCCGGGTTGTCCCGGGTTTTTGGTCTCAATAATCACCAGTTTCTGAGCACGGTTCGGTATTCATGACAAGTGTTGTGTGATATAGTCCGAGTACATTTTTGTGTGCCTTTTCATTCTTGGTTAGAAGATGTAATTATCTGAGGGGGGACTTTTGATTTTTTCTTTTCCCGGTTCGTTTGGTTTAGCCTGCAACTTCTCCACCCCAGCCTGAAATAACCCTCCCTGTATATTTTTCTTGTCCTTTTTTTAGTAGTTTGAGTTTGTTCATTGTTTCTTAGTGTAATGCTCTGAAAGTTTCTCATTTGAGGAATTTCATGGGAGTGATTATGTCAGTCTGCTTCTGTTGTGACAGAAATTATTTAACTGGTGTGGAAAACTAAGAGACCAAAAATTAACAGAGGCAAGACAAAAGTACACCCAAAACTAAAACCTACTGTAACTCTTGTTTGTTTTCTTGAAGTATGCCGACTCAGACAGCGGGGATGACTCTGATAAACGCTCATGTGAGGAGAGCTGGAAGCTGATTTCCTCCCTGCGGGAGAAGCTCCCTGCCAACAAAGTGCAGACCATTGTGAAGAAATGCGGGCTACCTAGTAGCGGCAAAAGGCGGGAACCTATCCGTGTCTACCAGATCCCACAGCGCCGACGCATTAGCAAGGACCCGAAATGGGTGACCATGGCGGACCTGAAGATGCAGGCTGTGAAGGAAATCTGCTACGAGGTGGCGCTCAACGACTTCAAGCACACCCGGCAGGAGATCGAAGCTATGGCCATTGTCAAAATGAAAGAGCTGTGCCGCATGTACAGCAAGAAGGATCCCAACGAGAAGGACACGTGGCGGGCGGTGGCCCGCGATGTTTGGGACACTGTGGGTGTGGGGGAGGACCGGGGGGAGGACAGTACCAGTGGTGGAGGAGGAGGGTCTAGAGGTGTAGATGACCTGCGGGCACACATTGACAAGCTGACCGGTGTCCTGCAGGAGGTGAAGCTCCAGAACAACATGAAGGATGAGGAGATTCGCTCTCTGCGGGATCGCATGCTGAAGATGGAGCAAGTCATTCCTGTGCCCCAGGTGAGATCCGTCTTTATAATATTTAATGGTGAAGCATATCCATTCCTTAGTTAAAAATTTCTGAAATAAATAAGTCTTTAAAGTTTTCCGAAAAATTATCGGAGAAGGAAGGAGTCTAATTTCGGTAGGTAAGTTCATTCCAAATTTTTACAAAGGAAAATACCAAAGATTGACAAATCCTACCGAAAGCTTTAATTCCCCTACTAGAAGGGAAGGCTAATTTAAATTTGTGAATTCCCCTAGAGCAGTGGTCTCAAACTCAAACCCTTTGCAGGGCCACATTTTGGATTTATAGGTACTTGGAGGGCCTCAGAAAAAAAATAGTCTTATTAAAGAAACTAGTCATTAAGCCCGTTACATTAACGGGTGCTAGAATATATGTCTGTATGTCTTTGTGTCTCTCTCCCTCCCACTGTCTCTGTCTCTGCCTGGCCCCCTTTCTCTGTCTTTCTGACCCTCTCCCTTCCCCTCCAGGTCCTTGTGCAGCAGTAGCAGCATTTTCACCCAACCCCCTTCCCTACTCTTACCAGATGTGGCCTGCACCTTTTGGTCCCTCCCCCTTCCCTCCTGCGGTCTAGCCTGCTCAAAGGGTCCCCCTTCCCTTATCGAGTTTCCCGCAGGCAAGCCAAGCTTCTTACCTTTTTTTTTTCAGTCTGTTTCCCTCCCTCGCATGGCTCGCGGCTGGAGTCTCTTTGGTGCGTCCCTGCCCGACCCGCGGTCTGGCCTAATCCGGGCAAGTATCGGTGCGGCTCCTCACGATCCCCACCAGCGTCGGAAGCCTTCTCCGATGCTGGTGCGGCTCATGAGGGAGTCCAACACTGGCGGCCATTCCTTTCTACGTAAAGTATCGCTGCGGCTCCTCATGATCCCCACCAGCGTCGGAAGCCTTCTCCGATGCTGGTGCGGCTCATGAGAGGAGCCGACACCGCTGGTGCGGCTCATGAGGGAGTCCAACGCTGGCGGCCATTCCTTCTAGGTAAGTGCTGGGGACCCGCGCATGCGCACTCCTGCGGCCACGGAACTACATCTCACAGATCAGAGATCATGGAAGCACGCAGTATGAGTGCGCATGCGCGGCTAGCTTTTTATTATATATGATGACAATTTTGCATGAGGTAAAACTCTTTATAGTTTATAAATCTTTCCTTTTGGCTAAGTCTTAATAATAATAATATTGTAATTTATAGCTAAAGAGACATATGATCAAGAAACTCTTTTATTTTACTTTTGTGATTATGATAAATATACCGAGGGCCTCAAAATAGTACCTGAAGGGCCGCATGTAGCCCCCCAGACCACGAGTTTGAAATCACTGCATTAGAGGATAAAGGCTAATGGGAGTTGAACAAGAGAGTAATCAATGGAGAAAAAAATCCCATGTAGGATTTTGAATGTTATACTGGCACATTTGAATTGGACTCTCCATATCTCTGAACCAGAGGTGACATATATTATCAGAGAGGAATTCTGCTATCCCAAGTGAGAGTAGACTATAGGCTGCTGTTTGCTCATTTAAATTTTCTTTCTACAATTCATTTCTAGCGCAATGTTGTCTAGTAGTCTTGAACGCTAGGGTTTTGCATCTGAACCCGCAAGTTGCTTGCAGAATGATATTACTTATCTTTCAACTCCTCCTCCTTCCCAGTAGGCTTGCTCCTGCCCCCTCAGTGTTTCTTCTGCAAGCAAGTTGCTCAGATGTGTTTTCGATCTCTGCAGTTTTATTATTTTCGGGGGGGGGGGGGGGGGGGGCGAGGGGGATCCTGTCATTTTAAGTCTGAGGTTCCTCCACTGCCAGTTTCAGACTTCGTTCCTTTCATCTTGATGCCCCCTATGCCTGGAATAAATTACCCGAGTTTGTCCGTTGGGCCCCTTCCCTTGTTTAAAAGCAGTCTGAAAACCTACCTTGTTGATATAGCCTACTCCTCTGCCCTCCAACCCAGCCAGCTGATTAACTGTTCCCCTTAAGTGTATCCATGACATCCCGTTTGTCTGTTTGGATTGTAAGCTCTTTGGAGCCGGGACTGTTTTCTTCTTCTTTGTGACTCTGTACCACACTGGCTAAGCGCAGGAGGACCTTCAGAGAGTTCCTTCTGGGGTCCCCCAGCATCTGTTGGAGTCCTAACAGTGGTGGCGACACCGGAGATTAGACAGTCTGCGCCACGTGCAGATGAGGACCCAGAACTGGTCCAGGATATCCAGTCTGACATTGACTGGGAGGATGGAAGGTCCGATTCCATGCCCTTTTTGTCCCAGGATGCAGTGTCCCTGGCAGAGACTGGTTCTCTGTATGAGACCAGCGGACAAGAATCAGTGGTGGCCTTGGACCAGGGGGAAGACCCCTGGCTGTTCAAGGCATCAGCGTTTCTATGCTTAACCCTTTCAGGACCATAAGGATCGTAGGCCAATTTTTGTGGTTTTGACGACATTTTTATGGTAAAAAGGGCTTGCAGATGCCAAAAAATTGATTTTTTTTGTGAAATATCATTATTTTTATTTAAAAAAATCACACTTCTGGCTTATGGACAGTGTGGCAAGTGAATCTTCTCGTCAATCTAGCAACGACGCTAATGAATGAATGTCGGAACCAGTTTGTTTACATAAAGGCAGTATCATATGGAATCTGTACATATCAAATTTAGAACTGTAGACTATCCCAATCAAAATTTATAGGATTTTAAAGTTATGGGACAAATATGTCCCTTGGTCCTGAAAGGGTTAATAGCTAATTCGCTGCATGAATTGCAGCTGGAATTTCCACCAACATCCACGTCGCAGTACTCAATATGACTCAGTGACTCAATTTGGCTCAGTGACTCTGACCACATTCTTTCCCTCACTTCCTGACATCACGAAGCTAGTCACTGACCACTGGGAGTCTCCAGAAGGGTCCCTGCAAGTGGCCAAGACTATGGAGCACCATGGCTCTGGATTTTCAACAGCTGTTTGTTCAGCTGAAGGTGGATTTGTTGGTAGCATAGGTCACCAAGCGGTCTTCCTTGCCCTGTGAAGGAGGTGTAATGTTGAATGATACTCAGGATTGCAAGGTAGATGTGGTTCTCAAGAGGCAATTTGAAGCTTTAGCCTTAGGAATTAAAGTGGCAGCCGCAGCTTTCTTTGTGCCACGAGCTTGCTACATTCGGTTATCTCAGGACCCGGCCTCGGAGGAAGACGAGGATCCTCAGATGATCCTTTCTGGGGTGAATTATGTAGCAAATGCTGTGTGTGACATCATGAGTCATGAGCAAGGTGTCAGTCTATTCTATCTCTGCCCAGTGGATGTTCTAGATCAGACAACTTCCTCCAAGCTCTTTCTGGCTTTCAACCCTAACAGACTTTGGAGTTCCTGTAACCAGACTGTATCTCCTACTCATATACTGAGGCTGGTCTGACATCTGCAAAGGGGCCACTTAGTCTTTAATTCTTACCTTCACCACACACTACAGTTTAGAGCAAAAACTCCATAATAATAATAATAATCATTTTATTCTTATATACTGCCAAAGCCGTAGTAGTTCGAGGCGGTTTACAACAAAGAAGGGCTGGACAATCAACGAATATAGGTACAATTTATATAGGTGAGCAGTATACAGAGGTAAGGCATAAGAGATCTTGGGAAACAAGAGGTAGGGCATAAGGGGTCTTAGGTTACAAATAGGTTAAACAGGTTTGTTTTTACTAATTTTCTGAAATTTAGGTAGGTTCCAGCAATTCAATTTGGGCAAGCAGTTCTACAAAATTTGTTTACTTTCTCTCCAGTTCTCTTGGGTTTCACTAGGCTGATGTATATTCAGTGTTAAATCTCTTCTAGAGCCAAGATCCTGACAGCTTGGGAATCCCACATATGAGAATATTGTACCTACTTGTCCTCAGATAAAGCAAAGATACTTACCTGTAGCAGGTGTTCTCCAAGGACAGCAGGTATATATTCTCACAACCTGCCTACCTCCCTTAAAACCCTTTCAGGACCAAGGGACATATTTGTCCCATAACTTTAAAATCCTATAAATTTTGATTGGGATAGTCTACAGTTCTAAATTTGATATGTACGGATTCCATATGATACTGCCTTTATGTAAACAAACTGGTTCCGACATTCATTCATTAGCGTCGTTGCCAGATTGACGAGAAGATTCACTTGCCACACTGTCCATAAGCCAGAAGTGTGATTTAAAAAAAAAAAAAATAATGATATTTCACAAAAAAAATCAATTTTTTGGCATCTGCAAGCCCTTTTTACCATAAAAATGTCGTCAAAACCACAAAAATTGGCCTACGATCCTTATGGTCCTGAAAGGGTTAATTGGCGTCTTAGCTTTGTAACTGAACTGCAGGTCCCATGAGCATATGTTGGGTGGGAAATCACTGGCATGTATGTGGTACAGGCAGTGCCTTAAAATTAAAGTGACAGTGTGCTTGGATTCTGTCCGTACCAGGTTTCGTGGATAACATAACCCACATGTGAGAATATATGCTTGCTTTACCTAATCTCTAAATAGTATCCTTGTCCAGTCCCAGGTAATAACAGACATAAGCTGTTTCTTAAACTGAGGGTTAGCCCACATAGGTGAAGTCTGACCATAAGCTGTTCCTTGTAATAAATAACAAAGAGGGATAGCCTCCTGTCTCTTGTGCTTATGCTTCTGGGACAGTCACAACAAATGGGTTTTTTTTTTTTTTCTGTCAGCAGGGAGACTGCAGCGAGGAAAATGCCGACACTGACCAGATCATGCAGTGGTACACGGAACGCTTGGAGGAATTGGAACGCGATGGCTCGGGCACCAATGAGTATCTGGATTGTGAAAAGGAACCTTCCAATGATGAGCGGGTGGCCAGGCTGATGGAGGAGGATCCATCCTTCCGCCGAGGCCGGCTGCGATGGCTGAAGCAGGAGCAGATGAAGGTGCAGAACCTCCAACAGCAGCAAATTGCCAAATGTCTGCGCAAGCACACAGGTCCCGGACGCTTTGTGCCCCCTCTGGAGTGCAAGTTACGCTTCCCTTTCAAAAGCAACCCACAACACCGTTATTCTTGGGGACCCAACTCCGCCTTCATGCTTGGAATTGGGGATGCCGCCAACCCCTCTCTCCTCCCAGAAGACAACCAAGTATCAGTATTAAATTTGGTAGAAAGCAGAGAGCTTCCTGTGGAGCCAGCAGAGGAGGACGAAGTGTCACCCGTTGAGCAAATACAGAATCCCCAGAGGAACTGGTACAGTTATAGCCCTAAGCCTTACCGCAAGCAAAACCAGCAGCAGCAGCAGGGGAACCGCCAGCGCCAGGAAAACCACTACCAACAGCAATATCGACGGAACTCACTGGACGGCAGCGGCAGAAAGCCCAGGCGTGCTCGGCAATACTTCAGTCCTCAGGACAAGGAGTACCCCAACCAGGGACACAATCAGCCACGCAAGCATAACCATCAGCATCGACCAAACCACCACTGGAGTCACTACAATTACAACAACAATCATAGTCATCGCTACTACTACACCGGAGACGCTGAGGCCCGCGGCGGCCACCAGGACAAAGCCTACAAGTATCACCCGTATACGCCTCCCCCACGCATGCGAAGGCAGAATTCGGCTCCAGATCTTAAAGAGAGTGAAATCTCTATTTAACTCATGAGACATGTAGGTGAAATGGATGAACTTGAGCATGTCGACGTTGGAGGTGAGGATGTGCAGAGGTTGAATGGATGGCTGAGGAGCCGAGATAGGTTAGGAGGAAGGAAAATCTTTATAAAGATGGAATGAGATGAGCTGCAATTGCGAAAGGTATTAGACTGGCACTTTTTTAAACCCTTTATGGCGGGCAGATGGGCAATGAGAGACATTGAAATATAGAGATGATTAGTAGTTGGTTTGCAAGATACTTATTTAAAATACCCAACTTTCTCCCTAAAATGAGGTGCTGTCCCCCCCCCCCCCCCCCCCCCAAGATGCGAGAGAGGAATGAATCCCAATCATGGTCAGAAGAGATGAGTGTTCTAGCAATGCTTAGCTGTGGTCTTTCTTGAGAAAATATTCTTCTCCCAATGATGATATGAAAAGAGACACTATCTCCTATTGGAAACCTATTGGGCTGGGGAGGGCTTCATGGCTGGGAGGGTGTAGATGGGCTGGAGTGAGCTTTGACGGAGCCTTCAGCAGTTGGAACCCAAGCACAGTACTGGGTAGAGCTTTGGATTCTTGCCCAGAAATAGCTAAGAAGAAGAAGAAGAAAATTTTAATTGAATCAGGTTGGGCAGACTGGATGGACCGTTCGGGTCTTTATCTGCCGTCATCTACTATGTGACTAGGTATTTGGCACAGTATGGCCAATAGACTGCAGTGCCAATAAATCTCTCCGTTACCGAAGGACATCACGCTGTTGCTCTAGTACTCGCTGCACATCAGAAAATCCAGAAAAGCATTCAGTAGACCACCATGTTTGTCATTCCCTCTACTCTTCGTCCCTTTGTATTTCCCTATGTGAGCAGCATATATTGATTCACCGTGTTTGTCCAATGTGTCCGTCATAATTAGGTTGCAAGCTCTTTCGAGCAGGGGCCGTCTCTTGCATGTTTAATGCATGGCGCTGCATGCGTCTGGTAGCACTATAAAAATAATAAGTTTAAATGAGCTGATCACCTTTAGCCTGCCGAAGTCAAAAGTAGCCCTTTCTGTTAAATTAATCTGTTCATAAAGATGGACAATTTATGTGTGATATACAGTGGTACCTTGGATTACGAGCATATTCCGTTCCAGGAGCATGCTCGTAATCCAAAATGCTCGTTTATCAAAGCGAGTTTCCCCATAGGAAATAATGGAAACTCGCTTTGATACGTTCCCACCCCCGAGGCCAGGGCGCTGCCCCCCACCCCCCCGCGTGATCTGGCACCCCCTGTGAGAACAGGCACCCCCAACCAATTTTAACTCACACACCCCCCCCGGACTGGCACCAGCACGAAAACCGCTGTCCCCCGCTCGCAAAGGCCCCCCCCCCAATCGAATCGGCATCCCCCCGCGAGAACAGGAACCCCCCGCCCGACCAACTTTAACTCACCCCCCCTTTGGCACCGGCACGCAACCCACAAGTGCCGGTGCCGCTTGAAGATCTTCTTCCCAGTCTCTGCCGGCTTTGAGCATGCATCAAGCCCTTCTAATTCTCCCTCTTGCCAAGATTCTCGGCGAGAGGGAGAATTAGAAGGGCTTGAGCATGCGCAGATGCATGCTCAAAGCCGCCAGAGACTGGGAAGAAGATCTTCAAGCGGCACCGGCACTTGTGGGCTGCGTGCCGGTGCCAAAGGGGGGGTGAGTTAAAGTTGGTCGGGCGGGGGGTTCCTGTTCTCGCGGGGGGGGGGTGCCGATTCGAGCGGGAAGGGGCCCTTTGCGAGAGGGGGGGAGCGATGCCGGTTATCGGGGGGTGCTCGCAAATCGAGTCAACACTTGGTTTGCGAGACGTTTTGCGAGAATGTTTTGCTCGTCTTGCAAAACACTCGCAAACCGGGTTACTCGCAAACCGAGGTTTGACTGTACATACATACACTGTGAACCGCAAAAAAAAAAAAATCGCCAAAATCTTTTGTCGTATCTTCCACAAAACTCTCAGCTGATTCTTATGAAATTTAGTGTCATATGTCCTGAATGAAGTTGACGTCAACTGTAGTAATATTTCCCACAACACCATCTTGTGAAAATGAATTGTGAACTGAATAAAAAAAGACATCAAAATGTTTTGTGGCGTATCTTGCAGAAAAATGTAAAGTCAAAAAGTAATGTTTCAATTAAGCAGACGTTTGAAGTGTGCTCCCTTTGCATGAAGGCACGCCCTCAGCCTTGGCTGCCACTGAGCTATGGACTTGTCAATGACGCTCTACTTCAGCTCAGCCTAAACAGAGATGAGGCGCTCTTTAAGGTCTTCGACGTCAAATATTCCTGTCTGGTCGACGCATTCCTGTATCAGCCCCCAGATCCGGTGCTCAGCTGGGTTTAGGTCTGGTGAATTCATGGGCCAGAGGTCTGGACTAATGAAGTCTGGGGTCTTCCAATGTAGCAGTTCTACAGTGTCCTTCGCTCAATGCGCTGAGGCATTGTCCTGTTGGAAGATGTAGACATGCGACAGATCGCTGGCAGCAGCTTCTGCGTCAAGAGGACTTCCTGGTAGTATACACCATTGGTCTTTACCCCAGGATTGATGAAGCGCAGATCTGTGAATCAGTTTTGAGATTGTGACTGAGACCATGACTGATTGGACATTAACCTCACGCTTCAATGTTGTTGAAGGCACATACAGGCGATCAATTTTATTTATTTATTTTTTTTACGAAAAGCACAAAAACAAAAAAGGCGCACAGCGACTCCTGCACAAAACAAAGAAGCCGCGGTGCTAGAAAGGCACTTAAACACGGAGAGAAAAACGACAGGGCTTTCTGGCTCCGCGGAAAACTAAGAACTGAAGACCACGAGGAGGGGATGCGCCCTCTAGTGGAGCGGGAAGGCACACACATGCGTGGTGCAGCACCAGCAAACTTGAAATCTTCAATCAAGTTTGCTTGAAAAGCTGTCCGCGTCGGGGCTCCGTGGATGACGTCACCCACATGTAGAGAATATGCTGCCTGCTTGTCCTGGGATAAATATCTTTCCATCTTGTAAACCAGATGAAGCTGATGCTCTGCTCCGGGTACTTGGTCAAAAGCTGCTAGCTCCGTTTCAGGCATGTGTTTTTGTTGTGTAACGTTAACTCTTGAGCATGACACTTTAATTTCATATAGTCATGAATTATCCTAACCAGAGGTCTGTTGCTATTCGGCAAGTTGTTTAATGTGTTTTTCGCGTGTCCTGGCTCAGTACATTGTCAATGTGCTCTTGTGTGCAAATCAAGTGCGGTCGTCTGCTGCCTGGCTTACGATCCACAGTGCTTGCTGCTTGGATCTTGCGGAGTAGCACGTCAAGGCTGTTTGTTCCAACCCTTCTGTGGGAACTCTTTCAGCAATCGTCAACTGCTGTTATCTTTTAGCAGCATCAAGTTCTTTATCAGAATTCAGTCTTCTGCAGTGAAAATCATTTTGATACAGAGACTGTCTGCTTCTGTGCATTAGAGAATGACACGGTGACAAAATTCATCACCGTTCCCATCCCTGCAGATAACCGCGGGAAACCATCTTCATGTCATTCTTTAAGGAGAGAGGGAAGAATCAGAGTATGAATGGCCACAACCACTGACCCGCAAGCTTTGCTTTGACGAATGCTGGTGTAGAAGGACTGAGGTTGAGATAGACACTAAAGAATGACAGTCTCTGGTATCCAGAGCAGATATTGTGATGTCATAATGCCTCATTCCACCAGTGCCTAAGAGCCAATCACATCAGTGATGTCACAATGGCTTCATTATCCTTGGCTCACATAAGAATCAGAGTATGAATGGCCACAACCACTGACCCGCAAGCTTTGCTTTGAAGAATGCTGGTGTAGAAGGACCGAGGTTGAAATAGACACTAGAAAATGACATGGGATTATTTCCCACGGGGGCGGGAACGGTGATGAATTTTGTCACCGTGTCATTCTCTACAGTGTTCATATCCCATAGCATCAATTCATTTTCACAAGGCTTCCAAGTTTCCGAGTTTATTAATTTCTTGATATACCGTCCATCAAAATATATCTACACGGTTTACAGTCAGTAAAATAGATTTAAAAGCAAAATTTTTTTTAAAAAAAGGACAAGCCCATCACAAAATTTAGTGAGGGGTTACATGACTTAAAAGTTTCAAGTTTATTTAAAATTTCTTATAGCGCCCAATCAGCCTTCTAGGCAGTGTACAAATTTGTAAAAACAGAAAACAAGCTTTAACTAAAATACAAGTTTGAGGTGACAATACGTCCCCAAACTGTAACTATAAAAACTATTAAAAACAAAGACAAATAAGAACAAAAGGTAAAAGGCAAGAACTACATTAGGCAAAGTAAAAGAGAACAATTAGGGAAAAAACAATAGGGAGGGCTGCTGTTCAACTCAATAGTATTTTCGCTCAATTGCCCTTAAAAGAACAACACGGGTAGCGTTTCTGTGCGTATCCCATAGCAACGATTCATGGTGAGGTGGGAAATATTTACAACATTTTACATCAGCTTCATTCAGGACATAACGCGCTAAAGGCTCCTTTTACTAAGGTGCGCTAGCGTTTTTAGCCCGCTAACCCCTCGCCAAAAACTAGCGCACAGCTTAGTAAAAGGAGCCCTGAGTTTCATAAGACTCAGCTGAGTTCTGTGGAAGATACGACAAAAAACATTTTGGTGTAGGTTTTTTTTTTGGTTCGCAGTATATATATGTGAACCCCAAAAAAACCCACACCAAAATGTTTTTTTTCTGGGTGAGAGCTATACAGGAATCACTTCAAGCTAGCCTAACGCTTGCTTTCCCTCCAGTCCTGCTCTGTGATAAATTTCATTACCCAAGCCTTAGGCAGCAAGCGACTTTTCAGAGATACTAATTTTCACTCATCATTAGTACGTACACTCTCTGATCTCCTTTTTTCACTCGGCAGAGGCTCCATTTCATTACACTGATCGTGATCAATACTAGTAGGAGACGCAAGCCTAACTGAAGAAAAGCCACCTGTCCCTAACCTGTAGGAAGAAATTTGGGCATACTTTCCTGCCTCTGACGGCTGGTTCTTAGGAACTAAGTAAGCTAACTGCTGAGAGAGACTTTTCAAAGGCATAGATGAGTAGAAAGAGGAAGCTTTTGTGTACCCCCACATCTTTATTTGGCCCTCCATCAGCCTGTCACCCTATCTCTGCTTCTCTTTTTAGCTCCATCTTGTGAATGTCTCTCTCTATCTTTTATGGTGAGGACAGTGTGAAAACTCACAACTACAACAGTATTTTTGGTCTTGGCATCAGCAGGTGTAATATACAGTATATCCAAAAAGTACAAGAAGGGATTTTAAAATCAAATCTCATGTGTACTTTCTCGGCCCCTGTATCTTTTCTTTTCCCGATAGTTAAAAGTGCACGTGATGGGAAATCTATTAATATATGTGTGGCCACTAAGGGCTATATGCACTAAAGTCAGTTGGTAATACCGACTGGATCACTGTTGGCCGATTCTCTGGCCGAGCGATTGATGCGCAACCAAGTTGACATGCAAGCTATTTAAGAAGAGGCTCACCCTAATCTCATCCGATCGATTGCTGTGAGAGCGATTTAAACGCATGCGCAGAGTATTCCTTTTGGTTCTTGATGCAATGTATGCATGCGCCTATTGTATGTCAGTCATAGGCGTGGTTTACTCACACGCGTCATCAGCCACAAAGTATTGTTGTCGAAAAATGTGATATAAGGAATGCCGAAAGAGATTTCCCGTGTCTTGGGAGGTAGCTATTGAAGCTGTTGGACGGCGCTCTTAAAAAGAAGTTCGTTGGAGGTAGCTGTTGGAAAGGAAATTCGTTGTTGAAGGTGGCTGTTGGAGGTAGCTCTTGAAAGGTATTCGTTATTAGAGGAAGCTGTTGGACAGAGCTCTTAAAAAGGAGTTCGTTATTGGAGGTAGCTGTTGGAAAGGAGTTCGTTGTTGAAGGTGGCTGTTGGAGGTAGCTCTTGAAAGGTATTCGTTATTAGAGGAAGCTGTTGGACAGAGCTCTTAAAAAGGAGTTCGTTATTGGAGGTAGCTGTTGGAAAGGAGTTTGTTGTTGAAGGTGGCTGTTGAAGCTGTCGGAGGTAGCTCTTGAAAGGTGTTCGTTATTGGAGGAAGCTGTTGGACAGAGCTCTTAAAAAGGAGTTCGTTATTGGAGGTAGCTGTTGGACGGAGCTGTTGAAAAACTTTTGTAAAAAGCGAGCAGTGTAGCAATCTCGCGATGCTCTGTGGCTTCTCGTGCCATAAAGCGTGTAGCAATGCAAAGCTGTGACATCATATACATGCGACTATCGAGGCCATACGGAAGGGGGTGGGGAAGTTACAGTTTACTATGGGTAGCATAAATGTGTTATATATAATGCTGGTCCTACTTGCTATCTTTTGGAAAGAAAAGAATTGTGAGCACCCCTTATTCTGCCCCAGTCCCTTACATTTTTTATTGTGTAAGCTGATAACGGGCCTGCGTTGAATGGAACTTGAACACACGCGTTCTCAATGTGAATACGATATAAGCATATACTACACATATAAGTTCCACTGCATATCTATATTTGTTTTTATAGTATAACTTCGATACTGATTCTGTTACTTTCAGGGCAGAAAAGCCGGCAAGGATAGTTAGCGACTTGTAACATAACATCATATAAAATTGGATTTCTAGACCCCATAACCTTGAAGTTCAATGCGGTTTATAAAAAGTTAGATAACAAATGGAGTGAGTCATGGGGATCTAATCAACTAAGAATTTTGAGAATGCTCTCCCAGAGGAGCTTGTGGCGGAGACTAGTGTTCATGGTTTCAAGCGCAAGTTGGATGCACACCTTCTTGCAAATCATATCCGGGGATACGGGAAACCCGGGTCTCCAACAAGGAGCACCTAACTGGGCCTCCGCGTGTGCGGATCGCCGGACAAGATGGACCTAGGTCTGATCCGGTGAAGGCGTTTCTAATGTTCTTATGATAAGTTTTGGATCGGTATTTCTTCTGCTGGTAGAAGCCATTTTGTGCATCAGTCGCTTGCCTACTTTGCATGGAATTTCAATACTAATCCCCTCATTTGCATGCTCAGATTGGAGAATGAGTGATCGCTCGGAGAAACACATGGACAGCAGTTTTGTGCATCGGGTCGGTCAAACCGGTTTAGCAATGATCATTAGACAATTGGTAAGTTTAGCACATCCCCCTCCCTAAGTGGAAGAAATTTATCCAGGTCAACTTTGTTGCTTGTGCAAATTCCTTTGAAAATTGGCTTCTTTTTCATCTTGACTGATGGATGTTATCCCTTTGGCAGCAGAGGGAGGTAGAGACACTGATCCTTCCCAGTGGCATCACTCTGCTGGTACTCAGTGGAATATTTTAGTATTTCTCCGAACTTGGTCAATCCTAGCAGCCACTTCCACAGACTAGACCTGGTTGAGTTGGGAGCTTGTCTCTTGCCCACAGTCATCTCCTGCAGATGTCTACTGGATGAGGCTTACAGCTTGGTTCTATTTATCCTTTCAGAGGCACTAAGAGAAATAGCCAAGGTGGAGGATATAGAAGGATTGCGAAGACCTACAATGAGACATAAAACAAACTCGAGGAATGGGCCACGAAATGGCAAATGAGGTTCAATGTGGATAAGTGCAAGGTGATGCATGTCAGTAACAAAAATCATATGCATAAATACAGGATGTCCGGTGCTATACTCGGAGAGAGCCCCCAGGAAAGAGACTTGGGAGTACTTGTAGACAAGTCAGTGAAACTGTCCGCGCAATGTGTGGTGGCGACAGCGAAAAGGGCAAACAGAATGCTAGGAATGATTAAGAAGAGGATCACAAACAGATCTGAGAAGGTTATCAAGTCGTTGTACTGGGCCATGGTACGCCCCCACCTGGAATACTGCGTCCAACACATAGTAACATAGTAACATAGTAGATGACGGCAGATAAAGACCCGAATGGTCCATCCAGTCTGCCCAACCTGATTCAATTTAAAAAATTTTTGTTTTTTTTTTTTTCTTCTTCTTAGCTATTTCTGGGCGAGAATCCAAAGCTTTACCCGGTACTGTGCTTGGGTTCCAACTGCCGAAATCTCTGTTAAGACTTACTCCAGCCCATCTACACCCTCCCAGCCATTGAAGCCCTCCCCTGCCCATCCTCCTCCAAACGGCCATACACAGACACAGACCGTACAAGTCTGCCCAGTAACTGGCCTAGTTCAATCTTTAATATTATTTTCTGATTCTAAATCTTCTGTGTTCATCCCACGCTTCTTTGAACTCAGTCACAGTTTTACTCTCCACCACCTCTCCCGGGAGCGCATTCCAGGCATCCACCACCCTCTCCGTAAAGTAGAATTTCCTAACATTGCCCCTGAATCTACCACCCCTCAACCTCAAATTATGTCCTCTGGTTTTACCATTTTCCTTTCTCTGGAAAAGATTTTGTTCTACGTTAATACCCTTTAAGTATTTGAACGTCTGAATCATATCTCCCCTGTCTCTCCTTTCCTCTAGGGTATACATATTCAGGGCTTCCAGTCTCTCCTCATATGTCTTCTGGTGCAAGCCTCCTATCATTTTTGTCGCCCTCCTCTGGACCGCCTCAAGTCTTCTTACGTCTTTCGCCAGATACGGTCTCCAAAACTGAACACAATACTCCAAGTGGGGCCTCACCAATGACTGGTCGCCGTACATGAAAAAGGACATAGTACTACTTGAAAGGGTCCAGAGAAGAGCGAATAAAATAGTTAAGGGGCTGGAGGAGTTGCCGTGCAGCAAGAAATTAGAGAAACTGGGCTTCTTCTCCCTTGAACAGAGGGGACATGATCGAAACATTCAAGATATTGAAGGGAATTGACTTAGTAGAGAAAGGGAGATTGTTCACCCTCTCTGAGGTGAAGAGAACTAGGGGGCACTCGCTAAAGTTAAAAAGGGATAGATTCCGTACAAACGTAAGGAAGTTCTTCTTCATCCAGAGAGTGGTAGAAAACTGAAACGCTCTTCCAGAGGCTGTTATAGGGGAAAGCACCCTTCAGGGATTCAAGAAAAGGATAGATAAATTCTTGCTGGAGCAGAACATACGCAGGTAAGGTTAGACTCAAATAGGGCACTGGTGTTTAACCTAAGGGCTGCCGCGTGAGCGGACTGCTAGGCACGATGGACCACTGGTCTGACCCAGCAGCGGCAAATCTTATATAAGAACATAAGCGTTGCCACTGCCGGGTCAGACCAGGGGTCCATCGTGCCCGGCAGTCCGCTCCCGCGGCGGCCCCCCAGGTCCATGACCTGAAAGTGTTCCCTACCTAACCTGAAATATCCATACCCTATTCGCTCACTGTCCTGTACGGTAAACCTCTATCTGTACCCTGTTATCCCCTTCGCTTCCAGGAAGTCATCCAGTCCCTTTTTGAACCCCAGAATTGTACTCTGTCTTATTACCTCTCCGGGAAGCGCGTTCCAGGTGTCCTTAGTAAAGCAGTATACGTGATTTACACTGAAAAATCTCACACTTTTATATTCAACCTCACTCTTTTGAAATCTCACGCTCTCACATTTCTCCACCTTTGATGTCTCTGACATTTTAATACTCAATTAGGCCACCTTTGCTAGTTGAGGGTTTTTATTTTTCCTTTTCTCTTTCCCTTTCTTCCTGTGTCAAAGCAGAAGAGAGCGTGCCAGGGGGGAAAAAAAAAAAAAAAGTCCAAAAGCTGAAATAAACCCTTCAGAGCTATAGGCTTGCTTGTCTCCTTTCCATTGTGCTTTTTGTCCTTGTGCAGTCACAAGATGGCAGTGTTGACTTTGGAATCTAGCACAGAAAATGGTATCTGGAGTCCTGGTAGAGTTTGTTTGTTTTTTAGTTTAATTGCTTTGCTTCCTAATGCTACTTTGTTTGAGTTTTGAAGACATGTTGCTGCCTCCTTAAACATTGTAAAAAAAACAACAGTAGCATTGTGCACATTATTGTCAGAAATCTGTGCAATCAAAACCATTTTAGCATGCTCATAGGCCCTTCTTGTGCCTTCATCTCCCAGATTATCAGACACAAAATGTAGGCCTCATATCTTCCACTAGCCTTCACATATTGGTTTTTTTGTCACACCTGGATAAATGTTTACAGGCAGTCCCCGAGTTACAGACGCCTGACTTAAGTACAACTCGTACTTAAGAACATGGTTGCGGCTTCATTCTATTTCACTGAGCAGTATTTCCAGTGGCATAAACTCCTACACTTCTGCAGCAGATTCAGGAATGATGATGCATGGCCACATTAAGAATAGTGTGTGTGGTTGTGCATGCTGTAGCTTAGAGGGAACACTGGTTAGGAACAGTGACCCTTTTGTCAGCTGGGAGCAGAGGTAAACAGCGAGTATCTTAAAATATACAAGTTCTGAGTTACACTTCTCCCTCGTCATTCGCGGGGGATACGGGCAGAGCCGGACCGCGAATGCTGAAAACCGTGATTATCCGGCTCTGACCCACCCCCACCTCCCTGCTGCCTTCCCGGCCTTACCTGGTGGTCTAGAGGGCTTTCGGGGCAGGAGCGATCTTCCTACGCTCCTGCCCCATGCAGATCGCCATCAGGAAATGGCTGTAGGGAGTTCCTGACGTAGTCTCGAGAGACTACGGGAACTCCCAGCAGCCAATTCCTCATGGCGATCTGCACGGGGCAGGAGCGTAGGAAGACCGCTCCTGCCCCGAAAGCCCTCTAGACCACCAGGTAAGACTGGGAAGGCGGCAGGGAGGAAAAAAAGATGGATTTTTTTTTAACATTAAGACTGTTTTTTTTATTTTCCCCCTCCCCAGAAAAAAATTGTGATTATATGAAACCGCGAGTGCAGGAACCACGAATGGGGAGGGGGAAGTGTACATACAAATCTGACTTTAAAAACGTAACTCGTTCTTAACCCAGGGACTGCCTATATAGTCTGCCGATATTTCTCCCCCCATTTCCTATTATATTGCCAGAACACTGTGGTACTGGGTGGGGGGGGGGGACATCTTTTGTTACTGTTGGACAGCTGTTCTGGCATAGTAACACACTTTCTGCCCATTGAGTAACAGATGTTGCCTAATCAAATCACATCCACTCCTTCCCTTGTCCTTTCTGTGTTTAATTTTTAATACTTAAGAGATTTCTGATGCAGTACACTGCTTTGTGTTTTCTGACACTTAATTCTTACCACTGTAAATTGTTCAATTATTCCCCCCGTCTCTTTGCCCTTCGTCCCACGGCCCTGTGGCTAGAACCCAATCTGACTGGGCCTTTTGGAGTTAGTGCAATGGTGTCAGGATCGTGCCTGCGGATTCCTGCGCTTTGTGTATTTGTTTTTAAAGGACATGAAATGAAGCGTTATGACCCTATCCAAGATATCTTACTGTTTGCAGGTTTGGGTTTTCTCTTATTGAGGGGTTAATTGTATTGCCTCTTTTGTGGGTTTTGAAGGGATTTCTTGGGCATACGAGACAATCTACTGATTCTGTGTAATGGACCTTTATAGCAGTTTTAGAAATTATTTTATTAAAGTTTCTTTTTGTATGAAGTAAAGAAGACACCTCGTGCTGCTCATGCTCACTGCACTGCCTTGCTTTGAAAGCTGCTAATGGATATCTACCTTGCAAGGTTCGGTGGGAGAATTGGGAAGTCCTGATAGCGAAATGGATGGGTTGATAAAATACAAGAGAAAGGTTTTGGAGTTTTCAGACAGCCTATGTCCATGTACATCCTGAAGGGCTCAAATTATGGATGGCAGTGGCTTGCAGAGCCTAAGGGTGCTCTTTTCTGAATGGGCATTGCTTTCACTGAGAAAACAACGGCCCTCTTTAGTTACGAAAGAGCACATCCCAATTGTTTTAAGCTCTATTTTCTCTATGGAGCAGTGCCCTAGGAATCATTTGGCAAAGGCCATACACAGCTGGCTAACTTAGAAACCTCTCCAAACCAAAAACAAGGAACCAAACCTCACGAAAACCTAACAATAAAAAAAGAAAAAGTGAGGAAGGAACCTCTTGGGCAGCGAGTCACTGTGAGGTCCTTTTATTAAGGCGTGCTGGCCGTTTTAGCCCGCGCTAAATGCTAACGTGTCCATTATAGCGTGCCTTAGTAAAAGGACCCCTGTGGTTTGTCTTCCACCTTGTGTCGAGACCTGCAAACACAGGAAGTATATACTGTACAAAAAGAGCTCCCCTTCCCTGTGTTTCAGGTCTTCTAGGCCTTCATAGGAAGCACACCATTGGAAAACTGTTTACTGAATTTTTGTAATACTTGATATACATGAAATAGGACCTCTTACAAGCTGGCAGACAAAGATCTCAATCTGTATACTTTGGAGGAAAGGCAGGAGAGGGGAGATAAATATGTTAGAGACGTTTAAATATCTACGTAATGTAAATGTGCACGAGTCGAGTCTCTTTCATTTGAAAGGAGACTCTGCAATGAGAGGGCATAGGATGAAGTTAAGAAGTGATAGGCTCCGGAGTAATCTGAGGCAATACTTTTTTCGGAAAGGGTGGTAGATGCGTGGAACTTTTCCGGAAGAGGTGGTGGAGACAGAGACTGTGTCTGAATTCAAGAGGGCCTGGGATAGGCACGTGGGATCTCTCGGAGAGAGAAAGAGATAATGGTTACTGCGGATGGGCAGACTAGATGGGCCATTTGGCCTTTATCTGCCGTCGTGTTTCTCTGTCTCTATGACAAGGAGCAATTGGGGTGTGGGAAGGCAAAGGCCCTGGAAACTCCAAGCCATACATTGGTGATAGGGAACTGACCAAGCAGCTCGAGTTTAATAAAGCCTAATTTTAACCTTTATTTTTCCCTTTTTCTTTAAGTTAGTGGGATTTATTTTTGTCAGTATGCTCCCCCCGCCCCGCATGAAGGATCTTGTTTCTGGTTGAATAAACTGGTATTTGCAATCAAGATGTACAGTGTTGGCTGTTTCCTGTTCATTTCCTTGTCTGCTTAAAAAAATGAAAATGCAACCTTCCTATAATACTTTTTCTCCGTCTCTCTCTAATGGAAAGATCAATAGTTGCAACAAAAATATGCATATATCCAGTCAACAAGAATGGCTCTTCAGGACAGCAGGCTGGTAGTGATGTGAAAAGTTTTCTAATGTCTAATCCATTTTTCTAAACCACTTATCACAAAATTGTGAGCAGTGGACATTACAACATATATAACTGTATTTTTCACACTATAAGACGCACCTAGGTTTAGAGGAGGAAAACACCATTCTGAACTAAATTGTGTGCTAATATACTTAATAAAATATGCCAGGCTCTGAAGCCAGCTCCCTTCCCTTCCAGGCTATGCAGACAGCCCCTCTCCCTGTTAGGCTTTACACCTGTCCCCCCCTCAGGTGGTCGAGTGGTAGGCTGCGACACCCCCCCCCCCCCCCGGGTACCTTTTTAAATTGTGGTGGTCCAGTGGTGTATCAGCAGGAGCAAGATTTCCATGCTCCTGCCCCTCCCTCACTGGACGGCTGCCTCATATCTTGCGGCCAGCAGCACACAAGGCAGGAGCGAGCTTTTCACACTCCAGTCCAGCCCTGCAACCTGAGAATTGACGGCAGCCATTCAGGGAGTGGGGCCGGAGCACAAAAAGCTCGCTTCTGCCTTGTGCGATTTAAAAAGGTACCTGGGGGGGGGGTAAATTGTTATAGTTGCTCTATTAGATGCACATACATTTCCACCCACTTTTGGGGGGGAAAAAGTGCATCTTATGGAGCAAAAAATACGGTAATTCAAATCACACAAAGTTCACTAACACATAAACAAAGAGGTCCTGACTCTATATAAACGCGCCTGAAGTTAAATTACAAAGTTACAAATTATCTGTATTCGGGGAGAGGAGGGGAAATTTGCGCCTACACAATCATGTTTCGCCAGGGGAGGCTGTTTCAAGGCATACTCCCCCCGTTCAAGTAAACTGTAGGTCAAAGGCTTAGAAAAGGCCTTTGAAATGCAGTTTACTTGAATTACAAAGTTACACTGTTGCACTAATTCAGCTATCTAGCTACAAAAAATTGTAATAAGTATTTCTGCACTTTTAAGGATTTGAGAAAAAAATATATTTTAAAAAACCTGGACTAGTGAAGAGACACTGGAGGACCACCAGGCCAATTGGTTAAAAACCATAGGCATCTGCGATCTAACCTTACAGTGGTTTACTTCTTTCCTATCTAATCCTTCATCTATGGTGCATTTCAATAACACAATCTCAAACCCTTTCACTCTTAACGATGGCATTCCTCAAGGCTTCATTCTGTCTCCATTACTTTTTAATATTTTTCTTTCTCCCCCTTACTAAGTCTATGGCAATCAATAGGCTTTACTACTTATGCTTACGCAGACAATATTCAGCCGACTCATCCCCTCAATCCAGAAAATATAGACGAAATATACCAGATCAACCAAAAATTAAAAATTGGCTTACTCTAAATAGATTAGCTTTAAAATATAACAAAAACTAAAGCACTACTTTTTCTATAGAAACAGGGGTTAAATCTGGCCGCTCCATTTACTATTAATAATATACATCTAAACCTAGTGCCATCATTGAAAATACTTGGGATTATCGATGACAAACTATTGTATCACGATTATATTAGTAATGTTGTCAAATGCTGTTTTTACCACTTGCGTTTGATCCGTTCTACGTCCAAGTTTCTGGAACCTAAATCATTAAATATTTTAATACATTCACTTGGCATTGCTAAGCTCGATTATTGCAAGTCACTATTTTTAAATATCACTCAAAAGGAAAAGAAACGTTTACAAATAATTCAAAATACCGCTGTTAAAATCATCCACAACGGAAAAAAATTTGATCACGTAACTCCCTTTTTGATTGATTCGCTTTGGCTCCCCGTTAATCACCGTAATAACCTATAAAATCCTGCTTCTAGTGTTTAAAACACTGTCCACAAACCTCAATTTATAAACCGGATGCTCATTCCATATAATACGTCACGCTCTCTCCGTTCCACAGCTCAAAGGCTGTTAGCGATCCATTTTTTAAAAGTTATTGGCACTAGATGCCATGACATATATTCAGTAATGGCCCCTCAGACCTGGAATAACCTACCACAACATATAAGAGAAGAAAAAGATCTTAATAGATTAAACAACCTGAAAACTTTCCTTTTTAGAGACGCTTTTAATCTTTAAATGACTTATATCCAACGTACCAAACACCATTTATATATTAAAAAAAAATTTTTTTACCTTTCCTCATGTACCTTCCATTCATGGCTTCTTTTCTTTTTTAAAAATGAAAAACATTAACTTTGTAAATTTCTCCCTTTTTTCCTTGTTTTCAAGTTTGTCTATATGTCTGTCCGTCTAACCCATTTTAAATTGTATGTTAAATTGTATATTTATTTTATTGTAACTCACTTAGTAAATTATATATAAGCGATTATCAAATTTAAATAAAACTTGAAATTAGCCCTAATGAATATGCATGAAAGATATTTGCATAGAATGGAAATGACAGGCATGCAAATCTGCTCCATGCATATTCATTAGGGCTAGCCTGAAAACCCAATTGGCCTGGTGGTCCTCCAGGACAGGGTTGGCAACCACTGCTCTAAAGGATGGGGCGGTGGATGTCGAGGGTGGGTTGTGTAGGAAGTTAAGATCATTGATTTTTCTATTATCTTTTATGTAAAAGTTGAATTTGTGCTGCAATTTTACAGGCTTATATGTTTAAAAATTAAATAAAATTTAAGTTAAAAAATATAAAATTATAAGCCATTGACAGTTCAAGGGGGCAAGGTGAACAAAGATGGATATATACCGGCCTGGCTCTATCGAGACAGGCATGTTGAAGCCATCCTTCCACTGATCATAGCTGCATTCTTGAGGGACAAGACACTGAAGTTTGAAAGTGGGCTGGTAGCAATGGATGTCACTGACACACATACACACTGGTCAGCAGAGAAAGGGCCCTGCCTGGGAAGATATCTGGCAGCTCTGCTTCAGCTGATTAGAATCCAAATGGCCCCAGCTTAAAAATTAATAAAGACTATTGCTATAAATGCTTCAGCTGAAGAAAAGTCATCTGAAATAAAGGCTGCTTACTTAAAATCTAAATAATCTTCAAACATTTTTTAATCGTACACATTGCAGCATTAAAACTTAGCATGGGGTGATCTTTTCTTCCTCTTAAAGGTAGAACCTCTCCATTTGACGACATTTTTTTTCCTATGTGTCAATTAGTGTCTTGAATAGTTGTCGTTGAAGCCCACCAGGCATACTGATATCATGCTCCATACTTCTGTATGATGAAATAGCGCCTGGAGGCTTTTTGACTCTGCAGGCTGTGACAGCTGTTGGAACACTTACACCAGGGGTGTCAAAGTCCCTCCTCGAGGGCCACAAGCCAATCGGGGTTTCAGGATTTCCCCAATGAATATGCATGAGATCTATTTGCATGCACTGCATGCTAATAGATCTCATGCATATTCATTGGGGAAATCCTGAAACCCCAACTGGATTGCGGCCCTCGAGGAGGGACTTTGACATGCCTGACTTACACAATTAACAAAGTCAGAACAGGAGCTTTGCGAGTCCTTCCTTTAACTCTGAAACTTTTATTTAACAGTAAAGAGTGAAAATAGATTGTACCATTACTACAAAAAGTGTGGGTTTAAAAGCTCCCACAGCACCCAATACATGACTCTCTCATTTAGAACTAAACCATACACATGACACAGACAATAACACTTCATTCCTGACAAAAATAAAACAAACCAACCCAAACAGTTGGAAAGATTGGCACTTAAGCTGTAGTTGGCCATGCTATGTTAAGAAACATGAAATACTAAACTTTATACATGCTTGGACCTCCCAATCTCAGCAAACATTTGGAGGCTATAAAGCAGCAGTTGGAATGCATATATTAAATGGGAAAGGGGGGATACTAAGACTTTTGGTACAGCTTCAAAGGACAAATTAAAACAAAAAACAACCACCCTCCACACAAATGCTACTGATCATGAGCCCCAACTGATCCAATACTATCTAGAGCAGGGATCCCCAAAGTCTCTCCTTGAGGGACAAATCCAGTCGGGTTTTCAGGATTTCCCCAATGAATCTGCATGAGATCTATGTGCACGCACTGCTTTCAATGCATATTCATTGGGGAAATCCTGAAAATCCGACTGGATTCGGCCCTCAAGGAGGGACTTTGGGGACCCCTGATCTAGAGCTATGACAGACTTGGGAGTGACCTGGCTAATGGTTACCTCTAACTGGGTAACTATCTGAACAAATGTTAGGCCATCTGCTTTAGAGCCAGATGTTCAATATCGCTGTCCACGTACGGTATGAAAAACACTACTGTGGGCTGCATATTACCCCCCTTAATAATAATAACAGGAAAGCTTGCTCAAAATAAAGGTAGATCCTTTGACAAATTCTGGTCAGTTACCATGTTGCCGAACAAGGACACCCACCCACTTTGATTTATCCTGTGACACTGGGGGATTTCTTGTTTTAAATAGTGCCGGCAAATCCAAACCTCTACTATCCCTGGAACTCTGGAGCACAGCAGAAAGGATGCAACGTACTAAAACTGCAGAAGGGACGTGGGAAGGTTCATAGTTCTATATACTAAAGGAACAGCAAGGGCAAGGCTGGAAAAAGAGGTGCGGGCAAACTATTGCAGGAGCGTATTGTACTCCAGCTCTTTCATTTTATATGTTGACGAGAGTCCCCGATTTTAAATTGAAAAAAAAAAAAGATCTTGATTTTAAGATAAAAACAAAAAGATCATTATAATCAAATTTAGAAACATTTCCTCCCCAACCTAAACCACTGGCATTTAAGATGATCTGAACAGGCAGTGTAACATCCACATCAGGAAAAAGTGGTCTTGGCACAAGTACCCTTTGCTAACTATCCACTAGGTGTCCTTCCAGTGGTGTCGCTGATCAACAACTGGCTCTTGCTGTCCCAAGTTCTTCCAACGACTCACCGACTCGCGGGTGTCACTGTCAGAATTTGCTCACCAACTGTCACTCGGAGTGTGTCTGAGGAATTATTAGAGGTCACTGTCGGAGCACCTTCCAGCAGTTACCAACCAGATACGTGGTCTGGCCAGCACCAACAGTGACCAGTCACTAGGTGCTATCGGCTGAGCTTCTTCAATGAGGACGTGAACTAGTCTAGTCAGTAATATTGCTAGCCCCAGTAGGATTAAATGCTATACAATTTTATTCTAAAGTGCTCAGACCCCTTATTGGGTCTGTAGTGCACACACAACACTATTTCTGGGTCAGGAATGGAAATGATGAATTGGTCCATAAAGGCAAGCAGTGCAAAAGAGAGGACAGCCTGGCTGTGATTACAGAAATGATTACTTCCAGGTCCAGAAGCTTCATAAAGAGCACCTCTCCTTTGCTGGGTCTGTAGCTGGAGTATTCTCAAACTCACGCTGAAATCAGAGGTGGGAAAAGATGGGTTTATTGCAAAGACACAGCACCTCTTCCCGAACCAAGCTGAGGGATGGCGGCACCCGCTGTCTATAATCCAGTGCAGTCCAGGACTCTTCCCCTTTTATTTTCCTAGATAAAACAATCATAAAACTGATCCATGATGCATGTCTTTTTGTTAACCCTGGAGAAATACCATGGTCAGAAGTCCTGCAGGGAAGTAAGAGAAAAAAGTCAGAAAAACGGTCCCACTGAGGAATAGAAGGATTACTACTACCTAATTCTAGAATTTGATTTGTTAACTTGTTATTCCACTATTTGCACAACATTGCAATAGATCACAATATTTACATTCAATCTTAAATGTACACAGCACTGTACAATACACATTAAAGAAAGTCTTAAGAAAAGCATACCAGAATTGCAAGAGAAAACTGCAACATCAATTTACATATATTACAGGCATCCTACAGACTACCATACACTATGTCTTACATTAATAAAAATCATTCTAGTGCGACAGACACTTTCTTCCTAAACCTTTGGATGGTTTAACCACTTTTCACGAGAATTCTTGTAAATAATAATAATAACAGTTTATATACCGCAATACCGTTAAGTTCTATGCGGTTTACAATAGATTAAGCGAGGTACAAATTGATTGAATTTAAGAGGGGAGAAGAGGAGAGTTAATAGGACCGGAAATGATTTGTTGAGGAGAAAGAGATTAATAATAATAACTTTATTTTTGTATACCGCAATACCACAAACAGTTCAGAGCGGTTTACAATGTGCCAACTCTAAGGTTGAGGGTCTGCTTCTAAGGGGCAGACTGCTTTGCAGTGTATCCACTTGGACAGCCTGCACTAACAGTTCAGGGACCAATCCCTTGGGAGCAAGGCTTGCTCCAGGTTTGGCCACAGTGGATTTGAGCACAGGCTGCTGACCGCGTGGCTCAGTGGCAGTTTTTCCAGGATCGGAGCTGACTATATTCCTCCCCCCAACTGTGCATGCGAGGTCCGGTGGAGGTTGAGATTTCCGGCCAGTTTGTTGGGCCTGAGAGGCAGTCCAAAGAGACAAGCAGTCTGGTTTCCAGGCTAATGAGGCAGAAGTTCTCCCTGTCAGCTGTCTGCAGCTTCAACACTTATAGCTCCTAGCATGAAACAGTGAGTAGCAGGATAACAGCCTGAAAACAAAATCAAGGTGGTGGTG